>NW_028270150.1:17935254-19135254 GCF_037043375.1 Chiloscyllium plagiosum
CCCATCTCTTCATCGCTCCCCCCCATCTCTCCTCCTCATCTCTCCATCTCTCCCCCCCATCTCTTCCCCTCATCTTTCCCTCTCTCCCTCTCTCCCCCCCATCTCTTCCCCCTCATCTCTCCCTCTCTCCCCCCCATCTCTCCCTCTCCCTGTCTCTGACCTTGTTGTCTCTCTCTCTCTCTCTCTGTGTCTGACCCTCAGGGGAAGGGGCGGTCTCCCCCACCCAATAAACTCCAGTCACTAACCGTGAACCCGCGCACACCCCGCACCTTCAACCCGAGATCGTTCACCGAATAAAATTAAACAATTTTTAAAACAATCTCCAGCAGCTTTGACTTTGGAGTGAAGGTGACCCGGAAGTGCTGTCGGGCGGAGTGGCCGGGGTTACGGAGTGATATTATTTTTTTCTCTAAGATTACATTCCAGTTCCCGGTGGTTCCTGCCCAATGTCCGGAGGCGGGCGCGATGTTTTATTTTTAATTAAAACCCAATAATGTGTCGATAAAGGGATTGAGATTAACCCGGGGCTGACCCCTGACACCGGAAATGGAGACGCGACTTCCGGTTGTCGCCAGCGGGTTGGCGCAAGAAAAAAATCAGGAAAAAGATTCTTGAAGCAAAACACGAGAGAAATTCTGGAACTGGGTCCGAGAGAAGTGGGCGGCAGGAGGTGAGTGAGTGAGTGAAAGAGGAGGGAGAGGGAGGAGAACGGGGATGGGGAGAGTGAGGAAGGGAAGTGAGAGACAGCCCTGGGTCAGTTCCTGTCTGGACGGGGAGACTGTCCTCCCTTGGTGGGGGGGGGGTCAGTCCCCCATCTAGTCGGGGAGACGGTCCTCCCTTGGTGTGGGGGGGGGGGGGGTCAGTCTCCGTCTAGTCAGGGAGACGGTCCTCCCTTGGTGGTGGGGGGGGGTCAGTCCCCATCTAGTCGGGGAGACGGTCCTCCCCTTGGTGGTGGGGGGGGGTCAGTCCCCATCTAGTCAGGGAGACGGTCCTCCCTTGGTGGGGGGGGGGGGTCAGTCCCCGTCTAGTCAGGGAGACGGTCCTCCCTTGGTGGGGGGGGGGGTCAGTCCCTGTCTAGTCAGGGAGACGGTCCTCCCTTGGTGGGGGGGGGTCAGTCCCCATCTAGTCGGGGAGACTGTCCTCCCTTGGTGGGGGGGGGTCAGTCCCCATCTAGTCGGGGAGACTGTCCTCCCTTGGTGGGGGGGGGTCAGTCCCCATCTAGTCGGGGAGACTGTCCTCCCTTGGTGGGGGGGGTCAGTCCCCATCTAGTCGGGGAGACGGGCCTCCCTTGGTGGGGGGGGGGTCAGTCTCCGTCTAGTCAGGGAGACGGTCCTCCCTTGGTGGGGGGGGGGGGGTCAGTCTCCGTCTAGTCAGGGAGACGGTCCTCCCTTGGTGGGGGGGGGGGGGTCAGTCCCCATCTAGTCAGGGAGACGGTCCTCCCTTGGTGGGGGGGGGGTCAGTCCCCGTCTAGTCAGGGAGTCGGTCCTCCCTTGGTGGGGGGGGGGTCAGTCCCTGTCTAGTCAGGGAGACGGTCCTCCCTTGGTGGGGGGGGTCAGTCCCCATCTAGTCGGGGAGACTGTCCTCCCTTGGTGGGGGGGGGTCAGTCCCCATCTAGTCGGGGAGACTGTCCTCCCTTGGTGGGGGGGGGGTCAGTCCCCATCTAGTCGGGGAGACTGTCCTCCCTTGGTGGGGGGGGTCAGTCCCCATCTAGTCGGGGAGACGGGCCTCCCTTGGTGGGGGGGGGGGTCAGTCTCCGTCTAGTCAGGGAGACGGTCCTCCCTTGGTGGGGGGGGGGGTCAGTCCCCATCTAGTCGGGGGAGACTGTCCTCCCTTGGTGGGGGGGGTCAGTCCCCATCTAGTCGGGGAGACTGTCCCTCCCTTGGTGGGGGGGGGTCAGTCCCCATCTAGTCGGGGAGACGGGCCTCCCTTGGTGGGGGGGGGGTCAGTCTCCGTCTAGTCAGGGAGACGGTCCTCCCTTGGTGGGGGGGGGGTCAGTCCCCATCTAGACGGGGAGACGGGCCTCCCTTGGTCGGGGGGGGGGGGGGTCAGTCCCCGTCTAGTCAGGGAGACGGTCCTCCCTTGGTGGGGGGGGGTCAGTCCCCGTCTAGTCAGGGAGACGGTCCTCCCTTGGTGGGGGGGGTCAGTCCCCGTCTAGTCAGGGAGACGGTCCTCCCTTGGTGGGGGGGGGGTCAGTCTCCGTCTAGTCAGGGAGACGGTCCTCCCTTGGTGGGGGGGGGGTCAGTCCCCGTCTAGTCAGGGAGACGGGCCTCCCTTGGTGGGGGGGGGTCAGTCCCCGTCTCGTCAGGGAGACGGTCCTCCCTTGGTGGGGGGGGTCAGTCTCCGTCTAGTCAGGGAGACGGTCCTCCCTTGGTGGGGGGGGGTCAGTCCCCGTCTAGTCAGGGAGACGGTCCTCCCTTGGTGGGGGGGGGGGTCAGTCTCCGTCTAGTCAGGGAGACGGTCCTCCCTTGGTGGGGGGGGGGTCAGTCCCCGTCTAGATGGGGAAACGGCCCTCCCTCGGGGGGGGGGGTCAGTCCCCATCTGGATGGGGAGCCGGTCATCCCTTGGAGTCAGTCCTTGTCTAGACGGGGAGACGGTCCTCCCTGGGAGGGGTCAGTCCCTGTGTAGATGGGGAGACGGTCCTCTATCGGAGATTTGTCTGTGTCTAGATGGCAAGAGTCAATGGACGTCACTCATTTTCTAGTTAAGACTGTCATACCTTTGGGGTCAGTCTTAGCCAAGAATGGAGGTGAACTGAGGCGGGGGCACCTTTCCCTCAAAAGCTGAAAGAGTGCCTTGTCTTGAGGGTTAGTCTCTGTGTCAGCAGGAAGCTATCCTGCATTGGAATTGATGACTGTCCAAATGGGAGACTGTCCTCTCTCTTGGTTTCTGTACCTGACTAGATCGTAAGATTGTTCAACCCCCCTTCCTCCCCCCTCCTCCCTCCCCCCTCACCGGAGGTCTGCCTATGTCCCCAGGACTTAATGTCCTTATAGATGTTTGTCCACTGAGCTCCGTGTCTGTTCCCATGGATGGTGTATAACCTCCTGCGACCCGAAATTATCTGTTTATTGATTTGTGTATACGGAGGTGATTTTCTTTGGAATTACTGCACTACAAGCATCATATGTATGTAAGCCTTTCAGGGTTAGCACCCTTCAAGTGTGGCGTTTATCCATCACAGCTATGTCAGTATAAGCCCAGCTTTGGTAGACCCAATTGCATGGGTAATTGTCCCCAAGTTTAATCCCAGTTGCCTATTGCACATGCAGAGGATGTTCATCCCTTCATCTATTACATCTACTACTGGGGCTTATTGTACTCATTGCGCTGACTGTGGTGGTGATGTCCTTTCCACATGCTGTGTATACTAGCAGTTATAATGCATAGGCTAGCATCCTCGTTCTGATGAAAACAGCAGATTTTAGTCTCCAGGGTTTGTATGCTTATTATGCTGTGTACTCAGTCAAGAGTGTGGTGCTGGAAAAGGTCAGGCAGCATCCGAATCGACAGTTTGGGTCAGTCAGTTTCTGATCTCAGTATGTGATCTTGCTGTCATTGTGGTTGAGATTGAACCTCTGTATGGATTGAGGCACTGGAAAAGCACAGCAGGTCAGGCAGCATCCAAGAAGCAGGATGCTACCTGGCCTGCTGTGCTATTCCAGCACCACAGTCTCGCCTCTGATCTCCACCATCTGCAGTCCTCAGTTTCTCTCTATAAATTGATTTTTCCAAATGCTATATTCAGCTCTGGCTGAATTGCAGGTGCTGATTTGCCTGTTGCCTGAACTAGAGTTTCTAATTGTGCTTTCCTCTGAGTGTGGAAAAATAAGGAAGTAGGAGCCAAAGGTGGAGGGACGATTTTGTGATTGGAAGCCTGTGACTAACAGAAAACCTCAGAGACTGTGCTGGAACTCTTGCTGTTTACTATTACATTAATGAATTGGATGTAAATGTAGAAAGAATAACGAGTGAGATTTCAGTTGACACAAAAATCGATCATGGTGTTGATAGCAAGGAGGTTGGTCTCAGGCTACAGTCTGATATTGATTAGCTGGTAAATTGGGCAGAGCAATGGCAGATAGAATTTAATAAGTGCATGAGGATGAATTTTTGGTCTAATAAGGTAGGACATGCATGATGAATGGTCTCTAGAGAGTACTGAAAAACAAAGGGACCTTGGTGTACAAGTCAGTAGATCCGTGAAGATGTCAGCATAGGTAGGTAGGGTGATGAAGAAGACACATAAGAGCCAGGGCATAGAATATAGGAACAAAGAAGTCTAATTATGACTTTATAAAACATTAATTAGGCCACGGATGCAATACTGAGTATGTTTCTGGTTGTCCCACTATCAAAAGGACGTGATTGCATTGGAGAGGATACACAGCAGAATGACCAGGATGTTGCCTGGCATGGAAAATCTTAGTAATGAGGAAAGACTGGATAGGCTGAGTTTGTTTTCCTTGGAGCAGAGGAAGCTGAGGAGGGAATTTGATTGGGTATACAAAATTATGAGAGACTTAGAGTAGATTGTGAGAATCTCTTCCCCATGGCAAACATGTCTAAGACTGGAGGGCATAAGTTTAAGCTGAGGAGTAAGTGGTTTAGCGGAGAAAAGAAAATTCACCCAGAGAGTGATAGAAATATGGTACACGCTGCTTCAGAGAGTGGTGGAAGCAGATACTCTTGCAACATTTGAAATGCATCTGGATGAGCACTTAAAATACCAGGGCATGGTCAGCTATAGACCAAGTGCAGAAAAATGAGATTAGTTTTGTATTTGTTGGTCAGTGTAGACATGATGGGCTGATGGACCTGTTTCCAAGTTGTATAATTCTATGACTCAAACCTAATTAGTTTTGCGAAAAAGTCCACTGCTAAAGCTGACAGTTGGCCCAGGCTTCCTGCTCCTATTCACTGCTCACCGCAAGGATTTTGATTGGATTTATTTATTGTTATATTTTGTTACAAAATACAGTGAAAAGTGTGGTACATCTTAAAACACAGAAAAGCAGACATTCTGTGTGAACGTTGAGTGTAGGGATATTGTGGCTTCACTAAGAGAGGTTGAAGAGCAATTCTTCAGCATTAAGGACAATTATTTTGTTGAGATGTTAAAGGCCACCTCACACCAGTGGAATCATTCCTCAACAGAAAGGGACAACCTTGGAATCTACAGGAACCATTCATCAGGAAAGGAGGAAACATTTGAATCTTGAAATATGTGGCTTGATGAAATGATCTGAAACTGATTTAATCGAGGATCAAATTGTACCTGAGATAAAGGGCAAGAAATGAGGTTGCTGTCAATCCTTAGCCTGTTGCTGATTATCCCAGGAGGATCCTAAAAGAAGTTCAATCAGGGAAGGCATCATGCACACAGAGACCTCGGTGAGAATGTGCTGGGATCTGAAGTATAATCCGACCCACCAAATACCACTGCATGTGGCATAGTCTGTACGTCATGCATTTGGCTTCATTGCCATCTCCAAACACGTTGGGTTGGAGTAAAAAGAACTTTCGTCATGAATCCTGTGGATGGCCTAAGAAGATCGGGCATTGTGCCTAAATCTCTAAAGCATGAAAATAGCTGGGTTATCTCATACTGCACACCATTAAAGAGGAATTTCCAAGTCCTGAAAGATTGTTGGGAAACACTGGCGGGAGGCCAAGCATGAGCAATAATTTTGTGTACTAGGATTTGGTGCCTGCATGACCACGTCACAAAGCAACAAGCGGATATTGCACATGTTTGACACATCCAATTGTGTAACTACTGCTAGACCAGCAACAATGTGTGTTCGTGAAGTGATCAGTAACTTGCCTTGTTCTGATGAATTATGCTGTGTACCAAACGTAGCACAAGAAGTTCCGAGAAACTGTTGGCATGTATGGCAATGCAAAGTCCGAACTAAGCCAATCCTTTGTGGCAGCCTTGATAATCTGGTGCTTCAGCCAAGAAATTTCTCAGTGGTCTACCATCACCCAGCCTGACTCATAAATGGAATTGGCAGGATGAATGCAATTTTTAACACTCCGTGGCCAAAATCTATAATGCAGTGCTTTAACTGGGAGGGTGATTCTTGCCAACCTTGTTAAATTCCCTGGATCTGTAAAGCAGAGTCTGCACATGGCGAATGGAGGAGCAGGAGCATCTGCTCAGCCATTTCAAAAAATCACAGCTGTTCATGAGCTTCGTCTCCACTTTCCTATCCACTCTCCTTTTTGTTGATTCCAAGAGACCAAAATCTGTCTATCCGTGCCTTCAATCCAAGCCTCCGTCATTGATTATCAACAGCCCTCCATTAAAATTAATCAGTTGCAGTAACTTGGTTTTAACTCTGAATTTTACATGTTTTTTAAATCTTTACTGGACACTAGAAATCTCAGAGGGATCTTGAGGTGCTTGTCCACAGATCCCTGAAAGCAGCAGGTCAGGTTAATAAGGTAGTTAAGAAGGCATACAAGGCATTTGCCTTTATTAGTTTATGGTATAGATTATAAGAGCAAGGAAGTTCTGTTTAAGCTGTATAAAACTTTGGTTAGGCCGTGGATGGAGTACTGGTCACTACACTCTCTAAGAAAGATGTGATTGCACTGTAGAGAATGTAGGTTGACCAGGGTGTCGCCTTGGAAGAAACAGTTTAGCTTCGAAGAGAGGTTGGATAAGATTGGGTTGCTTTCTTTGCGTAAAGAAGACTGGTAGGGGCCCTGATTGGCATGTATAAGATTATGAGGCATGGACTGGATAGATAGAAAGCAGTTGTTCCCCTTAGCTGAACAGTCAGTAATAAGGAGGCATAATTTTAAGGTGAAAAGTGAGAGGTTTGAAGCCATTTGAGGAAAATAATTTTCACATGGATGGTTGGTGGGGATCTGGAATGCACTGCCTGGGAGGGTAATTGAGGCCGGAAACCTCACCACCTTTAAAAAAGTACTTGGATGAGTTTTTGAAATGTCTTAACATTCAAGGCTCTTGGCCATTTGCTAGAAAATGGGGCTAGTGTATATTTAAACTGATTCTGCACGGACGTAATTAATGGGCTGAAGAGTCTCTCCTTTGCTGTATGCTACTACTACATGAGGTTTACCAGATCAGTATGGGGAGTTAGAATTGCACGGTTAAATTGGAGAAGCTGAACTGTTCCTCATAGAGCAGAGAAAGCCTGCAGGAGTTTTGATAGAGATGTTTCAACATTTAGATTTTAGATTGTGTGGATAAAAGATAAATTGTTTCCATTAGCTGAAGGGTTCAAGTTTAAAATGGCGCAAGAGGGTGCAAGTTTAAGATGATTGTTTCTTGTATTGCCTCTGAATGCTTCACCATTCTTCCCCATTGGCAGTTAGAATTTTCCTTTCAAATAAAGACTTGGAGTAAAAATTACAAGGAGCCAGATAGTGGCACTATCTGTTAGCTTCCCAAAAGAGCAGACACAGATTTGATTGGCAGAATAGCCTCTTTCTGTGTTACACTGTTCTATAATTTTATATGAAACCAAGATGGGTTGGTAGAGTTAGGGTACAGAAAGGTTGTGATCTCACTGAATGACAGAGTAGGCTTTAAAAACTAAGGAACATACTTCTGCTGACACGTCCCCACTGCTTCATCGGGATATTTTTAGGCTGAGTTAAGAGTGTGTAGGGGTTGTGTAGCTAAATACTGCTCACATGGAGACACTGCTTTCTGTTCCCTCAAGTTGGTTTAGATCAGATTCCCTACAGTGTGGAAACGGGCCCTTCCACCCAACAAGTGCACACCGACTCTCCGAAGAGTAACTCACCCAGACCTGTTCCCCAACCCTACATTTAACGCTGACTAATGCACCTAACACTCTGGGGAATTTAGCACGGCCAATTCACCTGACCTGCACATTTTTGGATTGTGGGAGGAAACTGGAGCGCCCGGAGGAAACCCACACAGACACGGGGAGAATGTGCAAACTCCACACAGACAGTCACCTGGTTCAAGTCATTAACATCCCAGAAGGCCTACTGAATCGTAACAGATTATAAGTTGCAGGTTTGGAGTCTGGCGCAGGCTTAACCAACCTCAGCTGCAGCAGCAACAGATCAACGACCTTTGGGCTAGAGGATTCCCAGACCAGAGTTGGGTCTTTGGACCACTGTCACCCTTGCTAGGTAGTATTGACCAGAATGAGAATAAAATTAAGCACTGGTACGGCAGCTTTTCTTGTATAGTGGCAAGCTTCCACTTTTTAATCACCCTTGCATATTCAGAATGTCACCTTGTGGGGTTGAGGGATTGGTGAGATTACAGGGCTGTTCCATGCGTCTGAACAATGCCATTAGTATCTTTCTGTTTGTGTAAGATGATGGACATTGATCAAGTTTGTTCGGGATTCAATAGTTCCATAACTTCCTCCCAGTCATTAAGGTCATTGCTTCAAACAGAATTTGTCTTGTTTTCATTCTCCTCCCATGATGCACGAGCCATTTGAGAGTTGAAAATCAGTGCCTGACACGAGAGACATCATCCAGATACCATCTCGAGTGAATTGTTTTTTTTCAGGAGTTTTGCCTAAATATGTGTAGAGCTTTAAGAAGGAATTTAGCGTTTGTTCAACGGTTATGCCATTAAACATGGAGAGTGTGACAAAGGCATTGCTTGTCGAATTTTAAACCGAAATGAATAAAGAGAAAGGAAAAAAAAATCCTGCATTCTGGATCTTACTACCTAGTGGTACTTCAAGCTACCAATGAAACTAATAGAGCTAAAGACTAATGCATCCACTGGACAGGATAAGGCTTTTAAAAGAAGTAGCTACAGTGAAAGTGAATGTACTGATGGTAATCTTTGAAAAGACCCAGAGGTTTGGAAAACTGTCAATATAACACGTTTGTTTAGAAATGGAAGGAGACAAAAAACACAGGCAATTATGGGCTAGTTAGCTTACACTGCTATTGGAAAGATATTAGAGTCTATTGGCCAGTGGCCCTATCTTCGGTGGCCATGAAGTGCTTTGAAAGGCTGGTCATGGCATTAATCAACTCCAGCATCCCACTACTCTTGACCGACTCCAATTTGCATATCGGACGAACAGATCCACGTCAGACACCATATCACTTGCCCTTCACTCCTCCCTAGAACATCTTGACACCAAGAACAGCTATGTAAGAATCTGACTCATTGACGACAATTCAGCCTTCAACGCTATTATCCCCTCGAGGCTGATTACAAAACTTAGTGATATCGGATTAAGCCCCATTCTCTGCAACTGGATCCGCAGTTTCCTGACCACAGGCTGCAATCAGTGATGACTGGGGACAATATTTCATCCTCACTTACACTCAACACTTGCACCCCCCAGGGGTGCGTACTCAGCCCCTTACTGTACTCACTGTACACCCATGGCTGCGTCACCAAATACCAGACTAATGCCATTTACAAGTTCGCTGATGACACCACCGTAGTCGGTCACATCTCCGATGGTAACGAAACAGACTACAGACGGGAAGTCGAAGACCTGGAAAAATGGTGCACTGAGAACAGCCTAGCTCTCAATGCCGGCAAAGCCAAGGAAATCATTGACTTTGGGCAGGATGTTACTCATGCGTCCCCCTACACATCAACAGCACAGAGATGGAACGAGTGGAGAGTGTCAAGCTCCTGGGAGTAGTCATCAACAACAAGCTTTCTTGGACTCTTCATGTGGACGCACTGGTTACAAAGGCCTAACAATGTCTCCTCTTCCTCAGGCAGTTGAGGAAATTTGGCATGACAGCAAATACCCTTGACCACTTTTATAGGTGTGCCATCGAGAGCATTCTGTCTGGATGTATCACTACCTGGTATGGCAACTGTACCATCCAAGATCTCAGTTATAGAGAGTGGTGAACTCGGCCCAGACAATCGCAAAGGCCAACCTCCCATCTATAGAATCCATCTACCAGGCCCACTGTTAAGGAAAGGCCGCCAGCATTCTCAAAGATCCATCCCACCCTGGCAATGCTTTTCTACAACCTCTAGCTACAGAAGCCTGAATGTATGCACCAGCTAGTTTCGAAACAGTTTCTACTGTTGTTAGAATACTGAATGGACTCTCAAACCATCAGGGTTTACCTGTACCTGTGTTTTTGTTTTTGCCGCTGTTTATCTATTATTTACTATTTATGCTATTTAACTGTGTGATCTGTCTGTATTGCTCGCAAGACAAAGCTTTTAACCATGCCTGGCTTCATGAAGTTCAGGTTCAGCGGGTGATGGAAAGGCAATTGGAATATTGGCCTTTATTTCAAAGGAACTGGAGTATAATAATAGCGAGGTTTTATTATTTAAGACAGGCATGATGAGGAATTTCTTGAGTAGTGAATCTATGGATTTCTTCATTGTAGAAGGCAGTCGAGTCCGGGTTGTTAACTTGTCAAGGCTGAAACAGACTGATATTTCTTTCTCTTCCTCTTCCTCATCAGTTGTTCCTGATTTCCTTTAATGAAATGACTTGTGGATATTCAGGATATCCTGCAATCTCATCCACGCTGCTTATGCTCCCCTACACCTCTCTGCTGTCCTTGTTTCTGTTAACCATGACTCAGTGGATAGCAGTGTTGACTGAGTCAGAAAGTTCTGTGTTCATGGCCAATTCCAAGGATGTGGAGCACACAGTCATCTCAGCTAGCACTCCAGTCCAGTGCTGTGGGAGTGTGGTAGTTATGTTTGTTTCAGATGAGACATCCTACAAAAACTACGTTTGCCCTCTCGGGTAGATGTAAAACATGGTGAGTTACTTCAAAGAAAAACGGGGGATTCACCTCAACATCTTAGCCAATACTTAGAGTCATAGAACAAGAAACAGATCCTTCGGTCCAACCAGTCCATGCTGAACAAAATCTCAAACTAAACGTCCCACCTGCCTTCCCCTACCCCATATCACTCCAAACCTTTCCTAATCATGTACTTATCCAAATGTATTTTAACTATTGTAATTGTACCCACATCCACCACTTCCTCAGGAAGGTCTCTCCACATGTTAACCACCCATTGTCTAAAAGATTTGCCTCTCTTTTAAAATCTCTCTTCTCTCACCTTAAAAATGCGCCCTCTAGTCTTGAAATTCCCCATCCTCAGAAAAAAAAACACTGCCATTAACTGTATATATACTCATTATTTTTTACAAAATTCTGTAAGGTTGCCTCTCAACTTTCTATGCTCCAGTAAAAAAAGTTTCAATTTTCCTTTGTAACTCAAATCTTCCATACCCAGCAGCATCCTGGTAAATCTCTTCTGAACCTTCTCCAGTTTAATAATATCTTTTCTATAACTGGGTGACCAGAATAGGACACAGTATTCCAGAAGAGGCCTCACCAGTGTCCTATCTGTGAACCTGAACGTGACTTCCGAACTCCTATATTCAAAGGACTGAACAATGAAGGCAAGCGTGAGAAAGTGTATAAGGTATAAGCAAGTAGGGAAAGAGTTAAATTTTGGATTGCAATGGCTCAGCTAGCATGACTTTGACCAGACAAGAACTTGCAGTAAACAGTGAGGTGCTGGAGGCAGGGGTAGTGGGTTAACAAAGTGAAAAGTAACCATTATGTAATACCAGTTAACAAGGTTAAGAACATCCATCGTATAATGCCAGATGGCTTCATCTTTACTGTTGATACTCGCTGATTATAAGTCACCCAATCAATAGAGATGTTGTCTTTATTGGGATGCTGTTCCCTGTAAGTGACTACATAATTCCTTAAGAATCTGCTGTTCGAGAGAAGACCGAGAACTCCTGTCTCTGATGAAGGAGGTAAAGCCATACTGTGTGTCAGTGGTGTTTGCTTCGACTGATACAGGGATAGAAAAACGGGATGACAAGTGAGCTAAATGCCTTTTAAACTACCCTGTGTATATGTGGCTCGAACTTCAAAGAAGTATGTACCTGAGCCTCTTGATCCCTCTTCTACAACACTACCCAAGGCCCTACCATTAATTATATCAGTCCTACCCTTGTTTGCTGTACCAAAATACAATACATTTATCCAGATTGAACTCCATCTACCATTTTTCAGCCCATTGACCCATTTGGTTAAGAGCCCTTTGTATCTTAGAAAACATTCTTCACTGTATACTGTGCCACCTATTTTGGTGTCGTCTACAAACTCAACTAGCCGTGCCTTCTATATTCTCATCCAAATCATTTATACAAACACAAACAAAAGAGGACCCAGAACCGATCCCTGTGGAACGTCACTGGTGGCAGGCCTCTGTTCCTAAAAACCACCATCACACTGTCTCCTGCTGTTAAGCCACATAAATGATTCAGATGCAAGCATAAGGGGTACAGTTAGTAAATTTGCAGATTACACCAAAATTGGAGGTATAGTGGACAGCGAAGAGGGTTACCTCAGATTACAACAGGATCTGGACCAGACGGGCCAATGGGCTGAGAAGTGGCAGATGGAGTTTAATTCAGATAAATGCGAGGTGCTGCATTTTGGGAAAGCAAATCTTAGCAGGACTTATACACTTAATGGTAAGGTCCTTGGGAATGTTGCTGAACAAAGAGACCTTGGAGTGCAGGTTCATAGCTCCTTGAAAGTGGCGTCGCAGGGAGGTAGGATAGTGAAGGTGGTGTTTGGTATGCTTTCCTTTATTGGTCTGAGTATTGAGTACAGGAGTTGGGAGGTCATGTTGCAGCTGTACAGGACATTGGTTAGGCCACTGTTGGAATATTGTATGCAATTCTGGTCTCCTTCCTATCGGAAAGGTGTTGTGAAACTTGAAAGGGTTCAGAAAATATTTACAAAGATGTTGCCAGGGTTGGAGGATTTGAGCTATAGGGAGAGGCTGAACAGGCTGGGGCTGTTTTCCCTGGAGCATCGGAGGCTGAAGGTTGACGTTATAGAGGTTTACAAAATTATGAGGGACATGGATAGGATAAATAGACAAAGTCTTTTCCCTGGGGTCAGGGAGTCTAGAACGAGAGGGCATAGGTTTAGGGTGAGAGTGGAAAGATATAAAAGAGACCTAAGGGGCAACGTTTTCACGCAGAGAGTGGTACGTGTATGGAATGAGCTGCCAGAGGATGTGGTGGAGGCTGGTACAATTACAACATTTAAGAGGCATTTGGATGGGTATATGAATAGGAAGTGTTTGGAGGGATATGGGCCGGGTGCTGGCAGGTGGGACTAGATTGGGTTGGGATATATGGTCGGTATGGACAGGTTGGACCAAAGGGTCTGTTTCCATGCTGTACATCTCTATGACTCTAATTACGTATCCAATTGGCAAGCTCACCCTGAATCCCATGTGACCGAATATTACTAAAACTAAGTAGCTGATTATTATTTTTGTAGGAGTTCGTTGAACTAAAGCTGACTGCTGCATTTCCTACCATTGTAATGATGACCATGGTTCAAAACTTTTCCATAGGCTGTGCAGCACTTTGGAATGATCTGTGGTCGAGAAAGATATATAGATACAAGGTATCTTGCTTCATCTAGCAGTGTTTTGAGTATTTCAGTACATTGACATTACTCCAAATCTATCCCATCTCTCTTTGACATTGATTACCCTACTATGTGAAAAGTCCCATTTAACCAGTCATCTTTAAATCTAAAATGGGGGCAACTGGCTTCGTGTTAGTAGCTTTCTTATGTTTTAAGATTCAGCAAGGCAGGAAGGAATCACCAGCTCAAAACCAGCACGTGCAAAGGCTGCAGTACAGATCTGCTGTGAGCTTTCCCATGCACTCGAGAGTGAAATTAAATAAAGCAGAAGCAGCATATTCAAAATGCTGTATTTACTTACGGTTAGGCTTAACAGCAAGTTGTGACTGAAAAGTCCCATTTCCATAAACAGAAGTCATATGTTTGCCTTGCAGTAACACTTGTTATGTTTGAAACACATTTTTGACCAACTCACTTTGCATGTTTCCTGTGTGTGGGAGTGCAATCAGTATGAGCTGGAGGCTCCATTGCTGATAAGCACCAATCACATCAGTTACAACTTGACTCAATGCATGAACAAAGTTCCTATCTTTGGTATATTGACAGCACATTTTATAGAAATAGAACTAACTGTCTCAAAGTAGTGACAAATATCTTTCAGGGTAGTATCGATGAATTGGTTTGGTAATTTCACATCTAACTTCCCAATTGTAAAGGTGGAAACAACTCTGTTTGTAAATGTGGGTCCTGGTCGGTAATAGCTACTGAATGCATTTCTGCAAAAGTTTGACTTTTAGAAGTGGCACCGTGGCACAGTGGTTAGCACTGCTGCCTCACAGCGCCAGAGACCTGGGTTCAATTCCCACCTCAGGCGACTGACTGTCTGGGGTTTGCACATTCTCCCGTGTCTGCGTGGGTTTCCTCCGGGTGCTCCGGTTTCCTCCCACAGTCCAAAAATGTGCAGGTCAGGTGAATTGGCCATGCTAAATTGCCCGTAGTGTTAGGTGTAGGGGAATGGGTCTGGGTGGATTGTGCTTCGGCGGGTCGGGGTGGACTTGTTGGGCCGAAGGGCCTGTTTCCACACTGTGAAGTAATCTAATCTAATCTATAAATGTTATGTTACATGGTGCACTAATGAACTATTGTGTTACACATTTCTGTGTGGCACAGAAATTTGTCCCTGCATACTTGCTCGATGTGGCGAAAGTGAAGTCTGCAGATGCTGGAGATCAGAGTTGAGAGTGTGTTGCTGGAAAAGCACAGCAGGTCAGGCAGCATCTGAGGAGCAGGAAAATCAACATTTTGGGCCGGAGCCCTTCTTTAGGATTTTCCTGCTCCTCAGATGCTGCCTGACCTGCTGTACTTTTCCGGCAACAGTCGACTACTTGCTCAATGTGTTTTCGAATATCTGCAGCACAGGGCATTCTTGTAAGCTATGTATTACAAAAGCAAAATATTGCAGATGTTGGAAGCTGTAATAAAAGCATATTGTCTATGTCTTGCTATTTAAGCCTTGAATCAATGCTGCCTGGTTCTGTGTTTGATCTTGGGGTATTGAGGTTAGGAGAGCCCATATATTCGCAATATATGTATATGAAATGAAAACCAAATCAATATTTCATCCTGACTGACAAACTGATTGATCATTTGTTGTGTTTCATGGAGCAATGGCTTTTCTTTCGCATACAGTAGCAGAACTCAGTTCAATATGATAAATATGAGATGCAGGACATTTATGCTGAAATGTTTTCTGTCGCCTTTTTGTTTCTTACAACCTTAACTGCATCTATTTCCTTTGCGGGCTGGAAGTTGTATCTTACTATCATTAAACAAAATCTGGGAATAACAGTGAGACAGAGTTTGTGAAGGGTTATAGATAGGTTGACTTGATGGGCTGAAACTTGGCAGATAGATTATACTGTGGGAAAATGTGAACCTTTTGAGCAGAAGGAACAGAAAAGCAATATACTATTTTCAAATTGGCAAAGTTTACAGAACTGGAAATGTGTTGCTGGAAAAGCGCAGCAAGTCAGGCAGCATCCAGGGAACAGGAGAATCGACGTTTCGGGCATAAGCCCTTCTTCAGGAATGGGGAAAGTTTGTCCAGCAGGCTAAGATAAAAGATAGGGAGGAGGGACTTGGGGGAGGGGCGTCGGAAATGTGATAGGTGGAAAAGAGGTCAAGGTGAGGGTGATAGGTCAGACTGGGGTGGGGGCGGAGAAGTCGGGAAGAAGATCTCAGGTTAGGAAGGCGGTGCTGAATTTGATGGATTTGACTGAGACAGGGTGGGGGGAGGGGAAATGAGGAAACTGGTGAAATCCGAGTTCATCCCTTGTGGTTGGAGGGTTCCTAGCCGGAAGATGAGGCATTCTTCCTCCAACCGTCGTTTTGTTGTGGTCTGACGATGGAGGAGTCCAAAGACCTGCATATCCTTGGTGGAGTGGGAGGGGGAATTGAAATGTTGAGCTACAGGGTGGTTGGGTTGGTTGGTCTGGGTGTCCCAGAGGTGTTCTCTGAAACGCTCCGCAAGTAGCCGGCCTGTCTCCCCAATATAGAGGAGGCCACATCGGGTGCAGAGGATGCAATAGATGATATGTGTGGAGGTGTAGGTGAATCTGTGGCGGATATGGAAGTTTCCTTTGGGGCCTTGGAGGGAGGTGAGGGGGGAGGTGTGGGCGCAAGTCTTGCACCTCCTGCGGTTGCAGGGGAAGGTGCCGGGAGTGGAGGTTGGGTTGGTGGGGGGTGTGGATCTGACGAGGGAGTCACAGAGGGAGTGGTCTTTACGGAATGCTGATAGGGGAGGGGAGGGAAATATATCCTTGGTGGTGGGGTCCGTTTGGAGGTAGCGGAAATGACGGCGGATGATGCGCTGTACATGGAGATTGGTGGGGTGGTAGGTGAGGACCAGTGGGGTTCTGTCCTGGTGGCGGTTGGAGGGGCGTGGTTCAAGGGCGGAGGAGCGGGAAGTGGAAGAGATGCGGTGGAGGGCATCGTCGACCACGTCGGGGGGGAAATTGCGGTCCTTGAAGAAGGAGGCCATCTGGGTTGTGCGTTTTTGGAACTGGTCCTCCTGGGAGCAGATGAGGCGGAGTCGAAGGAATTGGGAGAATGGGATGGCGTTTTTACAGGGGGCAGAATGGGAGGAGGTGTAGTCCAGGTAGCTGTGGGAGTCGGTCGGTTTGTAGTAGATGTCCGTGTTGATTCGGTCGCTTGAGATAGAAATAGAAAGGTTGAGGAAGGGGAGGGAGGAATCTGAGACTGTCCAGGTGAATTTGAGGTCGGGGTGGAAGGTGTTGGTGAAGTGGATGAACTGTTCAACTTCCTCGTGGGAGCACGAGGCGGCGCCGATACAGTCATCGATGTAGCGGAGGAAAAGGTGGGAGGTGGGGCCAGTGTAGTTGCGGAAGATGGATTGTTTCACATATCCTACGAAGAGGCAGGCATAGCTGGGGCCTATGCGGGTGCCCATGGCTACTCCTTTCGTTTGGAGGAAGTGGGAGGATTGGAAAGAGAAGTTGTTCAGGGTGCGGACCAGTTCAGTCAGTCGAAGGAGGGTGTCAGTGGAAGGGTACTGGTCGGTACGGCGGGAAAGAAAGAAGCGGAGGGCTTTGAGTCCTTCGTGATGGGGGATGGAGGTGTACAGGGACTGGATGTCCATGGTGAAAATAAGGCGTTGGGGACCGGGGAAGCGAAAATCATGGAGCCAGTGGAGGGCATGGGTGGTGTCCCGAACGTAGGTGGGGAGTTCTTGGACTAAGGGGGACAAGACGGTGTCAAGGTACGCAGAGATGAGTTCGGTGGGGCAGGAGCAGGCGGAGACAATGGGTCGGTGGGGCAGGACCCACCGACCCAAAGTTTACAGAACCCTAACGTATGGAAAGAATTGCAAAGGGTTAGTGTACAGGTATAGCAAGTGATTAGAAAGGCAAATGGAATATTGTTGTTGACTCCAAGGGGACCAGAATTCAAAAATAGGGATATTTTACTGCAGCTGTATAAGGTAGTGGTTAGATCATATCTAGAGTACAGGTTTGGCAGGCTTAACATAGAAGGATAGATTGGTTTAAGTGGACCTGAATTCACTAGAGTTTAGATGGATGAGAAGGATCTGATTTGAAATGGATAAAATTCTAACATGGCTGGACAGACAAGATGTAGGGAGGATATTTCTCCTAGTTGGGAAATTTGGAACTAGGACTTATATTCTCAGGATACAGAATAAACCATTTAGGATGTGGTTGAGGAAAGATTTCTTCACTAAAGGTAGTAAACATGTGGAATTATTTACCACAGAAGGCTATGGAGGTCAAGACACTGAATCTACTGAATAAAAAGATCTTTTAGATTTTAAAAGCATCCAGGGGCATAGGAAGAAAACAGAAACAGATTGCTGGGTTGTACTGTGCCTGGTCTGTGCAGTATTCCATCCAGGACAGATTGCTGGGTTGTACTGAGCCTGGTCTGAACAGTGCTCCATTCTGGATGGATTGCTGGTTTGTATTGTGTGTGTTCTGTACATTATTCCAATCATAATCACATTGAATGGGTGGCACGGTGGCTCAGTGGTCAGCACTGCTGCCTCATAACACCAGGGACTCTGGTTCAATTCTAACCTCGGGAGACTGTGCAAACTCCACACAGACATTCTCCCTGCGTCTGCGTAGGTTTCCTCTGGGTGCTTCGATTTCCTCCCACAGTCCAAAGATGTGCAGGTCAGGTGAATTGGCCATGCTAAATTGCCCATAGTGTTCAGAGATGTGTAGGTTAGATGCATTAGTCACAGGTAAATGTACAGTTGTAGAGCAGGGGAATGAGTTTGGGCGGAGTACTCTTTGGAGAGTCGGTGTGGACTTGTTGGGCCAAGTAGCTTATTTCCATACTGTAGGGATTCTGTGACAGAGTAGCCTCAAAGGGCCAATGGCCTCCTACTCCTAGTTTCTACAATTCTGGTGGTCCTATTTGAATCAAGTACTGTATATGATTGCAACAGAAGCAGTTCAGAGAAGTTTCACTCATTCATGGGATGAAGAGCTTGTCTTAGGAGGATTGCTTAAATGGAGAAAAAACTAAAAGCTGCATCATAAAAGGGACTTTGGGTGGTTGTGCACGAAAAACAGAAAGTGAGTACACAGGCGCAGCAGGTAATCCGAAAGGCTAAGATTGAGGTATAAGAATAAGGAAGTCTTACTGCAACTGTACAAGGTGTTGGTGAAACCACACCTGCAGTACTCTGAGCAGTTTTTGATTCTCTTATTTAAGAAAAGATATTGTTTCATTGGAGACAGTTCAGAGAAGGTTCACTAGGATATCCCTGGGATGGATAGATTGCCTTATGAGCAAAGGTTAAACAGGTTGTGACTCAATGGAATTTGGAGGAGTGAGAGATGATCTCATTGAGACGTTTAAGTGTCTTTACAGGGTAAATGTGAGAGGATGTTTTCCCCACATGCGGTTGTCTAGGATCAGAGGGCATAATCTCAGAATTAAGGGTTACAGGCATTTCTACTATCACATGGTAGATCTGTTCTCGTGCCATCCTGTGTTATAAGAAAATCGTGCAATAGCAACACCATTTAAACTAATGGGGTCGGAATCGAGTTATAACCAATAAACTCGCTGTATAACTTTGTGCTTTAGAAACAATGTCCCCAATTTGTCAATCGTGTTATAAGAATTCGTGTTAACAAAATGCATGTTATAGCAGAACAATCTATACATAGGACAGCACAGGAGTGGGCCCTTTGGCCCATGCTGTCATGCTGAACATGACACAAAAATTAAGCTAATCCCTTCTGCCTGCTGATGGTCCATATCCCTCCTTTCCTTACATAATAATGTCCATATCTAAAAGTCCCTTAAACTCTCCTAACGTATCTGCTGCCGCCACCACTCCGGGCAGCATCTTCCAGATTTCTACTGTGCTCTGTAAAATTTTAAAAAAAAAGCTTGCCCCTCACGTCTCCTTTGATATTTCCTCCTCTCACCTTAAATGCATGCCCCCTCGTACTCTACGTTTCAACTCGGGGGGCTGGGGACATTGAGCGTCAGCCCTGTCTATGCCTCGAGGAGGAATTCCTTCTCTCAGAATTGAGTCTTTCAAGCTCCTTGCCACAGACAGCCCAACAGAAGATTTCCTGTGTACACTTAAGGCTGAAAAACATGGATTCGTCTGACTGATCAAGAATCTAAGGTTGTGGGGAAAGGATAAGAAAGTGGATGTGACGAGTGTCGGTTCAGCTATGAACCTATCGAATGGTGGAATGGGCTTGAGGGCAGATAGCTTATTTCTGTACCTACTTCTCATGGTATTTTGGTCAGTTATAGAGTCATAGAGATGTACAGCATGGAAACAGACCCTTCGGACCAATCTGTCCATGCCGACCAGATATCCCAACCCAATCTAGTCCCACCAGCCAGCTCCCAGCCCATATCCCTCCAAACCCTTCCTATTCATATACCCATCCTGATGCCTCTTAAATGTTGCAATTGTACCAGCCTCCATCACTTCATCTGGCAGCTCATTCTATACACATACCACTCTCTGTGTGAAAAAGTTGCCCCTTAGGTCTCTTTTATATCTTTCCCCTCTCACCCTAAACCTATGCCCTCTAGTTCTGGACTCCCCAACCCCAGGGAAAAGACTTTGCCTATTTACTCTATCCATGCCCCTCATAATTTTGTAAACCTTTATAAGGTCACCCCTCAGCCCCAGCCTGTTCAGCTGCTCCCTATAGTTCATGTCGGCAAACATCTCCTCTTGAGACCTTTATGAAGAAGGGAAGGTCATTAATAAAGCAACTAAAGGTGTTTGGGTCTAGGACCCTGCCCTGAGGAACACCTTCTGCAGTCCTGGAGCTGGGCTGATTGACTGCCAGCAATCACAGCCATGTTCCTTTGTGTTAGGTATGACTCCAACCTGCAGAGAGTTTCCCATCCCCCGATTCCATTGATTCCAGTTTTACCAGGGCTCCTTGATGGCATAGTTAATCAAGTGCCATCTTGATGCCAGTGGCAGTCACTCACTTCACCTCTGGAGTTCATCACCTTTTTTGCCATCTTTGGCCTAAGATTGTAACGAAATCAGGAGTTAAATCGCCTTTGCAGACCTGAAACTAAGCATCAGTGAACAGTTGTTCCTGTGTAAGTGCTGCTTAATCACATCGCTGATGGCACCTGAGATCACTTTTTGGATGATAATTTTCTGGGTTCGATTTGACCTCCTTTTTGTGGAGTATTTGGACAGTCTTCCACATTGTCAGATAAATGCCAGCATTTTATCACAAGTCTTCAGTGCTGTTACTAGAATGTTGTCAGGGTCCACAGCCTTTGCAGTGTCCAGTGTTTCATGATAAGCATGGAGTGAACTAATTTGGTTGAAGACTGACATCCGTGATGCTGTGACCTCCGAGGATGAATAGGTGGATTATCTACTTGGCTGTTCTGGCTGAAGATGGGTGTAAATGCTTCTGTCTTGTCTTTTGCACAGATGTGTGGGGCTCCTCCATCATTGACCTACTGTGAGTTGTTTAATCATCCACCACCATTCACAACTGGATGTTGCTGGACTGCAGAGCTTCAGTCTGATCTGTTGGTTGCAAATAGGCCTGTGTGTAACTTCACCAAGTTGACATCTCATTTTTAAGTGACCGCATGCTCCTCCTGATATGTCTGTTCCACGCATTATTACCACCCAGTCAGGAAATCATCCTGGTTTAGCGTTAGGGTGGGGTCCTGTTAGGTCATGAAGTTGCAGATTTTGGTTGAATGCAGTTCTGCTGAAGCCTCTCAGTGCCACATGGATGTCCAATTTTGAATTACTTTTAGATTTGTCAAGATCTGTTGCACATAACATAATGGAGGTTATCATTTATGTCAAGATGGGACTTTGTCTCCAGGAGGATTGAATGACAGTCAATTGATCAGATACTGCAAGGGACAGAAACACCTGTGACAAGTAGGTTGGTGAGGACAGATCACGTAGTTTTCAAGTAGTTAGTTCACTCACACCTGCCACAGCCTGAATCTAGTAGCTATGTCCTTGGGACTTGGCCTGCAAGCTCACAGTGATGCTATTAAAACACTCTTAGTGATGGACATTCAAGTCCCCCAACGAGATTATCTTCTGTCCCCTGGCACAAGCATTTCCTCTCAATTTCCACCTGTCTGCACAGACCTTCTGGACCTTAGCTGGCATCAATTTCCAAAATCCAAGTTAGTGCTATGATTGGTCTGCACATTCCACTCACCATGTGTGGAACTTTAGAGCAGCCACACAACTCAGTGGGAATCTTTCAAATAGTGTTCAACATGGAGGAGTGCTACTACTTCTGCCAAGGGCCAAGGAGCAGTAATCAGCAGAAGATTTCCTGGACTGTGTGATCTGATGCTGAGAGATTTCATGGAGTTAATGTTGAGGTATTGCCAGGTGATTTCGATCCAGTTTCATTTTATTTTCTTTAGACCTGCAGCAGTTTGACGCAATCTGGTGACTTGCCAGGCCATTTCAAAGGGCAGATAAATTCCCCCGTGCATCACTTGCGGGCCTGGAGTTGTACATAGGCAGATTTCCTTACCTAAGGACATTGGTGAACCCGTTCACCTAATGGTCACATGGTCCCCATTAAGCTAGCTTTTAATTCTTGTTTTTTTTTAATTGAATTCAGGTTTCACCATCTGCTTGGGTGGGATTCAAATCCACATTCCCAGAACATAAAATTACTTCAGAATTACTAGCCTAGTGACATTACAACTCTGCCACTGCATTTCTCTCTCTCCTCCCTCTAAACCTGTTTTTTATTCTGTCTTGCTTGATAAATGACTCTAACCCCACACCAACATGGTTGACTTTTACATACCTTCTGAAGTGGCTCTGCACACTGTTCTGTTGTACAGTTCCTTTTCAGAACAAAGAGGGTTGGCAAGCCCACTTTCGAATGAATTATAAGGGTGACATAGTGCTGGCTAGATTGTTGCAAAGGAAGTGAGATCTGTGGTTATCAAGCGGATTTAAAGCCAAAGTGGAAACAATTTGCAGCCAGTGTCCAACTTGGAGGTGTTTCCTACTTTTGAGACAGATTTTGTTTTGAAAAAGAGAGATGGAGCATGCAGACTATAGTTCATCAGTGCTACTGAGAGAAATGTGTTTTAAATGAAAGATTTTTAAATTTACTGCTCATTGCACCATTGCCAGTCTGCCTTTAGCTTAGTGTCTAAGTGTGAAATTAGCTGTGAAATTTGACATTGTGTAGTTCTTAATCATTTCTGTGTGGCCCAATTACCCTGGGCTCTTGATGCAATGTTTTCTGATAGGCACAATCCTGCATATGGCTTGGTAAATCCAGTCTACAGTTGTTTACTTAACTTTCGGCTCATGCAGTTTATATTTTAATGTAGTTGATTTCTAATTTGGTTTTTGACTTTGCAGCATACCCTGTGTATTTTTGTCCATCTGGGATTGATACAGCTGACTACCAAAAGTGAAAAACCATCGACCGGAGTTGATTGTGAGACGGCTGGAGTAATGAAACATTTGATAGATTAACTTTAAGAATAACTGTAAAAATTAAAAACATGCATTTCAAAGTTGTATTTGAACATTAACCAATTTAATCAGGTTTTCCTTAATAGTGCACTTATTTTATTGCATTAAAAGCACACTATGAAAGGAAATTATTGCTGTGATGCTATGAATTCACATGATTTCCTTTTTTCCCATCCTTCCAGTGTATTATCGGGCTCATTTTCCAACCCTTTTCAGACCTGGACAGAGCAAAGTTTCAGTTTTACATAGTAAGTCTGCTAGACAGAATTTTGTTGTGTGACCTTTGTCTTTATAATGGAATCTGTGAAATTTGTTTTATGCTCCATGAATGTGATTGTGGACATCTAATTACTGGAACAAGTGATTGATGAGGGTATCACTTCCTATAAATTTTTGCATTTAACTTGCGCAGCTTGATTTTCTGCCCAATACTGCAGTATTGCATCAAACGTCTGTGCCACAGCTAGAATGTGATTTTGCTAAGTGCTAATAAATCATTTGTTCTTGCTATTGCACCTCCTCGAGTGTAGATGGCAGCCCTGACTTCAATAGTTCTTCCAGCTTGCCCTGCTTAAAAAGCAGGATTGACTAATTTTCCATTTATATTGCAGAATTATTTAGACTCGGAGTAGCTCTATAATGTGTATTTCCTCAGGTGTTCAGATTATTTAGAGCTTTAGCACATTTACGACAAGCTTAAAAGTTAGAGAGGGGTTGGTGGCCTCGGTATTATTGTTGGACTATTAATCCAGCGACCCTGGTAATTCTGGGAATCCAGATTCAAGTCCAACCACAGGAGATGGCAGAAATTGAATTCAATCAAAATCTGGAATTAAGAGTCTTCTCATGACCGTGAATTCATTGTCGGTTGTCAGGAAAAAACCCATCTTGTTCACTAACATCCTTAGGGAAGGAGACTGCCATCCTTCACATGGAGTCACCTATGTGTGACTCCATGTTGACCTGTAAACTCTGGACAATTAGGGATGGGCAATAAAATCCAGCCTAGCCAGCAAAGCCCTCATCCTGTGAATGAATAAATTTTGAAAAAAGACCTGCTTTAGGGTTCTTATGGCACAGTAGTAGTGCCCCTGCCTCTGGGCCAGAAGGCCTGAGTTCAAGTCCTACCCGCTCCAGCAGTGTATCGTAACATCTCTGAATAGATTGATTGGGGAAAAAAAACACTTGTAGTATCTTGCTACAACACTAAAAAGTCGTGCTGTGTTGGTTTTCACGTTTCTAGTCGTTCTATACCATTGACTAGAGGAGAGAAGTTAGCAGGGCCGCTTGTGTCCTGTATAATTGTCTAAGGCTACAGTCTGACAAAACATCAACCTATTGTAACATTGGCTATGTGAATCCTGGAGTAGCAGCCCCTTTTTTCTACTCTTTCATGGGATGAGAGTGTTTCTGGCAAGACTAGCATTTGTTGCCTTTCAAATTACCCTTGAACAGCATGGCTTGCTGCACCCTTTCAGAGGGGAGTAGAGAGTCAATCACATTGCTGACAATTGAGAGTCTGAAATCTTCTATTAGTCATAGAGATGTACAGCACAGAAACAGACCCTTCGGTCCAACTCATCCATGCCGACCAGTTATCCCAACTAGATACCTAGTCCCACCTGCCAGCACTTGGCCCATATCCCTCTAAACCCTTTCTATTCATATACCCATCCAGATGCCTTTTAAATGTTGCAATTGTACCAGCCTCTACCACTTCCTCTGGCAGCTCATTCCATTCACCTGCCACTCCGCGTGAAAAAGTTGCCCCTTAGGTCTCTTTTATATCTTTCCACTCTCACCCTAAACCTATGCCATCTAGTTCTGGACTCCCCCACCCCAGGGAAAAGACTTTGTTTATTTATCCTATCCATGCCCCTCATGATTTTATAAACCTCTATAAGGTCAACCCTCAGTCTCTGATGCTTCAACAAAAGCAGCCCTAGCCTATGCAACCTTTGACCCTATAGCTCAAATCCTCCAACCCTGGCAACTTCCTTGTAAATCTTTTCTAAACCCTTTCAAGTTTCACTACATCTTTCCGATAGGAAGGAGACCAGAATCTGCTAACTTACTAACTAGACCTCTTATGCTCACATCCAAATCATTTGTATAAATGATGAAAAAAGTCAGACCAGACAAGGATACAAGATTTCCTTCCCTAAAAGATATTGGTAGACCAATTGGGTTTTTAATGGTAATCAATAATGATGTCACTAGTGTTTCCATGAAAGAAGCTTTTAATTTCAGATTTATGAATTAAATTTTAGTGCCACTAGTTGCCCTGGTGGGATTTGAACCACTTTGTCCCAGCATATTAGTGGAAGTCTATGGATTATTAGCTCAGAGCCATTACCACTTTGCTTCCCACTATTTATATTGTGGTGTTGCCTACGTCAAGCCTGCTGTTAGTGAGACAGTGATTTAAAACTGGCATTAAAAATACAATGACATATTTTATAAAGGTTGCAAATTCATAACTCCAAATAGTGTCATTGAACAAATAACATTATCTGAGGTTCAAGTCTTCATGCACATGAACGATTGTGGTATTTAATGAGGAATGTGCTGAATTCAGTAATTATTTGATAACTATCCTTTTCTTTGCCTCCTGATCCCTGTGCACTAATCAGTGCTGCTATGGTTAATCATCATCTTAAATTTTGTCTAAGATACGAATGCAAAATCTTCTGTAATTTTTTTAAAATTCATTTGTGAGATGTGGACATTACTGGCTGGGTCAGCATTTATTGCTCGTCCCCAGTTGCCCTTGAGAAGGTAGGGATGAGCTACCGCCTTGAACTGCTGCAGTCCACTTGCTGTGAGTTGACCGACAATGCCATTAGGGAGGGAATTCCAGAATTTTGACCCAACGACAGAAGGAATGGCTTTTCCTTACATCTTCACTATGTTGAAATCAAGATTCTTCGCACTGCCTCCTTTAATTAACTTGTCAAGTTCCCTTGGACCGCCAACCTAGGGATATTTTCTGAGTTTCAGTCTTCCCCTCCTGAAACATTGGCATCAGTATTCCTGATTTTGCTCGTACATTTAATTTGCTCAGCCTTGATCAAGCAATGAACTTTGGCCCATGCAATATTGCAGCATTGCTGGCAGCATGTGTGTTAGGATTTCAAGAGAAAATCTGGATACTGTTTAGTCTGCACAATGCACAATGCATGCAGACTGAGGAACGTGCTGTACTTTTATTGTGAACTAGTTTGTTTAAGTAATTTGAAATCTGAAAATTGAAAGAATTCTTCCTAGGTTTACAGTTTTTACAATTACTGGGTCACACTGGATTTAATTAGGTGACATTTTCAGCTATTGTGCAGCATGTCCCTTGTGTGATCTTTAAATTGAGACAGAGACAAGCTGATGTATGCAGCTCCAAATACTATCTTCAATCCCGGTTTGCCATCATAGGTTCAATTGAAGTATCCTCACCTGACTCATTAAATTCCTTTTTCCCTTTTTAAAATGGACTGACCTCCTGTGTACTTCCAGCATTTTCCATTTTTACGTTGTTTCTCATTGCTTTTGAATTGTACACAAATTTCTCAGTGACAATGCAGCTGTCACTCCTCTTCTGACTAGGTTCGCACTTCAGTATGTGCATTTATAATATGTTTTGTATTGAAGTGTCTGATCCTGTAACTGATGCTTAAGGAAAGCACTTATGTAGGCAAATATCATGTAAGCAGCTATATGATGAACAGCTGATTAACCTGTTAGCATTTGAATGAGAAATTATTGGCCAGGGACCAAGAAAACTCTTCAGAAGAAAATAGGATCTTTAACAACCACCAGAACAGGTGACAATGTCTCAGTATAATATTTCTCCCAACAGATGGCATCTCCAGTGCTGAAGCACTCTTACTATTACATTGCAACATCAACCTAGATTATTCACTCATCTCCTACTCACATAGGATTCCAGCACGGAAGAAGGTCTTTCAGCCTAACTGATCACTGCTGGGTGTTTATACACCATGCATGCTTTCTTTCGTTTCACTTTATTTATCACAATTAGGTCAACCTTTTGTTCCTTATGTGTTTATCCAGTCCCCTTTAAATGAACCTTTGCTATTTGCCTCAACTACCCAATGTGGTGGCAAGTTCCATGTTCTATGAACATGCAAACATGGCCCCTGCACCACTCATTCAATAGATCTTGGCTGATCTGATTTAACCTCAGTTCTGCATTCCTGTATATTCTGCATTTTGAGGGTGGGAACTCCAAAGACACTCCACTCTCTGAGGAAAAATAAGTTTCCTCATTGTTGTCTTAAATGGGTGCTCCTTTATTTTTAAACTATGATCCCTCGTGCTAGATCATTCCACAAGAGAAAACATTCCTTCTGCATCCACCCAGTCAAGTCCCCTCAGGGTCTTATGTTTCAGTTAAGTTGCCTCTGACTGTTTTAAATTCCAAAACGATACAGGCCCAGCCTGTCTAACCTTGCCTCATAAGGCAAACCATTCATTCCAGGTATTAATCTTATAAACTGCTTCCAAAGCACTGCCATCCTAAACACTCTAACCAATCCCAGTACAAAAATGTTTCTGCTGAATTCCCGATTGAATGTCTGTGCAATCTACTTAGATTAGCTCTTTACAGACTTTAAATTTTGCCAATGGACATTGCAGAGTTGTCTTTACTTTTCTCTCGTCTTATCAGAAGTAACTTATCTTTGCAATGTAGCTGAATTAATTTCAAATTGCCTTGAAGAAAGAAGAGAAACTGAGAGTGGAACTAAATGTCTCTAATTTAAGAAAAATACTCTACCATTTATGAGCTAATATTGCTGAATGACGTTAAGTCCTGACACATTTGTGGTTTTTTATAAGGATTTAACACAGCATGCGGGGAAGGATTATAAATTAAGGAAAAACGCTGTTGTAAAATTAATGCAAAGTTTGATTGCTAGAAAGATGTTTAAATTGATTATGTTGGACATTGATTTCATGTTATTCCCCTTCCCCAGCATCATGGTTGATTTGTGTGTGCTCATCATCTGGGTTCAGTGTGATGCAGAGAGTGGCTGAGCCTTGTGCAGCTACATACTGACATTTCCCACTGAGAGAAAACATGACTTATAAGCCACAAGCTGCACTTGGGAGACCCTTCGTTTGGGTTTGCCAAAAGTGTTAATTTCTTTAAGGAAATTAGGGCTCCTGTTGGTATCCAGCCACAGGTGGAGTGTACTAAAACGTGCATCCTATCTAACTGACCACTATTGATCCTTATACTCACTCAATATACAGTATACTTGTGCACTTTGTGATTTTAAAAAAAAGCAATTGGACTCGCAAACTCTAGTTCCTTTCTCCAGCCTGACTCACCATCTCTTACAACAAGCCAGCTGTGTTGTGGTTAATTGTAGCATCAAATTTACTAGTATGGGTTAACATTGTAGTGTTCGAGATTAAAGCTGTGAGTTTTTGCTCTGTGTTGCTAAGTCAAGCATTGGATAAGGTTGATGGGTCACCAAGGAGTCTTAAGAGACTGTTTCCCTTAACCTTGAGGTATAATTATTCAAAAAGCCTTTATCTACAGGATTTGGGCTTTTCTGCTGAATGAAGACTTGGGGCTATCTAATTTGTTAGGTGCATTAAAAAATGCTATGTCGTAATCTCATTAATGTGAAAACTAATCTGGCAGTCAGATGGATTTTGTTGCAGACATGGTTGTGTGATTTACAAAAGCAAATTGGGAATGTGATGTTAAAAGAGCAGGGTGTTTGTAGTTTATGCCATTAGTGCAGATTTTACATGTGCGGACACTTGGTCAGCTGTTTCTCTTGCTGGCGAGACAGCCTCTCTGCTCACATCAGAGCACGAAAAAAATTGACCTTTTCAAGTTTTTATGTTCCCTCTATATTGTGCTGAGGGTTAATTTGAAACAGGGTAAAAACCATGACTGCAGATGCTGGAAACCAGATTCTGGATTAGTGGTGCTGGAAGAGCACAGCAGTTCAGGCAGCATACAAGGAGCTTTGAAATCGACATTTCGGGCAAAAGCCCTTCATCAGGAAATTTGAAACAGTTAATTCTTTGTTCCTAAAGCCAATTGAAGTGCCCCACCTGTAGCCCTGGCTCACATCAGATAATTTCCTACCGGTGAAAATGGATTTGCTCAATCAGTATAACTGACTGCCAAGCTAATCACTGCCTATAACCATGGAGGTCGTGGTAGATTCTGAAACCGTTTTTTTTTTAAACCCCTTGTGACAAGCTGCTGATTTTAACATTTTGATAAGACAAACAGCAGCTGCCTGATGTATCATTAAGCTGACATCTAAAAAATAACATTACTATTGTTTGGTTGAGGGTAGATCTGGAAATACATGAAACAGCAAATTAAGTTTGAAAGTGCCTTAAACCTCATTCCAGGTCGAGGGCACTACTCTATCCAAAGATGTGGAAATGTAAGTAGTTGTGTTTTGTCTGAAAGTGTCTTTGAGGTTCTGTCTTCTCTCCACTCCACACACTCATAAAATAATGTCATTACATGAATAAACTGAGTGATCCAGTGCCATGTCATGCCAACTGAAATGACTGCAGCTGTTTCGGACTCAGCTTGCATTTCTATAGCACTTTTTACAACTTTGAGGCACCCTAAAATGCTTTACAGCTAATTAATTACTTTTGAGATGTCGTCACTTTTGTCATCTGGGAAGCACAACTACACCAGCAATGTGATTATGGCCAAATAATCTGTTTGTTTAATTTTGATTGAGGGTTAAGTATTGAAAGACGCCAGGGATAACTCCTCTGATCCTCTTCAAAATAATGCCACAGCATATTTCACATCCATTTGAGAGATTCGGTTTAGCATCTAATCTGAAAGATATGCATAAGTAGTCACATGTGAAGAATGGACTCCAAAGAGGAACTTGAATCCAATGTGAATCAGCACCTTGAATATGAGAATAGAGTTGGGGAGGGTAGAGAGAATAAAATAATGCTGTGGTAGGAAACTGCTACATCAGTTGTTTTGACAGTTCAATTTATTTCTGCAGCGTCCCAACCCTTCACATGTGCTTCATTTCTCAGATTAATTGTGCAGAACTTTCTTTGCTGAAAAATGTCTCTCATTTTATTTTAAACACAGATTGTGAGTTCCAGATCACACAACCATGACGAAGAGATCAGCAGAAATAGAAATAGAAATAGATGGTGAGGAGAAACGGCACTGCACAGAGGAGAGGTATGCTCAGAAACATTTCCACAGGCAACACACTCTCAATGGGCTTACTGTTCAGGGCGATTGTTTGAAATTTGTAAGAATTCCTTTTGTTCACTGATTTTGTTTTCTTTCTAACAATAGAAACAATTATTAATTTGTTTTTGACTGTGGAGAGGAACTGTCTGTAGCTGGAAAACAGGGCATTTTTGGCAACAGCAAGGACAGAGCAAGTATACTTAGATGCAGAATGAAGCTCGCTTTTCTCTGCACTAAACAATAAGGTTTGACCATGACCTCCAAATTGTGGTTTGTCGCCCTGGGGATAATTCTGCTTTGTTCTCCAGTCGGCTGATTTAGAACACAGGCCGAGTGTGAAGATGAGAGACCGATTTTGTGCTGTTGACTCTGGTCATAAAACCAAATTAGAAAATCCCACAAATCTTTTTACTAGTGGTCCTATTAAAACAAGTCTCATATCCAGTCCTTCCCTGTTGTGAGCAATATACCTTCTAAGAATTTTTTTCAAGAAATCTGTCAGTATTCTGCTCAAACATTTCAGTATTTGGATTATGTTCCCTTGTGTACTGAAGACTGACAGTTGATTTGATCCAAATGTTTAAAATAGTATAATAATTTAATTGGTATTGGTGCAAGGAAACTTATCCTTTCTAATGGGGTGGTGTGAACACTTTTAGGCCCAATATCTAAGGAAGAATTTCCTGGCCTTTGAGGAGGTTCACAAGAATGATCCCAGGAATGAAGGGCTTGTCATATGAGGAGCAGGTGAGAACTCTGCATTTGGGATGCAGCAGAGTTTAGAAGGTTGTAGCAGGGAGATCTGATTGGAACTTACAGAATGCTGAGGGGCCTGGATAGAATGAGCCATGCCGAAGATGTTTCCACTTGGTGGGAGAGACTCTGACTTGAGTGCACTGCTTCAGATTGAAGGGGCAACCCTTTTAAGAACTGAGCTGTGGAGGAATTTCTTCAGCTAGACAGTGATGAATCTGTGGATCTCATCGCTACAGAGGGCTGTTGATGTCAAATCATTGAATGTACTTCAAACAGACACAAAGGTTCTTGATTAATAAGGGGATCAAGGGTTACAGAGAGAAGGCAGGAGAATGGAACTGAAGCATATCAACAAAGATCGAATTGTTAGGTTCTTTTCCCAAGATTTCGCACACGAGATGCAATTTGCACACGCCAACTTCTGCAAACAGTTAAAGTTTATTAAAGCTTGTACAAGTTAGGTGACCCTCTTTGCCCCCCCTCGCAGGCGTGCGAAGTTGGATCAAAGTGAGGCACTCGACAAATAACACATCCCCTTTATACAAGTCAGTGGCAATGCTCACAGATACTCTGGCCACTCCCCCACAGTCATACGCCATTCAAGACAACCCACTGTTCCTCACAGTCACATGCAGCCCCAGGTACAATGGCAGGCTGAGATCATCCTCAGGGATAATGCAAATGCTGATACCCTAATCCTGGGGAATCGTTATGCAGACGATTTCCTGACTCAACGAGTTCCCAAGACAATGCAGATGCGATGTACCTCTGACCAGAAAGCATTTCTGAATGGAAGAAATTGAATTGATAGTTTAACTTGACAATAGCAGGAGAGTAATAGCAAATGACTGTCTAAATGAAGTGTAATTTACAATGGATAGTCATCATCCAAGGAACAGGAGAATCGACGTTTCGGGCATAAGCCCTTCCTGAAGAAGGGCTTATGCCCGAAACGTCTATTCTCCTGTTCCTTGGATGCTGCCTGACCTGCTGCACTTTTCCAGCAACACATTTTCAGCTCTGATCTCCAGCATCTGCAGCCCTCACTTTCTCCCCAATGGATAGTCATCCTCATTCTTTCATGGCTGTCGTCCCCACCCAAAGGCAGTGCAGTTTAACCCTTTAATATTACATGAATGTCCAGACAGAGATTCCCATTTAATCTTTTAACAATACAGAATGGAGAGTAAATTCAATGGGCAGAGTGGCCTAATTCTAATCCTATATTGCATGGTCTAAATAAAGAATCAGGCAAGAAAGGTACTGCTTATCACTGGCCACTCAGCTTAATAAAAAGAATCTGGCATCCTAATCTTAAATAAATACCAGACCACTGGGACTCAGATCAGGAAACACATTTTTGTTAGATAAAAACAGTAAAAGTCTGGAATTATATACCCCAAAAATCATAGAATTGTGATGGTGCAGAAGGAGGCCATTCTGCCCATTGAAATTGCCACAGCTGTCTGAGCATTTTAACCTGCTGCCAATCTCGTGCTTTTTCACTGTAACCCTATATGTTGTTCTATTTAACTGATCATCAAAAGCCCCCTTAAATGCTTCAACTGAACCTATCTCCGCTACAGTTCAGGCATTGTATTCTGTGCCTGAACTGCTTGCTATGTGAAAAAGTATTTATCTGCACCTCACATTTGCTTCTTTTGCAAAAGACTGAAACTATGCCCTATGCTTCTCAACCCGTTTCCAATTGCAAACAGTTTCTCCCTATCCACTCTGTCCAGACCCCTGATTTTGTAAACTTCAATCAAACTCTCCAAAGAAAACAATCCCAACTTTTTCAGTTTTTCTTCCTGACTGAAACGTCTCATCACTGGAACCATTTTCTTAAACATCCTCTTCACTCTCCAGTACATTTGCATCCTTCCAATAGAATGTGCCACACAATGCTGCATCTGAGGCCTAACCTTCTCTTAGATACAATCATCATAACCTTCTTGCACTTGTACTGTACGACCCTATAAATGAAACTTAGAATAGTTATGCTTTATTAACAGCTCTTTCTACCTATCCTATCCCTCTTTAATGATCTGTGTATGTAAACACCCACGTCTCCCTGCTCCAGCAAACCCTTTGGATCAGTGCCCTTTATTTTCTACTTATTCAGTATGTTCTTTGTACACTTCTCTGCATTGAACTCCATTTGAAATCCATGCCCCACTCTGCCAAAGTGTTGGTGCCTTTTTGAAGTTCTACACTGCCCTTCTCGTAGTTTACAATTCTCCAAGTTTGTCATCCTCAAACTTTGAAATTACACATAACAATTTAGATCAATAATTTCTAATCAGCCTGTCTAGAGATATTATTGTACGCCTCTAGAGCAGGTGGGATTTGAACCCTTTCCTCCTGGCTCAGAGGTAGATGCACTGGATCTTAACATTTTTCGTTAGCTAAGCGAGATGGAGCCACAATAGGCAAATAGAATTAAGATGTTGATTGACCACGATCTATTTGAATAGTGCCGTAAACTCAAAAGCAACCTGTCGGAATAGGAGATGAGGACCAAGATGAGTTGTTGAGACGAGATATCTGGTTTATTTTTCTATTACAGGAACCTGCACAAAATGTAATCTCAGTTGCTCACTTTTTAGAACAATTTTAATTATGAACTAGAATAAACTTTTTTTTTTGTTTGAAGTTTTTGATCTTTCTGTTTGTTTTTCAGCATTGCAGAGCAAACAACTATCACCACAGCAGAGTTTGTGAGCCAGTCCATTGATATCAATGAGCCCATTGGAAACCTCAAGAAGCTGTTAGAACCACGTCTTCAGTGTTCCTTGGAAGCACACGAGATTTGTCTGCAAGATATTCTGGTAAACAATAAGATTTTAAAAACATTTTATTAGGAGAGTCAAAATATCTTTGAGTGTTGCACTCAGTGACATTGGAAGAAAATGGCTGTCCAATTTCCTACACAGATGAATTCCTACTCCATATTGTTTGTGCGAGGTGTTCCTCAGCAAGGGCCAATCCACTGGATCTATTCGTAGGGCTTTTTGGTTGCTTCAAGGAGCTATGCATAGGGAGTGAAAGCCACTTTGTCATCTCCTTTGCCATAATGCAGGGAAACTAGAAGCTATATCTCTTGTTTCCTTCTGCAGCTTCAGTAGTTCATCACAACCTGCCTCTTTGACTCAGTTTTGTTACAAACATATAAATGAGGAACAGGAGTAGGCCCCTTGGCCCCTCTAATTTCTTTCTTACCAGTTACTTCTATTAATTTCTCTCTTGTCCTGTTCGAGTCCTGCAGCACCATTTTAGCACCTCCCATGGCATGTCTTTTTAACTTCACAACAGGATGTGGGTATAGCTGCCAAGACCAGCATTTATTGTGCTTTCTTATACTGCTGGAAGCTGTCGGCTCCTTCAGGAAGCCTTTTAAGTCCGTCTCATTCTTGTGGGCCTGGAGAGACATAAAGCTCAGCTCAGATCAGATTTCCTTCCCTGATTATGAAACGTTTTCACAAAAGATGATTTCCTTGTTTGCTGATGAAGTATTGTCAATGTAAAATTGTCAGGATGAGGAGAGATTTAACATAAACCTCACTGGGACCATTACTGGGCCGCAGAATTCCTTGATAAAGGATATTGGATTGCTTCAACAAGGAGGGAATACTTGGAAAATGGGTCAAATTGTGTCCATCAGTGCGGTAAATTTGAATGCTTCTAATTATTTTACTGAGCATCTTTCATTAAACTTGTGCGTTGCTGGGTTGATAAAGGAGAAAAGATAATAGCTTCTTGTTTTGCATTTGATACTTCTGATAAGAAGCTTATAGAATCATAGAATCCCTACAGTGTGGAAACAGGCCTTACAGCCCAACAAGTCCACATGGACCGTCAGAGTATCCCACCCAAACCCATTCCCCTACCCTATTACTCAACATTTACCCCTGACGAATGCATCTAACCTACACATCCCTGAACACTATGGGCAATTTAGACTGGCCAATTCACCTAACCTGCACATCTTTCAATTGTGGGAGGAAACTGGAGCATCCGGAGGAAACGCATGCAGACGTGGGGAGAGTATGCAAACTCCACGCAGACGGTCACCCGAAGCTGGAATTGAACATGGATCCCTGGCACTGTGAGGCAGCAATGCTAACCACTGAGCCACCCCCAATTTTATTTCTTCCCTGACTGCCTCACTGCGATACTGACTACACACCACTCTTCCCAGACTGCCTCACTCCGATACTAGCTACAGGCCACTCTTCCCAGACTGCCTCACTGCGATACTAGCTACAGGCCACTCTTCCCAGACTGCCTCACTGCGATACTAGCTACAGGCCACTCTTCCCAGACTGCCTCACTGCGATACTAGCTACAGGCCACTCTTCCCAGACTGCCTCACTGCGATACTAGCTACAGGCCACTCTTCCCAGACTGCCTCACTGCGATACTAGCTACAGGCCACTCTTCCCAGACTGCCTCACTGCGATACTAGCTACAGGCCACTCTTCCCAGACTGCCTCACTGCGATACTAGCTACAGGCCACTCTTCCCAGACTGCCTCACTGCGATACTAGCTACAGGCCACTCTTCCCTGACTGCCTCACTGCGATACTAGCTACAGGCCACTCTTCCCTGACTGCCTCACTGCGATACTAGCTACAGGCCACTCTTCCCTGACTGCCTCACTGCGATACTAGCTACAGGCCACTCTTCCCAGACTGCCTCACTGCGATACTAGCTACAGGCCACTCTTCCCAGACTGCCTCACTGCGATACTAGCTACAGGCCACTCTTCCCAGACTGCCTCACTGCGATACTAGCTACAGGCCACTCTTCCCAGACTGCCTCACTGCGATACTAGCTACAGGCCACTCTTCCCAGACTGCCTCACTGCGATACTAGCTACAGGCCACTCTTCCCAGACTGCCTCACTGCGATACTAGCTACAGGCCACTCTTCCCAGACTGCCTCACTGCGATACTAGCTACAGGCCACTCTTCCCAGACTGCCTCACTGCGATACTAGCTACAGGCCACTCTTCCCAGACTGCCTCACTGCGATACTAGCTACAGGCCACTCTTCCCAGACTGCCTCACTGCGATACTAGCTACAGGCCACTCTTCCCAGACTGCCTCACTGCGATACTAGCTACAGGCCACTCTTCCCAGACTGCCTCACTGCGATACTAGCTACAGGCCACTCTTCCCAGACTGCCTCACTGCGATACTAGCTACAGGCCACTCTTCCCAGACTGCCTCACTGCGATACTAGCTACAGGCCACTCTTCCCAGACTGCCTCTCTGCGATACGAGCTACAGGCCACTCTTCCCAGCACTCTTTTTAATGTCCCTTTTCCAGTGGAGAGTACTCAAGTCGCCATTTTCTCTTTTGTGATATGGACAGTGGTTTAGCTTCTACTTCATTTCAAGTTTCAATATTAATAATCATCAACTTTTCCTTCTACTGTAGAATAACATCAGATGAATTAGACTTGGAATGCCCTGCGAATCAAAGAATGTTTCTTGCTTTGTCATCTTACATTTTAGCTGGATCCTAATCGTAGTTTGTTTGACCAAGGAGTGAAAACTGATGGCACTGTTCAGCTCAGCGTGGAAGTCATTTCCAGACAAGGTAAATTTGGTCTAAAACTTGTAACAGCTTGATCTTGCATTGCATTCTGTGCTCAAGATTTACATTTTTTTCCTATTCAGGAAGCATGATCTAACCAGACTGATTGATTGATTGCAATCAGAAATGTTTGGAATATTCCCAGATTGATTTTTTTTTTACTTTCGTTTTTTTTTTTACTCTGCCTCCTCATCACCCTCCTCCCTCCAGCTGTCAAGAGCCTTACTGGACCTGCATTAGGAGCTTGTTTGGAATGCCAGCTTAATGTGCTGATAATCCTGTGTCAGTGGGCTACTGGTGATAGCCCCAAGTTAAATTTCTACCTTTGCCACGTCTGGTTGCCAGGCAGATGAAAGATCAGCTTTTGATGTTTCCTAGACTTTTTCCTATAGTATTTGAATTCGTTTTACAATTCCCACCAGTTTAGCCACCTCTCCTCGCCCACTGCGGACCCTCTGAGCACTGAGGCCATGGTAGAGGGCCTGCAAAAACTCAGAAGCCTAGATGGGATCAGTTAGCTTGACCAAAACCAGAAACTGACCCTGCTGTTTCGTCTGTTGATACTGTGTTGTCTTGTTTAGAATACAGAGGAGCCTCGTTTATCTGAATATCGGATTATCTGGCAAGATCGCAAGGTCCCAATGCTCGGCTAAATTATGGTATCCGACATTCGATTATCTGGAATTCATTTAACCGAAAGAAATTCTCCCTGCCCGTGTCCTTCAGATAATCCAAGTTCCTCTGTATCCATCATTGAAACTGACCATTCCATCTATTGGTCAACATAAGTCTCCTCCTATTCCTCTTTATCTAGCCTCAAAAGTATATCTTTCATCTTATTCATTCATAGGATGTGGATGAATGGGTTAGGGCTAGGCTACCTTTTTGCTGCCTATCAATAATTGTCCTGAAGATGCTCAGGCGATGAGCTACCTTCCCAAACCACTGCAGTCCAAGTGATGTGGTTCACCACAGTACTGATAGGAAGCAAGTTCCAGGAGTTGGTCCAGAGATCATGAAGGAGTGGCAGTATATTTCCAAGTAGCCACCAACTCATCACCACCTTCTCAAAAGTAACGTGATTCACCAGGATGTTACCTGGGCTGGAAAGTCTCAGTTAAGAGAGACTGGACAGGCTGGGTTTGTTTACCTTGGAGCAGAGGAGGTTGAGAAGGGGAGGGGGCATCTGATTGAGGTATACAAAATTATGAGAGTCACAGAGAGAGTAGATCATGAGATCCTTACCCCCATGGCAAGCATGTCTAAGAATAGAGAGCATAGGTTTAAGGTGGTTTAGAGCAGATCTGTAGAGAGAAAAAAAGTTGTAGAAATATAGACTGTGCTGCCTGAGGGGGTGGTGAGGCAGACATACTCCCATCTCGATAAGCACTCAAACTGCCAGGGTATAGCCGGCAATGAACCAGATTCAGTGAAATGGGATTAGTGTGGTTTGGTGTTTGTTGGTCGGCATAGATGTGGTGGGCCGGAGGACCTGTTTCTGTGCTGTATGATTCGATAAATAAGGATTGGCAATAAATACTGGTTCGGCCAGCAAAACCCAAATCCCATGAGTGAATAAGACAAAAGTTTGATGGTATGGAGGGGAGCTTACTGATGATGGTGTTCCCATGTATTTGCTGCTCTGGTCCTTCTGAGTGGTAGCGATTATGGGTTTGGAAGGTTCTGTTGGAAGAGCCTTGGTGAGTTGCTGCAGTGCGTCTTGTAGGTGGTACGTACTGCTGCATCTGTGCAAGGGAGTGAATATGTATGATGGTAGATGGGGTGCCAGTCGAGTAGTCTGCTTTGACCTGGTTGGTGTCAAGACTGTTCAGTATTGTTGGAGCTGGAATCATCCAGGCAATGGAGAGTATTCCGTCATGCTCCTGATCTGTGCCTTGTGTACGGTGGACAGGTTTCGGGGAGTCAGAAGCAGATTTCTGAGCTACTCTTGTTGCCATTGTATTTATATGGCGCCTTCCAGTTTAGTTTTGGGTCAGTGGTTAGCACTAAGTTGTTAATGCGGAGGGATTCAATGATGGAAACACCATTGAATTGTCGAGGGGCAGTGATTGTCTCCTGTCTTGTTGACAACGGTATGTGAGATTGTTACTTGCCAGTAATTTGCCCAGTCTGGATATTGTCCACATCTTACTACATGGATTGCTTCAGTATCCGAGGAGTCACAAATGGTGCTTGGTCAGGTGCTGCCTTGATGAAAAAGGGCAGCCATCCATGTCTCCCACCTGGAGTTTTGTCCATGTTTGGACCAAGGCTATAGTGAGGTCAGGGGCTGAATGGACTGGGCAAAGCCCAAACTCAGCACGGTGGACAGTTATTATTGACTAAGTCAACATGATTGCTGGCCCTCTTGCTGAGATACTTGTATCATCAATAGTCACAGGTGAGGTGCCGAAAGACTGGAAGTTGGCTAACGTGGTGCCACTATTTAAGAAAGGTGATGGGGACAAGCCAGGGAACTATAGACTAGTGAGTCTGACGTCGGTGGTGAGCAAGTTGTTGGAGGGAATCCTGAGGGACAGGATGTACATGTATTTGGAAAGGCAAGGGCTGATTAGGGATAGTCAACATGGCTTTGTGTGTGGGAAATCATGTCTCACAAACGATTGAGTTTTTTGAAGAAGTAACAAAGAGGATTGATGAGGGCAGAGTGGTGGACGTGATCTACATAGACATCAGTAAGGCATTCGACAAGGTTCCAATGGGAGACTGATTAGCAAGGTTAGATCTCATGGAATACAGGGAAGACTCGCCATTTGGAGACAGAACTGGCTCAAATGTAGAAGACAGAGGCAGGTGGTGGAGGGTTATTTTTCAAACTGGAGGCCTGTAACCAGTGGAGTGCCACAGGGATCGGTGCTGGTCCTCTACTTTTTATCATTTATATAAATGATTCGGATGTGAGCATAAGAGGTACAGTTAGTAAGTTTGCAGATGACACCAAAATTGGAGGTGTAGTGGACAGTGAAGAGGGTTACCTCAGATTACAACAGGATCTTGATCAGATGAGCCAATGGGCTGAGGAGTGGCAGATGGAGTTTAATTCAGATAAATGCGAGGTGGTGCATTTTGGGAAAGCAAATCTTAGCAGAACTTATACACTTAATGGTAAGGTCTGAGGGAGTGTTGCTGAACAAAGAGTCTTTGGAGCGCAGGTTCATAGCTCCTTGAAAGTGGAGTCACAGGTAGATAGGATAGTGAAGAAGGCATTTGGTATGCTTTCCTTTATTGGTCAGAGTACTGAGTACAGGAGTTGAGAGGTCATGTTGCAGCTGTGCAGGACATTGGTTTGGCCACTGTTGGAATATTGCATGCAATTCTGTTCTCCTTCTTATCAGAAGGAAGTTGTGAAACTTGAAAAGGTTCAGAAAAGTTTTACAAGGATGTTGTCATGTTTGGAGGGTTTGAGCTGTAGGGAAGAGGTTGAATAGCCTGGGGCTGTTTTCCCTGGAGCGCCGGAGGCCGAGGGGTGACCTTAGAGGTTTATGAAGTCAAAAGGGGCTTGGATAGGATAAATAGACAAGGTCTTTTCCCTGGGGTGGGGGAGTTCAGAACTAGAGGCCATAGATTTAAGGTGAGAGAGGAAAGATATAAAAGAAACCTAAAGGGCAATTGTTTCATGCTGAGGGTGGTACGTGTATGGAATGAGCTGCCAGAGGAAGTGGTAGAGGCTGGTACAATTGCAACATTTAAAAGGCATCTGAATGGGTGTATGAATAGGAAGGGTTTGGAGGGTTAGATTAGATTACATTACAGTGTGGAAACAGGCCCTTCGACCCAACAAGTCCACACCGACCCGCCGAAGCGTAACCCACCTATACCCCTACATTTACCCCTTACCTAACACTACGGGCAATTTAGCATGGCCAATTCATCTGACCTGCACATCTTTGGACTGTGGGAGGAAACCGGAGCACCCGGAGGAAACCCACGCAGACATGGGGAGAGCGTGCAAACTCCACACAGTCAGTCGCCTGAGGCGGGAATTGAACCCGGGTCTCTGGCGCTGTGAGGCAGCAGTGCTAACCACTGTGCCATCGTGCCGCCCACAATGGATCCAGGTGCTGGCAGTTGGGACTAGATTGGGTTGGGATATCTGATCGGCATGGATGAGTTGGACCGAAGGGTCTGTTTTCGTGTTGTACATCTCTATGACTCAAGTGACACTTCATAACATTGTTATCAACACGTTCCCCCATTTGTGGATGATGGTGAGTGGACTGATTAGTCAGGTTAGATTTGTCGTGTTTTAATGAACACGACATATCTGACCTATTTTCCACACTGTCGGTAGGTGCCTGAGTTGAAGTTGAAGAAGGGCTTATGCCTGAAACGTTGATTCTCCTGCTCCTTGACCTGCTGCGCTTTTCCAGCAACACATTTTTCAACTCTAATCTCCAGCATCTGCAGTCCTCACTTTCTCCTGAGTTGAAGCTGTATTGAAACAGTTTGTCTAGGGGTGTGACAAGTTCTGAAACACAAGCTTTCAATACTGTTGCCAGAATGTAGTTAGTGCTAATAGACTTTGTAGCAGTTGATAATTTTCAACCATTCCTTGATGTCACGTGGAATGAGTTGTTGCTGGCTGGCATTGGTGATGCTGGCGAGTTCCAGAGGTAGTCAGAGCTGGATCTCGGACTCTGCATTTCTGGATGAAGATGCTTGCAAATGTTAGCCTAATCTTTTGCACTGACGTGCTGGGCTCCTCAGTCTTTGAGGATTAGGATGTTTCTGGAAGCAGTACCTTAAGTGTTTTTTTTCATCCATTTGCCTAAAACAATTCACAGCTGGATGTGGCAAGTCTGATTGTGGGATCATTAGCCCTGTCTGTCTCACACTGCTATGTGCTTGGCATGCACAGAGTTCCTGTGTTGTACTTGACCAGGTTGACAGTTCACTTTTGTTTAAGACATTCCTGGTAGTGCTTCTCCTGGCATGCCCTCCTATATTTTTCATTGAACCAGGATTGACCTTCCACTGGATGGTAGTGAAAGAACGGGGGCATATGCAGTGGCATAAGATTCTGCATTGCGAATTAATAGAATTCTGCTCATGGCCCAAAGAGCCTCCTGGGTGCCTTATCTTGAGTTGCTAGATGTGTTTGAAGTCTATCTCATTCAGCATGGTAGTCGTGCCACGTGGCATGATGAAGGGTATCATTGATCTGAAGATGGACTTAGAATTCACAAAGGCCATACGGTACAACAGTCACTCCTACTGATACTATCATGGGCAGGTGTATCTACTCCAAGTAGGTTCGTGCGGATGAGGTCAGCTATATTTTATCCCTTGTCTCACCACATGCTACAGGCCTAGTCTAGCAGCTATGACATCAGTCCATAGTATGCTACCAAGCTACTCTTGCCTCCATCAGTGCAACTTCATAGTGGTGTTTAACAGAGAGAAGGATTGGGGTTTACGACCATAAGGCATAGGAGTGGAAGTAAGGCCATTCGGCCCATTGAGTCTACTCCATTTCAATCATAGCTGATGAGCATTTCAACTCCACTTACCCGCACTCACCCTGTAGCCCTTAATTCCTTGTGAGATCAAGAATTGATCAATTCTGCCTTGAAGACATTTAACATCCCAGCCTCCACTGCTCCGTGGCAATGAATTCCACAGGCCCACCACTGTCTGGCTGAAGAAATGTCTCCTTATTTCCATTCTAAATTGACCCGCTCAAATTCTACGGCTGTGCCCATGGGTCCTAGTCTCCCTGCCAAACGGAAACGGTTTGGTGATCAGTAGGTGGTAATCGGCAGGAGGTTTCTTGCCTGTGTTGATCTGATGGCCGTAATACTATTTAAGTCCAGAGTCATGTGGGAGGACTCCCAGGGCAACTTCCTTCCAATTGTATAATGCTATGCCACCACCTGCGAAGGACCTGTCCTGTTGGTAGAACAGGACATACCCAGGATTGGTGATGATGGTGTCTGAGGCACTCGGCAAATACATTCTGACTGAAGGCACTTACATGTTTAATCCTCTCTCGAAATAAAGCTCAGTCCTTGTTATCTTTACAACCTTGTCACCTTACTTCTTGTGATTTATCTGTTAACATTACTCCTCTACTCTTTGTAGCTTTTTATTTTGAAAAAGATTCCTTGTTCATCCCCCACCTCACTTTTATTTGCACAGTTAATCTGCCAGTTACATGCAAATTTATTAAGGTAATCCTGTAGTTTGACTATTTGTTTATCCCTTGTTGAAGGGGGTGGGGGTTTAGGGTGGTTGTCTTATCTGATTGTTGGTCGTTAAGGATTGTTACGTTTAGCAGGAGTGGAGCCGAAGCTCAACATCCTGGAGATTGTGAAGCCGGTTGAAACAGTTGAGGTTGTCATCGATCCTGATGCGGCACACCATGCAGGTGCCGAGGCCCAGCTTGTGGAGGAAGCACAAGTGATCACATTGGACGGCTCAAAACAACTGACAGCTATACCAGACGAGACATCTGAGCAAGTGACACGATGGGCAGCAGCCCTCGAGGGTTATCGGAAAGAGCAGGAGCATCTTGGAATACCATATGGTAGGAAATTGACTTCACGTAGAATTGTGTGTAAGCAGCATTTCAGTTCAGAAATGGGACGTTCAGTCCCAACTGGTTTATGCCAGTGACTGTTTCACATCAACCACCTTCCTTCATCTCGACCTATTAACCTATCTTTCTCTTTCTTTACCAGAAGTTACTTAGATTCTCAGGAAATGTGTGAATGCTGTTTTCCTCCACTGCTCCATGTTGTAGCAAATTGTTGAGATGTATAAGTGGGCTGTGTTTTCTCGTTTTTTTGTAAGGCTGATGTGATTGTCAGTGCCACCACTAGGTGGAGCAGAGCAACCCACAAAAGGTAAGAGTTGCATCTGACTGTGACAAAAACAACCATGTCTTTTGCTAAAAATTTATTCCAAGCAGGACACAAATAAGCAGATCACCGCAGCATCTTGCAGTAAGTTTTTAAACTAGCTGAAATGTGCAGGAAATCACAGCAACAACTGTAATGGGTCTGTAAACTTGTTGCAAATTGGGGCTTCTATGTCTGTTAAGTGGCTTCTGAGTTACGACACTGCAGAATTGCAAAGAAATTTACATACTGTTTCTGCCCCACTGAATTTGATTCTTCCTATTTTGACTCAATTTCCTCACTCCTCCCCAGCCTTCATTTGGTCTCTTCCCACCTACATTCACGAGTTCTGAAGAAGAGTCACATCAGACTCGAAACATTAACTCTGTTTCTCTTTCCACAGATGAATCCAGACCTACTGAGTTGTTCCAGCATTTTCTGTGCTTGTTCCTGGAACTCCTTACCTAGCTATGCTACAGATATAACATACCGGAAAGTTTACAACAATTCAAGAAGGCAGCTCACCACGTCCATTTCCAGGGCAATCAGGAATGGGCAACAAATTTTTTGCCAGTGATGTCAACATCCCACAAGAAAAATAAAACAAAAAGTATAACGTCAACATCATGTCCATTGTGAGAAGAGAAGAAACCCTTCTATTATACTTGTTTGGCATTTTTTACTCAATGTCAAATTTACAGGGACTTCCTGAATGAGATTAGCCATTTGGATGTAATTTCAGGCTGTGATCCAGGCATAAATCTGTCTGAAGTCTTATAAAGCAGGACCTTGTAACTAGCAAGCTCTCTCTTTTATGTCTACATTGAATAGTTTTCACTATTTAAAAACTTCGATTAATTTACCAGAATGACAACAATTTGTAATTAAATACCCAGTTTAGTTCATATAATATTGAAAACTAACCGACTGTAAACATTTTCCAAATGTCACCTCCTAAGGCATTTGATCTAGAGTTATTTTTAGTCGGAATTAGGACATTATTCTAGATTTCTCTTCCTGTCCTCTTCTCAAATTCATGGTATTTCCTAAGACAAGGGGATGGACTGGAAATTCTTTCTACCCCAAGTGACAGTTGATGGTCAATATGACTAAATGAGTGCTAATTTTAATCTATTGTGGTAAAACACAGATCTTTCACTTCCGACTGTATCATAATATCTGAGTTGAAGTCAGCAGCTTGCTGTCTAGTGTGTAATGCAGCATTAACCCAGATCCTAGCACTCAAGCAGAGTGCGTTAGTATTTAAAGGTACCGTGCTATTCTGCTGAAGCATCACATTGAAATGCTGTTCTCTTCACACTCCATAAGAGTTTGCTGAGCTGCAAATATTAAGCAGGTTTGAGGTGTTTCACTTGGTCTCATTGCCCCAGACAAGGACAAGCAGCAAGCAACTGTCACTGACAATGCATTTGATGTCAGAATCGAGTTTTGTTACACAGGCTGTCATAGTCAGATGGTCAGCTGACTGTCACAGCCAAAGGCGCACATAATGGGCAATTGAACATGGTATCAAATGATGACTGACACCTAGGAAACTGTGCGCCAACAATGAGTCAACCACTTGGCAGGGGATGAAAGAGGGGGATTAAAGCCAAACCTTCAATTTAGAAAATGCTTGTTTTGGTCCACTTTGCTTTTTGAAAGCCCTGTAGGATTTTCAACAATTTATTTCCAGAGTGACTCATCAAAATCAGCTGTATCCTAGAGCTCCATAACATGACCTACCTCTCGGCAAGTGTCAACATGTTCGTGCCTGATCTGTGTTGTGAAAATTACCCAGCTTTATCTCCAGTTCCTGATGTATATATTTAAATTCCAAGTTGTTAAGACCAAGAGTGGGATTGGTGCAATAGTTAGATTATGACCTTCTGTTAGGAACTCAGGATCTGGAATCACTTGTTGCGTGTGAGGAGTACTAGAGGAAAGAAGTCACTAGTAGATGTTGTCTGTAGGGCCCGTAACAGTAACCACAATGTAGCACAAACTATACAGGATGCAATCTTGAGTACTCATGACAAAGGTATGGCAATAATCATGAGTGAGTTGAACCTACCTATAAACTGGAAAAATCAGATTGGCAATATTAGCCTGGGTGCAAAGTTGCTAGACTGCGTTCAAGCGTTTCGTAGAGCAGAACATTTTGGAACCGCCCAGAGAGCAGCTTATGTTCAGATTGTATTGTGAAATGTGACAGGGTTATTTAATGATCTCCGAGTTAAAGCAGCATTAGGTAGCAGTGGCCACAATATCATTCGGCTTTGCATCCAGTTTAAAAGGGAGATTTGATCTAAGGCCATTGTTTTAAGCTTAACTGAGAGCAACTATGAGGGCATGCAAGCTGAACCAGCTGAAGTCAACTGGCATAGTAGGCTAGGGGACAGATCCAGAACAAAACAGTGGCAGATATTTTACATCTGTGGGAAAGATGTAAATTCATTAGAGATAGTTCATAGGATGTTGACGAGATTGGTGCATGGAAACAGTGTATTATCTTACAAGAATAAGCTGGTTAGGTTGGGTCTGTTTCAACTTGAGTTTAGAGGTTTGAGGAGTCACTTGATTGATGTGTTAAGATCCTGAATGGTCTTAACAAGATTGATGTGGAGCAGATGTTTCTGTTGGGAATCCAGATCGAGGTGACATAGTTTTCAAATTAATGGTGATCCTTTCAGGATAGAGATGAGAATTGTGCAAGTGAGTGTTGTGCAACTTTCGAACTTTCTCCTTCAGAACATGGTAGAGGTGTTGGGGGGGGGGGGGGGGGGAAGGAATATTCTTAAGGCAAAGGTGACTAGTTTCTTAATAAGCAAAAAAACGTTATCACGTGGATGGTAATGTGGAATTCAAAATAGAAACAAATTAGCCATGATCTCAATAGTTGGATAGGTTCAAGGGCCTAAACAGTCTGCTTCTGTTCCTGTTTTGCACAACCATGTGTTTGAAAGACCAGGCCAATAAAGCAAAAATGTAACTGCAACCATACAGGTCAGGACATCAGGTTCTCACTTAGTTTTGTCCTATCTTGCTTTCGAATCAGAGTTGGCATTGCAGATACTGCATTGATTAGCTCAAAAGTCACAAAGTTGAAAATGGCTCGTTGGATTACCGATACTTCTAACTTCTTGGGATGTTAACATTTCTGGCAAGACCAGCATTTATTGTCCATCACTAATTACCCTTGATAGGATGGTGATGAACCACCTTCTTGAACTGCTGCACTCCATGGGGTGTAGTTATACCCACAGGGAGGAATTTGATGCCCTACCCAGAGGGGAGTTGGTAGTGGAGAGAATTTAATAGAATAGAAAGCCCACCATCTTCCCACTTCTAACCCAAATAAGCCCAGAGCAGAAATACATGTCAATAGCCATCCTTCAATCAGTTGAGGTCCTTAAATTGAGACCTTCAGGTCACAGTTAATGGTGACATATTGTAGGGTGGGTTCTTCCCACAAACCAGAAAGCAAACTCTGTTATAGTTTGCTTGAGTTCTTGGCTAGGGAGGGGGAGCATCCTCAGTCAAAGACTTTTGGTGTCTGATGGTGGGACTCAACCCAGTCACATCCATGTCCTTCCTCCTGGCAGCCCTTGTCCCTCCCAACTCCCCACCCACCTCGCTCACCTTTGTCCTTCACCCAAGTCTCTGATAAACGCATAACTAACAACTCCGAGTGCTCACTTGGTAGCTGTCAGGGCAGTGTGGGGCATGGGCTCTCCTCTGATTCTTGTAACTGTCATCAGGCAGCAGATTAGATCGCTATCACGTGGGTTAAAACTCCCCCCAGTGTGTTGCAAGGGAACGGTTAATATATCATAAATCATCCTCTGTCTCGAGGAACACCCAAAGAAGAATATGTATTTCAGTGGGAAGGAAATTCTTCATGCATTTATCACCAATTTTAAACAAAGACCACAACTGTCACACTGATTATAGCGCAGAATATACCTGGTGTCACTGCTCTGGGTTTCCTTTTGGTTTCATCAAAAACATTCTGCCTGTTTGCAGGGGCAGGATTTGTTCCTTGTGTTTACTGAAATCAAATGTTATTATTTAGTAGGTTAAGATAACCTCCTTCCTCGTATTTGTGAAGCTTCAGTGGAATGTTTCTTTCCTGCCTTTCATTTCCCTGGTGAAGTTTTTAATGAATCTACTTGCAGCATCACCACATTTCATGTCTGTGTTGGGTATTCTATGAACTGTGTTACAATTGCAGGTTACGAAATTATTCTTCAAAAGCTGTGCTTTCAGATAGGGCATTCAAATGCACTTCATCTAGTTGTTGTCTGTATTTTTATGCTTTAGATCCAGTTCAGTGGTCGGCAGACCAGGTGTTGCATTGGGCCATCTGGGTAATGAAAGAGTTTACCATGATTGACGTGGATATCAAAGAGCTGAACGTTCTGGGGAAAGACCTGTGTGCCCTGAGCCAGGAGGAATTCCTGCAGAGAGTACCAAAAGGAGAAATTCTTTGGAGCCATTTGGAATTGCTGAGAAAGTGTGAGTAAATCCTAGGCTGTGTTCTTGCCAGCTGACTGAAGATTAAAATCTTGATCACCTGAACTTACTTTCACAGAGAGTCAAATTGTTTCACCAGCAATCAAACTGACACAGGCTGTGTCCTGCTTTTAGCCAGGAATATTGTTAGCCAACAAATCACCAAAAGTGGACTGTTTGCTGATAGTTGCACAGTGTTCGCTCACCATTTGCAATTTCTCAGACACTGAAGCAGGTCATATTGAAATGCAGGAGAAAGTGAGGATTACAGATGCTGGAGATCACAGTCGAAGAATGTGGAGCTGGAAAAGCACAGCCGGTCAGGTAGCGTCCGAGGAGCAGGAGAATCAACATTTTGAGCATAAGCCCTTCGTCAGGAATGAGACTTGTGGCCTTAGGGCACTGAGCGATACGTGGGGATGGGGTGTTCAGAGAGGACGGTGGAGCGTAAAGGTCAGAACTCCACCAAGGACATGCAAGTGCTGGGTCGCCTTCACCGCTAAACCCTAACTACCCGACACCTGGAGGAAGAATGCTTCATCTTCTATCTTGGGAACCTCCAACCACACGGGATCCATGTGGATTTCACCAGTTTCCTCATTTCTCCTCCTGTCACCTTGTCCCAGATCCAAACTTCCAACTTGGCACCACCCTCTCGAACTGTCCTACCTGTCCATCTTCCTTCCCACCTATCTGCTCCATCCTCCTCTCTGACCTATCACCTTCACCCCCACTTCATTTACCTATAACATTCCCAGCTACCTTCCTCACCACCCCTGCCTTCCATTTATCTCTCAGCCCCTTGGGCCACAAGCCTCATTCCTGATGAAGAGCTTATGTCCAAAACGTCCATCCTGCTCCTCGGATGCTGCCTGACCTGCTGTGCTTGTCCAGCTCCACACTCTTCGACCAACATCTTCAAATGCAGCATGACCTGGATAGTAATCAGGCTCAGACTAATTAGTGGCAATTAACATTCCTGTCACACAAGTCCTAGAACAATGAGAATCTAACCTTTACTACTTGATGTTCAATGGCATTACCATTGTTGAATCCCTCATTATCAATTTGCAGAAACTGAAACTAGGCCAGCAATATAAATACTCTAACTACAAGAACAAGTCAGAAACTGAGAATTCTGCAATGAATAATTCACCTCCTGATTGCCAGTGCCTGTTAGTCATCTAAAAGGCACCTGTCAAACATTTGATGGAATATGGAATACATTCCACTGAATGGTCACACCTCGAACAACACTCCAGCACGACACTAACTAGGATAAAGCAGCTGCTTGATCGACATCCTATCCACTGTCTTCGATATTCAGTAATGCACTGTGACAGCAGTGTGTGCCATCTATGTGATGCACTGCAGTAACTCACCAAGGCTCGTCTAACAGTACCTTCCAAAAGGCCAAGAAGAACAAGGTCACCAGATACATGGAAACGCCATCAATGCAATTTGCCCTGTAAAGTGTAAACCATCCTGAATTGCAACTATGCTTCCATTCCTTCACCGTCACCGGGTTACTAGCCTGAGACTGCCGAACAGCACTAACAGTGTAGCTGGGTACTCTGTAAATCACCATCACCTTCTGGAGGGTAATTTAAGATTGGCAATTAGCAATTGGCACTTGCTTAGCCAGTGACACCCATATGTCACAAGTGAACAAAAACAAACCATACGTTCAGACTCCTGTTTCTTTCCATTAAATTCAAAATCTTGTTTTCTTTCTATCTTGTCCCATTTATCTTTTTCTTGCTCACTCTCCCTCACCTATTTCATATTTAGTTTTGTATAATCAGTTTTATCTGATTCCCTGGGTTAATGGGTAAGAACAAAGATCATGATGTTAATAGGTTGTTTAAATTTAGATGTGCAGTGGAGCCTGACCCTGTCCCAGCTCAATAGCCATGCATACTTCATAGAATCATACAGAACAGAAGAGGCCTTTTGGCCCATTATCCATCTTTAATTGCCTGAAGAAAGGCTTATGCCTGAAACATCGATTCTCCTGCTCCTTGGATGCTGCCTGACCTGTTGCACTTTTCCAGCAACACATTTTTCAGCTTTGAGAAGGTAGTGTTGTGCTGACACCATTTCAGTCAGTGTGATGAGGTTACTCTCTCACTCCTAATCAGATTACATTCATTGCTTTCTTGGGATTTTGATCCAATGACGATCACGTTTTTCACTATCAGGTACTGAGACATGAAAAAGAACTTGAAAACAGTAGGGTTTTGACATCTCTTGTAGATGGTGGAGGTCATATATTTGGGAACTGTTGTCAAATAGAGGTGTGTGCATGCATGGGTGTGCAGTCTTCCTCTTGCTGTAACCCTGATTGGTTCTTCAAGTTGAACCCCTTGAAGCCTCCAATGTTGACCCTTTTCTAGCATCTCAGTCATCCCTGCTGAACACCTAACTTAGCACAGAACTGTAACTGAAGGTAGTACATTCACTGGTAATGTAAAATCTTGTACCTTTAGCAGAATTGCAGTTTGAATTTGGGCAAACTGTGAAGTAGATGTTCCTCCAGAAGAGGATTAAAATTCTTTGGTTCTTTGAATTAATGAAGTCTGTTTCTACTTTACAGATGTGTTAGCAAGCCAAGAACAGACAGGTGAAATTGCAACCGTTACTATTGACCAACGTGAGTACTTAACTCAATATATCTTGCTGCGTTAGGAGGGGAAGATATTTTGTGTATCTTGTTATTTGTCTAACATTTTATGTAATATGTAATAAATCCCCTTGCTGATTCCATTATTGTCATAGAATTCCAAGATGTTTTGGGAACTTACTTTTGCATTTTTACCATTTTTATATTTGACACCGTGTATATACAGTGACGGAGATTGTGTTATTTGAGGTTTTGGAATTTTTGGTGTTACGGGCTCATGTTCAATTATTCTTTCCAGTTTGCCATGTAAATCTGAAATCTAAGCTTTGCTTATTGTTCAAACAATGTGTTTGCACATGACTGCAGCTGTGGGAATGGTTAGGATGTTGTGCACAGCAATCCCTTGAAGCGGTTACTTATACCTGCTAAATATAAGTTAAGACTGATGCACATCCCTCGGATTCAATACCAGAAGAAGACCTTTTCATGCTATCAGATTGAGTCAGATTCAGACTGTCATCACTGATGTATTCTATTGTGTGTTGATCTTTTAATCATTTGGTTGTTTGAAAATGACAAGAGCCTCCGCTGTGGGATGCTTCCAAGTGAACCTTTCAGAATGAGTAATTGACACTTCAGAAGTAGTGTTGTTTTTCTTTTGATAAATTTCAGCATAGACTTACATTTGCTTTCTAAAATAATTAAATTAATGTTTTGGCATTCGTCCGAAAATAATCAGGTGGTTGTTATTAATTCCAATAGCCACAGAATATTTATGTTTGTGATGAAGAACAAAAGTGTTGCCTATCAAATTCAGATTGTCGCCAAGAATTCACTTGGGGAATGCTAAAGGCACTTCTTCACCCAGTGTACAGGGAGATTATGTAATTTGATTTGACAGGGAGTTGAGCTGAATAGCGTAGATGTATTTTAAGAGGAAACAAGTAAGCATATGTGAGAGAAGGGAATAGAACGTTATCCTGGTAGTAAAATAAAAAAGGATGCGAGCAGGCTTTAGTGGAGCCAAAACATCAGCGTGGATCAGTTTTGCTGCGTCGCTTGTTTCTGCTGTATATTTCATGTATAATGGTTATGTTGGTTACCGTGTAATCTAGAGATGGGAGTTCAGATCTCGCCACTGGTTAGAGAGTCTAGAACCAGTGGCACTATTTCAAAAGTTAAGGGGGATGCCACTTAGGTCGGATAAACAAAGAAATTATTTCCAGCATCAGAGAGATCTACAGCACAGGAAAACCCATTGAGTCAGCGACAATCAAAAACAAGCACCTAATTATTTTAATCCCATTTTCCAGTGCTTTGGCATTGGGAGAAAGTGAGGACTGCAGATGCTGGAGATCAGAATCAAAAAGTGTGGTGCTGGAAAAGGACGGCAGGTCAGGCAGCATCTGAGGAGCAGGAGAATCGACGTTTTGGGCATAAGCTCTTCATCAGGAATGTGCTGCCTGAATGTGGCCACTTTCCTGATGAAGGGTTTGTGCCCGAAATGTCGATGCTCCTGCTCCTCGGATGCGGCCTAACCTCCTGTGCTTTTCCAGCGCCACACTTTTCATGCCTTGGCATTGCAAGTGTCTATCTAAATGCTGCTTCAATGTTATGAGGCTTTCTGCCTCTACCACCCTCACAAGCAGCGAGTTCCAGATTCCCACCTCCCTCTGGTTAAAATGCTTTTCCTCACATTCCCTCCAAACTGCCTTTCTCTTACCTTAAATCTATGCCTCCATTGATCCCTCCACCATGGGGAAAGGTTCCTTCCTCTCTTCTATCAGCAATAGAACCAATGGGAGGGGAATCCTGCTTGGCTTCATCCTCACCAATTTAGAACATAGAACAGTACAGCACAGAACAGGCCCTTCAGCCCACGATGTTGTGCCGATCACTGATCCTCGTGTATGCACCCTCAAATTTCTGTGACCATATGCATGTCCAGGAGTCTCTTAAATGTCCCCAGTGATCCTGCCTCCATAACTGCTGCTGGCAACGCATTCCATGCTCTCACAACTCTCTGTGTAAAGAACCCGCCTCTGACATCCTCTCTATACTTTCCTCCAACCAGCTTAAAACTATGACCCCTCGTGTTAGTCATTTCTGCCCTGGGAAATAGTCTCTGGCTATCGACTCTATCTATGCCTCTCATTATCTTGTATACCTCAATTAGGTCCCCTCTTCTTCTTTTCTCCAATGAAAAAGTCCGAGCTCAGTCAACCTCTCTTCATAAGATAAGCCCTCAGTCCAGGCAGCATCCTGGTAAACCTCCTCTGAACCCGCTCCAAAGCATCCACATCTTTCTTATAATAGGGCGACCAAACTAGACGCAGTATTCCAAGTGCGGTCTAACCAAAGTTTTATAGAGCTGCAACAAGATCTCTCGACTCTTAAACTCAATATCCCTGTTAATGAAAGCCAAAACACCATATGCTTTCTTAACAACCCTGTCCACTTGGGTGGCCATTTTAAGGGATCTATGTACCTGCACCCCAAGATCCCTCTGTTCCTCCACACTGCCAAGAATCCTATCCTTAATCCTGTACTCAGCTTTCAAATTCGACCTTCCAAAATGCATCACCTCGCATTTATCCAGGTTGAACTCCATCTGCCACCTCTCAGCCCATCTCTGCATCCTGTCAATGTCCCGCTGCAGCATACAACAGCCCTCTATACTGTCAACGACACCTCCAACCTTTGTGTCATCTGCAAACTTGCTGACCCATCCTTCAATCCCCTCATCCAAGTCATTAATAAAAATTACAAACAGTAGAGGCCCAAGGACCGAGCCCTGTGGAACACCACTCACCACAGACTTCTAGGCAGAATATTTTCCTTCAACTACCACTCACTGTCTTCTGTTGGCCAGCCAATTCTGTATCCAGAGAGCTATGTTCCCCTGAATCCCATTCCTCCTGACCTTCTGAATGAGCCTACCATGGGGAACCTTATCAAATGCCTTGCTGAAGTCCATATACACCACATCCACAGCTTGACCCTCATCAACTTTTCTAGTCACATCCTCAAAGAACTCTATAAGATTTGTGAGGCATGACCTGCCCCTCACAAAGCTGTGTTGACTGCATTTAATCAAGCCATGCTCTTCCAGATGGTCATAAATTCTATCCCTCAGAATCCTTTCTAACGCCTTGCAGACGACTGACGTGAGACTTACTGGTCTGTAATTGCCGGGGATTTCCCTATTTCCTTTCTTGAAGAGAGGAATTACATTTGCCTCTCTCCAGTCCTCGGGTACGACTCCAGTGGAGAGCGAGGATGAAAAGATCTTCGCAAGTGGTGAAGCAATTGCATTTCTTGTTTCCCAAAGCAGCCGAGGACAAATCTGGTCCGGGCCTGGCGACTTGTCAATCTTAATGTTTGACAAAATTTTCTGCTAATCAGCTTCCTCTATCTCTATCCATTTCAGCATGCACACCTGCTCTTCAAAGGTTTCATTCACTACAAAGTTTGTTTCTTTTGTAAAGACAGAAGCAAAAAACTCATTTAGAGCTTCCCCTGCCTCCTCAGACTCCATACACAATTTCCCTATGCTATCCCTGATCGGCCCTACTCTTTCTTTGACCATTCTCATATTCCTCACATAAGTGTAAAATGCCTTTGTGTTCTCCCTAATCTGTTCTGCCAAGCCTTTCTCGTGCCCCCTCCTGGCTTTCCTCAGACCATTTTGAGCTCCTTTCTCGCCTGCCTGTAATCCTCTAGAGCTGAGCTTGACCCTAGCTTCCTCCACCTTATGTAAGCTACCTTCTTCCTTTTGACGAGAAGCTCCACCGCTCTCGTCATCCAAGGTTCCTTTATCTTACCACTTCTTGCCTGTCTCAGAGGGACATATTTATTCATCACTTGCAACAACTGTTCCTTAAACAGTCTCCACATGTCTATAGTGCCTTTACCATGGAACAATTGCTCCCAATCCATGCTTCCTAACTCATGTCTAATCGCATCATAATTTCCTCTTCCCCAATTAAATATCCTCCCATTTTGCCTAATCCTCTCCTTCTCCATAGCTATGTAGAATGTGAGGCAGTTGTGGTCACTATCACCAAAATGCTCTCCCACCACAAGATCTGATACCTGCCCCGGCTCGTTTCCGAGCACTAAGTCTAGAATGGCCTCTCCCCTCGTCGGCCTGTCAACGTACTGAGTTAGGAAACCCTCCTGAACACATCTTACAAAAACAGCTCCATTCAAAGCTTCTGCTCGAAGGAGGTTCCAATCAATATTGGGAAAGTTAAAGTCACCCATTACAACAACCCTACTACGTCCACACTTTTCCAAAACCTGCCGACCTATGCTTTCTTCCATCTCCCTGCTGCTATTGGGGGGCCTGTAGTAAACCCCTAAAGAGGTGACTGCTCCCTTGCTGTTCCTAATTTCCACCCATACTGACTTGGTAGGCAGATCTTCCTCGCCAATGGAAGCTTCTGTAGCTGTGATACCTTCTCTGATTAGCAGTGCTACACCCCCTCCTCTTTTTTTCCCCCTCCCTATTCTTTTTAAATGCTCTAAACCCTGCAACACCCAACCATTCCTGCCCCTGAGAAACCCATGTCTCTGTTATGGCCACAACATCATAGCACCAGGTACTGATCCATGCTCTAAGTTCGTCACTTTTATTCCTGATACTCCTTATGTTAAAGCAAACGCATTTTAACTGAAACCTTGGTTCCTTGCCAGGAAAATCTTTCCCACGAGCTGGTCTGCCTCTTGCTATTGCCTCATCTGCATCAACTCTCACCTCCGGTATACAGCTCAGGTTCCCACCCCCCTGCCATACTAGTTTAAACCCTCTCGAACAACACAAGCAAACCTTCCACCCAGGACATTGGTCCCCTTCCATTTCAGATGCAACCCGTCCTTCTTGTACAGGTCCCACCTTCCCCAGAAGGCATCCCAATTATCTACATTTCTGAAGTCCTCCCTCCTACACCAGCTGCGCAGCCACGTATTAAACTGCGCCCGCTCCCTGTTCCTCACTTTGCTATGTTGTGGCAAGTTTGTCCATCTAAGGTTACATTAGTGGGAGTGACCACTGCACTTCCATTATGTTGTGTTCCTGTACTAAACCGAGTTAGCAACTCAAAACTGGGCATCCTTGAGGTGCTGCAGGCCTTCAGCAGCTGAACCGTGTTCAACCAATCTGAGGAGTATAGAAGAACATGGCACAGGTTGACAATGAGCTATAGCACAGTGGTGTTTGTGCTAAACTAGCAAGTAGCATGCAATAGACTGCGCTAAACTATTCCACAACTTGCAAGTCAGACCTTTGTTCTGCAGAGTTGCTACATCCAGTCATGAGTACTGTTTGATAATTAAATTACTAAGGAGACTAGGAACCCCTATGAATGCCCTCAATGCTGGTATAACACAGTGCGTCAGTGCAAATGACTTCAATCAAAGTGTCAAATGCATAAGACACTTCTCCTGAATTCTGCTTCCCCTCCCATTCACCAAAGCAACCTTCAACCAACCTGATTCACTCCATATGAACGCAATGGATGCAGCATATGCTGTGCACCCTGACAACATGCCTGTCTGAAGACTTGGACTCCACAAATAGCCATGCCTGTCGTCAAGGTGTTCCAGTACAACAATGACAGTCACATCTACCTGCCAATGTGGAAAGTTGTCCAAACATGTCCTGTCCATTAAAAGCAGAGCAAATAAAATTAAGACAATTGCTGCCCAGTCAATCCGCTGTCAGTCCTCTGCAAGTGGTTAACAATGCTGTCCAGAGGCAGCTGCACAGCAACAACCTGCTCACTGTTGCTTGCTTTGGGTTCTGCAAGACTACTTGACACAATATCTCCTAACAGCCTTGGCTTTTAATATCAAAGTAGCATTTGACTGAATGTGGCATCAGGGGACCCAAGTCAAGTTGAGGTCAATGGGAATTGGAAGTGGAGGGTATATTCATTGGTTAGAATTACCCCTAGTACAAAGGAAGGTGGTTGTGGGTGTTGGAGGAAAATCATCTCAGCTCTGGCCATCACTTTCTCAGGTCACTGTCATTAGGGCAGCCATCTTGGGATGCTTCTTCAATGATATTTCTTCCAATAGAAGGTCAGAGGCAGGACAGTCTGCCCCTCACCTCATGACTCCCAAAGCCTGTACAACATCTGTGAGACACTAATGAAGAGTGTGATGGAATACTCTCCTTGCTTGGTCGGATCCACTATAACAGTCCTGAACACTCAACACCATCCAAAACAAAGCAACTCTCCTGATTATTAGGCCATCCACCTTAAACATTCACAAATAAAAACATATATTTGGAAAAACTCAGCAGATCTGGCAGTGTCTGTGGAGCAAAAGCAAAGTTAATGTTTCGAATCCAGTGACTGACAGTCCAGTTCTGCAGAAATGTTAACTGGACCCGAAATGTTAACTCTACTTTCATTTCCACAGATGCTGCCAGATCTTTGAGTTTTTCAAGCAATTTCTGTTTTTGTTTCTGATTTCCAGCATCTGCAGTTCTTGTTTTTTTTTTTAAACCTTACGCATTCCCACAATGCAACGCAGTATACTATTTACAAAATGCTTTGCAGTAACGTGCCACTGGGTTCTTCAGCAACACATTCCAAACCCATGAACCGTGAGCAGAAGGATAAGGACAGCAAGCTTGTGACAATGTCATTTGCAGGTTTTTACTCAAATTAAGTTCAGTCTTCACCTGGAAATATATTGTCTGTACCTTTTGACTTTATCTGTACACGAGCTATGTCCCCTGTAGCTTTGTGGATTTACCTTCAGCGTGCAGGCTGCTATGTACCTTTTCAATGAAAATTAGAAATGGCTAATAAATGCTGATCTTACTGTAATATCTGCATTCTTTGCATGTTGAGACTATGATGCTTTTGTGTGACTGTATACAGTAATTAAGGCAAATTGCGCAGGTACATTTGCATCTAAATGTACAAGTGAGAAAGGTATGTTGAGGAATGAGATGAAATAGGAGAAGAGGAAGTTCAGGAATAAATGTGAGCACAGAGCAATTGGGCTGAATGGTCTGTTCATAAATTCTATCCAGAAATCCCCTACAGCATTGCTCTGCTCGGAGTGGGATGTACTGTTTATAATGACAGACGTATTTATGAAATAACATTCCGTAAGATATTCTACAAAGGTGAACCTTTTAAGGCCGCAGTGTACTTTCTGTAAGTATAGCCTGAGGTCAGTCAGACTTTGATTACTCTTCAGTGATGAAGGATTGGAAGGTACTTGTAAATTTCAGTTGCAGGTCATGATAACATTTTTATCCTTTGAAGTGTGACAGACATTGTCGATTGGTATAAGAGTTTCTGCATTGTGCCTCTGAAAGAGAAAGAGCTGCTGAGATTTAAGTGCTGCATCTGGTGTTCATGTAATGAACAAACAGTTCTGTAAATTATGGATTTCATTGTGTGAGCTGAACATTTCCAGCCACTGTGCACCATCTGCTTGATGCAGCACATTTAAACTTGAATGCTTTTTTTTCAGCTGTCCAAATAATTCCTGCAACTGTGCAGTCAACAACTCCCACCACCATAAAAGTCTTTACTGGAACACCCAAGTCTGCCAAAGTCCCACGTGCCCCAAGGATCTCTGGGGAAGACAGAAGTTCTCCTGGGAATAGGACCGGTAAGGAGTTGCTGGTATACTGAGTACGTTTCAGTGTTAGGATGATGATCCTTGAGCAATATAGGGTTTTCATTGTGCTAATAAGAGCTAGAGTAATCAATTCAGCCTCTCATCCATGCTTTGCCTTGACTGCATTTGCACAGGTTTCTTTTTACTTTCAGGCTGAACCTTCATAACTCTCCTGTGGGCTTTGTGCCATTGCTCCTGCTATCACTTACATTAACATGCAGCTAAGGTAACTCCTTGCCATTTCCTATTGCATTTATTGGTCCTTAAATCTTTTGATCTGTGTTCATCCAACCCCAGTTCTTTCTCCATGCAATTAGTGACAGAACCTTTAGTCACCTCCTATCTGCATCTTCTTTTATAGCATTCCCACTTTTTTGAGCATGCTCTTGGTCATTTTTCCTATTTCTACAACTGTGGCTTAGTGTCTGTCCGTTCATCTTTTTTGGTTATTCACCTCACCCTAAATGGCCTCCTTCTATTCAAACTAAAGGTTGGTGCAGCAAAATAAGGGCTAATGGAGTTGGGTGATGACATATTACATATCACTTACTAAAGTGCCACGTTTTCAAGTTGGCAGGCAGTTATTAGAGTCCACATGGATCAATGCTTGGCCTCCACTCTTAACAATCTGTGTCAACAACTTAGATGAAGAGGCTTGGCTCTTGTGGCAAAGTAGTAGTGTCCCTACCTTTGGGCCGGAAAGTCTGAGTTCAAGTCTCACCGACTCCAGAGATGTAAAGTAATATATATGAACAGGTTAATTTTGTTTTAAAATGTGGATTTGTGGTGCAATTCTCTCTTTATCTCATGTTCTCTCACTCTGTGTTCTCTTTCTCTCTCACTCTTGTGTTCTCTGTGTTTCCCCCCGCATTCTTGCTGTGCTCTCTCCCCTCACCCTCACAAACTCCCAGTCCTGTAAGAAGTATATATGTTTCTATTAGATCATCTCTTGTTCTTCTGAACTCTAGAGAATAAAAGCCCAGTTAGTTTAATCTTTCATCTTAGGACAATCCCTCAATTAGTTTGGTGACTTTGTTGCCCTCCCTCTGCAATGAGCTCATCTGTGTATAGGTAAGATGACGATACTCCAGATATGGTCTCAGCAAGGATCTGTATTGTTAAAGTGAGACTTCTTTATTTCTATTCTCTTTATTCCTACTCCTATTTGTAAGGGTCAATGTACCAATTGCCTCCTTAATTGTTCAATGTATCTGCAAGTTAACGTTCAGTGACTCATGAACAAGGACACTCAAGTCCCCTTGAAGGTCAATAGTTCCCAATCTCTCACCATTTAAGAAATATTCTCTATGTTTTAATTTTATATCAAAGTAAATAACCACCTTTCCCCATGTTATATTCTATCTGCCATAAACTTGGCACTCACTTAGCATCTCCAAATCCTCTTGAATCATCTTCGTAACGTCATCACAGCTTAAATTTCCACGTGGTTTTTAGTCATCTGCAAATTTGGAAATATTATATCTCGTCTCATCATCCAGTCATTGGTATAGAATGTGAATAGCTGGGAGCTAACACTGATCCTTGCTGTACTATTCTGCCGCCAATGTTAAGCTAAAGCCACTTACTCTTACTGTTCATTTGCTGCCCAGCAACTTGTTGTCAATTCATTTTGGCATATCTCTTTCACTTCACCCCCTTTCACTCCAATTTTGTTTACTGATTTCCTGTATGGGACATTAGCAAAAGCTTTATGAAAATCTAAATAGATCACATTCACTAGTTCCCCCTTATCTATTGTGTTAGTTGTATTCATAAAAAGAGCTTCAAAGGTTTTGTTAAGGATGATGTCCTTTTCTTAAATCCATATTGACTCTGCCAATCCTACTATTCCACTCCAGAACATCCCAGATGGCCTCCTACTTCAAAGATTGCAATTTCCCCTCCCATGTGATCAACAATGCCCTCCAGTGCAGCTCCTCCAATTCCCGCACCTCCAGCCTTGAATCCCACCCCTCCAACCACAACAAGGATAGAGCCCCTGATCCTCCCTCCCAGCCCACCAATCTCCAGATATAACGCATCATCCTTCAACATTTCCGTCACCTGCAGTCAGACCCCACCACCAGGGATATGTGTCCGTCCCCACCCCTATCAGCATTCTGCAGAGACCATTCCCTCTGCAGCTCCCTCATTAGGTCCATGCACCCCACCAGCCCGCCGGTGTACTCCTGGCATCTTGCCCTGCACCACAAGAGATGTAAAACCTGCACCTTTCACCTCCATCCAAGGCCCTAAAGGATCTTTCCATATCCTGCAGAGAGTTCCTACACATCCAAACACCTCATGTACTGTGTCCATTGCTCTTGATCTGGTCTCCTCTGCATTAGGGAGACAGGATGCCAACTTGTGGAACGGTTCAAAGAACATCTCCAGGCCACAAGTACCCAACAACCCCACCGCTCTGTGGCTGACTACTTTAACTCCACCTCCCCCACTCCGCCAAGGACATGCAAGTCTGAGGCCACCTCCACTGCCAAATTCAAGCCACCCGATGCCTGGAGAAAGAACACCTCATCTTCCATCTTGGGACCCTCCAATCACATGGCATCAATGTCAATTTCACCAGTTTCCTTATCTCCCCTCCCTCTACCATATCCCAGATCCAACCCCCCCAACTCGACACTGCCTTCTTGAACTATCCTACCTGTCCATTTTCCTTCCCGCCCACTTATCTGCTCCACCCTTTGCTCCAACCTATCACTATCATCCCCCACCTTCATCTCCCTATCACCTTCCAAGTCCTCCCCCACCCCCCCCCTCCCGTTTATCTCTTAGCCCCCCACATTCCTGATGAAGGGCTTATGCCCAAAATGTCGACTGTCCTGCTCCTCCGATGCTGCCTGGCCTGCTGTGCTTTTCCACAACCACACTCTTTGAACCTGATCTCCAGCACCTGCAGTCCTCACTTGCTCCCAAACCTACCATTGTTTCGAAGTGCCCACCTGTAACGTTCTTACTTGTCGAGTGTAACGTTTTCGCTCGAGTTCAGAAGAATGCAGGTGAACTGATTGAAATAGAAGATCCTGAAGGGGCTTTACGGCAGGGGGGTGGGGAGAGCGATTTTATTTTCACTTGACTCTCAAATCTAGAACATTGGCCGCAGTCTCACAATAAGGGTTCAACTATTTTGGACTGAGATGAGGAAACATTTCTTCAACCAGCAGGTAGAAAAGCATCATAGAGTAAAATACATAGATGCAGGACATTTGTACCATCAAGTCCACATTAGCCCTTTGAACAGCATCCCCCCCCCAGGCCTTATTTCCATAACCCTGCATTTCCCATTGCTAATCCACCTAACTTGCACATCCCAGGGCACTATGGGCAATTTCCTATGGCCAATCTGCCTAACCTGTACACCTTTTGGACTGTGGGAGGAAACTGGAGCAACCGGACAAAACCCACACATTCACGGGGAGAATGTGCCAACTCCACACAGACAGTCACCTGAGGCTGGAATCGAACCCAGGTCCCTGGCGCTGTGAGGCAGCAGTGCTAACCACTGAGCCTTATGGATTTTTGGAATTGTCGTGCAGGATTTCTAATCTTTCGGGGAAATTAAGGGATATGTGGAGTGAGTAGGGAAATGAAGTTAAGGTCAGGGAATCAATCATGATGGTGTTGAATGGTGGCGCAGGCTTTGCCAACTGAGTGTCTGTTCCTGTTCCAATTACCTATGTCCTCCTTCTGTGCTGCATTGTTCTATTCTGAGATTCTGCTTTCTTTTCATATTTCTTGATACCCTCACCTAACAAAAATCTATTTATCTCAGTCTTGAAACTTGCAATTAACCCAGTATTCAAAGACTTTCATTCATATATGACCTGGCTCCAAGATTGCAATTCTTGATTTTCCCCCACTGGAGGAAATGATATTTCTCTATCTATTTTATTGAATCCTTTCATCATTTTAAATACCTGCTGAAATAATCTTGCAACCTTCTAAGATGAAGGAATTACAAACCAGATTTATGCAACCTGTCATCATTATTTAACCTTTCAGCTGCACAGTCATTCTGCTGAATCTGCACTGTACCCTTTCCAAGGCCAGTCCTTCTCTAGCTGTCTGAATGATGCAAGCCAACATCCCTTTAGTGTTTTGGATACTTTTGTACTTAGGTTTTAGCTTTTTGTGATTTTTGCACAAGAACACCTCAATTGTTCTCTCTTCATTTAAGAATATGTTCCAAAATTCACATTCACCACATTTAACTCCACCTATCAAAGTCCGGCCAGTCACTTAGTCTGTCTGTATCCCTTTTCAGCTTCTGCTCCCCTCCACAAAACGTACTGTTTTCTGGCTAAGTGTCACCTGATCACCTGAATATTCAACACTTAGTCCATTATCCAAGTGATTAATAAAGATCCTGAGGAGCAGAAACCCCAGATCAAACCCATGGGGAGCACTACTTTTTCACTTCCTGCCAATAATGAATGAAGCCCTTATCTGAATTCTGTACCCTGTATTCACTGAGTATAAGGTTATCTCCATTTCCATGCACTCTTGTTTTTGCTAACCTCGTTACAAACTAATGCCTCACCTTTTAGGGGACATGGGTGTAGCTGGCTGGTCAGTATTTTTTGCCCATCCTTAGTTACTCCTGAGAAGGTGGTGCTAATCCATGCGTGTAGGTTGACCCGTAATGCCCTTAGGGCAGGAATTCCAGCATTTTGACCCAGCGGCATTGAAGGAATGGCAACACATTTCCAAGTCAGTGAGTGGCCTGGAGGGGAACTTGCAGATGGTGGTGTTCACATGTATCTGCTGCCCTTGTCCTTCTAGATGGTTGTGGATTTGGAAGGATCTTTGGTGAATTTCTGCTGTGCATCTTGTAGTTCATACACACTGATGTTACTGAGTGTCAGTGATGGAGCAGGTGGATGCTTATGGATGTGGTGCCAACCAAGTGGATTGCTTTGTCCTGGATGGTGTCAAGCTTCCTAAGTGTTGTTGGAGCCACACTCATCCATGCAAGTGGGGAGTACTCCATCACATCCTGACTTGTGCCTTGTAAATGGTGGACAGACTTTGGGGTATCAGGAGGTGAGTTACATATTGCATTATTCTGAGCCTTTGACCTACCGTTGTAGCCTCTCTGTTTATGTAGCAGATCCAGATCAGTCTCTGGTCAATGGTAACACTAAGATACTGATAGTGGGTATTCAGTGATGGTAACATCATTGAATGTCAAGGAGTATTGTTTAGATTGTCTCTTACTGGAGATGGTCATTGCCTGGCATTTGTGTGGCATGAATGTTACTTACCACTTGTCAGTCCAAACCTAGTTATTTTCCAAGTCTTGTTTAATTTGAATATTGACTGCTTCAGTCTGTGGGGAGTCACAAGTGCTGCTGAACACTAATCATCGATGAATATCCCCCACTTCTGACCCTATGATGGAGGGATTGTCATTGAAGAAGCAGCTGTCGATGGTTGGGCTTATAACAATACTCTGAGGACCTCCTGCAGAAATGTCCTGAAGCTGAGATGGCAGACCTCCAACAACCACAACCATCTTCCTAAGTGTCAGGTCTGACTCCAACCAGTGGAGAGTTTGCCTCCTGATACCCGTTAATTCCAGTTCTGCTGGGGCTTCATTATGCCGCACTCAGGGTTGAATGCAGTCTCTCCATAAATGGATTATTTTTTCAAAAAAACAGGATTACTGGAGAAAGCAGGTCTGTGGAGGGTAGCAGAGTTTCAGCTCAATAGCTTTCTTCTGAGCAAAGTTAGTGAGCAGCCCAGACATGATGAGTTTAAATACTCCTATTACGATTTATTATTTATCTGTGTAGTTTTCTAACACCTGGTGATCTGGAAAAGGTACTCTGAGTGGTGGTGGTGCCTTGATGGTGAATAAATTCTTCGCAACAATATGTGCATAACTTTGAACACTATGAAGGACTGCCAAGAGTTCACACTTTGTGACCCAAAGAGGCAAAAGCTTGAGTTTCCTCCTCAAAATGACTCCATGGTTTGAGAGCAGAGTTATATGATTACTGTAAATGAGGTCAGCTTCATCCCCAGACAGTTCTGGGGAGTGTATTAACTTTGGCTGAGTGCCCATGTTTTAGTAATAGTACAGTCTGACCTTGCAGAAGGCTGAAGAAGGAGAAACCCATCCTGTTCTCAATTAAGCACCCATGGATATGAGCCCTCTGCTGCAGAGATCATTGGATGAAGCTTTGTTCATTGATCTCCTCATTCTAATCCAAGGGTGCTGTGGTCAATTTTAGTATACCGACAATGGCCCAACGAAAAGTAATAATTCAATACAAACTGGCAACCAAATCTTGGATCTTCTTGTCATAATGGCTCAGTTCTGTGCCACATAATGGATTTACCCAAAAGTTGGAGGTTCAGAGAGCAAAAACAAATTCCTCTTCGGCCTAATGGTAGATTATCCTGTTGACATTTCTCTGAATCCTCTGAGGGTGTACAGGGTCAGCAGGCCCTTGGAACCAGGTTCAAAACCCTTGGTGGCTATCCAGAGATTTGGTAACTCTCCATCAGTTTCTCTCTGCCATCCCACCAGCCAACCATTTAAAACAAAATCTCAAGCTAGGCTCCTCCAAAATGTTTCATTGCAATAATAGGTTGCAAGGTATTTTCAAGGTTACTGGCTCTAAGACAGACCGCCTTGAAAAATCTCCTTTGGTTTAATGTTGAACCAACTTTTGAACAATTCATAGATGCTACTGCGTATATATCAAGGTTCCACCATCTATAAATCACAAGGCGGGAATGTGAAGCAATATTCTCCACATGCCTAGGTGCAGGCAGCTGTAACAGTCAAGAAACTCAACATCATGGTGAAACAGCTCACTTGATCAGCTTCTACCACAGTCTCAGCAGTGTGTACTTAGCTGCAACAACTCACCACGGTTCTACCAAAGGCATCTTCCAAACCTGTAACCTCGACAACCTAGAAGAACAAGGGCAGAGACACATGGAAAAACCCTCATGTGCAGGTTCCCTCCAGTCCATACACCATTTTGGCTTTGAATTAAATCACCATTCCTTCCTTGAGTCATAAGGCTGGACCTCTCTCCCTCACCATGCTATGGATGTACAGTAAGCATCAGTTCAAGGCTTAAAAGCAATGGGGAACAGGCAATGTCCTGTCTCCGTAAATGGATTAATTTTTTTTTAAAAACAGGAATACTGGAAAAAGCTTAGCAGGTCTGTGAAGGGAATCAGAGTTTCAGCTCAATGGCTTTCTTCTGAGCTAAGTTAGTGAGCAGCCCAGACGTGATGAGTTTAAATACTCCTACAGCAATTTTAAGAAATTCACATTTACAAATTGGACAATTTACAAGCAAATACCACAAAAAAATCCAGCAAAAAGCATGGTTCGGTTTTGGAAATGTGGAATGTGTGCAGCTGCAGTGCACATGCCCTTAGGTTATAAATTGTCCATTTTCAAAGAACTATTAGATCTCTATCTAAAAACACCAAGATGATAGGTATCTCCCACAAAGCATGGCGATGATTTATCCTGCTGTGTACATAGTACCAGTTGCAGGAATGTGTGAGATAATGTGTTTCTGATGTGTGCCTTCAGGTAACAATGGACAGATCCAACTCTGGCAGTTCCTGCTGGAGCTCCTAACAGACAAAGATGCTCGAGACTGCATTTCGTGGGTGGGAGATGAAGGGGAGTTCAAGTTGAATCAGCCAGAGTTGGTGGCTCAGAAGTGGGGTCAACGCAAAAACAAGCCCACTATGAACTATGAGAAACTGAGTCGAGCACTTAGGTGAGTGAATCAAGAAAAGATTAATCTCCTGACTGTTATTTATTTATAACTCAGTTGTACGGTTCACTTTCACTGATAGGAGTGTTTGCTTCCAGATGGTTTACAATTGTCCGGTATAGCCCACAGTTCATTGAGATGTCATTGTATCTGTCACACCTGGATACGCTGTCTCTTTCTTTCTCGCAACCATGTGCTTTCTCCCTCACACGCACACTCCGTTTCCCTCGTTTGCTCACTCACTCGCATGTGTTTGCTTTCTCATGTGCATTCAGTGTCTCGTTCGCTGTTCTTTGCACATATTCTCACTTTCGCTGTCTTGCCTTCGGTTGCTCTCTCTCTGGCCTCTCTCTTTCTTTGTCACTCTCTTGCTCTCTGGCCCTCTTCCTTGTGCTGTCTGTCAACACACTCTCACTCTCGGTCTCGCTCTCTTGAGTGCACTAACCCTCACTCTTTTGTGCTGTATCTCTTCCCTGTCCTTTCCCTCTCCCATGCTGCCTCTCACCCACTCCCTACTTGCACTCAACATTACTGACTCACTATCAAGCATCTGCTCAGTTTATTATTGAATCTCATAACTCCTTTTAGAAGTTGGTTACTGTCCATGACTGTTGATACAGTTCTATTTGTTCCAAATATTTGTAGCAAATCCCACTTTGCTCATCTGTCCAGGGCAGACAGTCAACCTGCCACTGCCTCCCATAATTATAGCTTCAAAGTGTTAAATGATTCCAAGGTCAGTGTCTCCTCCACTCTGCACAGGTGTCTAATCCATTTAACAGTCTTTTATGTGAAGGACATATTGACCTCAATATTCATTTTGCACATAACCCTCTGCCTTATGCTGCCTCCAGTTTAAGCTGTGTCTCGAGACTCCTCTTCTCTGCACGATTTGCTGCCTTCATGTTTGCTTTAATATAATCTTTTGTCCTTCTGGTAACACAATCATCACTTTTAATGTTCTGATTCTAAATATGCAGCTTGACCTGTTGAGTAGTTGCTGAAATCAAATTGTTGAATCATTAGTCAAATAAAGAATCAAATCTCTGGTAAAATGATCATTTCCAGCAGTGTGTCTTCCCACAAACAGAACATTGTGTCTAAACTGTTTTGTCACATTTGTCACATGTCCCACATCCCACATCATTTTCGGATTCACCTTGTCACAGTTGGAAAAATGCATCTGTACAGCAAGGAAAAAGGGCCTGGGGAAGCTGACAGAAATGTCCATGTGAATCCAGGTTTTTCTCCCCTCACAACATGAGAACATTCTTTTGTAGTTTATGTACCAAGGGAAGGAAAGAGGACGGGGGTGTTAACAATCTCCTGGTAATGTACTGAGGAGATAGCAAAGAGTGGATGAGGAGATGCACATGATTTGTGACTTGATGTTGTTAGAGGATATTTCACTTCAGTGGTTGGAGGGAAAGAGTCGTCACTTATCATATAAACGTACCTGGAGTCTGTATTTTCAGGAAGTGGTGAGGCTCCTGGGTGACTCGTATTCAGTTCCATGAAACAGTGTCTTTCAGCTCTTGATCCATTCTCAAGTCACCATAACCTTCCCGTTGTACACCATATGATTCATTGAATCAACAAGCAAACCCTTGTTTGTCTAAGGTTTGTGACTGAGGCATGCAACACCACTAAGTCACCCACCAAGCCAGTTTGCCATGCCAAGAGGAGGAGGGGTGTAGTGATGGGAGAAAGACTAGAAACTGAGTGTTTTCTGCTGTCATATGACACATTTGGATATTGACTATTTCTGGGAAATTTCTTATGCCTTCCTCTGCCATACAGAACCTCATCACCTCAGGAGATCTCCCACCCACAGCTTCCAACCTCATAGTCCGGGAACCCCGCACTGCCCGGTTCTACCTCCTTCCCAAGATCCACAAGCCTGACCACCCTGGCCGACCCATTGTCTCAACATGCTCCTGCCCCACTGAACTCATCTCTACCTACCTCGACACTGTCCTATCCCCCCTAGTCCAGGAACTCCCCACATACGTTCGAGACACCACCCACGCCCTCCACCTCCTCCAAGACTTCCGTTTCCCCGGCCCCCAACACCTCATCTTCACCATGGATATCCAATCCCTCTACACCTCCATCCGCTATGACCAGGGCCTCCAAGCCCTCCGTTTTTTCCTCTCCAGACGTTCCCAACAGTACCCCTCCACCGACACTCTCATTCGTTTGGCCGAACTGGTCCTCACCATTAACAATTTCTCCTTTGAATCCTCCCACTTCCTCCAGACCAAAGGGGTAGCCATGGGCACACGTATGGGCCCCAGCTATGCCTGTCTCTTTGTTGGCTACGTACAGCAGTTGATCTTCCGTAATTACACCGGCACCACTCCCCACCTCTTCCTCCGCTACATTGATGACTGCATTGGCGCCACCTCGTGCTCCCGCGAGGAGGTTGAGCAATTCATCAACTTCACCAACACATTCCACCCTGACCTTAAATTTACCTGGACCATCTCTGACACCTCCCTCCCCTTCCTGGACCTCTCCATCTCCATCAGTGACGACCGACTTGACACTGACATCTTCTACAAACCCACCGACTCCCACAGCTACCTGGATTACACCTCTTCCCACCCTACCTCTTGCAAAAATGCCATCCCATATTCCCAATTCCTCTGCCTCCGCCGTATCTGCTCCCAGGAGGAGCGGTTCCACCATAGAACACACCAGATGGCCTCCTTCTTTAGAGACCGCAATTTCCCTTCCCACGTGGTTAAAGATGCCCTCCAACGCATCTCATCCACATCCCGCACCTCTGCCCTCAGACCCAACCCCTCCAACCGCAACAAGGACAGAACGCCCCTGGTGCTCACCTTCCACCCTACCAACCTTCGCATAAACCAAATCATCCGCCGACATTTCCGCCACCTCCAAACAGACCCCACCACCAGGGATATATTTCCCTCCCCACCCCTCTCCGCCTTCCGCAAAGACCGTTCCCTCTGTGACTACCTGGTCAGGTCCACGCCCCCCTACGACCCACCCTCCCATCCTGGCACTTTCCCCTGCCACCGCAGGAACTGTAAAACCTGCGCCCACACCTCCTCCCTCACCTCTATCCAAGGCCCCAAAGGAGCTTTCCACATCCATCAAAGTTTTACCTGCACATCCACTAATATCATCTATTGTATCCGTTGCTCCCGATGCGGTCTCCTCTACATTGGGGAGACTGGACGCCTCCTAGCAGAGCGCTTTAGGGAACATCTCCGAGACACCCGCACCAATCAACCACATCGCCCAGTGGCTCAACATTTCAACTCCCCCTCCCACTCTGCCGAGGATATGGAGGTGCTGGGCCTCCTCCACCGCCGCTCCCTCACCACCAGACGCCTGGAGGAAGAACGCCTCATCTTCCGCCTCGGAACACTTCAACCCCAGGGCATCAATGTGGATTTCAACAGTTTCCTCATTTCCCCTTCCCCCACCTCATCCTAGCTTCTAACCTCCAGCAACTCAATCCCCTGACCTGTCCGGACTTGTCCGACCTGCCCAGCTCCTTTTCCACCTACCCTCTCCTCCCTGACCTATCACCTTCATCTCCTTCCCCACTGACCTATTGTACTCTATGCCACTCTCTCCCCACCCCCACCCTCCTCTAGCTTATCTCTCCACGCTTCAGGCTCTCTGCCTTTATTCCTGATGAAGGGCTTTTGCCCGAAACGTCGATTTTGCCTGTCCTCGGATGCTGCCTGAATTGCTGTGCTCTTCCAGCACCACTGATCCAGAATCTGGTTTCCAGCATCTGCAGTCATTGTTTTTACCAAGGCAGATACAATGTCAGTTTTAGCTTCTCTGCTATTTCTCTATTCCCATTACAGACTCTTCTGTAATTCATGTAGTTTAAATGTATGCAGGAGGGTTTTCTGACACAGTATGTAGACAGGTCAACAAGGGGAGATACCATATTGGATTTGGTATTGGGGAATGAACCCGGCCAGTTGTTAGATTTGGAGGTAGGTGAGCACTTCGATGATAGTGACCATAATTTGGTTATGTTTACAATAGCAATGGGCAGGGATAGGTATATATCACATAGAAAGAGGTATAACTGGGGTAAAGGCAAAACACAGTTTTGTGAAGGGTAAGTCGTGCCTCACTAACCTTATTGAGTTCTTCGAGAAAGTGACAAAATAGGTGGATGAAGGTAAAGTGGTTGATGTGGTGTATATGGACTTCAGTAAGGTGTTTATAAGGTTCCCCACAACAGGCTATTGCACAAAATATGGAGTTTCGGGATTGTAGGTGATTTAGCGATTTGGATCAGAAATTGGCTCACTGAAAGAAGACATAATGGTGGTTGATGGGAAATGTTCATCCTGGAGCTCAGTTACCAGTGGTATGCCACAAGGATCTGCTTTGGGACCAATGCTGTTTGTCATTTTTATAAATGATCTGGATGTGGGCGTAGAAGGATAGGTTTTTACATTGGCGGATGACACTAAATTAGGCAGAGTTGTGGATAGTGCCGAAGGATGTTGTAGTTTACACAGAGACGTGGATAAGATGCAGAGTTGGGCTGAGAAGTGGCAAATGGAGTTTAATGCGGAAAAGTGTGAGGTAGTTCACTTCGGAAGAAGTAACAGGAATACAGAGTACTGGGCTAATGGTAAACTTCTTGACACTGGTAGATGAACAGAGAGATCTCTGTCCTGGTGCATAAATCCCTGAAAGTTGCCACCCAGGTTGATGGGGTTGTTAAGAAGGTGTATGGTGTGTTGGTGTTAATTGGTAGGGGGATTGAGATTCTGAGCTATGAGGTCATGCTTCAGCTGTACAAGACACTGGTAAGGCCGCACCTGAAGTATTCCGTGCTGTTCTGGGTCACCGCATTATACGAAGGATGTGGAAGGTTTGGAAAAGATTCAGAGTAGATTTACTAGGATGTTGCCTGGTATGGAAGGAAGGTCATACGAGGAAAGGCTGAGGGAACTGAGGCTGTTTTCATTGGAGGGAAGAAGGTTGAGAGGTGACTTAATCAAAATGTATAAGATAATCAGAGGGTTAGATAGGATGGACACTGAGAGCCTTTTTCCTCAGATGGTGAAGGCTAACAGGAGGGGGTATAGCTTTAAATTGAGGGGTGATAGATTTAGGACAGATATTAGGGGTAGTTCCTTCACTCAGAGAGTAGTAGGGGCATGGAACGTCCTGCCTGCAACAGTAGTAGACTCACTGACATTAAGAGCATTTAAATGGGCATTGGACATGCATATGGACAATAATGGATGGTGTAGGTTAGTTGGGCATCAGATTATTTTCACAGGTCGGCGCAACATCAAGGGCTGAAGGGCTTGTACTGCACTGTAATGTTCTGTGTTCTATGTAATCTGTACATCTACCTTTGCTAATCTTTTCCTTTTTACATACCCAAAGAAAATTTTGCAATCCATTTTCACGTTTCTTACTGTTTAGCATTTATATATTATTTGCATTTTATCAATTTCTTTATACTCCTTTGCAGAATTCTAAAATTCTCTCAGTCCTCAGGCTTAGAATATTTATGGCAAATTTATAAATCTTGTCTTCTGATCTAATCCTATTTTTCGATTATTAGTCCTATCTCGCTTGCTGTCCCTATTGGGTTGTTTTACCTTGGAGGAATGTATGTTTTTTGGGGAAACCAGGCGTTAATTGTTTAAAAGAAACAAAGAATTATAAGTGCTGGAAATTGGAAGCAAAAACAGAAATTGCTGAAGAAAGCATCTGTGGAGAGAAAACAGCGTTAATGTTACAAATCTGGTGACACTTATTCAGAACTCCCATATTTAGAGTAATTTAAATACCAGCCTTTGCCTATTTACCATCCACCCTTTTAACATATATTTCCGAGTCACCAAAGCTTTCTCATTCCTCCACCTCCTTTTGTATTTGCCCTTGTTTCGATTGAAAACCATAGTTTCAGATTGAAGAGCATCTTCTTCAAACTTCGTGGAAGATTATGTATAAGTTCATATAGTGTTTACTGTCTCCTGCAGGTTTTTTTGCAGCAATGTTTATAATCGGCCTTTTCCCATTCAATCATGCTAAACTCAAAATAGCTTGTGTCCTGGTTAATTCCTCAACATATTGCTCCAGAAAATTATGTCAGACTCAATCCAGAACTCTTCCTCCACAGCAGTGGTATTCATTTGATCTACCCAATCTTTATGTTTATGGATGCACCCACGATTACCAATTTCCTGCTTTGTACTGTGCTGTACATATGGTTGCCTGTAAACCACTCCTACCAATATTTGCTGTTTCTAAGCTCCACCCAAACAGATTCTCCGTCTAGCCATTCCCATCAGAGATCCTCTCTCACTGGTGCACTGATTCCATCCTCATTACCATCATTACCCCACATCTCTTTCTTTTCCCTCTCCTTGCTGTATATCAAGTGTCCTTTAATATTCACTTTCCAGTCTTGGTCATGCTTCAGCAATGTCTCCAAAATAGCCATTAAATTGAACAGTCTTACTTCGATTAGTGCCATCAATTCACCTATCCTGTCACACATATTGTGTGCATTCATTTAGGTAAAGGTAAAGTCACCATAGCCTTAGCAGCTCTTAGGGCTCTCTCTCTCATTAGACTGGTGTTGGTTTAACCTGATGGCCACCACGCCTTAGGCGAGGCGAGGGGTTGAGATGGGGAGTGCTTCAGAGTAATCTCAGCCGACATGGGAGTTGGATCCACACTGTTGGCATCATTCTGCACTGCAAAGCGACTCTCCCCATTCAGATACTGTGCCCTCAATTTGGCATTTTGAACACTATTCTGCAATTTGAACAAGATTAATTGTAAGACTTGTTTCCATTTACATTTACTATTTCTTACTTCCCATGACCAGCTTTGTTTTTTAGTATATCTGAATTCTCTCTCAGGTTCCCATTCTTCCTAATGAGTTAGTTTAAACCCTCCCCAGCAGAATTTGTGCAGGTGTTAGCTGTACTAGTCCCAACAAGGGTGAGTCACCTCAATCTTGTACAGGTAGCCCAGAACTGGTCCCTGTGCCCCAAACATTTAAAACCCTCCCTTGTGTACCACTCTCCCCTGGTGAGTGAGTGAGTGTTCACTCAAGCTTCTTATTTTTATACTCAGTAGCTCCTGGTACTGCTTTTTGCCTCTTAACCAAGCTGTCAATTCTGTTTTCAGGACAAGTGTTATTGGTTCTAATGTAGACCACAACCTTTGGCTTTTCACCCTCCTCGAAAAAAATGTACTGCAGCTGCTCTTTGACATCCTCAACCCTGGCAACAGGGAGGCAACTTTCCATCCTGGAGTTACATCTACAGTCACAGAAATGTTTGTCTGTTCCTCAAACTATCGACTCACCTCCCATTGTTTCCCTTCAACTGTTCTTCTGTCACACCTGTGCAACTGTGTTTGTTGTGCTGCAAGTTTGGCTATAGCTACATTTCAGAGAAAGTGAGGACTGCAGGTGCTGGAGATCAGAGTCGAGAGTGTGGAACTGGAAAAGCACAGCCAGTCAGGCAGCATCCGAGGAGCAGGAGAATTGACGTTTCGAACATAAACTCTTCATCAGGAACCTAATGACGAGTATATGCTTGAAACTTCAACTCTCCTGCTCCTCAGATGCTGCCTAACCGGCTATGCTTTTCCAGCACCACACTCCTAAGCTGTAGCTACGTTTCTCTGACAAAGCATCATCCTCACCAGTATCAAAAGCAAAAGAATCAATTTGTGAGTGAATGCTGGAGATCCCAGGGAGTCTGTCTCCATGGTGTTCCTAAATCACCCCTAGGTTGCACTTTCCCTGTCTACCTGTATGCATTTAATCAGCAGTCTGACCACTTTGTTAAAAGTGCAATGCAATTCATATAGGTGTCTGCTTTGAGGGGGCACCACAGTGATTCTAATTTCCTCTTGAATTAAGGCTCAAGTTTTTGATGCTGGAGACACTTTGCACCACTTGTTGTCGCGACCACATGAAAGCATCTATGACCCCAGATAGGACAGGAAAGTCAGTCCGTGCCTTAAGTTTAGTTTCAGACTATTTGCTTAAATCCAGAGAGTAGAAAATAGAAAGTGAAATTACTCACCAGTCAGGTCCAATACATCCAGCTCTTTGCAAACAGACTCTCACACTGAATATTTGCATCAGTGATTCTGTTTTTTTTTCAAAACTGGGCACACTGTGATTCCTGGCTGCTCCTGTGAGAGTCACAGCTAAGTGAAGACCTCGAGTCTCTGTGCCTGTTTGTATCTCCTGCTCTGGCTGTCTCCAAACTGGTCCGCTGCTTCCCGAAGTTATAGGTAAGACAAAAGGTTATAGTTCAGAAATAAACTGAAGATGACAATATAATGAGAGAAAGACAGCAGGTGATGTCACACTTGGCTTTGTCGAAGGAAGGAGGGGCTGAATGGATTTTTTTTTGTATTGAATTTCTGATTGTCCTTCTTGCACAGGTATTATTATGATGGGGATATGATATGCAAAGTCCAGGGGAAGAGATTCGTCTATAAGTTTGTGTGTGACTTGAAGACACTGATTGGCTACAGTGCAGCAGAGCTGAACCGCCTGGTCACAGAGTGCGAGCAGAAGAAACTAGCCAAGATGCAAATCCATGGTATGACAGGACAGCCAGTCACCACGGTAACGCTGGCTGCAGCCTCCCTGCAGAGTGAGAAAGACAGTTGAAGCATCCCTAGCTGAAGCTTGGTGTGTGTGGGTTGCTCATCGCACCCCCCAACTTTGAATGACACCTGTCCTCCGGTATCCTGGTTGGGTCAAGTGGCTTCTTCCTCCTTCAGCTTCTGGGACTGTACAGTGTAAACGTAATGAGCTGCCTCAGAGGGAGGCCGAGGCTGGGACTCTGTCCCACTGTCTATATGTGCATTGCATAAGCAGTGTCGAAATGGAGCGAGCAATGGTAGCAGACTTCATGGTATATTAAAATGAAACGTGTACCTGCTTCACCTTATTCTATCAAATTTTTTTGTTATTTTTGCAAATATTTTTACCCTTATGTGAATTTTGAATAAAAAAGGTATACTCCATTTTCCACAGGCGTGCTTACTGACCCTGTAGTTACCAGTGCTGTTCAGTGATTTTATCCTGGATCACCACTCCTCTGCTCACCTGTGATAGTATCCTTAGTCATCTGGAGGTAAATATTAACATGTGCTTTATAAGGGGCATCAGTAAATACCCTCTCACTGCTACTTGCCCTCTTGTCTGCCAAACCACCAGGATATGGGTTCAAACCCCACTACAGGACATGACATATTTTAGACTGGTTTCTTGCTCTCGTGCTATTCTTTGGAAGATTCAGTTTTCAAATAAGATGGCAAAAAACACCTTGATTTCATATAGGATAATCATATAGGATAATCATATAGGATAATCATATAGGATAATCATTCCATGGACTTTCACCACCGACAACACCAGGGTGCGAGATATTTGGAATGTGTCTAAAAACTTGACCGAAGATCTTGCTCAAAATTACATCCCACAAATATACAGAACAACCTCTGTTATCTGAACATCGATTATCTGTACAAGATCTCGTGGTCTTGTAAAAACGTTATCAGTTATCCAAACAAAATACTCCCTGCCCATCTCGTTCGGATAATCAAGGTTGTTCTGTAAAGACTTTGAATAATAAAAAGCAAAGCAGTCATCAGAATATGCAATAGACACAAATCATAACTGTTCTAAAATGCCCTTGAAAGCATTCCTCTTCACTGAATTTCAGATCCCTGAAAGCGATAGGTGCGATCAGAGAGATTATACTTTCAGCTATTCATGAAATCCCGACAGTGTGGAAACAGGCCATTCAGTCCATCGAGTTGGCACTGACTCTTTGAGGAACATCCCACCCTACCTCTGCAACCCTGCATTTACCACAGTTAATCCATCTAGCCTGCATATCGCTGGACACTGAGCAATTTCTCATGACCAATCCACCGAACCTGCACATCTTTGGACTGGGAGGAAACCGAAGCATTCGGAGGAAACCCAAGCGGACACTGGAACGAAGTGCAAATCCCGCACACACACACGTGTGCACACACACACAGGCTGGAATCAATTCTGGGTCCCTGATGTGGTGAAGCAGCAGTGCGAACCACTGAGCAAGTGTGCAAGGTGATGGTGGGTAAAGACATCATTCAAAAGTTGAAAGTCATCCCACTTTCTAATGATATGGTTAGTAGGATTGAGGAACTCTAAGAGTACCATTTGACTAAAAGGTTTTTCTGATGTAGGCAAATTGCAATTCAGCTCGATAAGGCAGCTGGATATTGATAGTACAGAATAATTATATTTGAATTGTAGAATCTCTGCAGTGTGGAAGCATACCATTCGGCCCATCAAGTCCACACCGACCCTCTGAACAGCATCCCACCCTAGCCCTGCAGTTCTCATGACTAATCCATCTCCCCTCCACATCCCCGGAACGTATGAGCCAGTCCACCTGACCCACGCATTTTTGGACTGTGGGAGGAAACCCACACAGACTCGTGGAAAATGTGCAAACTCCACGCAGACAATCTTCCAAAGGTGGAATGGAGCTGTGGTGTCTGCCGCTGTGTCGCCCCTTGGTTGAAGAATATTTAAGAGAGTTTTAATTTTTGTCAGTTGTTAACACACAGCAATGAAGAAAAGGAAAGGTTCATGGATAGTTCGGTTGTCAGAATGTATAAGGGTGAATGTTCGCAGACTGTGCTGCTGTGATAGCTGATAGTACAGGCACAGTTGCAAGAAATACGAAATAAGGTAGGTGAACTTGCAGCGTTGGTTGGTACCTGGGACTTCGATGTTGTGGCTATTACGGAAACATGGCTAGAACAGGGACAGGATTGGCTGTTGCAGGTTCCGGGATTTAAATGTTTTAGTAGGGTCAGAGGTGGGGGTAAAAGAGGGGGAGGTGTGGCATTGCTTGTCAAAGATAGTATTACAGCGGTGGAAAGGACGATGGATGAGGACTTGCCATCTGAGGTAGTTTGGGCTGAGGTTAGGAATAGGAAAGGTGAGGTCACCCTGTTAGGAGTCTTTTACAGGCCTCCTAATAGTCCTAGAATCATTGAAGAAAGGATTGGGAAGGTGATTCAGGAGATGAGTGACAGTAATAGGGTGGTTGTTATGGGGGACTTTAACTTTCCTGATATTGATTGGGAAAGCTATAGCTCAAGTTCGTTAGATGGGTCAGTGTTTGTTCAATGTGTGCAGGAGAGTTTCCTGACACAATATGTAGACAGGCCAACAAGAGGTGAGGCCATACTGGATTTGGTTCTGGGTAACGAACCAGGCCAGGTGTTAGAATTAGAGGTAGGTGAGCACTTTGGGGATAGTGACCATAATTCGGTGATTTTTACACTCGTGATGGAGAGGGATAAGTGTGTACTACAGGGCAAGAATTATAGCTGGGGTAAGGGAAATTATGATGCGGTGAGGCATGACTTAGGATGTGTGGCTTGGAAAAGTAGACTCCAAGGCAAGAGTGTAAATGATATGTGGAACTTGTTCAAGGGGCAACTATTGAGTGTCCTTGATAATTATGTACCTGTCAGGCAGGAAGGAAAGGGTCGTGTGAGGGAGCCGTGGTTTAATAAGGAATTGGAATCCCTTGTTAAATGGAAGAGGGCGGCCTACCTCAAGATGAGACGTGAAGGTTCAATTGGGGCGATTGAGAGTTATAGGGTAGCCAGGAAGGACCTGAAGAGAGAGCTAAAAGCAGCAAGGAGGGGACATGAAAGGTCCTTAGTAGATAGGATTAGGGAAAACCCTAAGGCTTTCTATAGGTATGTTAGGAATAAAAGAATGACTAGGGTAGGAATAGGTCCAGTCAAGGATAGTAGGGGGAAGTTGCGTGTGGAGGCGGAAGAGATTGGGGAGACACTGAATGAATACTTTTCTTCAGTATTCACTCAGGAACAGGGCATTGTTGTCGATGAGAATACTGAGGCACAAATAAGTAGAATGGATGGCTTTGAGGTATGTAGAGAAGAGGTGTTGGAAATCCTGGAAAAGGTGAAAATAGATAAGTCCCCTGGGCCTGATGGCATTTATCCTAGGATTCTCTGGGAAGCAAGGGAGGAGATTGCAGAGCCATTGGCCTTGATTTTTATGTCCTCTTTGTCTACAGGAGTAGTCCCAGAAGACTGGAGGATAGCAAATGTGGTTCCCTTGTTCAAAAAGGGGAGTAGGGATAGCCCTAATAACTATAGGCCGGTGAGTCTCACTTCTGTTGTGGGCAAAGTCTTAGAGAGAATTGTAAGGGATAGGATTTATGCACATCTGGATAGGAATAATGTGATCAAGGATAGTCAGCATGGTTTTGTGAAGGGCAGGTCGTGCCTCACAAACCTTATTGAATTCTTTGAAAAGGTGACGAAGGAGGTTGATGAGGGGAAAGCGGTAGATGTGGTATATATGGATTTTAGTAAGGCGTTTGATAAGGTTCCCCATGGTAGGCTACTGCAGAAAATACGGAGATATGGCATTGAGGGTGAGTTGGAGGTTTGGATTAGGAATTGGCTGGATGGAAGAAGACAGAGGGTAGTAGTTGATGGCAAAGTTTCTTCATGGAGTGCCGTCACTAGCGGTGTTCCGCAAGGATCTGTTTTGGGACCATTGCTGTTTGTCATTTTTATAAATGACCTGGAAGAGGGGTTAGAAGGTTGGGTGAGCAAGTTTGCGGATGATACGAAAGTCGGAGGAGTTGTTGACAGTGAGGAAGCATGTGGCAGGTTACAGCAGGATATAGAGAAGCTGCAGAGCTGGGCAGAAAGGTGGCAGATGGAATTCAATGTAGCTAAGTGCGAGGTGATTCACTTTGGGAAGAATAACAAAAAGATGGGGTACTGGGCTAATGGTCGGATACTTGGTAGTGTGGATGAGCAGAGGGATCTTGGTGTCCATGTACACAGATCTCTGAAAGTTGCCACCCAGGTAAATAGTGCGGTGAGGAAGGCATATGGCGTACTGGCTTTTATTGGTAGAGGAATTGAGTTCCGGAGTCCTGAGGTCATGATGCAGTTGTATAAGACTCTGGTACGGCCGCATCTGGAATATTGTGTGCAGTTTTGGTCGCCATACTATAGGAAGGATGTGGAGGCATTGGAACGGGTGCAGAGGAGGTTTACCAGGATGTTGCCTGGTATGGAAGGAAAATCGTATGAGGAAAGACTGAGGCACTTGGGGCTGTTTTCACTAGAGAAGAGAAGGTTTAGGGGTGACTTGATTGAGGTGTACAAGATGATTAGGGGGTTAGATAGGGTCGACAGTATGAACCTTTTCCCGCGTATTGAGTCGGGTATTACAAGGGGGCATAGCTTTAAATTAAGGGGGGGTAGATATAGGACAGATGTTAGGGGTAGGTTCTTCACTCAGCGAGTCGTTAGTTCATGGAATGCCCTGCCAGTAACAGTGGTGGACTCTCCCTCTTTATGGGCATTTAAGAGGGCATTGGATAGGTATATGGAGGATAGTGGGTTAGTGTAGTTTAGGTGGGCTTGGATCGGCGCAACATCGAGGGCCCAAGGGCCTGTACTGCGCTGTATTCTTCTATGTTCTATGTTCTAAATAAAACCAGTAAGCCCACAGGTAATGATGACGTAGTGTGTGCTGCATGCCAAACCTTGCTTCAATATGAATGGAACCTGAGCTGCAGGCTGTGCGAAATGCAGCTGTGGTCTTTGTAAAGTGCAGACTTGTAAGTTCATGCCTCATTTAGAAAGCTTTGTTCAGAAATGGGTGGAGGACAGGAAAAAAATCATTTGATGCTAATGTTATTTGGTTATCTCATGGCAGCAGTCTAGAGAGTGTTTTGAACTTTTTAAAAGAGTTGCTGACTTCCAGGTGCACTATCCTGCATTAGCTGAAAATGTATCTGACCCAGTTGCAGGTAACAAGTTGAAAACCTGACTGAAGTTCTGAATCTGTTAAATACACTGAAGCAATGAGCGTATCAGGAAAATATAACTACATTCGAGGCTACAACATTGAGGAAGAAAATTGTGATTTGGAAAATCAGACTGAGCAACGGAGTTTCGGATATATTTCCACCTTTAATTTATTTTCTGTTGGCAAAGATGGTTGAATTCATTGTTCACTTAGAGTCACGGAAATGTACAGCACGGAAACAGACCTCTTGGTCCAACTCATCCATGCTGACCAGATATCCTAACCTAATCTAGTCCCATTTGCCAGCACTTGGTCCATATCCCTCCAAACTCTTCCTATTTATATACCCGTCCAGATGCCTTTTAAATGCTACAATTGTACCAGCCTCCACCACTTCCACTGGCAGCTCATTCCATACATGCACCACCCTTTGTGTGGAAAATGTTGCCCCTTAAGTCCCAAATATATCTCTCCCCTCTCACCCTAAACCTATGCCATCTCGTTTTGCACTCCCCCACTCCAGGGAAAAGACCTTGTCTATTTACTCTATCCATGCCCCTCATGGTATTATGAACCTCTATAGAGTCACGCCTCAGCCTCCAACACTCCAGGGAAAATTGCCCCAGTCTATTCAGCCTCTCCCAAAAGCTTATGCCCTCCAACCCTGGCAACGTCCTTGTAAATCTTTTCTGAACCCTTTCAAATCTCACAACATCCTTCCTAAAGGAGGAAGACCAGAATTGTACACAATATTCCAAAAGTGACCTAATCAATGACCTATACAGCTGCAACATGATCTCCCAACTCCCGTACTCAATACACCGGCCAATAAAGGCATTCATACCAAACACTGCTTTCACTATCCTATCCACCTGGGACTCCACTTTCAAGGAAGTATGAACCTTCCAAGGTCTCTTTGTTCAGCAATAATCCCCAGGACCATACAAGGACTGCAGATGCTGGAAACCAGAGTCTAGATTAGAGTGGTGCTGGAAAAGCACAGCAGGTCAGGCAGCATCCGAGGAGCATCCTCAGATGCTGCCTGACCTGCTGTGCTTTTCCAACACCACTCTAATCCATACCATTAAGTGTATAAGTCCAGCCCTGATTTGCCTTTCCAAAATGCAGCACCTCACATTTGTCTAAATTAAACTCCATCTACCACTCCTCAGCCCATTGGCCCATCTGACCAAGATCCAGTGTATTCTAAGGTAACCTGCTTCACTGTACTCACACCTTTGACAAAGCTTCAGTGTTAATTTTAGAAATATGAATATAGAGCACACAATTGGGTTTTGAGTCAATTATCAGCAGCGGTTAATCATCTTTAAGCTTGAACAGCTAAAAACTGGCATGATATTAAAACACAACATGCAGCATTTTCATATTATGATATTGTGTAGTATTAGAATTTTGAGGTCTTGACTAATGATCCATTTAAAAAGACTGTTCTTCAACCAAACCAAGTTTCCAGCGGTCGCTCATTCCTTCACACAGTTACTTCCCCCCTTTTTGGGAAGAGTTGGGAAATTGAAAAATTAGTAAGGTTAAATATCAACCTGTTTCAGTTATGTCATGAACGTTCCTTCTGTGGCCAATAAGCCCTGGACAGAGGGATTTGAATCTGACAGGGATCTCAGTAACTGAGCCAGAAAGACTTCCTGTCAAAATAGTAAGCCTTCATCATTGCCCTGTTTGGCACTATTAACCATAAGTTGTGATTGCTTTCCCTGGAGCAAAGTATCAATTAAACCTGGTGTGACATAACACAAAGAATGACACTTGTTCTCACCTTAAATATCAGATGTCATTTCCACGTATATTTTTCTCACAAAGCATTTCTGTGACAACCCACGCCGAATATAGATTCTTTTGGATTGAGTAGTAAGGCAGAACTGAAAAGGTATCTGCACTGATACCCTCAATCTGGCTCAAATAACCTCATTTTTCTTTTCATTCTTTATTCTTTCAAGGGATATGAGCATTGCCTGAAAGGCTGATATCTGTTTTCAATCTCTAACTGGAGGTGAGTTGTTTGATAGGCTTTTTTTTTAATTCGTTCACGGGATGAGAACATCGCTGACTAGGCCAGCATTTATTGCCCAGAGGACAGTTAAGTGTCAACCACACTGCTGTGAATCTGGAATCACATGTGGTTAGGCCTGGTAAAGCTAGCAGTAATATAAAAGAAGATTTCAATTTTTTTTTTAAACGTACCTCAAAGTTAAACCGAGAGGCAAGAGTGGACATTGGATCCACCGGAAAATTAGGCTGGAAAGGTAATAATCAGGAACAAAAATGGCAGAGGAATTGAACAGATACTTTGCATCAGTTTTCACAGTGGAAGAGACTACAGCATACCAGGACTTCAAGAGAGTCAGGAAGCAGAGGTGAGTGTAGTGGACATCACTGAGGAAGAGGTGCTGGGGAAGCTGAAAAGTCTGGATGGATAAATCACCTGATGGACTGCACCCCAGAGTTCTGAAGGATATAGCTGAGGAGACTGTAGAGGCATGTAGTGATCTTTCACTGGAGTCAGTGAGGGTGCCAGAGGACCGGAAAATTGCGAATGAAATATATTTATTTAAGAAGGGAGGGAGGTGGAATACAGGAACCTATAACTCAGTCAGTCTGACCTTGGTCATTGGTAAAATTTTAGAGTCCATTATTAAGCATGAGATTGTGCAGTACTTGGAAGTGCACTGTAAAATAGGCTGGAGTGAGTGCAGCGTCATCATGGGGAGGTCATGCCTGACAAATCTGTTAGAATTCTTCAGGTTAATGAGCAACTTCGACAAAGGAGAGCCAGTGGTCGTGGTCTATTGGATTTCCAGAAGGCCTTTGACAAGGTACCGAGCAAAAGGCTGCTAAATCAAATAAGAATCTGTGATATTAGGGGCCAGGTATTGGCATGGATAGAGAGCTAGCTGGCAGAAGGCAGAAAGTAGAGTAAAGGGCTAGTTTTCACGCCGGCAGCCAGTGACTAATGGAGTTCCACAGGGGTCAGTGTTGGGACCACAACAATTCAAATTATACATTAATGATCATGATGAAGAAACTGAAGTCGTTGTTGCTAAGTTTGCAGATGGCACAAAAATAGACAGGTAGTATTGGGGAAGTGGGCAGAAGGACGTGGACAGGTTAGGAGAGTGGGCAACGAAGTAGCGGATGGATTACAATGTTGGAAAGTGTGGAGTTCTGCACTTGGATAGGAAGAATTGAGGTGCAGACTGTTTTCTAAGCAGGGAAAAGCTTTGGAAATCTGAAGCAAAAAGGGACTTGGAAGTCCAAGTTCAGGATTCCCTTAAGACTAACATACACGTTCAGCTGGAAGTTAGGAAGGCAAATGTATTGTAGGCATTCATTTCAAGAGAACTAGAATGCAAGAGCAAGGATATATACTGCTGAGGCTGTGTAAGACTCTGGTCAGGCCGCATATTGTGCACAGTTTTGGGCCACATATCTAAGAAAGGATGCACTGGCATTGGAGGAGTTCTGAAAGAGTTTTAGAAGAATGAACCTGGGAATAAACAGCTTTTCATAGGAGGCGTGGTTGAGTCTGTACTCAAGTTTACAGGATGAGCTGGGAATCTGATTGAAACTTACAGAATACTGAGAGGCCTGGATAGAATGGAGATGGAAAAGATGTTTGCAGTAAGATGAGAGGCTAGGAACCAAGGGCACAGTCTCAGTGAAGGGATGACCCTTTGGAACTGAGATGAGGAGGAATTTCTTTAGCCAGGAGGTGGTCAATCTGTGGAACTCATTGCCACAGAGTGCTGTGGAGGCCAAATCATTGAGTGCATTTAACACAGAGATAGATAGGTTCTTGATTAGTAAGGGGATGAAAGGCCACAGAGAGAAGTCAGGAATTGAGAAACATATCAGCCTTGACCAAATGGCAGAGCAGACTCAATGGGCCAAATGGGATTAATTATGCTTCAATACCTTTGGTGTTGTAGTCTCATGGGTGACCTGTTTCTTAGTTGTATTCCTCTCAATACCTTTATTAGTCTCAGTTTTGATTTTTATTTTAATTAAAGCTTCAGCCTCAGCAGCTTTCTATAGGAGAGAGATTTTCTGATTTCCACTATCCTTTTGCTAATAATTTTTGACACCATTCCTGAATGGCCCCGCTCTATTTTAATGTCCCACTCAAAATCTGGGACTCACCAAGAAGGTGTTCAGGTGGTGTGATGGAAAGGCAACTAAATGTTCCAACACTCTCGGACCCATCAGCTGAGGTGATATTGATAATACATGACACATTCTCTAGAAGGCTGGACTCTGGCAGGTTGTGTGTAATTATTGACCATTCTGTGTACATTTCCAGGCAATGTCAAATCTCTGACAACAAATCCAATGAAACATTAGGATCCATATTTCATCACCAAGTGTGTTCAGTGCAGCTGACTGCAAATGACAGAAACTGCAACCAGCTCCCACTCACACTGGGATTACTCTCAAAATTCCCCTGGAGTATTCATGTAAAAGTGCTGGTGTCTGCAAAGGGATTTTGTAAAATCTTTGCCCACTCACATTGTTTCAGCTTGACAAGCGGAGGGGAAGTAGGCTGTTTGGCTTGAAATCATAATGTGTACACAGTGTCAGAGGCTGTCTTATCAATGTGGATCTGTCTCCAGACTAAACAGAGCCACATCCTCCCCCATCTACACACACAACCCTCGTAAACTGCTTTCCCTTGTGTGTTTGTAAAAGGAGGAGTATTACCCAGGTTAGGGAGCATTTGGTGATTGCATGAAATCTTCTAAACCAAAGGCCATGCAGAATAGAGCGTCGGTGTTGCATCTCACCTGAAGGGCAATACAGTACAGGCTCAGTGCAGATTATACACAAAATCCCTGGTCAAGGTTCAAGCTTTGTAAATAACAGCTTACTGACCACAGGAAATATTTTATAAACTGAAGATTTCCTGAGAGTTCCAGCCCCAACCAGTTTTAGTCTAGACAATACCTATCCAGTAGGCCTTGAATGACTGTTCCTATTCCAGACATTATCTAAGTTCTTTGTTTTCAATTTTATTGATGCAGTGCTGTCAGCTTCCCTGACCACAAGGTGGTGCCAGATCTCACATTTTCTGCATCAGGGCAGAGGCATAACCAGACAAAGAGCCCTCACTGGAAGAATTAACCATTGTTTCTATGTTAGCACTTGCTGTTCCTGGTTATATTCCAGCATTCAAACACATTTTGTAGGTGTGTCAGTTCTCTGGCAGTTGATCTGAGACCGTGAGGAGATTTGACTATGTGATGCGTTAGACTAAAGCAGCAGGATGTGACTGAGATACGCCTACAATTGAAGATTTTCTTTAATGAGCTGTTTTCACTGTAAAATGTGCTCAGCTCAATTTTAAACCCGACCACGCATGATAAGCTTGAATTTTCACTGTAGTTCATTGCAGTAAACATATTGGAGTGATATAAATGCAAGGTAAAGAGTTGAGGTTAGTGGTAAACAAGCCAGACAGAATAGCTTTAATTTTCCCAGCATTTCATTACACACAATGTCTTCTGACCCAGTCCTGGCTGTCAGATGACAGTCTGACAATTTACAGACAGTGGAGACATCAAGAGAGGCAATGCTGAGGTGGAGCTGGGTTGCTCATATACACACACACACACTAAAACTGCCGTGTTTTTGACTGATGTCACTGAGGTGCACTACAAAATATGAAATAGGACAAGGTCAAATACAGACCTTGATTGACTCAGATTGTACAGACACAGGAAGAGAGGATTGGGGCTACGTGAGAGCAATCTCAGCAGGTGGACAATGCCGAAAGAGTCATCTAGCACAGAAACAGAACCTTCAGTCCAACCAGTCCACTCCAAATAAAGATGATTTGGGGGAAGATGGTGTCAAGGGCTGCGGGCATCTTAAGAAGGATGAAAAAGGGTCATTTATCTCTGCCACAATCACGTGTCACTAACGCCATAGTGGCCTGACGGCTGCAAGAAGTTGTATTTGCATAGTTTCGTTAATAAACTCGAAAAGCCTCATTGATCTTCACAGAATTAAGGATGACACAGTGGCTCAGCGGTTAGCACTGCTGCCTCACAGCGCCAGGGTCCCAGTTTCGATTCCAGCCTTAGGCGACTGTCTGTGTGGAGTTTGCACATTCTGCATGGGTTCCCTCCGGGTGCTCCGGTTTCCTCCCACAGTCCAAAGATGTGCAAGCCAGGTGAATTGACCAGGCTAAATTACCCATAGTGTTAGGTGCGTTAGTCAGAGGGAAATGGGTCTGGGTGGGTTACTCTTCGGAGGGTCAATGTGGACTGGTTGGGCCGAAGGTCCTGTTTCCACACCGTAGGGAATCTAATCTAATCTCATCTGAGAAATGGAGGTTTAGGGAGGGAACCTGTGACTGCAGTTCATGCAGTTAAGAGAATACCTCCTGGGGAAGCACAGCAAGAGGCAAAAAAAACTGAAGAGACAGTGAATTCAGGAGTAGAAGCTGCAGGAGACAAAGAGCGATGATTCAGCAAAAAGAAAAAGAGAATATGAATTTTAAGCTGCAAGCATTAGGGTTCAGGAGCCAATGGGATTCAGCAAAGGCAGCAGCAATGGGTGAACTTGTCCAGTCTAGGATCATGGCAACAGCAGTTAAGATGAACTGAAGTGCAGAGTGTGTGTTCCATGTGTGTGTGAGTGAGTTAGTGTGTGTATAAGGGTGTGTGTATGTGTGTATATGGGTGTGTGTGTTTGAAGGATGAGAGCTGAGGGGGGAAGGGGGCAGGAGAGCATTGGAATTATATGGTGGTGACAGAAGCAAGTGTCAGCGGCAGACTGGCTGAGCTGTGGAGCAATTGGGTGAAACTATGAAGAGAATGCAAGAGGGGTGGGTCTGATTTCACATCGCTCTAGTGTTTTTTTAACAGCAACCAAACCTTAATATAGAGAGGATTTGTTTAAATCTTATCCTTTGAAAGAAAAGACCTGCTTTTTCCTGCCATGTTCTTACAAGTCCTTAATTCTGAATACTGCTGACAAGAGAAAGAGGTTTGCAAACACAGGTTTTTAATTACAGCCTGGAATGTTATTAGCGCATACATCAAAGGGTGGCTTACACAGGGCAATAAATAAGGAGAGCAGTCCGTTATAAAATATAGGTATGAGGCCTCCCAGGGACTCAGTTCACAATCTATTTGAAACAAATAAGTCATTGTAAAAAATGAGGTAGGACTTGCATTCGTATAAAAAGCATAAGAGATCAGAGCGGGGTGAAAATAGTACAGCCCAATGCAGCTGCATTCAGTACAATCAGAACTGAGTTTGGGCTTTAGACCCAATCCCCTGCCCATTCTTGATATTCCTCGATTCCCTGAGAGACCAAAACTCTTGTCTCTCCCACTTATATTCAAAAATGGATCATAACCTTTGGAGTTTAACAGAATGAGAGGTGATCCCACTAAATGTATAAGATCCCAAGCTGGCAGGACAGGCTGGATACTGACAGGATGTGTTGCCCTGTGTGAGAGTCTAGAACAAGGGAACACAGTTTTGGTAAAGAGGGTCTCCTATTTAAGATGAAGATATAGAGAATGCTTTTCAGAAGGGCTTCAGTCAATGGGATTCCCCAGGACAGTACAAGTTGACAGTACATCTGTCTGGATGTATCACTACCTGGTATGGCAACTGGACCATTCAAGATCGGAGACGGTTACAGAGAGAGGTGAACTCAGCCCGGACAATCACAAAGGCCAACCTCCCATCTATAGAACCCATCTACCAGGCCCACTGTCAAGGAAAGGCCGCCAGCATTCTCAAAGATCCATCCCACCCTTGCAATGCTTTTCTACAGCCTCTACCATCGGGGAGAAGGTTCAGAAGCCTGAACACATGCACCAGCCGGTTTCACAACAGTTTCTGCCCTACTGTTGTCAGAATACTGAATGGACTCACAAACTCTTAACATTCGCCTGTACCAGCGTTTTTGCTTTTGTGGCTGTTCACCTATTATTTACTTATCTATGCTACTTAGCTCATATTGACTCCCTCCCCCTGACCGTATTGCTCACAAGACAAAGCTTTTCACTGTGCCTCGGTACACGTGACAATAAATTCAATTCAATTCAATTCAAGTTGGGTCATTGCATTCATTCAAGGCTAAGTTCAAATCAATTTTGGTAGGTGGGAGAATTGAGGGTTTTGGGTCAGGTCCAGAACTTGGAATTGGGATTGCAACTAGATCAGCTGTGATCTTATTGGGTGCTGGAGCAGAATTGAGAGGCCATATGGTTCATTCCTGCTCCTAATTCTTATAATTCTTCTGGAGTAGACAATTCGCAACGTTCAGATGCCTTTAAGTGAAGAAATGTCTCAGTTCTCAGTGAGGCAGAAGGGAATCATCAACTGCCAGGTTAAAGGACTGCATCTTAATTAGCTATAGAGAAGGAACGAGAAAGGAAGCTGCATTGGAAACTCCAGGAGGCTTGGAGAAACTGTTTTCCTGATTTGTCATTAAGTCTCTACATAGTAATTTGTGGAGATGGTGTTAGCTGCGACTCTTCTGTTGGCTGGGGTGTTTTTGATGTTTTGTTGGTAATAAATAAAGTTAATTTTCAAACTGCCTGCAATTATATGGGTCCACTTCAAGAAAAAGGAGGTAATTCTCCAGCAGCTGACAACAGATTTACTGAATTGAAGGGAGTCATAGCAGACTGGACAGAAGACAGGACCAGCCCGAATGGGGAATATTAACCTCCAGGGGGACTCATTCTCTGGAGTCTCTCCTATGGGGAGAAAGTGAGGTCTGCAGATGCTGGAGATCAGAGCTGAAAATGTGTTGCTGGAAAAGCGCAGCAGGTCAGGCAGCATCCAGGGAACAGGAGAATCGACGTTTCGGGCATAAGCCCTTCTTCAGGACCTGAAGAAGGGCTTATGCCCGAAACGTCGATTCTCCTGTTCCCTGGATGCTGCCTGACCTGCTGCGCTTTTCCAGCAACACATTTTCAGTCTCTCCTATGGGCCAGGGTTAAACTCTGGCTGATGGACGTACCTTCAGCCTTAAATACCTAGAACACTGAGGTGGGAGGTTGAACTGTGAGGACGAAGCAGAGATACTTCAGTGCGCTTTGGAAAAACTGAGTGAGTGAGCAAAAAGATGGCAGATAATGTGAGGTTATAGACTTTGGCAGCAAAAACAGGAAGGTGAATTATTATCTAAATGGCAATAGATTGAGAAAGTTAAGGTGCAACAAGACCTGGGTGTCTTTGTACATCAGTCACTGAAGGTAAGTGTGCAGGTACAGCAGGCCATGAAGAAGTCAGACAGTATATTGGCCTTCATTATGAGTTAAGAGTGTGGTGCTAGAAAAGCACAGCAGATCAGGCAGCATTCGAGGAGCAGGAGAATTGATGTTTTGGGCATAGGTCCTTTATCAGAATGAGGCATAAGCCTTTCACCAGCCTCATTCCTGATGAAGAGCTTATGCCCGAAACGTCGATTCTCCTGCTCCTCGGGTGCTGCCTAATCTGCTGTGCTTTCCAACACCACACTCTAGGCTCTAATCTCCAGCATCTGCAGTCCTCACTTTCTCCTAGCCTTCGTTGTGAGACAGTTCAAGTACAGGAGCAGAGGTGTCTTGCTGCGACTGTACAGGACTTTGGTGTGACCAAATGTGCAGTTTTGATCTCCTCTTCTGAGGAAGGATGTCTGGCTATGGAGGGACAGCGAGGAAGAATTACCAGACTAATTCCTTTGATGACAGAACAGCAATATGAAGAGAGACTGGATTGTTCAGGATTACACTCACTGGACTTGAGATGAATGAGGAGGGACCTCATGGCAACTTAGAAAATACTAACAGGACGAGAAAGGCCAAAAGCAGGAAGGATATTGCTGATGACCGAGGAGTCCAGAACCAGGGGTCACAGTCTAAAGATGCGAGGTAGGCCATTTAGGACTGAGATGAGGAGAAATGTCTTCCCCCAGAGTGTGGAATTCCCTGTCACAGAAAGTGGCTGAAGTCAAAACATTGAATGTTTTTGAGAAATAGTTAGATGAATTATAGTACTTGAGTTAAAGGGATCAAAGGGCATGGGCAGAAAATGGGAATGGGGTTCTGAATTGGATTGTAGGCCATGATCATATTGAATAGTGGTGCAGGCTCAACGGACTGAATAGCCTACTCCTGCCCTATTTTTGGGTTTCTATGTTTTTTAACCCTACGCTGGAATCTTGACTCTACACATTTCGGACATGTTTTTGACAATCCACTGAATTTAAATGCAAGATGCAATGACAAGAAAAATAGATGGGCATCTCTTGTCATCACAAACGATCATAACCCCAGGTTATTTATGGAAACTTGGAACTTGTAATTACACTATATGTGCTTTTTTAAAAGATGATTTACAAACAAAAAAATTACTGTTGACATAAATTCAGTGTCCCTCTGGCAAAACCTGTGAAGGTCACACGTAGGCGAGGAATACTGGAATGTCATATCCAAAGGCGCCAAGGGAACATCAAATAGCAATCCTTCAAAATGAAAGATGCAGTTCAAAACAACTTGAGCCAATATCTCCTAAAGAGAAAATGAGGAGCTGACTGTCCCTCTCTGTGGAAAGCCATCTCCTATGAATTGTGTCCTAGACTGCAGCCATGTATTGTTTCCCCTTTCCAGGAATGTATAAAAAGTGGGTTAAAAAACTTCTACAGGTCTGCTCTTTGTGTGTTGTACTGACGCACAAGTGTGGACTACTGAGCTACAAAGCTCACAACCTGAGGGCAGCGAACGTAAGAACAGAAAGTGCTGGAGAAACTCAGCAGATCAGGCAGAGTTAACATTTCCAGTCTCATATGATTTATTCAGAACTGGACAGCAATTAGATACCTCTGCATTGCAGGTAAGAGAATTCTGTCTCACTCTGTACGAGCAAATTGCTGCAGATGCTGGAATCTGTACTGAAATCAACAAATGCTGGAAATCACAGTGGGTCAGACAACATCTATAGAGCTCTGATGAAGTCATCAAGACTCGAAACATTAGCGTGCTCTCTGTCTATGGATGTTGTCTGACCTGCTGTGATCTCCAGCATTTGTTGTTTTCAATCTCTCACTCTGAGTGTTTTAAAGCCATGAAGAGGAGGAGCTGGTGTTGGACTGGGGTGGACAAAGTTAAAAATCACACCACACCAGGTTATAGTTGAAGAGGTTTATTTGGAAGCACTAGCTTTCACAGCATCAGGTAACTAGTGGGGCAGGATCATAAAACACAGAATTTATAGCAAAAGATCACAATGTCATGCAATTAAAATGTATATTAAACAAACAGATTTGTTCACTCGTCACCTGATGAAAGAACAGCTCTCTGAAAACTAGTACTTCTAAATAAACCTGTTGGACTATAACGTGGTGTGGTGTGATTTTTAACTCTGTTTAAAGCCAGACAAGTGAATGTTGAAGAATGTCAGCTGTTTTGAAGACTCAAGAATCTTGAAATCGACTCCTTCACTGCCCATATCAGCATTATTGGTATTACCAACAGAATGGCTGCAACAGACCACCATCTACTCTTCTCAGAACTGAGAAACAATTCATGCAGCTTTTTCAGTGTTATCTTTTATGCAATTCACATTTCCATTCCATATGCATGTGTTTTATCTTCACTTATTTTTCTCACACTTTGTAGCTAACAAACTCATCCTTTCTTTTATTCAATTAAGCCTGGTTACTTTAGCACCTTTTGGAACATAAATACATAAAATGTAACCATGGGAGAAGACCATGGGGCAAGGAATGAACTTTGTTGGAAACAACAGAGGCAGAGGTTAAATTAAGAAGTTGATCCAGTTCATCTCATAACCAGATGAGGGTATCTGCTCGGATTGGAAAGAATTGAGGGCCCTCACCCAGAGACCGATAGATGAGTCATAAACGCAGTCTCTGTATATTCACCAAACGATCTAAGAACTAACATTGAGAATGTGGGATCGCATTCACCGAAGCACGTAGGCAACCACCAAACCATTCCGCGATTCACTCAGTGTATCTTTGTTGCCCATAGTTCTTATTAATTTGATATTTTGTGGGAAAATTGATTGTAAAGAAGAGAAATTCAGTGTTTCTGAGAAGACTATCCCAGACGGTGATGATACTGACTCCTCGACCGTACTAACTCCCTCCCCCTGACCGTACTGACTCTCTCCCCCTGACCGTATTGACTCCCTCCCCCTGACCGTATTGACTCCCTCCCCCTGACCGTACTGACTCTCTCCCCCTGACCGTACTGACTCCCTCCCCCGACCGTACTGACTCCCTCCCCCTGACCGTACTGACTCCCTCCCCCTGACCGTACTGACTCCCTCCCCCCGACCGTACTGACTCCCTCCCCCTGACCGTACTGACTCCCTCCCCCTGACCGTACTGACTCCCTCCCCCTGACCGTACTGACTCCCTCCCCCGACCGTACTGACTCCCTCCCCCCGACCGTACTGACTCCCTCCCCCCGACCATATTGACTCCCTCCCCCTGACCGTACTGACTCCCTCCCCCTGACCGTACTGACTCCCTCCCCCTGACCGTACTGACTCCCTCCCCCTGACCGTACTGACTCTCTCCCCCTGACCGTATTGACTCCCTCCCCTTGACCATATTGACTCTCTCCCCCTGACCGTACTGACTCTCTCCCCCTGACCGTACTGACTCTCTCCCCCTGACCGTACTGACTCTCTCCCCCTGACCGTACTGACTCCCTCCCCCTGACCGTACTGACTCCCTCCCCCCGGCCGTAATGACTCCCTCCCCCCGACCGTACTGACCCCCTCCCCCTGACCGTATTGACTCCCTCCCCCGACCGTACTGACTCCCTCCCCCTGACCGTACTGACTCCCTCCCCCTGACCGTACTGACTCCCTCCCCCTGACCGTACTGACTCCCTCCCCCTGACCGTATTGACTCCCTCCCCCTGGCCGTAATGACTCCCTCCCCCTGACCGTACTGACCCCCTCCCCCTGACCGTATTGACTCCCTCCCCCTGACCGTACTGACTCCCTCCCCCTGACCGTACTGACTCCCTCCCCCTGACCGTACTGACTCCCTCCCCCCGGCCGTAATGACTCCCTCCCCCTGACCGTACTGACTCCCTCCCCCTGACCGTATTGACTCCCTCCCCCGACCGTACTGACTCCCTCCCCCTGACCGTACTGACTCCCTCCCCCTGACCGTCCTGACTCCCTCCCCCTGACCGTCCTGACTCCCTCCCCCTGACTGTACTGACTCCCTCCCCCTGACCGTACTGACTCCCTCCCCCCGACCGTACTGACTCCCTCCCCCCGACCGTATTGACTCCCTCCCCCTGACCGTACTGACTCCCTCCCCCTGACCGTACTGACTCCCTCCCCCCGACCGTACTGACTCCCTCCCCCTGACCGTATTGACTCTCTCCCCCTGACCGTACTGACTCCCTCCCCCTGACCGTATTGACTCTCTCCCCCTGACCGTACTGACTCCCTCCCCCTGACCGTATTGACTCTCTCCCCCTGACCGTACTGACTCCCTCCCCTTGACCGTATTGACTCCCTCCCCCTGACCGTACTGACTCCCTCCCCTTGACCGTATTGACTCTCTCCCCCTGACCGTATTGACTCTCTCCCCCTGGCCGTATTGACTCTCTCCCCCTGACCGTACTGACTCCCTCCCCTTGACCGTATTGACTCTCTCCCCCTGACCGTATTGACTCTCTCCCCCTGGCCGTACTGACTCCCTCCCCTTGACCGTATTGACTCTCTCCCCCTGACCGTACTGACTCCCTCCCCTTGACCGTATTGACTCTCTCCCCCTGACCGTACTGACTCCCTCCCCTTGACCGTATTGACTCTCTCCCCCTGACCGTACTGACTCCCTCCCCCTGGCCGTATTGACTCTCTCCCCTGACCGTACTGACTCCCTCCCCCTGACCGTACTGACTCCCTCCCCCTGACCGTACTGACTCCCTCCCCCTGACCGTACTGACTCCCTCCCCCTGACCGTACTGACTCCCTCCCCCTGACCGTATTGACTCCCTCCCACCGACCGTACTGACTCCCTCCCCCTGACCGTACTGACTCCCTCCCCCTGACCGTATTGACTCTCTCCCCCTGACCGTACTGACTCCCTCCCCCTGGCCGTATTGACTCCCTCCCCCTGACCGTATTGACTCCCTCCCCCTGACCGTATTGACTCTCTCCCCCTGACCGTATTGACTCTCTCCCCCTGACCGTATTGACTCTCTCCCCCTGACCGTATTGACTCCCTCCCCCTGACCGTACTGACTCCCTCCCCCTGGCCGTATTGACTCCCTCCCCCTGACCGTATTGACTCTCTCCCCCTGACCGTACTGACTCCCTCCCCCTGGCCATATTGACTCTCTCCCCCTGACCGTATTGACTCTCTCCCCCTGACCGTATTGACTCTCTCCCCCTGACCGTACTGACTCCCTCCCCCTGACCGTACTGACTCCCTCCCACCGACCGTACTGACTCCCTCCCCCTGACCGTATTGACAACCCAGAGCAGTGCTTCCCAAAATCTTCACCTTGGCGACCTCTTCTTGAGATTTGAAAATTGAAAGCGCCACTCAGTCAGACTGGGAGGACTGTTGTGCCACTGTGACAGTCTTCAATGGGAGCTTCACCCCAAGTATTGCTGCTTAGAAGCCCCAACATTTGAGCTGAAGGTCCCAGCCTCCACTCTGGGGAGCCTCGGCCTAGATACTGAGCGAGGCCTAAACGCTCAGGCTCTTACTGTGGACAGTCCTCAGAATGTCACCCCTCTCAGCGAGGGAGTTTTCCCAATAGAAAGTGGATGAGGTTAAATACAAGGGGTGCTTGAGAAGAGATGCAGTTTTCCAGTTTATCCAGCAGGAGATCTGCTTGGAATGCCTTTCTTTAATCCCTGTAGCTCACTGTGTTCTCTGGCAGCCTGCCCAGCTACACAAAACTCCTGTGATCTGCCGACGTGGGGAGCTTTGCCAGGATCAGGTCTCAGCAGGAAGCTTTCTCTCCACACATGCCTCTCACATCCGGAGATTCATTACATCTGGAAAAAAAAATAGACACCCACAGCCGGACACAGTCAGTGTTCCAAAGCTGCTAAACACAGGTCAGCATATTCAATAAAATGGCTGTTCAGGATGGGGGAAGGGAAAGGTCAAACTGAGGGTAAGGTATGATAAACAGAGCCTTCGGTGGCTGAGGGGAATTAATAACCAAACCTGCCCAGCTCAGGAAACAATAGGACAAGTGGAATTGTCTCCCACAGAAGGCTGTGGATGCCGATTCAGTGTATATTCAATCAGTTTTTAAATATTAAAGGTGTCAAGGGGTATGGAGAGAAAGGAGGAATATGGTATGGGATTGAGGGTCAGGCATGAGGTTAAATCGTCCAAAGGGACAAGTAGCCTACTGCTTCTGCTAGTTTCTACCAACGTAGGTTTCCCAAAAGTATCTGTTGTACAGTTGATGAGTTACGGTTAAAGTGATTCCTTTGACATTCACAGCTTTTCGAAAGAGGCCTGTGGGATATAAATGAATTAATGTTATTTCTGCAAGTATAAATTCTGATACAGAATAGGAATGAGAAAATACATATTCAGCAAAAAGAAAGGATATGTGAGCATGAGACATGAATACAGAACAATGGTGGATATATGGGCAAACAGGAAAACATCTGTTCTCCTCGCTTGTACAGAGACACAGGAACAAACCCTAATTAAAGAGGTCAAAGTGGCCTCTGGATGGAAATAGATGCTGATAGAAGAAAAGATATGCCTAATCAATAACCTATAATAGACTGACGTCAAACACCCTTATGGGAGTCAGAGATAAGAGTTTGTCACGGACAAAACAGGATAAACAGAAGTTGTGGGATCAGTCTTAAGGAAATGAGTGACGTAAGCGAAGCAGGGAACAAACAATGGAATAAGGAAAAATATGGGGATTCAAACTGTATAAATTTCGAGAGTTTGTTGGATTTGGTGTGCATTTTGTCATTACCTTACCGGGTAATGAGACAGGGCACCCACCTATAGGTGTATAAATAAATGGCGGATTCAGATATTTGTCTCGGACTGAAATTATTAAAGTGAGTGAGCTTTTGTTTCTCACAATTGGGGGCTCGTCCGGGATTTTCTTCCATCACCGGGGGGAGTGGCTGGCCTTGGACACTGGGAAGACGCGTCCCGTTCCCCATTGAGGAGCGGTCTCGTGTCCCGGTTTGGTCTGCTCCCTTGGGTGACTGATGTGAATCCTATAAGAGAGACATCTGAATCAGACAGTGATAGGAGCTCGATAGAAAATACGGTGACAAAAGGGGCCAGGCAACTCTGTGCACAGACCAAGGTAAGAAAATTGACTTTTAAGTATTGCCTTGGTGGCCGGGATTGAGTTTTAGTAGTTAATAAGGGACTAACGAAGGAACTCAATATGGCTTGCGCTTTGGGTTAGGAAAAAGCCTCCGGGGAAACAAAGTAAGGAAAAGGCAATGGAAATGGAGGCGGGGTCCCTTACAACATTCCTCCGGAAAGTCCTTTGGGCAGGATGTTGTGGAAATTGGCAAAATAATACTTGTACAAGGGAGAAAGATGATTAAATATTGTTGCTTTGTATGGACTAAGGACTCCATTCTTCGTCCCGCTGTCTTCTGGCCAAAGTACAGATCGGACGAAGACTGGGTTTGTGAATATCTGAGTTTATATGTCAATGTGCGAAAGAGAGAGAGAGAGAGAGAGAGTGTGAGAGAGAGAGAGAGAGAGAATGAAAAGAGCTGTACAGCTGGTAGGAAGTTTAACCCTTTGTGATTTGGTTTGAGTGAACATTTGTTTGTTGGTGATTGAATGTTTGTGTTTTATTCCCTGGAGCTTGTGTTCCAGGACTGTTTTGAATCTGATTTTGTTATGGAAACTTAACATGATTTCTTTTAAGGTTAAGGATTCTATTGTGATTATGAAAAAAAAAAGGAATGATAACTCCTGTTCTTTTTACAGATCATGACTGCCTTACTATCAGTTTCTAACTAATCTCTTTTATCTTTACATAAAAGCGATTTATGGAGGACAGTTGAAGTTTCAGTTCAACATTAGATTGTAGTAAAAGCAAAATTCTATGGTTAATATCTGTGACCTTGGATTCAGCCATTGTTCATGCATTAGAAGTTTTTTTTTAAAAAAAACTTGAGTAGACAAATTCTTTTAAGGCAAGTTCTGATTATTTTACGACCTATAGTATTGTAATTGAGCAATGATTGGTCAGGACTATTTAAGAAAACTAATTCTGGATCTAAATTAAAGGACTAAAACTGGGTAATTACAGTGAATTGCAAAATTGGGAACTGTATGCATTTTGTATTTTGACTATTAAATACTGAATAAATGAACGTAAATATATATAAATATATTTATAAGTTAGGAACAGGCTTTGAAGGTTAGTCAAGCAGTAATTGATGAATTGGTGTTTGAAGTTATGGGGAGCTAGAAATATTGCAATATTTCTTTAAAAAAAAAAGAAAAAGGGGAAAAACGTAACGACTTATCCCCTTTGGGAGGTGCCCATAGGGGACAAAGAGATTGGGTTTGTAAGTGCCCCCTCACCAGTGGGGAGGTCAGAACATTTAAAAAGGAAATGGAGGTCCTGGTTGAGGATCCGGTGGGGTTGTCTGAACAAATTGATCAATTTTTGGGGCCCAGTCTGTATACCTGGGCTGAATTAATGTCTATTTTGAATATATTATTTACTGGGGAGGAAAGGGGACTTGTACGAGGAACTGCCATTAAAATATGGGACAGGGAACACCCGATTGGAGATGGGGATGCTGGACAGGGAGAGATGAAGTTTCCCCTCAGAAACCCCCAGTGGGAAAACCAAAACCCAGAGCATAGAGAAGAAATGAGGGAATTGAAAGACCTGATTCTAAAAGGAATAAGGGAGGCAGTTCCGAAGTCACAGAATTTGATTAAAGCCTTTGAAATTAGACAGGAGAAAGATGAGACTCCCTCAGCTTTCTTGCAAAGATTAAGGGACTCAATGCGGAAATACTCTGGAATGAACCCTGAGGACCCAGTGGCACAGGGTCTTTTGAAAGTACATTTTGTGACAAGAGCATGGCCAGACATACAGAGAAAGATACAGAAGATAGAAGGATGGAGCGAAAAACCATTAGATGAATTGTTGAGAGAGGCACAGAAAGTGTTTGTAAAGAGGGAGAGGACAAGGGGGAACATTTGATAGAGGGTTTGAGCGACAGGGGCAGAGATGGAAGTCGCTACAGGAAGGATGCTATTATTGTGGAAAGATAGGGCATTTTAAGCGGGAGTATCCTGATCTACAAAGGGAAGAAAAAGGCAATTCCGCTTATGAATTATGATGAAGAATAGGGGTGTCAGGGGTTCCTGCCCTCGGAGGCCCACCAGGAACCCTTGATAAACTTGAAGGTGGGACCGTGTAGGGAGGAGGTAATCTCCCTAGTAGATACGGGGCAGCACGGTCATCGTTGAATTTTAAACCAAAGAAAGTAGAAATGTTTACACGGTCAATTACTGTTTCGGGGGTGAAAGGGGAAGGATTTACTGTTCCAGTATTTGAACCTATGATGATAGAAGGTTCTAAGGATAGGATCACAGGGGAACTGCTGTATATCCCTGATATAGGAAGTAATTTACTGGGGAGAGACCTAATTATCCTTATAGGACTGGAGATTGAAATTCAGGAAAAAGAATTAGTTGTACAACTGGCAATATTGACAGAGGATGCAGAGAGAGAGATAGACCCTATTGTATGGGCTAGAGAAGGGAATCGTGGAAAACTACAGATCCCTCCCCTTACAATAAATTTAAAACGGAAAGGGGACGTTGTCTGTGAACGACAATATCCTATTTCCATAGAAGGTAAACGAGGACTGCAGCCAGTAATTAAGGGACTGATTAGAGATGGTTTGTTGGAGCCATGTATGTCTCCTTATAATACCCCAATTCTACCAGTACGGAAATCTGATGGAACTTATCGATTGGTGCAGGATTTGAGAACATTAAATCGGATAGTGCAGGTCAGGCACCCAGTAGTGCCAAACCCCTATATGTTATTAAGTAAGATCCCTCATGATCACAAATGGTTTAGTGTGATAGATTTAAAGGATGTCTTTTGGGCTTGTCCCTTGGCGGAGGAAAGATTTGGGACTATCCCCCTATGAAATCTTATTTGAATTACCTTATCTGGGAACACAGGGAGAATTGCCAATTCCCGAAACTAAAGATTTGTTTTTAAAGAAGTATATACTGGGCTTGTCCTCCTCTTTATCTTTCCTCAGAAAACAGGGTCTATTGGCACAGACTCCGCCCCTTGAATTTGCTGTTCATCCCATCCAGCCAGGAGATTGGGTCTTAATAAAATCATGGACAGAGACTAAGCTGCAGCCGGACTGGGAAGGGCCGTACCAGGCTCTTTTGACTACCGAAACGGCAATAAGGACGGTGGAGAAAGGCTGGACTCATTATACTCGGATCAAAGGGCCAGTGGACCCTCCAGTTGAGGAAGAAGTCTGGACAGCCGAATCAACGCAAGACCCGCTGAAACTCAGACTAAAGAGACTTTGAGTAATTGACTATACAGTGGCGACGCGAGCGCGGGATTATTTCTGTAAGATTGTATATTAAGCCTTTTTGTGTTCTAGCATAATGATCAGAATACTGGGAATGCTTAGAGTTATGATGCTAGCCCTCTTGGTATTAGGATTTTGTCACATATCATTTTCATATGTATTATTAATGGTTCCTGAGTCTGATAATCCACAAGTAATAGACACTGATATATGTAGCTTAGTAAATTGTGGGAATGTAGCTAATCAGAGACAATACCGCAACTCAGAGATACATCTTAAGTCCTATGGGGATGGCCTCGGGGATGGTACCTGGTATAATGGTCTTGTCACAATACACCGGGCCCCCTTTCGACCAGCACCGATAAAAAGTGTAACCCCATATATTTAACGATAAGAAAAACCACATGGCACGGAGCGGTTTTGGGAGGTGGCACTTATGAGGTACAATTAAATGAAACATTTGGGATTGAAATGAAAGCAAATAGGAAGGAGTTTGTGGGCTGTTGTTTTCGAATTAGCATAGGACAGGGAAAAATGGGTAGAATTACTGGGTAATGAGATACAACCTTTCACCCCTCCCAATGATCCTACAGTAGTAAAAATTATAGAGGTAAAGGATTTGAAACAGACCATCGAGATAGAGACTGGGTACGGGGATGCAAATGCCTGGGTTGAATGGGTAAAGTATACTGTAAAAAGTCTGAACAAAAGCAATTGCTATGCATGTGCCTCCGGTAGGTCAGTGGCCCAGGTGGTTCCCTTTCCGCTTGGGTGGAAGCGAGACAGGAAGGGCATGAAATGTATGATAGCCCTGTATCAGGATGAGACTGCATGGAATGATAGGAATTGTACCTCCCTATCTCTGATGTTCCCTCCCTTGGAGGAGAAAGATGCAAAAGTTCCCCCCACATTTTCCGCCGCAGTTGGAAATCACACGTCATGTGTGCACAAGCGAGGTACGAGTCGGTCGAGAGATTTGGGGGAGCTGAAATTATGTACAGAGATTAAGAATGTTACCGAAACGGAGAAGGGAGGGAACTACTCAGCATTAAAGGTTCCCCGAGCGGATCTGTGGTGGTACTGTGGAGGAAAAATATTGAGACCCACCCTACCTCCGGATTGGAGAGGGATATGCGCAATTGTACAATTGGCAATTCCATTTACCCTGGCATTTGAGAAGGAAAAGATAGTAGGGAAAAAGGGAAGGGGTAAGAGATTACTGTTAGATAATTCTTTTGATGACGGGATTTATCTTGATTCGGTAGGAGTCCCTAGGGGAGTACCTGAGTTCAAGGCTCGTAACCAGATTGCAGCAGGCTTTGAGTCAGCTCTCTTTTGGTGGGCAACAATTAATAAAAATGTAGACTGGATAAATTACATTTTTTATAATCAACAGCGATTTATAAATGATACAAGAGAGGCGGTTAAAGGAATATCAGAACAGCTTGATGCGACAAGTAGGATAGCATGGGAAAATAGAATAGCCCTTGATATGATTTTAGCAGAGAAAGGGGGTGGTGGTTTTTATCCTTACTTCCCTGATAGTAGTAGTCGGGGTATTGGTGGCCAGTGGTTGTGTCATACCCTGTATACGAGGGCTCACCCAGAGGCTGATTGAAACAGCCTTGATGAAACGAATGCCCCTGAGGGGAATCAGACAGAGGAACTTTATCAACTAAATAATAAGGAAATGAGTGAGACTAAGATGGATGAAATCTCTGAAATGATGCTTGCGAATTTTGGGAACAATGTTTAAAAAAAAAAAGAGACAAAAATGCAGAAGATAACAGATAGTAATGAAAAGAAAAAGGGGAAATTGTGGGATATAAATGAATTAATGTTATTTCTGCAAGTATAAATTCTGATACAGAATAGGAATGAGAAAATACATATTCAGCAAAAAGAAAGGATATGTGAGCATGAGACATGAATACAGAACAATGGTGGATATATGGGCAAACAGGAAAACATCTGTTCTCCTCGCTTGTACAGAGACACAGGAACAAACCCTAATTAAAGAGGTCAAAGTGGCCTCTGGATGGAAATAGATGCTGATAGAAGAAAAGATATGCCTAATCAATAACCTATAATAGACTGACGTCAAACACCCTTATGGGAGTCAGAGATAAGAGTTTGTCACGGACAAAACAGGATAAACAGAAGTTGTGGGATCAGTCTTAAGGAAATGAGTGACGTAAGCGAAGCAGGGAACAAACAATGGAATAAGGAAAAATATGGGGATTCAAACTGTATAAATTTCGAGAGTTTGTTGGATTTGGTGTGCATTTTGTCATTACCTTACCGGGTAATGAGACAGGGCACCCACCTATAGGTGTATAAATAAATGGCGGATTCAGATATTTGTCTCGGACTGAAATTATTAAAGTGAGTGAGCTTTTGTTTCTCACAGGCCCAAATGGAGCAAAGGTTTTCCAGCCAAACTCCCTGGTCGTCATCTAACATCCCAGAACATGTCACAGGAGAGTTACCAGGCAATAAAATATGGTGCCAAACCATGTCAGGTAATATCAGGTCTTTAGAAATGGAGTGCTGGGGAGTTTTCGGGAGGCAGTTCCTAAGTTTACTTTGATTTTGATTTTATTGTCACGTGTATTTTACAGTAAGAATACAATAAAATACATGAAAAGCTATCAAACGGTGCCATTTTGAATAAATTAAGAATAAGGAAAAAGATACAGTTTAAACAGAGTCCATCAGTCCTGAGCCAGCTCATCACCGTCAATGACACCTGCATTACCATCCCTTCCCTGCCACCTCCCCGCTGTCTACTCCGGACCAAACCGATATCAAAGTCTCCAAACCTCAGGTGCCAGCTTTGCCTCTGGGTTGATACTCACCCACCGCCGACACATCACCTCCAGAGCTGGGCCCATCAAGGTCAGAGTGGTGTCTCTCACTGCTGGGCCTACCTCATCGATGTCGCCGTGATGCCCTTCCGCCATCATTTCACCACTGCTAGTGCTGGACCCATCCAACATCAAAGTCGCTGATCCTCAGGCACCGTCTTCTGCAGTTGGGCCTACCCACCAATGTTGCATCTGCCAATATAGCAGCCCCCGATTCCAGCCCCTGTTCTTGCTCTGGAAAAGTAAGTAGGGACTCACTTGAGGTCCACACTCTGGACCTGGCTGAAGGTCCACACCCTGGGCTTGGCTGAAGGTCCACACCTGGCCCCGGCTGAAGGTCCACACCTTGGGGCCTGGCTGGAGGCCAACACCCTGACCCCAGATGGAGGTCCACACCCTGGCCCCGGCTGGAGGTCCACACCCTAGGCCTGGCTGGAGGTCCACACCCTGGGCCTGGCTGAAAGTCCACAAACTGGGCCTGGCTGAAGGTCCACACCTTGGCCCCGGCTGGATCCCCACACCCTGGGCCTGGCTGGAGGCTCACACCCTGGGCCTGGCTGGATCCCCACACCCTGGGCATGGCTGAAGGTCCACACCCTGGGCCTAGCTGGAGGCCCACACCCTGGGCGTGGCTGAAAGTCCAAAACCTGGGCCTGGCTGAAGGTCCCCACCTTGGGCCTGGCTGAAGGTCCACACACTGGCCCTGGCTGGAGGCCCACACCCTGGGCCTGGCTGGAGACCCACACCCTGGGCCTGCCTGAAAGTCCACAACCTGGGCCTGGCTGAAGGTCCACACCCTGGCCCCGGCTGGAGGTCCACACTCTGGGCCTAGCTGGAGGCTCACGCCCTGGGCCTGGCTGGAGACCCACACCCTGGGCCTGGCTGGATCCCCACACCCTGGGCCTGGCTGGAGACCCACACCCTGGGCCTGGCTGAAGGTCCACACCCTTAGCCTGGCTGGAGACCAACACCCTGGGCCTTGCTGAAAATCCACAAACTGGGCCTGGCTGAAGGTCCACACCTTGGCCCCGGCTGGATCCCCACACCCTGGGCCTGGCTGGAGGCTCACACCCTGGGCCTGGCTGGATCCCCACACCCTGGGCATGGCTGAAGGTCCACACCCTGGGCCTAGCTGGAGGCCCACACCCTTTGCCTGGCTGGAGACCCACACCCTGGGCCTGGCTGAAAGTCCAAATCCTGGGCCTGGCTGAAGGTCCCCACCTTCGGCCTGGCTGAAGGTCGACACACTGGCCCTGGCTGGAGGCCCACACCCTGGGCCTGGCTGGAGACCCACACCCTGGGCCTGGCTGAAAGACCAGAACCTGGGCCTGGCTGAAGGTCCACACCCTGGCTCCGGCTGGAGGTCCACACTCTGGGCCTAGCTGGAGGCTCACGCCCTGGGCCTGGCTGGAGACCCACACCCTGGGCCTGGCTGGAGACCCACACCCTGGGCCTGGCTGGAGGCCCACACCCTGGGCCTGGCTGAAAGTCCACACCCTGGGCCTGGCTGAAAGTCCACACCCTGGGGCCTGGCTGGAGGCCCACACCCTGACCCCAGCTGGAGGGCCACACCCTGGGCCTGGCTGGAGGCTCACACCCTTTGCCTGGCTGAAGGTCCACACCTTGGGCCTGGCTGAAGGTCCACACCCTGGCCCCGGCTGGAGGTCCACACCCTGGGCCCGGCTGGAGAACCACACCCTGGGCCTGGCTGGAGACCCACACCCTGGGCCTGGCCAGAGGCTCACAGCCTGGGCCTGGCTGGAGAACCACACCCTGGCCCCGGCTGGAGGTCCACAGCCTGGGCCTGGCTGGAGACCCACACCCTGGGCCTGGCTGGAGACCCATACCCTGACCCCAGCTGGAGGTCCATACCCTGGGCCTGGCTGAAGGTTCATACCCTGGGCCTGGCTGAAGGTCCACACCCTGCCCCCAGCTGGAGGTCCACACCCTGGGCCTGGCTGGAGGCCCACACCCTGACCCCAGCTGGAGGTCCACACCCTAGCCCTGCCTGGAGGTCCACACCCTGGGCCTGGCTGGATCCCCACACCATGGGCCTGGCTGGAGGCTCACACCATGGGCCTGGCTGGATCCCCACACCCTGGGCATGGTTAAAGGTCCACACCCTGGCCCCAGCTGGAGGCCCACACCCTGGGCCTAGCTGGAGGCCCACACCCTTAGCCTGGCTGGAGACCCACACCCTGGGCCGGGCTGAAAGTCCACATCCTGGGCCTGGCTGAAGGTCCACACCCTGGGCCTGGCTGAAGGTCCACACCCTGGCCCCAGCTGGAGGTCCACACCGTGGGCCTGACTGGAGGCTCACACCCTGGGCCTGGCTGTATCCCCACACCCTGGGCATGGCTGAAGGTCCACACCCTGGCCCCATCTGGAGGCCCACACCCTTTGCCTGGCTGGAGACCCACACCCTGGGCCTGGCTGAAAGTCCACATCCTGGGCCTGGCTGAAGGTCGACACCTTGGGCCTGGCTGAAGGTCCACACCCTGGCCCTGGCTGGTCCACACCCTGGGCCTGGCCAGAGGCTCACACCCTGGGCCTGGCTAGAGCACCACACCCTGGGCTTGGCTGGAGACCCACACCCTGGGCCTGGCTGAAGGTCCACAACCTGGGCCTGGCTGGAGGCCCACACCCTGGCCCTGGCTGAAGGTCCACACCCTGGGCCTGGCTGGCTCCCCACACCCTGGGCCTGGCTGGAGGCTCACACCCTGGGCATGGCTGAAGGTCCACACCCTGGCCCCAACTGGAGGCCCACACCCTGGGCCTAGCTGGAGGCCCACACCCTTAGCCTGGCTGGAGACCCACACCCTGGGCCTGGCTGAAAGTCCACATTCTGGGCCTGGCTGAAAGTCCACATCCTGGGCCTGGCTGAAGGTCCACACCCTGGCCCCAGCTGGAGGTCCACACCCTGGGCCTGGCTGAAGGCTCACACCCTGGGCCTGGCTGGACGTCCACAGCCTGGGCCTGGCTGGAGACCCACACCCTGGGCCTGGCTGGAGACCCATACCCTGACCCCAGCTGGAGGTCCATACCCTGGGCCTGGCTGAAGGTTCATACCCTGGGCCTGGCTGAAGGTCCACACCCTGCCCCCAGCTGGAGGTCCACACCCTGGGCCTGGCTGGAGGCCCACACCCTGACCCCAGCTGGAGGTCCACACCCTAGCCCTGCCTGGAGGTCCACACCCTGGGCCTGGCTGGATCCCCACACCATGGGCCTGGCTGGAGGCTCACACCATGGGCCTGGCTGGAGGCCCACACCCTTAGCCTGGCTGGAGACCCACACCCTGGGCCTGGCTGAAAGTCCACATTCTGGGCCTGGCTGAAAGTCCACATCCTGGGCCTGGCTGAAGGTCCACACCCTGGCCCCAGCTGGAGGTCCACACCCTGGGCCTGGCTGAAGGCTCACACCCTGGGCCTGGCTGGACGTCCACACCCTGCCCCCTGCTGGAGGTCCACACCCTGGGCCTGGATGGAGGCCCACACCCTGACCCCAGCTGGAGGTCCACACCCTGGGCCTGGCTGGAGGCCCACACCCTGACCCCAGCTGGAGGTCCACACCCTAGCCCTGCCTGGAGGTCCACACCCTGGGCCTGGCTGGATCTCCACACCATGGGCCTGGCTGGAGGCTCACACCCTGAGCCTGGCTGGATCCCCACACCCTGGGCATGGCTAAAGGTCCACACCCTGGCCCCAGCTGGAGGCCCACACCCTGGGCCTAGCTGGAGGCCCACACCATTAGCGTGGCTGGAGACCCACACCCTGGGCCTGGCTGAAAGTCCACATCCTGGGCCTTGCTGAAGGTCCACACCTTGGGCCTGGCTGAAGGTCCACACCCTTTGCCTGGCTGGAGGTCCACACCCTGGGCCTGGCCAGAGGCTCACACCCTGGGCCTGGCTGGAGCACCACACCCTGGGCTTGGCTGGAGACCCACACCCTGGGCTTGGCTGGAGGTCCACAACCTGGGCCTGGCTGGAGGCCCACACCCTGGCCCTTGCTGAAGGTCCACACCCTGGGCCTGGCTGGATCCCCACACCCTGGGCCTGGCTGGAGGCTCACACCCTGGGCATGGCTGAAGGTCCACACCCTGGCCCCAGCTGGAGGCCCACACCCTGGGCCTAGCTGGAGGCCCACACCCTTAGCCTGGCTGGAGACCCACACCCTGGGCCTGGCTGAAAGTCCACATCCTGGGCCTGGCTGAAGGTCCACACCTTGGGCCTGGCTGAAGGTCCACACCCTGGCCCCAGCTGGAGGTCCACACCCTGGGCCTGGCCAGAGGCTCACTCCCTGGGCTTGGCTGGAGAACCACACCCTGGCCCTAGCTGAAGGTCCACACCCTGGGCCTGGCTGGAGACCCACACCCTGGGCCTGGCTGGAGACCCACACCCTGGGCCTAGCTGAAGGCCCATACCCTGACCCCAGCTGGAGGTCCACACCCTGGGCCTGGCTGAAGGTCCATACCCTGACCCCAGCTGGAGGTCCACACCCTGGGCCTGGCCGGAGGCTCACTCCCTGGGCCTGGCTGGAGAACCACACCCTGGGCTTGGCTGGAGACCCACACCCTGGGCCTGGCTGAAGATCCACACCCTGGGCCTGGCTGAAGGCCCATACCCTGACCCCAGCTGGAGGTCCACACCCTGGGCCTGGCCGGAGGCTCACTCCCTGGGCCTGGCCGGAGGCTCACTCCCTGGGCCTGGCTGGAGAACCACACCCTGGGCCTGGCTGGATCCCCACACCCTGGGCCTGGCTGGAGACCCACACCCTGGGCCTGGCTGGAGACCCACACCCTGGGCCTTGCTGAAAGTCCACAAACTGGGCCTGGCTGAAGGTCCACACCTTGGCCCCGGCTGGATCCCCACACCCTGGGCCTGGCTGGAGGCTCACACCCTGGGCCTGGCTGGATCCCCACACCCTTTGCCTGGCTGGAGACCCACACCCTGGGCCTGGTTGAAAGTCCAAATCCTGGGCCTGGCTGAAGGTCCCCACCTTGGGCCTGGCTGAAGGTCGACACACTGGCCCTGGCTGGAGGCCCACACCCTGGGCCTGGCTGGAGACCCACACCCTGGGCCTGGCTGAAAGTCCACACCCTGGGCCTGGCTGAAAGTCCACACCCTGGGGCCTGGCTGGAGGCCCACACCCTGGGCCTGGCTGGAGACCCACACCCTGGGCCTGGCTGGAGACCCACACCCTGGGCCTGGCTGGAGGCCCACACCCTGGGCCTGGCTGGAGGCCCACACCCTGGGCCTGGCTGGAGGCCCACACACTGGGCCTGGCTGGAGGCCCACACCCTGGGCCTGGCTGGAGGCCCACACCCTGGGCCTGGCTGGAGACCCACACCCTGGGCCTGGCTGGAGGCCCACACCCTGGGCCTGGCTGGAGACCCACACCCTGGCCCTGGCTGGAGGCTCACGCCCTGGGCCTGGCTGGAGACCCACACCCTGGGCCTGGCTGGAGGCCCACACCCTGGGCCTGGCTGGAGGCCCACACCCTGGGCCTGGCTGGAGGCCCACACCCTGGGCCTGGCTGAAAGTCCACACCCTGGGCCTGGCTGAAAGTCCACACCCTGGGGCCTGGCTGGAGGCCCACACCCTGACCCCAGCTGGAGGGCCACACCCTAGGCCTGGCTGGAGGCTCACACCCTTTGCCTGGCTGGAGGTCCACACCCTGGGCCCGGCTGGAGAACCACACCCTGGGCCTGGCTGGAGAACCACACCCTGGGCTTGGCTGGAGACCCACACCCTGGGCCTGGCCAGAGGCTCATAGCCTGGGCCTGGCTGGAGAACCACACCCTGGCCCCGGCTGGAGGTCCACACCCGAGTCCTGGCCAGAGGCTCACACCCTGGGCCTGGCTGGAGAACCACACCCTGGGCCTGGATGGAGACCCACACCCTGGGCCTGGCTGAAGGTCCACACCCTGGGCCTGGCTGAAGGCCCATACCCTGACCCCAGCTGGAGGTCCACACCCTGCCCCCGGCTGGAGGTCCACAGCCTGGGCCTGGCTGGAGACCCACACCCTGGGCCTGGCTGGAGACCCATACCCTGACCCCAGCTGGAGGTCCATACCCTGGGCCTGGCTGAAGGTTCATACCCTGGGCCTGGCTGAAGGTCCACACCCTGCCCCCAGCTGGAGGTCCACACCCTGGGCCTGGCTGGAGGCCCACACCCTGACCGCAGCTGGAGGTCCACACCCTAGCCCTGCCTGGAGGTCCACACCCTGGGCCTGGCTGGATCCCCACACCATGGGCCTGGCTGGAGGCTCACACCCTGAGCCTGGCTGGATCCCCACACCTTGGGCCTGGCTGAAGGTCCACACCCTGGCCCCAGCTGGAGGCCCACACCCTGGGCCTAGCTGGAGGCCCACACCCTTAGCCTGGCTGGAGACCCACACCCTGGGCCTGGCTGAAAGTCCACATCCTGGGCCTGGCTGAAGGTCGACACCTTGGGCCTGGCTGAAGGTCCACACCCTGGCCCTGGCTGGTCCACACCCTGGGCCTGGCCAGAGGCTCACACCTTGGGCCTGGCTGGAGCACCACACCCTGGGCCTGGCTGAAGGTCCACAACCTGGGCCTGGCTGAAAGTCCACATCCTGGGCCTGGCTGAAGGTCCACACCCTGGCCCCAGCTGGAGGTCCACACCCTGGGCCTGGCTGAAGGCTCACTCCCTGGGCCTGGCTGGACGTCCACACCCTGCCCCCTGCTGGAGGTCCACACCCTGGGCCTGGATGGAGGCCCACACCCTGACCCCAGCTGGAGGCCCACACCCTGGGCCTGGCTGGAGGCCCACACCCTGACCCCAGCTGGAGGTCCACACCCTAGCCCTGCCTGGAGGTCCACACCCTGGGCCTGGCTGGATCTCCACACCATGGGCCTGGCTGGAGGCTCACACCCTGAGCCTGGCTGGATCCCCACACCCTGGGCATGGCTAAAGGTCCACACCCTGGCCCCAGCTGGAGGCCCACACCCTGGGCCTAGCTGGAGGCCCACACCCTTAGCCTGGTTGGAGACCCACACCCTGGGCCTGGCTGAAAGTCCACATCCTGGGCCTTGCTGAAGGTCCACACCCTGGGCCTGGCTGAAGGTCCACACCCTGGCCCCAGCTGGAGATCCACACCCTGGGCCTGACTGGAGGCCCACACCCTTTGCCTGGCTGGAAACCCACACCCTGGGCCGGGCTGAAAGTCCACATCCTGGGCCTGGCTGAAGGTCCACACCTTGGGCCTGGCTGAAGGTCCACACCCTTTGCCTGGCTGGAGGTCCACACCCTGGGCCTGGCCAGAGGCTCACACCCTGGGCCTGGCTGGAGCACCACACCCTGGGCTTGGCTGGAGACCCACACCCTGGGCTTGGCTGGAGGTCCACAACCTGGGCCTGGCTGGAGGCCCACACCCTGGCCCTTGCTGAAGGTCCACACCCTGGGCCTGGCTGGATCCCCACACCCTGGGCCTGGCTGGAGGCTCACACCCTGGGCATGGCTGAAGGTCCACACCCTGGCCCCAGCTGGAGGCCCACACCCTGGGCCTAGCTGGAGGCCCACACCCTTAGCCTGGCTGGAGACCCACACCCTGGGCCTGGCTGAAAGTCCACATCCTGGGCCTGGCTGAAGGTCCACACCTTGGGCCTGGCTGAAGGTCCACACCCTGGCCCCAGCTGGAGGTCCACACCCTGGGCCTGGCCAGAGGCTCACTCCCTGGGCTTGGCTGGAGAACCACACCCTGGCCCTAGCTGAAGGTCCACACCCTGGGCCTGGCTGGAGACCCACACCCTGGGCCTGGCTGGAGACCCACACCCTGGGCCTAGCTGAAGGCCCATACCCTGACCCCAGCTGGAGGTCCACACCCTGGGCCTGGCTGAAGGTCCATACCCTGACCCCAGCTGGAGGTCCACACCCTGGGCCTGGCTGGAGAACCACACCCTGGGCTTGGCTGGAGACCCACACCCTGGGCCTGGCTGAAGATCCACACCCTGGGCCTGGCTGAAGGCCCATACCCTGACCCCAGCTGGAGTTCCACACCCTGGGCCTGGCTGGATCCCCACACCCTGGGCCTGGCTGGAGACCCACACCCTGGGCCTGGCTGGAGACCCACACCCTGGGCCTTGCTGAAAGTCCACAAACTGGGCCTGGCTGAAGGTCCACACCTTGGCCCCGGCTGGATCCCCACACCCTGGGCCTGGCTGGAGGCTCACACCCTGGGCCTGGCTGGATCCCCACACCCTTTGCCTGGCTGGAGACCCACACCCTGGGCCTGGTTGAAAGTCCAAATCCTGGGCCTGGCTGAAGGTCCCCACCTTGGGCCTGGCTGAAGGTCGACACACTGGCCCTGGCTGGAGGCCCACACCCTGGGCCTGGCTGGAGACCCACACCCTGGGCCTGGCTGAAAGTCCACACCCTGGGCCTGGCTGAAAGTCCACACCCTGGGGCCTGGCTGGAGACCCACACCCTGGGCCTGGCTGGAGACCCACACCCTGGGCCTGGCTGGAGGCCCACACCCTGGGCCTGGCTGGAGGCCCACACCCTGGGCCTGGCTGGAGGCCCACACACTGGGCCTGGCTGGAGGCCCACACCCTGGGCCTGGCTGGAGGCCCACACCCTGGGCCTGGCTGGAGGCCCACACCCTGGGCCTGGCTGGAGGCCCACACCCTGGGCCTGGCTGGAGACCCACACCCTGGCCCTGGCTGGAGGCTCACGCCCTGGGCCTGGCTGGAGACCCACACCCTGGGCCTGGCTGGAGGCCCACACCCTGGGCCTGGCTGGAGGCCCACACCCTGGGCCTGGCTGAAAGTCCACACCCTGGGCCTGGCTGAAAGTCCACACCCTGGGGCCTGGCTGGAGGCCCACACCCTGACCCCAGCTGGAGGGCCACACCCTAGGCCTGGCTGGAGGCTCACACCCTTTGCCTGGCAGAAGGTCCACACCTTGGGCCTGGCTGAAGGTCCACACCCTGGCCCCGGCTGGAGGTCCACACCCTGGGCCCGGCTGGAGGCCCACACACTGGGCCTGGCTGGAGGCCCACACCCTGGGCCTGGCTGGAGGCCCACACCCTGGGCCTGGCTGGAGGCCCACACCCTGGGCCTGGCTGGAGACCCACACCCTGGCCCTGGCTGGAGGCTCACGCCCTGGGCCTGGCTGGAGACCCACACCCTGGGCCTGGCTGGAGGCCCACACCCTGGGCCTGGCTGGAGGCCCACACCCTGGGCCTGGCTGAAAGTCCACACCCTGGGCCTGGCTGAAAGTCCACACCCTGGGGCCTGGCTGGAGGCCCACACCCTGACCCCAGCTGGAGGGCCACACCCTAGGCCTGGCTGGAGGCTCACACCCTTTGCCTGGCAGAAGGTCCACACCTTGGGCCTGGCTGAAGGTCCACACCCTGGCCCCGGCTGGAGGTCCACACCCTGGGCCCGGCTGGAGAACCACACCCTGGGCCTGGCTGGAGAACCACACCCTGGGCTTGGCTGGAGAACCACACCCTGGGCCTGGCCAGAGGCTCATAGCCTGGGCCTGGCTGGAGAACCACACCCTGGCCCCGGCTGGAGGTCCACACCCGAGTCCTGGCCAGAGGCTCACACCCTGGGCCTGGCTGGAGAACCACACCCTGGGCCTGGATGGAGACCCACACCCTGGGCCTGGCTGAAGGTCCACACCCTGGGCCTGGCTGAAGGCCCATACCCTGACCCCAGCTGGAGGTCCACACCCTGCCCCCGGCTGGAGGTCCACAGCCTGGGCCTGGCTGGAGACCCACACCCTGGGCCTGGCTGGAGACCCATACCCTGACCCCAGCTGGAGGTCCATACCCTGGGCCTGGCTGAAGGTTCATACCCTGGGCCTGGCTGAAGGTCCACACCCTGCCCCCAGCTGGAGGTCCACACCCTGGGCCTGGCTGGAGGCCCACACCCTGACCGCAGCTGGAGGTCCACACCCTAGCCCTGCCTGGAGGTCCACACCCTGGGCCTGGCTGGATCCCCACACCATGGGCCTGGCTGGAGGCTCACACCCTGAGCCTGGCTGGATCCCCACACCCTGGGCATGGTTAAAGGTCCACACCCTGGCCCCAGCTGGAGGCCCACACCCTGGGCCTAGCTGGAGGCCCACACCCTTAGCCTGGCTGGAGACCCACACCCTGGGCCTGGCTGAAAGTCCACATCCTGGGCCTGGCTGAAGGTCCACACCTTGGGCCTGGCTGAAGGTCCACACCCTGGCCCTGGCTGGTCCACACCCTGGGCCTGGCCAGAGGCTCACACCTTGGGCCTGGCTGGAGCACCACACCCTGGGCCTGGCTGAAGGTCCACAACCTGGGCCTGGCTGAAAGTCCACATCCTGGGCCTGGCTGAAAGTCCACACCCTGGCCCCAGCTGGAGGTCCACACCCTGGGCCTGGCTGAAGGCTCACTCCCTGGGCCTGGCTGGACGTCCACACCCTGCCCCCTGCTGGAGGTCCACACCCTGGGCCTGGATGGAGGCCCACACCCTGACCCCAGCTGGAGGCCCACACCCTGGGCCTGGCTGGAGGCCCACACCCTGACCCCAGCTGGAGGTCCACACCCTAGCCCTGCCTGGAGGTCCACACCCTGGGCCTGGCTGGATCTCCACACCATGGGCCTGGCTGGAGGCTCACACCCTGAGCCTGGCTGGATCCCCACACCCTGGGCATGGCTAAAGGTCCACACCCTGGCCCCAGCTGGAGGCCCACACCCTGGGCCTAGCTGGAGGCCCACACCCTTAGCCTGGTTGGAGACCCACACCCTGGGCCTGGCTGAAAGTCCACATCCTGGGCCTTGCTGAAGGTCCACACCCTGGGCCTGGCTGAAGGTCCACACCCTGGCCCCAGCTGGAGATCCACACCCTGGGCCTGACTGGAGGCCCACACCCTTTGCCTGGCTGGAAACCCACACCCTGGGCCGGGCTGAAAGTCCACATCCTGGGCCTGGCTGAAGGTCCACACCTTGGGCCTGGCTGAAGGTCCACACCCTTTGCCTGGCTGGAGGTCCACACCCTGGGCCTGGCCAGAGGCTCACACCCTGGGCCTGGCTGGAGCACCACACCCTGGGCTTGGCTGGAGACCCACACCCTGGGCTTGGCTGGAGGTCCACAACCTGGGCCTGGCTGGAGGCCCACACCCTGGCCCTGGCTGAAGGTCCACACCCTGGGCCTGGCTGGATCCCCACACCCTGGGCCTGGCTGGAGGCTCACACCCTGGGCATGGCTGAAGGTCCACACCCTGGCCCCAACTGGAGGCCCACACCCTGGGCCTAGCTGGAGGCCCACACCCTTAGCCTGGCTGGAGACCCACACCCTGGGCCTGGCTGAAAGTCCACATCCTGGGCCTGGCTGAAGGTCCACACCTTGGGCCTGGCTGGAGGTCCACACCCTGGGCCTGGCCAGAGGCTCACTGCCTGGGCTTGGCTGGAGAACCACACCCTGGCCCTAGCTGAAGGTCCACACCCTGGGCCTGGCTGGAGACCCACACCCTGGGCCTGGCTGAAGGCCCATACCCTGACCCCAGCTGGAGGTCCACACCCTGGGCCTGGCTGAAGGTCCACACCCTGGGCCTGGCTGAAGGCCCATACCCTGACCCCAGCTGGAGGTCCACACCCTGCCCCCGGCTGGAGGTCCACAGCCTGGGCCTGGCTGGAGACCCACACCCTGGGCCTGGCTGGAGACCCATACCCTGACCCCAGCTGGAGGTCCATACCCTGGGCCTGGCTGAAGGTTCATACCCTGGGCCTGGCTGAAGGTCCACACCCTGCCCCCAGCTGGAGGTCCACACCCTGGGCCTGGCTGGAGGCCCACACCCTGACCGCAGCTGGAGGTCCACACCCTAGCCCTGCCTGGAGGTCCACACCCTGGGCCTGGCTGGATCCCCACACCATGGGCCTGGCTGGAGGCTCACACCCTGAGCCTGGCTGGATCCCCACACCCTGGGCATGGTTAAAGGTCCACACCCTGGCCCCAGCTGGAGGCCCACACCCTGGCCCCATCTGGAGGCCCACACCCTTTGCCTGGCTGGAGACCCACACCCTGGGCCTGGCTGAAAGTCCACATCCTGGGCCTGGCTGAAGGTCGACACCTTGGGCCTGGCTGAAGGTCCACACCCTGGCCCTGGCTGGTCCACACCCTGGGCCTGGCCAGAGGCTCACACCTTGGGCCTGGCTGGAGCACCACACCCTGGGCTTGGCTGGAGACCCACACCCTGGGCCTGGCTGAAGGTCCACAACCTGGGCCTGGCTGAAAGTCCACATCCTGGGCCTGGCTGAAGGTCCACACCCTGGCCCCAGCTGGAGGTCCACACCCTGGGCCTGGCTGAAGGCTCACTCCCTGGGCCTGGCTGGACGTCCACACCCTGCCCCCTGCTGGAGGTCCACACCCTGGGCCTGGATGGAGGCCCACACCCTGACCCCAGCTGGAGGCCCACACCCTGGGCCTGGCTGGAGGCCCACACCCTGACCCCAGCTGGAGGTCCACACCCTAGCCCTGCCTGGAGGTCCACACCCTGGGCCTGGCTGGATCTCCACACCATGGGCCTGGCTGGAGGCTCACACCCTGAGCCTGGCTGGATCCCCACACCCTGGGCATGGCTAAAGGTCCACACCCTGGCCCCAGCTGGAGGCCCACACCCTGGGCCTAGCTGGAGGCCCACACCCTTAGCCTGGTTGGAGACCCACACCCTGGGCCTGGCTGAAAGTCCACATCCTGGGCCTTGCTGAAGGTCCACACCCTGGGCCTGGCTGAAGGTCCACACCCTGGCCCCAGCTGGAGATCCACACCCTGGGCCTGACTGGAGGCCCACACCCTTTGCCTGGCTGGAAACCCACACCCTGGGCCGGGCTGAAAGTCCACATCCTGGGCCTGGCTGAAGGTCCACACCTTGGGCCTGGCTGAAGGTCCACACCCTTTGCCTGGCTGGAGGTCCACACCCTGGGCCTGGCCAGAGGCTCACACCCTGGGCCTGGCTGGAGCACCACACCCTGGGCTTGGCTGGAGACCCACACCCTGGGCTTGGCTGGAGGTCCACAACCTGGGCCTGGCTGGAGGCCCACACCCTGGCCCTGGCTGAAGGTCCACACCCTGGGCCTGGCTGGATCCCCACACCCTGGGCCTGGCTGGAGGCTCACACCCTGGGCATGGCTGAAGGTCCACACCCTGGCCCCAACTGGAGGCCCACACCCTGGGCCTAGCTGGAGGCCCACACCCTTAGCCTGGCTGGAGACCCACACCCTGGGCCTGGCTGAAAGTCCACATCCTGGGCCTGGCTGAAGGTCCACACCTTGGGCCTGGCTGAAGGTCCACACCCTGGCCCCAGCTGGAGGTCCACACCCTGGGCCTGGCCAGAGGCTCACTGCCTGGGCTTGGCTGGAGAACCACACCCTGGCCCTAGCTGAAGGTCCACACCCTGGGCCTGGCTGGAGACCCACACCCTGGGCCTGGTTGGAGACCCACACCCTGGGCCTAGCTGAAGGCCCATACCCTGACCCCAGCTGGAGGTCCACACCCTGGGCCTGGCTGAAGGTCCATACCCTGGGCCTGGCTGAAGGTCCACACCCTGGGCCTGGCTGGAGACCCACACCCTGGGCCTGGCTGAAGGCCCATACCCTGACCCCAGCTGGAGGTCCACACCCTGGGCCTGGCTGAAGGTCCACACCCTGGCCCCAGCTGGAGGTCCACACCCTGGGCCTGGCCGGAGGCTCACTCCCTGGGCCTGGCTGGAGAACCACACCCTGGGCTTGGCTGGAGACCCACACCCTGGGCCTGGCTGAAGATCCACACCCTGGGCCTGGCTGAAGGCCCATACCCTGACCCCAGCTGGAGGTCCACACCCTGCCCCCGGCTGGAGGTCCACACCCTGGGCCTGGATGGAGACCCACACCCTGGGCCTGGCTGGAGACCGACACCCTGGGCCTGGCTGAAGATCCACACCCTGGGCCTGGCTGAAGGTTCACACCCTGGGCCTGGCTGGATCCCCACACGCTGGGCATGGCTGAAGGTCCACACCCTGGCCCCAGCTGGAGGCCCACACCCTGGGCCTAGCTGGAGGTCCACACCCTGGGCCTGGCTGGAGGCTCACACCCTGGGCCTGGCTGGATCCCCACACGCTGGGCATGGCTGAAGGTCCACACACTGGCCCCAGCTGGAGGCCCACACCCTGGGCCTAGCTGGAGGCCCACACCCTTAGCCTGGCTGGAGATCCACACCCTGGGCCTGGCTGAAAGTCCACATCCTGGGCCTGGCTGAAAGTCCTCACCCAGGGCCTGGCTGAAGGTCCACAACCTGGGCCTGGCTGGAGGCCCGCACCCTGGCCCTGGCTGAAGGTCCACACCCTGGGCCTGGCTGAAGGCCCATACCCTGACCCCAGCTGGAGGTCCACACCCTGGGCCTGGCTGGAGACCCACACCCTGGGCCGGGCTGGAGACCCATATCCTGACCCCAGCTGGAGGTCCACACCCTGGGCCTGGCTGAAGGCCCATACCCTGACCCCAGCTGGAGGTCCACACCCTGCCCCCAGCTGGAGGTCCACACCCTGGGCCTGGCTGGAAGCCACACCCTGACCTCAACTGGAGGTCCACACCCTGGGCCTGGCTGGAGGTCCACTCCCTGGGCCTGGCTGGATCCCCACACCATGGGCCTGGCTGGAGGCTCACACCCTGAGCCTGGCTGGATCCCCACACCCTGACCCCAGCTGGAGGCCCACACCCTGGGCCTGGCTGAAGGCCCATACCCTGACCCCAGCTGGAGGTCCCCACCCTGCCCCCAGCTGGAGGTCCACACCCTGGGCCTGGCTGGAGGCCCACACCCTGACCCCAGCTGGAGGCCCACACCCTGGGCCTGGCTGGAAGCCACACCCTGACCTCAACTGGAGGTCCACACCCTGGGCCTGGCTGGAGGTCCACTCCCTGGGCCTGGCTGGAGGCTCACACCCTGGGCCTGGCTGAAGGTCCACACCCTGGGCCTGGCTGGAGGTCCACACTCTGGGCCTAGCTGAAGGTCCACAGTAGACCTGTCCTGGGTCTGTGCCCTAGGTCTCATTGAGGTCTGTGTGGAACCCAAACTTGGCGTCACTTCCACCAGGGCCACTCAGCCCTTGGCGTCATTAGAGTATTGGTTCAAACATCGACAGAAGAACAGAATTCTAGAGGTGAAGTGATAGTGACTGCCCTCAACATCAGAACCACATTTGACTGAGTGTGGCATCAAGGAACCCTGGCAAAATTGGAATCAATGGGTATGGGGAAACTCTCCGGTGGCTGGTGTCATACTTGGCATCAGGGAAGGTTGGAGGTCAGTCATCTCAGCTCCACGACATCTCTGCAGGAGTTCCTCAGGGGAAGTATCCTAGGCCTAACCATCTTCAGCTGCATGACCATCCCTTCAACATAAGGGCAGAAATGGACGTTTGCAAGTAAGTTCACAGTGTTCAACACCACTTGTGATTTCTCAGATACCAAAGCAATCCACGTCCAAATGCAACAAGACCTGGGTAATATCCAGGCTCGAATTGAAATGTGGCAATCAATATTCACACCACATACATGCCAGGCAATGATCGTCTCTAACAAGAGACAATCTAAGCATTGACCCTTAACATTTAATGAGGCAGGTTATTGCTGAGCAGGTGCTGCTTGATAGCACATTTGATGACACCTTCCATCAGTTCACTAATGATCAAAAGTAGACTGATGGGACGGTACTTGGTTGGGCTGGATTTGTCCTGTTGGTGGTGGTACAGCACAGACCTGAGCAATTTTCCACATTGCCATGTACTGGAACAGCTTGATCCCAAGGGTGTAGCAGGTTCTGGAGCACAAGTCTTCAGTACTCTTGTCAGAATTTTTTGGTGCCATAGTTTTTGCAGTATCCAGTGTCTCCAACCATTTCCTGATGTGATGTGGAGCGAATCAACTTGGCTGAAGATTGGTATCTGTGACGCTGTGGACCACTGGAGGAGGCCAAGATGGATCATCCACTCAGCACTTCCAACTGAGTATTGTTGCAAATGCTTCAGCCTGATCATTTACACTGATGTACTTGGTTCCCCCAATATTGAGAATTTGGATATTTGTGGAGCCTCCTCCACCAGTGAGTTCTTTAATTATCCATCACCATTCACGGCTGGATGTGGCAGGACTGCAGATCTGTGGGATCGCTTAGCTCTGTATATTACTTGCTGCTTATGCTGCTGGACATGAAAGTAATCCTGTTTGGTGGTTTCACCACGTTGACCTCTCATTTTCAGCTCTGCCTGATGCTGTTCCTGGCATGCCCTCTCACACTCTCCATTGAACCAGGATTGATCCCCTGGCTTGATGGTAATGGTTGAGTGGGGGATATGCCAGGCTGTGAGGTTTATGATTGTGCTGGAGGACAATCCTACTGTTGCTAATGGGCCACAGCGTCTCATGGATACCCAATCCTGAGTTGCTTGATCTTTTTAAAGTCTATCTCATTTAACACATGATGCTGTTGCACAACATGATGGAGGGTATTTTGGTGTGAGGCCATAGGTCAGCCGTGATCTCATTAGATGTCAGAACGGACTCGAGCAGATGAACGGCCTTCTCCTGTTCCAAATGTTCATTTGTAATGTCAAGGCAGGTCTTTGTCTCCACAAGGATTGTCAGTGCACTCTCTCACTGTGTGTGTGTGTGTGTGTGTGAGAGAGAGAGTATGTGTGTGTATATTTGTGTGTGTGTGAGTGTGGGTGTGTATATTTGTGTGTGTGTGTGTATCTACCTGAATGTGTCTATCTATTTGTGTGTGTGTGAGTGTGTGTGTGTTGTCTGTCTGTGCCTGCTCATGTATCTATCTGTATCTGTCTTTATTGGTGTCTCTCGAGATTAAAAGGTAATTCTCTATCTCCAATGAATTGCCCTTGTCGTCTTTGAACGGAGTGTACGGTCAGTGGCACCATGAATGACAGAGTGAAGGAAAGGACAGAGTAAGGAAAGGCTCAGGGCCCTGTGATAACAGAAGGGAATGCAGTCTGTTTGGTGAGGTTTGTTTTGCTTCAAGATGTCTCCATTTCCAGCTGGGTGTTATTCACCTGAAACATATTAAAGCTAGGCTCTGGCCCACAGCTCTGCTCTCTGGGCTATATTTAGAATCCTCTCTCCCTGCCTGTGGGATATTTCAATGATGTCGAATAAAAATCCTTTCTTTTGGTAATGAAAGGGGCTGGATGTTTTTATTCTGAGCCGAGTTCCAGGGCTGCCAATCCTCCTGTACTCTATTTGTCTTGAGGAAGACGTTTCTTAACAGAGCTCAATGTTCATAAACTCGTGTATTTATTGCCCAGCCCTAGATGCCCCTCAGAACATGGTGATGAGCATTTCTATTAAAGCACTACAGTCCATCTGGTGTAGGTACATCCATGTGCCAATAGGGAGCTAGTTTCGTGGCAGTGAATGAATGGAGGCATTGTCCAAGTCAGGTCAGTGTGAGACTTAGAGGGGTGTGTGCAGCTTCCAATGTACCCACACATCAACTTCCCTTGCTCTTCTGTCTGCAAGACCATAAGATATAGGAGCAGAAGTAGGCTATTCAGCCCATTGAGTCTGTTCCACCATTCAATAAGATTATGGCTACCCTGATCATTGTCAACTCCACTTTCCTGTCTTACCCACAGGTTTGGAGGGTTTTGTGGAAGAACATTTGGTGAGTCGCCAAAATGTATCTTATAGGCAGCATCACTGCAGTGTGGCTGGAACGACTTGAATTCTTCTCACTAGCTCACCTTGCAGTGGTTCAGAGCCAGTTTGATCCTCTCCTCCCTCAAAGCCAACATCCATCCATCTGCAGGAGTCACTGGGATCGCAATCAGGAGTGGGAATATTTCATGATGTTGGTGCCCTTTCCCCAACCTGGAACTATTGAGGGCAACTGTGGCACAATTTCCATGATGGCAGGGATCAAACCTGGGACCTTCCTCAGCTGAAAGGAAAACTTGCATTGGTATAGTACCAGAATGTCACTGCAAAGGAAGAGTACTTTTGAAGAGCACCTGCTCTTGTAGTGCAAGAAACGGGGGGACCACATTGCCATAGGTCTGGAGTCACACATAGGTCAGACCAGGTAAGGGCAGCAGATGTCCTCTTCCGAGGGATATGAATGAACATTGGTGATATAGTCACCATTTGGCGAGATTTTATTGTGAAAAGCATTCATAATGCACCATCTGCTAAAGTGGAATTCAACCCCATTCCCCCAGAACATTATGGAGTACAGTCCAGTAACATTACCACAATGCCACTCTCTCCCTCAGGTGTCCAGCTGGATTAGAGGCTTAAGCGTGTCAAATGAGCCTTAATATCCTTCAAAACCAGTGGTGTAAAGTGCCTGTTTGTGGCACCTTTCAGAATCGCCCATCTTGCTCAGGATTCTTGGAGGAACTGTTGGGTGAATTTCACAGGACAGAATCAGATAAGTTAATTGTTGTTTTAAGTGTGGCCCACAGAGAATCTGCAGTAGTGAGTAGAGTATGTTCTTTCTTGATTATATGTTTTTGGAGATATGTCTCTTGATTAAACTTAAAATGTAAGCCATAACTATTAATTTAACCTGGGGCAGTGTTTGTAGAGGAATAAGACGGTGTTATTTTCTGTAGATTGTGAAGGAGCAAAAATGGCCTTTGCTGTGATATGTGCTTCTTGTCAGATGTGGGAGTTTAAAGAGAGTTTAAGGGTTACAGCGGATTATATCTGCCATAAATGCTTTTGGCTGAGAATCTTATCAGATGGAATGGATCGGTTGGAGAGACAGTTAGAAGAAATGAGGAATTTGCAACAGAAACAGTATGTGATGGATGGCAGTTATAGGAAGGGGGGAAGTCTCAGATACAGTCACATAGATGGGTTAACTCCAGGAAAGGTAAGAGAGGTAGGCAGCTAGTGCAGGAGTCTCCTGTGGCTATATCCATTTCAAACAGGTATGCTGTTTTGGAAAATGTAGGGGGTGATGGATTCTCAGGGGAACGTAGCACAAACAGTCAAGTTTCTGGTATTGAGACTGGCTCTAATGCAACGAGGGGTTCCAACAGATCAATTGTACCTCGGACTAGATTCTCTAGTCCGAGGTAGAGACAGACGTTTCTGTGGCCAGCAGCGAAAAAGCAGAATGGTGTGTTGTTTCCCTGGTGCCAGGATCAAGGATGTCTCAGCGAGGGTGCAGAATGTTCTCACGGGGGAGAGGGGCCAGCAGGAGGTCATTGTCCACATTGGAACCAACGATATAGGAAGGGAAAAGGTTGAGATTCTGAAGCGCGATTACAGAGAGTTAGGCAGAAAATTAAAAAGGAGGTCCTCGACAGTAGTAGTGTCTGGATTACTCCTGGTGCTACAAGCTAGGGATGGCAGGAATAGGATAGAGCAAATGAATGCATGGCTCAGGAGCTGGTGTATGGGAGAAGGATTCACATTTTTGGATCATTGGAATCTCATTTGGGGTAGAAGTGACCTGTACAAGAAGGACAGATTGCACCTAAATTGGAAGGGGACTAATATACTGGCAGGGAAATTTGCTAGAGCTGCTCAGGAGGATTTAAACTGGTAAGGTGGGGGGGTGGGGCCCAGGGAGATAGTGAGGAAAGAGATCGATCTGAGACTGGTACAGTTGAGAACAGAAGCGAATCAAACAGTCAGGACAGGCAGGGACAAGGTAGGACTAATAAACTAAACTGCATTTATTTCAATGCAAGGGGCCTAACAGGGAAGGCAGATGAACTCAGGGCATAGTTAGGAACATGGGCCTGGGATATCATAGCAATTACAGAAACATGGCTCAGGGATGGGCAGGACTGGCGGCTTAATGTACCAGAATACAAATGCTACAGGAAGGATAGAAAGGGAGGCAAGAGAGGAGGGGGGTGGCATTTTTCATAAGGAATAGCGTTACAGCTGTGCTGAGGGAGAATATTCTCAGAAATACATCCAGGGAAGTTATTTGGGTGGAACTGAGAAATAAGAAAGGGATGATCACCTTATTGAGATTGTATTATAGACCCTCCAATAGTCAGAGGGAAATTGAAAAACAAACTTGTAATGAGATCTCAGCTATCTGTAAGAATAATAGGGTGGTTATGGTAGGGGATTTTAACTTTTCGAACATAGACTGGGACTGTCATAATGTTAAAGGTTTAGATGGAGAGGAATTTGTTAAGTGTGTACAAGACAATTTTCTGATTCAGTATGTGAATGTACCTACCAGAGAAGATGCAAAACTTGACCTACTCTTGGGAAATAAGGCAGGGCAGGTGACTGAGGTGTCAGTGGGGGAGCACTTTGGGGCCAGCGACCATAATTCTATTAGATTTAAAATAATGATGGAAAAGGATAGACCAGATCTAAAAGTTGAAGTTCTAAATTGGAGAAAGGCCAATTTTGACGGTATTAGGCAAGAACTTTCGAAACTGGAAATGTGTTGCTGGAAAAGCGCAGCAGGTCAGGCAGCATCCAGGGAATAGGAGAATCGACGTTTCGGGCATAAGCCCTTCTTCAGGAATGTTCTGATCTCCAGCATCTGCAGACCTCACTTTCTCCTCAAGAACTTTCGAAAGCTGATTGGGGGCAGACGTTCGCAGGTAAAGGGATGGCTGGAAAATGGGAAGCCTTCAGAAATGAGATAACGAGAATCCAGAGAAAGTATTTTCCTGTTGGTAGGAAAGGGAAGGCTGGTAGGTATAGGGAATGCTGGATGACTAAAGAAATTGAGGGTTTGGTTAAGAATAAGAAGGAAGCATATGTCAGGTATAGATAGAATAGATCGAGTGAATCCTTAGAAGAGTATAAAGGCAGTAGGAGTATACTAAATCAGGAGGGCAAAAAGTGGACATGTGATAGCTTTGGCAAATAGAATTAAGGAGAATCCAAAGGTTTTTACAAATACATTAAGGACAAAAGGGTAACTCGGGAGAGAATAGGGCCCCTCAAAATCAGCAAGGCAGCCTTTGTGTGGAGCCGCAGAAAATGTGGGAGATACTAAATGAGTATTTTGCATCAGTATTTACTGTGGAAAAGGATATGGAAGATATAGACCGCAGGGAAATAGATGGTGACATCTTGCAAAATGTCCATATTACAGAGGAGGAAGTGCTGGATATCTTGAAACGTATAAAGGTGGATAAATCCTCAGGACCTGATCAGGTGTACCCGAGAACTCTGTGGGAAGCTAGCGAAGTGATTGCTGGGCCTCTTGCTGAGATACTTGTATCATCAATAGTCACAGGTGAGGTGCCGGAAGCTAACGTGGTGCCACTGTTTAAGAAGGGTGGTAAGGACAAGCCAGGGAACTATAGACCAGTGAGCCTGACGTCAGTGGTGGGCAAGTTGTTGGAGGGAATCCTGAGGGATGGGATGTACATGTATTTAGAAAGGCAAGGACTGATTAGGGATAGTCAACATGGCTTTGTGCGTGGGAAATCATGTCTCACAAACTTGATTGAGTTCTTTGATGAAGTAACAAAGAAGATTGATGAGGGCAGAGCAGTAGATGTGATCTATATGGACTTCAGTTAGACGTTCAACAAGGTTCCCCATGGGAGACTGGTTAGCAAGGCCAGATCTCATGGAATACAGGGAGAACTAGCTATTTGGATACAGAACTGGTTCAAAGGTAAAAGACAGAGGCTGGTGGTGGAGGGTTGTTTTTCAGACAGGAGGCCTGTGACCAGTGGAGTGCCACAAGGATCGGTGCTGGGTCCTCTACTTTTTGTCATTTGCATAAATGATTTGGATGCGAGCATAAGAGGTACAGTTAGTAGGTTTGCAGATGAACCAAAATTGGAGGTGTAGTGGACAGTGAAGAAAGTTACCTCAGATTACAACAGGATCTTGACCAGATGAGCCAATGGGCTGAGAAGTGGCAGATGGAGTTTAATTCAGATAAATGCAAGGTGTTGCATTTTGGGAAAGCAAATCTTAGCAGGACTTATACACTTAATGGTAAGGTCCTAGGGAGTGTTGCTGAACAAAGAGACCTTGAAATGCAGGTTCATAGCTCCTTGAAAGTGGAGTCGCAGGTAGATAGGATAGTGAAGAAGGCGTTTGGTATGTTTTCCTTTATTGGTCAGAGTATTGAGTATAGGAGTTGGGAGGTCATGTTGCAGCTGTACAGGACATTGATTAGGCCACTTTTGGAATATTGCATGCAATTCTGGCCTCCTTCCTATCGGAAAGATGTTGTGAAACTTGAAAGGGTTCATAAAAGATTTACAAGGATGTTGCCAGGGTTGGAGGATCTGAGCTACAGGGAGAGGCTGAATAGGCTGGGGCTGTTTTCCCTGGACCGTCGGAGACTGAGAGGTGACTTTATAGAGGTTTACTAAATTATAAAGGGCATGGATAGGATAAATAGGCAAAGTCTTTTCCCTGGGGTCAGGGAGTCTCGAACTAGAGGGCATAGGTTTAGGGTGAGAGGGGAAAGATTGTTTTCTGAGATTTTAAGAGGTAGATGGGGGAGAAAGACAGAGACAAAGATCTCCAGCTCTTATTGTTACAATTTTGTCTTTTCCTCTCTTTTCATCGCTGCTCAAAAAGAAGTACTGAAATATAGATTGTTTGTATATTCTTATGTCTGGACCCATTGTCTTTCTAAGTTGGGCAACTGGCAGGTGAGCCATTTATTTACCAGTACCTGATGTAGATGGGCCTGGTGCAGGCAGTGGAGAGGTGTTGGCATGGAGAATTGGTCCAGTGGTGAAAGACGGTGCCTGAAGAGTGGCAACTTTGTAGTTGGTTACATCCAGTGTAGATGGCAGTGAGGCAGTAGAGGAGGGATGGTGGTACAGACATTAGTGATGATGTGCTGGCTCAGGACTGATGGACTCTCTTTAAGCTATATCTTTCTATTTTTCTAAATTCTTAAAACTATTCAAAATGGTGCCCGATTGTGGTGACAGTGGAAAAGCTTTTCATTGTATTTTACTGTTTTTCTCACTGTAATGTACACATGACAATAAAATCATAAGTCTTTCTAAAAATATTAAATTACTAGACACATGCTAATTGTAACTAAGCATGCAAATTTATTGACAGTGACTGAGTTTGCTGGTTATGATGTCTGTAGATAAAATGGTAATTTCAGTGAAGATGAATTTGTTTATTCCCTGTGACTCTCCTGGACTTGCCACAATCTGGTCAGGTGATCACAGCAGCCATTTTAGGTCATACTTGCCTTTCTTTTAAGAAATCATTTTAATCCATGACCGGTCTCAGGTGATAAAACCAATTAATGGAAATTGAAAATTTATAGAACATATTTAGCACCATGATAACACTTGTGGTGAGTGTGATATCGTTTGATGGATTTGGACCCCTAGTTCTCAAAGCTGTCCATAAGCAGGATTTTGCCTGTGGGGCTGTTGTGGGGAATGATTAGTTTACTGGATCCTGATCTTTTATTGCTTGACTTTATTTCTACTTTCATCTCAGAATTCCTGTTCTGATTGCTATGCAGTGATCCTTCACACCCACACTCTCCCCTTGCTGCAGAATGCCATTAGAATGTGAGGAACAGAAGCAGCATTCAATGAGATTCGATCAGACCACAGCTGATCTGATTGTGGCTGCACTTTCCTTCTTTTCATTTTACCCTCCCACCCACCCAATATCCCACTGTGGCCCCCACAAACCTGTCTGTCTCATAAACAATTATCATTAATTGCCACTCAGCATCTTGTGACGAATTCCAGCATAAGGATGATAGAACGAATGGCCTCCCTTTGTGTTGTACCATGCCATGAGCCAGGCACAGGAGGGCAGCAGCTGACGTGTTTGGACCAGGTGTGTTGGGCTGAACAGAGAAAATGCCTCCCATCTCCAATGGGTCCAGTTCTCCGTGGCTGTGTGCTGTAGGTGGGCCAATTGTCACTTGGAATCAGGTTGGATCGGGCCCTCTGCTACCAGTGATTAAATCCGGAGTCGGTGAGTGAGAAACGGCCACTGTCTGAGTAATGCACCTTCCTTTCACTTCCCTCTCGCTCAGATGAAACAAGTGTCGGACAGGAAGCATGTTTCAACCAAGCTTCCTGGAATGTGATGGACTGGGCAGGCAGCGTCTGGGAAGATTCTGAATAGGCCTCACTTGACCCTTTGTGTTTCTCACCCAGTTTAAATTGCAACATACCCTAAGGCTAGAAATTAACATTGATCACAAGCTGTCCTTTGAAAGGTTGGCAACCAGGAGCGTAAAGCGCCAGTAGTTTCAACACACTGAATAGCACAGCTTCCTGTGAACTCAAAAAACAATTTGTATTTGAATAGCTCCTTCAATGCAATAAAACAATACAGCGCATTTCACAGAGGGCTATAAAACTGACTTTGACACTAAACCACATGGGAATTTCAAAACTAGAGGACACATTTTTAAGGTGAGAGGAGAAAGATTTAAAAAAAAACATGAGGGAAATTTTTTACCCAGTGGGTGGCTCAAGTGTGGAATGAGCTTCCTGAGGAAGTGACAGATGTGGGTACAATTACAACATTTAAAAGGTATTTGAATAAATACATGAATGGGAAAGGTTTGGAGGGATATGGGCCAGGAGCAGGCAGGTGGGGCTGGTTTAGTTTGGGATTATGGTCAGCATGGACTAGTTGGATGACTAGTCCAACTAGTTCCCGTGCTGTATTACTCCATGACAATGAAATGAATAAAAAGCTTGCTTCAGGAATTAAGGGTGAGCTTGGCACTTGAATACAAAATTGGTTCGACAGTAGGAGACAGAGGATGTTAGCAGAGGGTTGTATTTCAGACTGGAGGCCTCTGATCAGTGGTGTTCCACAGGGATCTGTACTTTTGCTTATCATTTATAGAAATGACTTGGATGAGAATGCAGCAGGCGTGGTTAGTAAATTTGTGGATGACTCCAAAATTGTTGATTTAGTGGACAGTGAACTGCCAGAGGAAGTGGTGAATGAGGATACAGTTACAATGTTTAAAAGACATTAGGACAGGTACATGAATAGGAAAGGTTTGGCAGGATATAGGCAAGGAGTAGGCAGTTGGGACTTAGTTAGGAAGATGGCGTGGATTAGTTGGACCAAAGAGTGTGTTTCCATGCTGTATGACACAATGAGTATTTTAGCAGGAGGGAAATGAGGCTGAGTAAATGAGGATTAAGAGTGAATGTTAGAGGTTAGTTTCCAGGCCGTTGAAGGCCTCCATTGAAAGAGCATTGGGCAGTGCTCCAGCGGCTATATTTGGAGAAGTGTAACTACCTCAGAAGATTGTGGGGCTGAAGGGGTTAACAGCGATACAGGATGGTGTTAGCACTATGGAGGGATTTGAAAATAAGGCCAAGCTTGTTAAAACTGCGGGATTGCCTAACTGGGAGCCAGTGCAGTTCAGTAGCTGACAGACATAGGGTGCACAGGAGTTTGGATAGGAGCAGCAAAGTTCTGAGTGACCTCAGGATTACAGAATGTGGTAGATCAGCCAGAGGGTGAATCATCAAGACAGCACAGAGCAGAGTCCAAAGCTGGGATCTCCTGATGTGTGTGACCAGTTGCCACATGATACAATGCACTGACTCACTGATAGGAAGAGATATCTCTTTCTCCGCAGTTGTTATTTTTGGATGTCTTTGCATGGAGCACAGCAGAGTGTGAGCCTTGGCTCAGCCTGGAGCTGTCTGACTCAGAGGCTGGTGGGAGAATTTCAGCATCTTGCCAAAACGCGCTGTCTCAATACATAAAGAAAGAATAGTTATCAGAGGGAAAGGCACCAGACGCTTTCCTGCACTGTTGGCACTGCAACCCTCCCAGCAGAAAAGGGTGGGCAATGGGGGAATTCTGTAGAGAATTACAAACCGAGAACAGGCTATTCAGTTTAACCAGGCCCAGCCTGTGTCAATGCTGTCTCTCGAAACAACAAACAGGCCTCCTTCTGTTTAGTCACTCGTAGGACGTGGACATCACATCCCTCGTTGCCCTTGAGAAGAATGTGGTGAACTGCCTTCTTGAATGGCTGCAGGCCAAGGGGTAAGAATGGCCTTAGGGAGGGAATTCCAGGATTTTGACCCAGTGACAGTGGAGGAATGGTGATATATTTCCAAGTCAGAATGGTGAGTGGCTTGGAGGGGAACTTGCAATTAATGATGTTCCCATTTGTCTGATGCTCTTGTCCTTCCAGATGGTAGTAGTCATGGGTTTGGAAGGTGCAGTCTAAGGAATCTTAAGACCATAAGACCATATGACATAGGATGGAAGCAAGGCCATTCAGCCCATTGAGTCCACTCGCTATTTTATCATGGCTGATGGGCATTTCAATTCCATTTACCCGCACTCTCCCCTTGCGAGGTCAAGAATTTATCAATCTCTGCCTTGAAGACATTTAACACCCACCCTCCACTGCACTCCGTGGCAATGAATTCCACAGGCCTACCACTGTCTGGCTGAAGAAATATCTCCTCATTTCCAGTCTAAAGTGAGCCCCTCAAATTTTATGGCTGTGCCCACGGTTCTGAGTCTCCCCACCTAACTGAAACAACTTCCCAGCATCCACCCTTTCTAAGCCATGCATTATCTTGTAATTTTCTATTAGATTTCCCCTCGACCTTCTAAACTTTAATGAATACAATCCCAGGATCCTCAGCCGTTCATCGTATTTTAGGCCTACCATTCCAGGGATCATCTGTGTGAATCTCCACTGGATATGCTCCAGTACCAGTATGTCCTACCTGAGGTGTAGGGCCCAAAATTGGACACAGTATTCTAAATGGGGCCTAACTAGAGCTTTATAAAGTCTCAGAGGCACATCGCTGCTTTTACATTCCAACTCTATTGAGATAAATGACAACATTACATTTGCTTTCTTAATCACGGACTCAACCTGCAAGTCAACCTTTCAAGAATCCTGGAATAGCATTCCCAGATTCCTTTGTACTTTGGCTTTATGAATTTTCTCAGCATTTAAAGAATAGTCCATGCCTGTATTCTTTTTTCCAAAGTGCAAGATCTCACACTTGCTCACATTAAATTTCATCAGGCATTTCCTGGACCACTGTCTAAATCTTTCTACAGTCTCCCCATTTCCTCAGTACTACCTGCCTGTTCACCTAACTTTGTATCATCGACAAACTTCACCAGAATGCCCCGGGTCCCTTCATCCAGATCATTAATAGATCAAGTGAACAGCTGCAGCCCAACACTGAACCCTGTGGGACATCGCTTGTCACCAGCTGCCATTCTGAGAAAGAACCTTTTATCCCAACTCTCTGCCTTCTGTCAGACAGCCAATCCTCAATCCATGCCAGTCGCTCACCCCGAACACCATGGGCCCTCACCTTACTCAGCAGCCTCCCGTGAGGCACCTTATCAAAGGCCCTTTGGAAGTCTAGGTAGACAACATCCACTGGGTTTCCCTGGTCTAACTTACTTGTTACCTCTTCAAAGAATTCTAATAGGTTTGTCAAGCACGACCTCCCCTTCCTAAATCCATGCTGACTTGTTCTCATCGAACCCTGCAATTCGAAGAATTTAGAAACCTCATCCTTAACGATGGATTCTAGAATTTTACTTACAACCAAGGTTAGGCTAATGGGCCTACAATTTTCCATCTTTTGTCTTGATCATTTCTTGAACAAGGGGGTTACAACAGCAATCTTCCAATTATCCCGGACTTTCCCTGACTCCAGTGATTTTGAAAGATCATGGTCAGCGCCTCCGTTATTTCCTCAGTTCCCTCCCTCAGAACTCTAGGATGTAGCCCATCAGGGTCAGGAGATTTATCGATGTTTTAGCTTTTCTAGCACTTTCTCTTTTGTAATGGCGACCATACTCAATTCTGACCCCGACTCTTTTTAGTTGTTGGAATGTTACTCATGTCTTCCATTGTGAAGACTGACACAAAGTACTTATTAAGTTCTTCAGCTATTTCCTTTTTTCCCGTCACTAGCCTTCAGCATCAATTTGGAGCGGCCCGATCTCTACTTTTGCCTCTCAATTGTTTCTTATGTATTGAAAGAAACTTTTACTATCATTTCTAATATTACTGGTTAGCTTACCTTCATATTTGATCCTCTCCTTCCTTATTTCTCTCTTTGTTATTCCCTGTTTGCTTTTGTAGTCTTCCCAATCTTCTGATATCCCAGTGCTCTTGGCCACTTTATAGGCTCTCTCTTTTTCTGTGATACATTTCCTGACTTCCTTTGTCAGCCATGGCTGTCTAATTCCCCACCCCCCGGAAAATCTTTCTTTTCTTTGGGATGAATCTCTGTACTGTGGCCTCAATTACACCCAGAAACTCTTACCATTGTTGCTCCACTGTCTTCCTCACTAGGCTCTGCTTCCAGTCGATTTTCGTCAGTTCGTCTATCATGCCCTTGTAGTTACCCTTATTTAAGTGTAAGACCATTACATCCGATTTTGCCTTCTCTCTTTCAAACTGCAGACTGAACTCTACATATTGTGATCGCTGCCTCCTAAGTGTTCCCTTACTTTAAGATCTTTTTTAAAGTCTGGCTCATTACATAGAACTAAGTCCAGAATAGCCTGCTCCCTTGTGGGCTCCATCACAAGCTGTTCCAAAAACTATCCTGTAAGCATTCCATGAATTCCCTTTCTTTGGATCCACCGGCAACATTATTCATCCAGTCCATCTGCATATTGAAGTCCCCCACGATCACTGTGAATTTCCCTTTCTGACATGCCCTATCTATTTCCTGGTACATCTTGTGTCCCTGGGCCTGACCACCGCTGGGAGGCCTGTACATAATTCCCATTATGGTTTTTTTGCCTTTGTGGTTCCTCAACTCCACCCACACGGACTCCACATCATCTGACCCTATGTCATTCAGTGCCATAGATTTAATCTCATTCTTAACTAACAAGGCAACCCCACCCCCTCTGCCCACCTCCCTGCCTTTTTGATACATTGTAAATCCTTGGATGTTTAACTGCCAGTCCTGAACCCCCTGCAACTACATCTCTGTGATGCCTACCACATCATAATCATTCACGATGATTTGTGCCGTTAATTCATCTGCTTTGTTACGAATACTATGAGCATTTAGATAAAGTGCCTTAAAGCTAATTTTCTTATCCTCACGATTTCCAGCATCTCTAGTAGTATGTACTGTTATCACTCATTTTTGCTTCATTCCTAGTCTGCCTTGAACTTTAAACCCTGCACACATGCTAACCTGCTGCTTACCTTTCTACTTGACTCCATACTCCCTGTTGCTTTCCCTTTCCCTCCCCCCTCCCACTCACAAGTTTAAAGTTCTAGTGACCACCCTATTTATCCTTTTCTCCAGATCACTGGTTCCAGATCAGTTCAGGTGGAGACCGTCCCATCGATGCAGATCCCTCTGGTTCCAAAACTGATGCCAATGTCCCATGAAATGGAATCCTTCTTTCCCAAACCAATCCCTTAGCAATGTGTTTACCTCCCTAATTTTCTTGTCCTTATGCCAATTAGCATGTGGCTCAGGCAGTATTCCAGAGATTATGACCCTCGAGGACCTGTTCTTCAATTTTCTTCCTAGTGTTTGATACTCCCCAAACAGGTCCTCCTTCCTAGCCTTGCCTGTGTTGTCAGTGCCAATGTGAACCACAACAACTGAATCCTCCCACTCTTCAAGCAACTAAGCAAGACTCCCCCAAGAAATCTTGCTTAGTTGTTACAGTCCATCTTGTAGATGGTATGTGCTGCTGCTACTGAGCATTGGTGCTAGTCCTAATCGCACTTACCCACCATATCCTTGTAAACATCTTACATTCAGCCACCTGTCCAATCTTACCTTGAATATTCGTATAATCTCTATCTCAAACCTTTATCCCATTTTTGAAATTGGCAGCATAACAACACTCAATTTGAAAATATTTCTCTTACTTTCTCAACAAAATTTTATATTTACCCTTGTGCTACTGGTCTTTCATGCCTTAGCTCTGAGCTAATAGAAACACTCTGCTTCTTTGCATAATTTTAAACTCATGCACCGCATTATCCTCATAATCTGCATCATTCTAAATGTACAAAAATACCCAGGATTTTGAGTATTTTGGTTCTTTTGTCACTGGTATTAGTCTTGTAATTAGAAGGGATAAAAAAAGATCCTTGTTTTCAAATCTTTCCATTGCCTCACCTCCTCCCTATATTTGTAAACTCATCCAAAACTGCAACCCACCAAGGTCCCAGTACACCTTCCTAAATGTCTCTAAATGTCTCTCCTTCTATAAGGTGCTTCTTAAAATTTACCTCTTTCCTCATATATCATTTCCTCTTTTTTTTTAACAGCAAGGTTACACTTAAAAACTATGCCTTTAGCTTCTCTGTGCTGTGAGCTCTCCCACACAGGTTCCTCCAAGTCAGCTCTGAATTTCACTCCCATTTTAAATTTTTTTTGAGAAAACACTCCAATGTCCAGACGTACTTGAACTCAAACAGCAAAGGCAGTACCTGTGCAGATTCACAGCTGTGTCAGACAGCAGTGTAGTTTTCTCTCTCTGACCATGTGGTCTCTACCTTTGTCTCTCTTCCTCCTTTTAAAAGTGCCCTTGTTTTGATTTTTTTTAGAACCCCAAAGTTTTAAAACAACACAACAGCTTATAAAACAGCAACTATTGCTCCTGGACTTCGAGGAAATCACCTCCAACACCTAAAATACCTCAAAAACAGAGCAGCTCCTACAGCCACAATCTTATCTGGTCCTCCATCTTAGATTACCCAGAATCCTTTGTGGCTCAAAGTCAGATTTCACCCTTGCAAAGCACCCTTGAGATGCATTAATTTGCAAAAAGGGGATAGAGAAATGCAAGTAGTTGTACTGCAGTGGAAATCTGCCGAGGGGTTGCCATTCGTGTTGATAAAGTGTGTGTGAAACCCATTCTCCTCCTCAGGTCTGATGTGAGACAGTTTAGCCAGTGACCGTGATTCTGACACTGAAGGCCTGAAGTATTCTTTAAATCAGCTTCTGTTCCTTCCTTCTGTGATTGATGGATCCCCACCTGTCTGTATAATGTGCAGCATTTAATTGATAGAGCTCCACAAAACTGGATTTTCCCAGCACCAGCTCTGTGTAGATTACTATTTCTTTAAACATTAAAATGGAGTCTTGAGAGGGGTATAGTGGCTGGATTTTTCCTTCAGGCGCTGGAATTATTGAGCTGAATTAACATTGCTCGACAACGTCATTAACCCAGGCAGCATCAGCTTTTCATTCCAGCAGCTCAGCCTGAATCCAATTGCCCTGTCAATGGTGTTAGGAAGCCATTGTTCAAAGAAAAAATAAATGAACTGTAACCAGCGGGAGAAAGACCAGCTCATTAACAACAACGTGCAGTTATATAGCATTTTGCAGGTTGTGTTAACCTCCCAGGGCAATTCGCAAGAGTGTTATCAGAGAGAATTTGTTGCCACATCACACAAAGTGACATTAGAGCTGGTGATCAGTGAGAGAGATAATAGCTAAATATTGGGTGAAAGAGATGTAAGTTAAGTAGAAATAGATTTAATAGCAGGTCCTTGGTGTTCAGATTTTCAGATCTCTCAAGGTGACAACGCAAGATAAGACCATTGAAAAGAAGTGAGGTCAAAATTTTATATACTGTATTGGCTCAGAACCCTGAGCTTGGCTATAACAGAGAGAATTGCCTGTAGTTTTAGCCATCCTATTAGGGATATTTGAGGAGAACAGAGTCATGTGCCTTCAGGTGGAGTGAGCATGACACAGCGCCAACCATTCCTTCAACGTTGACTTCCTCCACAGCATTTGCAGGTGGGTGTGCAAACTGGGTTTTAGTCTTAGTATCACACTTCATCCTAGACTGTCAACCCATTTTGTTATTAACTTGCTAAACGCTCATCCATCACAGCAACAGGACAATTCTCTATCATTGTAGAAATGAAAGTACATTCACTGGGGTGTCACCAGAGTGAGGGGTTAAGTAAACGGAAGACTTGCTCTTGATATTGTACCTTTCACAGTTTCAGGATGTCTTAAAATGCTTTACAGTGCTTTTAATGTGTAGTCTTGGTTGTAATGTAGGAAACAGCAATGCAATAACGATCAAAATTATCTATCATTTTTGTGATGTTGGTGACAGGGACACTTCTGCATTAAACCATGTTACCATGCACAGTAATCTAGAATCACAGCATTGTCATGGTGCAGAAGGAGGCTATTCAGCCCAATGCGCCTGAACTAACCCATTGAATGGGCATCATTATCTAGTGCCAATTTCCTGCTTTAGCCCAGGAGTCTTGCTCACTATTTTTATCCAACTAATCACACAATGTTCTCTTGAATTCCTTAATTGAATCTACCTCCACCATACTTGTTGGCAATAAATTCCACACTCTAACTATGCACAGAGGATGGGGTTGGTTTATTAACGCAGAGTATGTCAACAATATGGGTTCAACTCTCATACCAGCTGAGGTCACCATATAGTTCCCACCTTCTCAACATTGCCCCATTTCTGACAGGTGGTGACCCTTGGGTTAAACTTGACACCAGTCATTTCTATCTAATGGAGAGTGGTATTATGGGAACTTTACCTTTCCCTATTCACTGAGTGGAAAAGATTTTTCCTCACTTCACTTTGTTTCTTTAGCACATCACTTTAAATAATATTCCCTCTTGTTCTTGAATGTTTTATGAGCAGAGACAGCTTCTCCATATCTACTCCATTCTGGGTCCTCTACTTTTTGTCATTTACATAAATGATTTTGATGTGAGCATAAGAGGTACAATTAGTAAGTTTGCAGATGACACCAAAATTGGAAGTGTAGTGAACAGTGAAGAGGGTTACCTCAGATTACAACAGGATTTGGACCAGATGCGAATGGGCTGAGAAGTGGCAGATGGAGTTTAATTCAGATAAATGCGAGGTGCTGCATTTTGGGAAAGCAAATCTTAGTAGGACTAGGGTGCTAGGTAAGGTCCTAGGGAGTGTTGCTGAACAAAGAGACCTTGGAGTGCAGGTTCATAGCTCCTTGAAAGTGGAGTCGCAGGTAGATAGGATAGTGAAGAAGGCGTTTAGTATGCTTTCCTTTATTGGTCAGAGTATTGAGTACTGGAGTTGGGAGGTCATGTTGCAACAGTACAGGACATTGGTTAGGCCACTGTTGGAATATTGCATGCAATTCTGGTCTCCTTCCTATCGGAAAGATGTTGTGAAACTTGAAAGGGTTCAGAAAAGGTTTACAAGGATGTTGCCAGGGTTGGAGGATTTGAGCTATAGGGAAAGGCTGAACAGGCTGGGGCTGTTTTCCCTGGAGTGTCGGAGGCTGAGGGGTGACCTTATAGAGGTTTACAAAATTATGAGGGGCATGGATAGGGTAAATAGGCAAAGTCTTTTCCCTGGGGTTGGGGAGTCCAGAACTAGAGGGCAGAGGTTTAGGGTGAGAGGGGAAAGATATAAAAGAGACCTATGGGGCAACCTTTTCACACAGAGGGTGGTACGTGTATGGAATGAGCTGCCAGAGAATGTGGTGGAGGCTGGTACAATTGCAACATTTAAGAGGCATTTGGATGGGTATATGTATAGGAAGGGTTTGGAAGGATATGGGCCAGGTGCTGGCAGTTGGGACTAGATTGGGTTGGGATATCTGGTCAGTATGGACGGGTTGGACCAAAGGGTCTGTTTCCGTGTTGTACGTCTCTATGACTCTATGACTCTATATTTCCTCTAAGCCTTTGTCTCTCCATAGAGAAAAGTCCCAACTTGTTTAATCTATCCTCTTGAGTGAAGTCTTTCATTACTGAAGCCATTCTTGTAAACTACTTCTGCTCTCTCTCCAGTGTGTTCACTTTCTTCCTAGAATGTGTATTATAGAGCTATACATAATGAGGTCTAACAAGTGTCTTATACAAGGTTACAATCACTCCTTTCACCTTGTACTTCAGAGAGCAGACATAATGGCTGATCTAAAAGGAAGTGTCTCTGATTTAGGGAAGGTGATGGTCTAGTCATACCATGTCTGGACTGTTAATCGAGTGATGCAACTAATGGTCAAGGGTCCCAGGTTCAAATCCCGCCATGGCAGATAGTGGAATTTGAATTCAATTGTTAAAAATCTGGAGTGTCGGAGGCTGAGGGGTGACCTTATAGAGGTTTACAAAATTATGAGGGGCATGGATCTAATGGATCTAATGATGACCATGCTGATTGTCAGGAAAACCCATCTGGTTCACTGATGTCCTTTAGGGCAAGCGATCTGCCATCTTTAACTGCTCTGACCTACATGTGACTCCAGCTCCACAGCAATGTGTTTGATCTCTCAACAGCCCGCTGGGCAATATGGGATGGGGAATAAATGCTGACCTAGCTAGCGACACTTTCACTCCGCGAATGAAAGTGAAATGATCCTGGGACCTCCCTTGCTCTCAGCATTGTGGGTGATCCCCTAAAGTTGAAGAACATTGCTTACCTTCTCAAGGGCAATAAATGCTGACCTAGCCAGTGAAACCAACATCCCACAAATGAATGAAAAGCAAATAGTTGGAGAAAATAAAGAGAGCCAATATATGGAACTCAGTAATATTTACAGCAGAGACCCTGCCAATCCTCCCACAGGTTCAATGTTTCTAATCTGACCTTCTTCACCTCACCTCAAAAACCATGATCTAGGATATTCTCTCAATCATGTATTGTCGAACTTCACCCTGGAGACAATGTAACTAGGACATAATTATCTGCAGAGCAGTGGACTCCGTGGATTGAGGTTATTTCTGGTCTTCAGTCTAAGGTAATTTAGTTTCTTTTGTATTAAAAAGGCTGAGTTATTTAGTGCTTCAAGTTAAACAATATAATTAGGAAAGTAGAAATTCAATAGAAAGAGAGATTCAATTTGAATTAAATTATCTTGTAGGAGAATAAAGGTGAGATGAAGTGATATTTTTAATGCAGCATGTTATAATGATCTGGAATGCATTGCCTCAAAATGATTGTGAAAGCAGGCACAGTGGTAACATTCAGAAGGAAATTAGATCTAAATTTGAAAAGGTAAAGAATATCAGCTCGGAGGAAGTGTCATCGAGACTTGAAATATTAGCTCGCTTTCACTCCATGGCTGCTGTCTGACCTGCTGTGATCGCCAGCATTTGTTGTTTTTAGCAAAGAATTACAGGAGAATGGGGAAAGAGCAAAACTATGTGACTAACGGTGGCACAGTGGTTAGCACTGCTGCCTCACAGCGCCAGAGACCCGGGTTCAATTCCCGCCTCAGGCGACTGACTGTGTGGAGTTTGCACTTTCTCCCCGTGTCTACGTGGGTTTCCTCCGGGTGCTCCGGTTTCCTCCCACAGTCCAAAGATGTGCAGGTCAGGTGAATTGGCCATGCTAAATTGCCCATAGTGTTAGGTAAGGGGTAAATGTAGGGGTATGGGTGGGTTACGCTTCGGCGGGTCGGTGTGGACCTGTTGGGCCGAAGGGCCTGTTTCCACACTGTAATATAATCTAAAAAAATCTAATCTAACTGGATAGATGTTACAAAGAGCTGAAACAGTCACGATGGGCTGAGTGGCCTGTTTTATGCATGGTATTCTGATTCTTCTATTCTGAGCACAGTCCTGCAGACTGTGTGGAGTTCCTTGCACACAATACCACCAGGGGAGCTATATGTCTTAATTTTAAAGCACCTATCCTTTAATTACATGCATAATTCACAAGAATAGCTAGCAATTTCTTCAGATTTGCAACTGTTTGATTATGGTCTGATCTGCTTAACTTACCAAACCTTATGAGACAAATATAACCTCATGTCAGAAAAAGACAGAGCCTCTCACATTCAAGCCTGCATCACAAAGACCACATTATTTCAGCTTTTTCGACATAACTGTGCTCGGTTAACATTATACAAATCTTAGTTCACATAGATAAAAATAACACCCCTTCCCCATACCCCACACAAGCCAGAAAGGGACCCAGTCCAATCCCTAAACTGTTTAAATTAAACCCAGCAGTGGAGAAAATGGAGGAATTCAAAGTTACAGTCATAGAGTCATACTGAACAGAAACAGGCCCTTCAGCCCATCATGTTTATGCTGCCCTCCAAACACCAATCTACACTAATCCCATTTACCTGCACTTTTTAACCAGTACAGTCCAAGTGCAATGGGTTTACCCACAATGCTTTTAGGGAGAGAATTCCAGTAATTTGACCCAGCGACAGTGAAGGGACACCGATATATTTCCAAGTCGGGATGGTGGGTGTGGCTTGGAGGGGAGCTTGAAGGTGCTGGTGTTCCTATGCATCTGCTGCGCTTGCCCTTCCAGATGGAAGTGGTTGTTTGGTTTGTGAGGTGCTGCCTGAGGACCTTTGATAAATTTCTGCACTGCATCTTGTAGGTGGTACACACCGCTACACATGATCATCAGTGGTGGAGCGAACGGATATTTGTGAAACTTGAACAGAAGTTGCTGGAAAAGCTCAGCAGGTCTGGCAGCATCTGTGAAGAGAAATCAGAGTTAACGTTTCGGGTTCAGTGACCCTTCCTCAGAGCTATTTGCATTCAAATTCCACCATCTGCCATGGCACCATCCACCATCTCCACCGACTACATCTGCGGGAAGTGCACCCAACTCCAGCTCCTTGAAAACCGAGTTAGGGAACTAGAGCTGGAGCTGGATGAACTGCGGATCATCCGGGAGGCTGAGGGGGACAATTGTGAGGATGTACAGGGAGGTGGTCAATCCTCAGACACAGGATAAGGACACTAGGTTACAGTCAGGGGGAGGAAAGGGAACCGACGGTCAGAGCAGGGATCCCCTGAGGCCGTTCCCCTCAGCAATAAGTATACCATTTTGGATACTGCTGTGGGGACAGCCAACCAGGGGAAAGCCATAGTTGTCAGGTCTCTAGCACTGAGCTTGGCACTGTGGCTCAGAAGGGAAGGGGGGGAGAATAGAAAAGCACTAGTGGTAGGGGACTCAATAGTTAGACGGATTAACAGGAGATTTTGTGGTCAGAAACTGGACTCCGGAAGATATGTTGCCTCCCAGGTGCGAGGGTCCAGGATGTCGCTGATCGGGTGTACAGGATTCTGAAGGGGGAGGGTGAGCAGCCAGAAATCGTGGCACGTATTGGCACCAATGATATAGCCAGGAAAGGGATTGAGAAAAGTGACTCCAGAGAGTTAGGTTGGAAGCTGAAGAGCAGGATGAGTACAGTAGCGATCTCAGGTTTGCTACCTGTGCCACGAGACAGTGAGGTGAGGAAGAGTCAGCAAGTGCAGCTTAACACGTGGCTGCGAGGCTGGTGCAGGAGGGAGGGCTTCATATAAGTAGACCATTGGGGAAGGTAGGACCTGTACATATGAAGGACAGGTTGCACCTGAACTGGAGGGACATCAATGTCCTGGGTGGGAGATTTGCTCGTGTGATTCGGGAGGGTTTAAACTAGTTTGGCAAGGGGGTGGGAATCAGAGCCATATGTTTGAGGTGAAGGAGGCGGGGTGTACTTGCAGATAGGGCAGTGACAGGATGTAATGAATCTATCGGGAAGGTCTCCCACGTGATGAAACAAAGAGATTGGTTAAAGTGTGTCTGCTTTAACACAAGGAGTGTCAGAAATAAGAGTATGGATCAATACTTGGGACTATGATGTTGTGGCCATAACGGAGATGTGGGCTTCATAGGGGCAGGATTGGTTGCTAGATACTCCAGGGTTTAGAATGTTTAAAAAGAACAGGGAGGGTGGAAAAAGACGAGGGGTGTAGCATTGCTAATCAGAGAGTGCATCACAGCTACAGATATGAAGGTTGTCGAGGAAGGTTTGTCTACTGAGTCAGTATGGGTGGAAGTTAGGAACAGCAAAGGAACAGCCACCTCATTGGGGGTTTTCTACAGACCCCTAATAGCAGTAGGGAGACTGAAGAACTCATAGGCCAGCAGATTTTTGAAAAATGTAGATATAGCAGGGTTGTTGTTATGGATGACTTCAACTTTCCCAATATCGACTAGAACCTCCTTAGTGCAGATGGTTTGGATGGAGCTGTTTTTGTCAGGTGTGTTCAGGAGGATTTTCTTACTCAGTACATAGACAGACTGACGAGGGGAGAGGCCATTTTGGATTTGGTGCACAGAAATGAGCCAGGACAGGTGGGAGAACACTTTGGTGACAGTGATCACAACTGCCTCACATTTATCATTGCCTTGGAGAGGGAAAGGAGCAGTTACTGAGGGAAGATATTTAATTGGGGAAAAGGAAATTATGACGCTATCAGACAGGAGTTGGGAAGTACAGACTGGGAGCAGTTGTTCCACAGTAAGCGCACAGCAGACATATGGAGACTGTTTAAGGAGCAGTTGTTGCGAGTGATGCACGAATTTGATCCTCTGAGACAGGCAAGAAAGGGTAAGATTAAGGAACCTTGGATGACGAGAACAGAGGAGCTTCTCACCAAAAGGAAGAAGGCAGCTTACATACGGTGGAGGAAGCAAGGGTCTAGCACTGCTTTAGAGGATTACAGGCTTACTAGAAAGGAGCTCAGAATTGGACTGAGGAAAGTCAGGACAGGGCACAAAAAAGGCTTGCCGGGAAGGATTAAGGAGAACCCAAAAGCGTTTTACTCATACATGAGAAATAAGAGAATGATCAGGGAGAAGGTAGGGCCGATCAGGGATAGCACAGGGAACTTGTGCATAGAGTCTGAGCAGATAGGGGAAGCCCTAAATGTTTTTTTGCTTCGGTTTACACTATTGAAAGGGACCTTGTTGTGAATGAGAACTTTGAGGAGCTGGGAAATAGGCTTGAAAAGATCAAGATTGATGAAGTTGATGTGCTGGAAATTTTGGCAAACATTAAGATTGATAAGTCCCCAGGGCCAGACCAGATTTATCCTAGGCTGCTCCGGGAAGTGAGAAAGGAGGTTGCTAAGCCGATGGCGAAGTTCTTTGCTTCCTCACTCTCCATGGGAGTCGTACCGAAGGATTGGAGGGAGGTGAATGTTGTTCCTCTTTTCAAGAAGGGTAATAGAGAAATTCCTAGCAATTACAGACCAGTCAGTCTTACATCTGTGGTCAGCAATGGATAGGATGTATGGCTATTTGGCAAAAATAGCATGATTAAAGGCAGTCAGCATGGCGTTGTGAGGGGCAGGTCATGCCTCACAAATCTTATTGAGTTCTTTGAGGAGGTGATGAGACAGGTCGACAAAGGTCGAGCAGTTGATGTGGTGTATATGGACTTCAGCAAGGCATTTAATAAGGTTCCCCATGTTAGGCTCATTCATAAAGTCAGGAATTATGGGATACAGAGAGATTTGGCTATCTGGATTCAGAACTGGCTGGCTGACAGAAGGCAGAAAGTGATTGTAGATGGAAAGTATTCTTCCTGGAGGTCAGTGTTGAGTGGAGTCCCACAGGGCTCTGTTCTTGGGCCTCTGCTCTTTGTAGTTTTTATAAATGACTTGGATGAGGAGGTTGAGGGTGGGTTAGTAAATTTGCAGATGACACAAAGATTGGAGGTACCGTTGATATTATTGAGGGCTATTGCAGGCTGCAGTGCGACAGGATGCAGTGCTGTGCTGAGAATTGGCAGATGGAGTTCAACCTGGATAAATGTGAAGTGATGCATTTTGAAAGGTCGAGCTTGAATGCTGAATATAGGATTAAAAACAGGATTCTTAGCAGTGTGGAGGAGCAGAGGGATCTTGGTGTTCAAGTGCATAGATCCCTCAAAGTTGCCACCCAAGTGGATAGAGTTGTTAAGAAAGCATATGGTATTTTGGCTTTCATTAACAGGGGGATCGAGTTTAAGAGCCGTGAGGTTTTGCTGCAGCTCTCCAGGTCCCTGGTGAGACCACATTGGAATATTGTGTCCAGTTCTGGTTCGCCCTATTATGGGAAAGATACAGAGGCTTTGGAGAGGGTGCAAAGAAGGTTTACCAGGATGCTGCCTGGACTGGATGGCTTGCCTTATGAGGAGAGGTTGACTAAGCTTGGACTTTTCTCTCTGGAGAGAAGGAGGAAGAGATGTGACTTGATTGAGGTGTACAAGGTGATGAGAGGCATGGATAGAATCGATAGCCAGAGAATTTTCCCCAAGGCAGGATTGACTGGCACGAGGGGTCATAGTTTTAAGGTGTTAGGAGGAAGATATGGAGGAGACATCAGAGGTAGGTTCTTTATGCAGAGAGTTGTGAATGCATGGAATGCGTTGCCAGCGGTATTGGTGGAAACAGAGTCATTGGGGACATTTAAGCAACTGCTGAACATGCACATGGATAGCAGTGAATTGAGGGATGCGTAGGTTAGGTTATTTTATTTTCGATTAGGAATAATCCTTGGCACAATATCGTGGGCCGAAGGGCCTGATCTGTTCTGTACTTTTCAATGTTCTATGTTCTACTATTAATTAAAATATGAGAGACTTCATGACATTAAAACTGTGTTCAGTTTCTAAAATCATGAAATAACAATGGTGAGGAAGGAAAGAACCAGAGCTGAAAATGTGTTGCTGGAAAAATGCAGCAGGTCAGGCAGCATCCAGGGAGCAGGAGAATCGACGTTTCGGGCACGAGTCCTTCTTCAGGAATCAGGCTCATGCCCGAAACGTCGATTCTCCTGCTCCTTGGATGCTGCCTGACCTGCTGCGCTTTTCCAGCAACACATTTTCAGCTCTGATCTCCAGCATCTGCAGCCCTCACTTTCTCCGAGGAAAGAACCAGAACAGACAGCTCAATGTTCACACTGTGAGATTCTAATAGGGATTAAAACACGACAATTATTTGATGAAAAGTACATCAGTATAGATAACACACTAATTACAGTAATTGGTAAATGAATGGCAGACGCTACCTTCATTGAGGTTTGTTCCTCTTTAACACCACCTAATTGGTCTACATACGACATTTTAGTTGGATTTAATTTCCTCGTTGTAAATATTTGCAAGTGAACAAACTGGGAGAAGATTAAATGAGGGAAAGTGAGATCAAAGTGGCAAGGAAAAGCATACAAGATCTAACGCTGCAAAGCTTCTTAGATACAAATTGGACACATCTGCTTCGCTTCTGTGAAATATGAAGCTTGTAAAGTTCACAGTCATAGCATTATCTTTCTGTTAGTTACTTCTTCAATCACGTTCGTGAGACATAATTTCCCAAGCACAACATCATGTTGACAATCCCTAATCCAAATGCATGTAAATCCTGTAACTCAGGATTCCCTCCAACAACTTGCCCACCACAGAGGTCAGGCTCACAGGTCTATAATTCCCTAGCTCTTCCTTATCACCTTTCTTAAATAGTAGCATCACATTAGCCAACCTCCGGTCTTCCAGCACCTCATCACAATCACTTTCCTAGCTTCCCACGGGTTATAGGGTACACCTGATCAGGTCCTGGGGATTTATTCACCCGAATGCATTTAAAGAAATCCAGCACCTTCTCTTCTGTAATATAGACATTTTTCAATATGTCACCATCTATTTCCCAACATTCTATATCTTCCATGTCCTTCTCCACAGTTTACACTGATGCAAAATACTCGTTTATGTTTCCCCCATCTCCTGCAGTTCAACACAGACTCTCTCCCTAGTTACCTTTTATCCTTAATGTATTTATTCTTAATGTAATTGGATTCTCCTTAACCCTATTTGCCAAAGCTGCCTCATGTTCCCTTTTTGCCCTCCTGATTTCCCTCTTAAGTATGCTCCTACTACCTTTATACTCTTCTAAGGATTTGCTCGATTTCTGCTGTCTATACCTGACATATGCTTCCTTCTTTTTGTGTGAGTAACTCTGGAAGGGGTTAAGGCAGGTAAGGCAGGAAACAAACTTGAATTAAAAATTATTGTTAAGGGGTGAAGTGAATCACAAAATATGGATGAGTGACATCCAGGAAAGATTTGCGTTAACCTGTACCTATAGGCAACATTGAGAAGAATAACCAGTCAATCTGCTTTTGATTCTGATCATTTGAGTTAGAGGTTTTTTTTTTAACTTTTAGACTGTTTAGAAACCTCAAGGAGGGAATCTATTTCATATCTTTATGAAGTTTGAAGGATAGAATGAATTTAAAAATAGTAGTGTGTCCTTCTTACCTGTTATAAATATTCCACGACTATTGTAACACAACACTATGACTTATGTGAGGATCCTTGTATCTTTTTGTATTTTTAAAAACTGGGGACTAAAACGAGAAAGAGTTGTTTGAAAAAATACAATGTTTGAAATAATGGCTGCAATTTTGAAAAACAAGTGATCCGGGACACCGATGGCAAGTATTATGAATGACGATTTGAACAGGCACTAATCAGGGTTTGAGTTACAGATGATTTGCAGCTGGTGGTGTACACTCATGCAGCTTTTGTTGGCATCAAGAAATTGATTGGTCTACAGACTAGTGACCAAGTAGCAATGCCAGAGACCCTTTTTGTCTACCAACAACTGTGATCAATTCAGGTAACTAAGTAGTTTGGAGCTGGGAACAAGTTACCGATAGTGTGAAAAACATTCGCTGTTCTTTCCAGGAGCAGTCTGTCTGTTCTCTGTGGTCAAAAGTTACTGTCAATGTGAAGAAAATCTTTCCTAAAACTGTTGTAAGCTGTAATGTTTCACTGTTAAGTCACAGACTTTTATCATGGAATCATAATATTATATGTTGATGGTTGTAACTGTTTACCTGTAGTTTAAGTCTAATTAGTTGGAATAAATATTGATTCTTGTTCAGTACAGAAATCTGGTGAGTACTTTCTATCAAACTGGGTCTGAACAATCAAGGAAATTGAGGAATCTTTTTCACTTGTAAAAATGTTTGACTTTTGTGACAACTCTAAGAATAATGAAGCTTAATTTTGATTGTGTTACCCCAGTGAACTGCAGCACTTATCCTGAATAAATTTTAGCAACACAGTCAAATACATATAAGAACATGCTGGAAAAGCACAGCTGATCAGGCAGCATCCGGGGAGCAGGAGAGTCGACATTTCGAACATAAGGTCTTGCTTATGCCCGAAACGTCGACTTTGTTGGTCCTTGGATGCTGCCTGACTGGCAGTGCTTTTCGAGAACCACTCTTTATGATTCTGATCTCCAGCATCTGCAATCCTCACTTTCTCCTGCACATAAGAACATAACAATTAAGAGCATTTGAAGGCAATTCAGCCTCTTGAGCCTCTCAAGACCGATCTCTTCTTGACCTCTATTCCACTTTCCTACCTGCTCTCCATAACCCTTCTACCCATTATTAATTCAAAATCTGTCTATCTCCTTCTTATATTTACTCAGTGTCCTGGCATCCACCACACTCAGGGGGGAGTGAATTCCACAGGTTCACAACCCTTTGGGAGAAGTAATTTCTCCTCATCTAAGCGTGCTTTCCCTTATCTGAAAACTATGAGCTCTTATAGAGTCATAGAGATGTACAGCACAGAAACAGACCCTTTGGTCCAACGCGTCCATGCCGACCAGATATCTCAACCCAATCTAGTTCCACCTGCCAGCACCCTGCCCATATCCCTCCAAACCCTTCCGATTCATATACTCATCCAGATGCCTTTTAATTGTTGCAATTGTACCAGCCTCCACCACTTCCTCTGGCAGCTCATTCCATACAGGCACCACACTCTGCGTGACAAGATTGAGACTTGGGTCTCTTTTATATCTTTCTCCTCTCACCCTAAACCTATGCCCTCTAGTACTGGACATCCCCACCCCAGGGAAAAGACGTTGTCTTTATCCTATCCATGACCCTCATGATTTTATGAACCTCTATAAGATCAACCATCAGTCTCCGATGCTCCAGGGAAAATAGCCCCAGCCTATTCAACCTCTCCCTATAACACAAATCCTCCAACCCTGGCAACATCCTTGGAAATCTTTTCTGAACCCTTTCAAGTTCACAACATCCTTCCAATAGGAAGGAGTCCAGAACTGCGCACAATATTCCAACAGTGGCCTAACCAATTTCCTGTACAGCCGCAACTTGCCTTCTCAACCAAAGCTTTTGTTCTGTATTGCCCCGCGTGATGAAACATTCTCTCTACATTTAGTCTGTCAATCCACTTTAGCACTTTATGTACCTCAATTAGATCTCTTGTCATTCTTATAAACACAGAAAATAGACCTAAACAGTGCAATCTCTCTCCGTAAGATAAACCCTTCATCTCCAGAATCAATCTAGTGAGTCTCCTCTGAACTAGCTCCAGTTAACCACATCCCTCCTCAAGTAAGGGGACCAAAATAATGCACAATACTCCAGCTGAGGTCACATTAATGCCCTGTGCAGTTGCAGTTACATACACTACTTAACAATGCTTTCTAATTTTACATTCTACTATAAAATAATATATTCATTATTACTTTTGCTTTCCTTAATGTAAAACTTGCCACTGGGGCTAAGAAATAATTCTGACAAGGAAGAGAGCTATTTGCACGTAGAACCTGCACACGTCATGGTTGATGTTGATTTTTGTTTGATATTTGCTTTCACTGAGGTCTTGCTGAGTCACACACCAGTAGGTGATGTTGCAAGAGTGGTAAAATATAGAATATCAGTTTTCACCTTCTTACGTTTATCTTTGATACCCGAGACAATCATGGGCTAAAATCATTTTTATATGGGCAAAAAAAAATCACCTGAACACAAATGCGTCAAATTCAGGAAGCCAATGTGAAATACATGAAATCATTTGAACTGAATTGATCATTTTATCCAAAGGCATGGAAACCAGTTAACTGAGTCAAGCAAGAAGAAATTTAGATCTAATTTACACTTGAATGAACAAATTTTTTGATTAGATTCCCTACAGCATGGAGACAGACATTTGAAATCAGAAGGTTGGGAAGGCTACAAAAACAAACAGAGGATAACAAAGAGAGAAATAAGGAAGGAGAGGATCAAATATGAAGGTAGGCTAGCCAGTAATATTAGAAATGATAGTAAAAGTTTCTTTCAATACAAAAGAAACAAACGACAGGCAAGAGTAGACATTGGGCCACTTCAAACTGATGCTGGAAGCCTAGTGATGGGAGATAAGGAAATAGCAGGAGAACTTAATAAGTACTTTGCGTCAGTCTTCACAGTGGAAGACATGAGTAATATCCCAACAATTAAAGGGAGTCAGGGGGCTGAGTTGAGTATGGTTGCCATTACAAAAGAGAAAGTGCTAGAAAAGCTAAAAGGTCTTAAAATTGATAAATCTCCTGGCCCTGATAGGTTACATCCTAGAATTCTGAGGGAGGTGGCTGAGGAAATAGCGGAGGCGTTGGTTGAGATCTTTCAAAAGTCACTGGAGTCCGGGAAAGTCCCGGATGATTGGAAGACCATTGTTGTAACCCCCTTGTTCAAGAAAGGATCAAGGCAAAAGATGGAAAATTATAGGCCAATTAGCCTAACCTCGGTTGTTGGCAAAATTCTAGAATCCATCATTAAGGATGAGGTTTCTAAATTCTTGGAAGAGCAGGGTCGGATTAGAACAAGTCAACATGGATTTAGTAAGTGGAGGTCGTGCCTGACAAACCTGTTGGAGTTCTTTGAAGAGGTGACAAGTAGGTTAGACCGGGGAAACCCAGTGGATGTGGTTTACCTAGACTTCCAAAAGGCCTTTGATAAGGTGCCACATGGGAGGCTGCTGAGCAAGGTGAGGGCCCATGGTGTTCGAGGTGAGCTACTGGTATGGATAGAGGATTGGCTGTCTGACAGGAGGCAGAGAGTTGGGATAAAAGGTTCTTTTTCGGAATGGCAGCCGATGACAAGCGGTATCCCGCAGGGTTCAGTGTTGGGGCCGCAGCTGTTCACATTATATATTAATGATTTGGTGAAGAGACTGGGGGCATTCTAGCGAAGGTTGCCGACGATACAAAGTTAGGTGGACAGGCAGGTAGTACTGAGAAAGTGGGGAGGTTGCAGAAGGATCTAGACAGTTTGGAGGAGTGGTCCAGGAAATGGTTGATGGAATTCAATGTGAGCAAATGCGAGGTCTTGCACTTAGGGAAAAAGAATAGAAGCATGGATTACTTTCTAAACGGTGAGAAAATTCGTAAAGCCAAAGTACAGAAGGATCTGGGAGTGCTAGTTGAGGATTCTCTAAAGGTAAACATGCAGGTTGAGTCCGTGATTAAGAAAGCGAATGCAATGTTGTCAATTATCTCAAGGGGGTTAGAAAATAAAAGCACTGTTGTGCTACTGAGACTTTATAAAGCTCTGGTTAGGCCCCATTTGGAGTACTGTATCCAGTTTTGGTCCCCACACCTCAGGAAGGACATACTGGCACTGGAGCGTGTCCAGCGGAGATTCACACGGATGATCCCTGGAATGGTAGGTCTAACATACGAGGAACGGCTGAGGATCCTGGGATTGTATTCATTGGAGTTTAGAAGATTAAGGGGAGATCTAATAGAAACTTACAAGATAATACATGGCTTGGAAAGGGTGGATGCTAGGAAATTGTTTCCGTTAGGCGAGGAGTCTAGGATCCATGGACACAGCCTTAGAATTAGAGGGGGTAAATTCAGAACAGAAATACGGAGACATTTCTTCAGCCAGAGAGTGGTGGGCCTGTGGAATTCATTGCCACAGAGTGCAGTGGAGGCTGGGACGCTAAATGTCTTCAAGGCAGAAATTGATAAATTCTTGATGTCACAAGGAATTAAGGGCTACGGGGAGAATGCGGGTAAGTGGAGTTGAAATGCCCATCAGCCATGATTGAATGGCGGAGTGGACTCGATGGGCCGAATGGCCTTACTTCCACTCCTATGTCTTATGGTCTTATGGTCTTAAAGAGTAACACTAGGTGCCGGTGCATTAGTCCTTCGACCCAACAAGTCCACTCCAAGACAGGAACCACCCAGACCCATTTCCCTCTGACTAATGCACCTAACATTGTGGACAATTTAGCATGGCCAATTCACTTGATCTGCACATCTTTTGGATTGTGGAAGGAAACCCACGCAGACACAGTCGCCCAAGGCTGGAATTGAACCTGGGTCCCTGGCACTGTGAGGCAGCAGTGCTGCCCACACACAAATTGGTCATGAAAGGATTGTCTGCAACTATGCAGTTAGATCCAGACTCATGAATACATGGATAACCAGGTGAGGAGGGCTGTAATAATTAAACGTAATTTTTCTTCTCTCACGTTTAATTTAAAATGCAGTAGCAGTCAAAATTAAGGAACCAATAGTAAGTAACTAGAAGTAAATAGAATTTTATTACTTATTAATGCTGAAAAAATAATAAAACATGACATCAAGCACATCCAGAAATACGGGTAATAAGTTTAAAAGGAGAGAACTCCAGGAATGTAAAGAATATAGACGTTAAAAATTTCTTAGAGTCCTTGATTTGTTATCATAGAACCATCTAACAACAGAACTGAAAGCCTCTTTCTCTTTTACTCCCTATATCCTTTTCAAAATATTGAAAGTCAACAGTAGCGATAAAACACATTGGATAAACAGCTTTACAATATGAACTCATGGATTCTATAAATTTTGCTGCTGCCTTGGATACAAGACATTAACTAACCAGCCATGATCTCGGGCAAGGCAGGTAACACAAATTCAGAGCTCCCTGGATGACAGGTAAAATAGAAATAAAATTCAAGCCGACCCTTCTATGCCTATGATAGATGTAGGGTAGTAAATTCAACTGAGACCAGATTAGGTTCAGAAGGGAAGTGAAACAGCAAATAAAAAATTTAAAAAGGCAAAAAAGGGATTATGGAAAAAGACTAAAAGGTGACACGGGGCTGAGTGGTTAGCACTGCTGCCTCATAATGCCAGGGACCTGGCTTCAATCCCAGCCTCAGGCCGCTGTCCGTGCGGAAATTGCATATTCCGTCTGTGTGTGCGTGGGTTTCCTCTGGGTGCTACAGCTTCCTCTCACAGTCCAAAGACGAGCAGGTTGGGTGGATTGGCCATGCCAAGTTGGTCATAGTGTCCAGGGATGTCTAGGTTAGGTGGGTTAGCCATGAGGAAATTCAGGGATAGTTTATGGGTTGTGTTTGAACGGGATGCACTTCGGAGGGTCAGTGTGGACTCGATGGATCGAATGGCCTGCTTCCACACAGTTGGGATTCTGGCAGCTAAAATAATGGGCAATTCCAAAGTTGTGTGTTAGCACATTAACAGGGACAGGCCAGTTTTGGGAGGAGTATGGCCAAAATGGGGATTTACACTTAGAGGGAAGAGGCATGACTGAGGTGTTTAAAGAATACTTTCTTTACCTATGAGGCAGGTACTGCCTAGCTGATGATAACGGAGGAGGAAACTCAGTCACTGGAAGGGCTTAAAATTGATAAGAAGGAATCATTGGATAAGCTCTCAGTACTTAAAGCTGATTGGACACTGGGGCTAGATGAAATCCTTGCATTGATACTGAAGAAACGAGAGAGTGCAAATTGCAGAGGCGCAGGCAACAACATTCCAAACTTCTGAGATATAAGACCGGAGAAATGGAAACATCATGCCTTTGTTCAAAAAAAGTTGCAAAGATAAGCCCAGCAATTATAGACCAGCAGCTTAATTTCAGAGGTAAGGCAACTTTGGGAATCAATTAAACAAAAACAGAAATTGCTGCAGGAACTCAACAGATCTGGCAACATCTGTGGAGAGAGAAAAACAGATTTAATGTTTTGAGTCTGGTGACCCTTCAGAACTGTGCCTCACAGCAGACCTGTTCGGAAAATGATATGCCATGGAATCAAAGTACAAGAAGAACCTGGATACAACATTGTCTGAGAGATAGGAAACAGAGAGGGATGGTTAATGGGTTTTTTTTTGCGCTGGAAGAGGTGTGTTTTACAAAATAATTTTACAGAAGTTTTTAAAATGCTTGAGGTGAGAAAGACCTTTTTATATACCAAATGGTCTGGACTTAGAATGCGCTGCCTAGAAGTGTGTGAAGGCAGGCTCAACTGAGACGTTCAAGAGAGCAGTGGATGGTTATTGGAATTGAAATAATGTGCTGGGTTATGAAGAAAGGACAGGAGTTTGACATTAAATTAAAAGAGAGCCAGTGCAGAAGGAATGGGCTGAATGCCTGTAACAATTATCTGACTCTGCAACTTCAGATCCCCACTACTCTCTGGAAAGGCCTAGCAAGCTACTTACTTCAGAGACAATTAGAGATGGGCAATAAACGTTAGTCTAACCAGAGATGTCCACAGCACATGAATGAGTTTAAAAAGAATTAAAAAGAAGCAAGACTCAGACAACATGAGGCTATGGACTGTAAGTGGCAAGTAACATTGTAGATTTTAGCATAAAAATTTGCTGCATTAGCAGAAATAAGATGAAATGTAATAATAAGAAGAAACATTAAAGTGTGCTTTACTGAAAAAAATATCAGCTGGACTGCTCTGATTGTTTTCATTGGTTTTAATGTGTGTGTTGCTGAAGGAATATGTGTGTTTAATTAAATGCAGTAACTCAGCAGTAATGGAATGAATTGTCACATTAACAGTGAAAGGCTGGAGAGCAGTTTTGAAACAGTGATACAGATGTGATTGGGGCAGCTGATTTGGCAGCTGAACAAGGTCTGCTTGGTCACAGAATGGTGCTGTGTAAACACTATATGGTTAATTGGATGAAGTGAAGGTGGAAACAGCATGAGAAAAGTAAATCTGAGGTTAACGTTTGCTAAAATCAAGAGATAAGCCTCTTTCCAGGGAAAACAAGCAAGTTCTATGTTCAGTGATCAAACCGACCTTGGAAAACGGACATGTTTGTGATGTTTGCCTGTGGTCAAACTGATTATTGCTGGAGACAGGACAGTATCAGAGTTTGTTTTCACAGTTTATTTGTATGGAACAAAAGTATAAGAAAGTTTGCCTCAAATCAGAGTGAGCTGGCTCAGGGGGTCATCAAATCAGCAGCTGGAGGTTGGGATGGAAGAAAGATAATTATCTGCTTTGGCCTGATCTTCTGGCAAGTGATATGAGCAGGCTCACTTCTGATTGTAAGCATAGTATGGGTCAGAACTTTTGCAATCGCTTTGTACTGTCCTCTGATTTAATGAATAATATTGCAACATACCATTGTTAGAACTGCCTTGAGTTATTGATTAAACCTGACAGAACGGGGAAAGTGAGAATGAAAGCTTTTGTATTTGTGTCACAAGTGTCAGGCAATGACATTCTTCAAGAGGAAAGAATCTAACTTTGACTTTCAATGGTATTACAATTGCCGAATCCCTCTCCATCACCATACTGGGGATTACTATTGGCCAAAAGCTGGATTAACCAAAGTAATGTAGTTCTTACCTCTATTTTCTCTGATATGGCAATGCTTATGTATTTTGCATCATGTAAGAAACCGGATACTGACATTGTGATATTGATGAATCTAACAAACATTTATTTCAACTAGGTATTATAGTCAAAGAGTGTGGTGCTGGAAAAGCACAGCCAGTCAGGCAGCATCTGTGGAGTAGGAGAATCGCGTTTCAGGGGATATTATACAGAAACGCTACATTTCTCAAATATGTCAGTCTCTATACTAACAGGTTACACAGAGCAGCTTATTTCTTGCAGCATGTAATTCTGAATGTTTTTGTTCATACACAGGATGAGGGCATCGCTGACTCAGCCAGTATTGATTGTCCCATCCCTCGTTCCCCAGAGCCAACCACACTGTGTGGGTCTGAGGGCAGGTATGGAAGGCAGATTTCCTTCCCTAAAAGGCATTAGTGAACCAGATGAGTTTTTCTGAGAATCGATAATGGTTTCATGATTATCATTAGATTCAATTCCAGATTTTTTATTGGATTCAAGTTCCACCATTTGCCATGGTGGGATTTGCACCTGGGTCCCCAGAATGTTGCCTGGGCCTCTGGATTTACAGTCCAGTGATAATACCACTAGGCCACATGCTCCAGATTGTCCCCAAGTTAGTGGAACAAGTTGAGAGGTTCCCAACAAGTTAGCTCTCTATTAACCTACTGCCCACTCACATCCTGTCAGTACACCTCACCGACATCGTCAGGGGAAACACCCACATTATCAGATACATGTTAAAGCTGTACTCTATCCTGGAGTGGAAACAAGGTGCTTACAAAAACTTTTTGACAAATGGCACAGAATACAAAGTTATTACAGGGCAGACTGAGGACACTCAGCCCCTCATATCTATGCCTGCTTTCCAAATGAGAATTTCACTCAATATGATTCTCCAACATTCTTCCTGCTTTAACCCTACACATTCCTTCTTTACTAATAATAGCTGAATTTCACCTTGAATGACTTGATTGAGTCTGCCCCCACCACACTCTCAGGCTGTACACTCCAGGCATTCACTGCGTGAACATTTGTTTCACATAGAATCCGTATAATGTGGAAGCAGATCAAATCCACACTGACCTGTCCCCTACCCTGCACTCCCCATGGCTAAACACCTAGCCTGCATATCCAAAGATGTAGAAGTTAGGTGGATTGGACATGCTAAATTGACCATAGTGTCCAGGGATGTGCAGGCTAGGTGGGTTAATCATAGGGTTTAGGGGGTGAGTCTGGGTGAGATGCTTTTCAGAGATTCAGTGTGGACTTGATGGGTTAAATGGCCTGCTTCCACACTGTAGGGATTCTAAGATTCTAAGATCTTTGAATTGTGGGAAGAAATGGAGCACCCAAAGGAAATCTACTCAGACACAGAGAGAATGGTCAAACTCCACATGGACAGTCACTCAAGAGTAGAATCTAACCCTGGGTCCCTGGCGCTGTGAAGCAGCAGTGCTAACCACTGAACTACCATGCTGGTTCATAGCGTAACATAATAAATATAGGTTTTAATGTCATAGGGAATTAAAAGCTGTTTAGGGAAAAAAAGGAAAGGTTCAGCATGACGAAGTAAACTGAACACCTTGGATTAAGGGTTGAAGTTGGAGGTTAATTGAAACCTAGTCCTTTCACTGTGGTGGTTCACCAAGCAATGATTTGGTACTGGAAATGAGATTTTTGATATCCTGATGCCATTTATGGAAAGACACAAAGCATGATGCAGAAATGAATCACCAAGAAAGGAGACAGCCGGTGTACATTCACCTGTTTTAAGGCTGAGACAATGGACCATGGATTGGAAATTCTGAAAAGGGGAGCATATCTGAGAATTTGATTAGTGCAAGGATACATAGGCAATGATGGAATCAATGTGCCATTTTGTTCCCCAGCTGGAAACCCTTCCTTGTCCTTTAATGCAGGCAGGTTTTATGGAATACATATCTGGCACCTTGCCCCCCTTGCTTTGCCCTAATTCCCAAAGAACACCCCAGTTCCGTGAGAGCATTAAAACATAATGTGCCCCAGGTATTTGTTTTCATTCACATGAACATCATTCACCTACTTCAGTATCGACATGTTAACTTCCAATTGAAGCTCAGGAAGGAATGCATTCGCAGCGCCTTGTGCTCAACAGTCAGGCTGGTGATGCTGTGTTACACAGCCAATTCCAACCTGTCATGCAAGGCAAGCAGGTCTATAGAGCACATCAGCACATGAGCCACTGGATTGATTTACACACACACACAACAGAGATTTATTCCTTGTAGCTATCCAGGCCCTCTTACTGTCTCACTGGTTATGTAGCTTCAGTGACAGGAAATGATGGGGATAATTACCTAAACTCAAGTTTCATGTACAGCTCTACTGCCGAGGCAATTTGGTGCTGCCTCTAAAGTTCCCATTACATTGTCAAATGACAGTAGCTAGTACTTCTCTAATGGCCAGGAATAATAGCTCTGTCTAACCTTTCCACTCATTAGCCTAAGTATATATGATAGCCAAGTAAAGTCAGTGGCTTGGTGGCAGTAGCAATAGACTAGTGATCCAAACTAATCCTCCCAGGCACACAGCAGCTGGTGGGATTTAAATTCATTCAATAAATCTGCAGTTGAAAGCTAGCCTCAGTAATGTTAATCATGAAATTATCATCTAGGTAAAAACAATGACTGCAGATGCTGGAAACCAGATTCTGGATTAGTGGTGCTGGAAAAGCACAGCAGTTCAGGCAGCATCCAAGGGGCAGTAAAATTGACGTTTCAGGCAAAAGCCCTTCATCAGGAATACAGACAGAGTGCCTGAAGGGTGGAGAGATAAATGAGAGGAGGGTGGGGGTGGGCAGAAAGTAGCATAGAGTACAATAGGTGAGTGGGGGAGGGGATGAAGGTGATAGGTCAGGGAGGAGGGTGGAGTGGATAGGCGAAAAAGAAGATAGGCAGGTAGAACAAGTCATGGGGACAGTGCTGAGCTGGAAGTTTGGAACTGGGGTGAGGTGGGGGAAGGGGAAATGAGGAAACTGTTGAAGTCCACATTGATGCCCTCGGGTTGAATAAAAATCCATCTGATTCAGTAATCTCCACTGCAGAAGAGAATTTGTCATCCTTCAGCCATATCGCAATATGTTGCCGCTTAACTGCCCTCTGAAATGGTGGGGCAAGCCATTTAGCTTCAAGGGGCAAATGGAAAGGACAACAGATGCTGGTTTTGGCAATGATGCCCATGTCCTGTAAAAGGTGAAAAATGATGTACCATCAACCTACAAGCTATTGGTGATCAAATTTACTTCTACACTTCTGTGTCACCAATGACTGGCATTTATTGAGCGAGTCTACTGTGCTAAAGTGTCCCAAGGCATGACACAGGAACACTCTCAGTTAAATTTCAGCACCTAGTCACATTAGGATGAATCAGTCCACATTTTATTTTTATACATTAAAGGGGTATGGGTGTCATTGGCTTGGCCACTGTTAATGCCCATCCTGAGTTGCCCATGAGAAGGTGGTGGTGAGCTGTCTTCTTGAACTGTTGCAGTCCATGTGCTGTGGGTTGACCCGCAATGTCATTAGGGAGGGAATTCCAGGATTTTGACTCAGCAACACTGCAGTTACGGTGATGTATTTCCAAGTGGGGTGATGTTTAGCTTGGAACAGTGTGTGTCTTGTGTGAGATCTGTAACATTACATGGTGGAATAGCTTCCTAACACTCACTCCTATATAAAGCATAGAGGAGAAAGTGAAGACTGCAGATGCTAGAAATCAGAGCTGAAAATGTGTTGCTGGAAAAGCGCAGCAGGTCAGGCAGCATCCAAGGAGCAGGAGAATTGACATTTCGGGCATGAGACCTTCCGAAGAGCTTCTGGGCAGAGGAGATGACCTGGGGTGTGCAGTGAGAGAGGGACTAACTGAAATCCTTGTAGAGGGAGGAAGAGAGCTTCTTCAAGGAAGGCATCCTTGCAAGAGGATTCGCAGTAGGTTAAAAGCTTTGAGGAGAAAGTGAGGACTGCGGATGCTGGAGATCAGAGCTGAAAATGTGTTGCTGGAAAAGCGCAGCAGGTCAGGCAGCATCCAAGGAGCAGGAGAATCGACATTTCAGGCATGAGCCCTTCTCTTCAAGGAAGGCATCCTTGCAAGAGGATTCGCAGTAGGTTCCCCCAAGTCCCTCCTCCCTACCTTTTATCTTAGCCTGCTGGACACACTTTCCTCATTCCTGACCAACCAACCCAACCACCCCATGGCTCAACACTTCAACTCCCCCTCCCACTCCACCAAGGACATGCAGGTCCTTGGACTCCTCCATCGCCAGACCATAGCAACACGACGGTTGGAGGAAGAGCACCTCATCTTCCGCCTAGGAACCCTCCAACCACAAGGGATGAACTCAGATTTCTCCAGTTTCCTCATTTCCCCTCCCCCCACCTTGTCTCAGTCAAATCCATCAAACTCAGCACCGCCTTCCTAACCTGCAATCTTCTTCCTGACCTCTCCTCCCCCACTCCCAATCCGGCCTATCACCCTCACCTTGACGTCCTTCCACCTATCGCATTTCCAACGCCCCTCCCCCAAGTCCCTCCTCCCTACCTTTTATCTTAGCCTGCTGGACACACTTTCCTCATTCCTGAAGAAGGGTTCATGCCCGAAACGTCGATTCTCCTGCTCCTTGGATGCTGCCTGACCTGCTGCGCTTTTCCAGCAACACATTTTTAGCCCTATATAAAGCATAGCCACACATATTAAACATTAGACTGTGATTCACTGTGAACATGCTGTATTCTTTTCCTTCATGAGCTATGTGTGTTACTGAGAAGAGTCATAGAATCAGCGTCATACAGCTCAGAAACAGACCGTTTGGTCCAACTCATCCTCATCGACGAGATATCACAATCTGATCTCGTCTCGTTTGCCAGCACCTGGCCCAGATGCCTTTTAAATGTTGCAATTGCACCAGCCTCCACCACTTCCTCTGACAGCTCACACACCGCGTTCTGTGTGAAAACGTTACCCCTCAGGCCCTTTTAAATTTTTCCCCTCTCACCTTAAACTCATGCCCTCTAGTTTTGGACTCCCCCACCCTAGGAAAAATACCTTGGCTATTCACCCTATCCATGCCCCTCATGATTTTATAAACATCTATAAGGTCACCCCTCAGTCTCCGACACTCCAGGGAAGAAAGCCCAGCCTATTCAGCCTCTCCAGGTAGTTCAAACCCTTGAGTCCCCACAACATCCTTGTCAATCTTTTCTGCACCCTCTCAAGTTATCACATCATTTCCATGGAAGGGCGACCTCAATTGTACGCAGTATTCTAAAAGTGGCCTTGCCAGTGTCATCACTTGCTGCCCATTCCTAATTGCCCTTGAACTGAGTGGCTTGCAAGGGGTTTCAGATGATGTTTGAGAGTCAACACATTGCTATGGGTCTCAGAGTCACGTACAGACCAATCCAGATCAGGCTGACAGATTTTGTTCCCGGAAGGTCATTACTGAACCAAATGCATTTTTCATGACAAGCAGCAATAGCTTTGATGTCTGCATTACTGAGACTAGATAAATATTCCAAATTCATTCCCTGAATGTAAATTCCACCAGAGCAGTGTTGGGATTTAAACCTATGTCCTCAGATCATGAGCTCTGTGACCTCTAGATTAGTATCTCAGTGACGTCCCCACTCTGCCAGTACCTTTCCCAAAGAAGAACATTAAAGGGAGACAGTTGGAGCAGGAAGAGAATGTTTTCAGTGCGATGAGTTTGTAAACATGAGAATTTAAAATACACCATGGCAACTCATTTGTGGGCTGGCTCCAAGAACAAAATGAGCTTGAAAGCTGCTGTATTGTTGGAAAAAGAAATTCAAATGTTTCAATAATGTGCTTCAAAAAGGGGACTCTCAGTCTGACTTCCTTATTCATCTGATCCAAACAAGACCAGGGAGGATTCATTTTAACTTCTGACAGTCGTGTGAAATGTTATATCAGTTATCTGATTTAATCAGGAGATGAACATAATGGAACTTTGACAAATTGGGTTAAGGAGAATCCAAAGGGACTCTACAAGTACATTAAGGACAAAAGGGTAATTAGGGAGAGAATAGGGCCCCTTTAAGATCAGCAAGGCCACTGACATGTGGTACCAAAGGAGATGGATGAAATAATAAATGAGTATTTTGTATCAGTGTTTACTGTGGAGAAGGACATGGAAGATGGAGAACATGGGGAAATAAATAGCGACATCTTGAAAAATGTCCATGTTACAGAGGAAGAGGTGCTGGATGTCTTAAAATGCGTAAAGTGGATAAAATCCCCAGGACCTGATGAGGTGTACACTAGAAGAGATCACTGGGTCCATTGTTGAGATATCTGCATCATCGATAGCCACAAGTGAGGTGCTGGAAGACAAGAGGTTGGCTAATGTAGTGTCACTATTTAAGAAAAGTGGTAAGGAAAAGCTAGCAATAACTAGCCATTTGGATACAGAACTGGTCAAGTGGGGACTATTGTCAGTGTTGACCAGTTTGGGCTGAAGGGCCTGTTTCCATGCTGTATTACTCTATGACTCTATCTGTTGACTTTTGTTTCGTTTTATGCCATAGCTGAAGACATCACTCAGTAGGAACAAGTTCAGTCTTGGATGGGAGCTCAGGACTGGGCTTTATAGTTACAATAATTATTGCATATTTTAAAATGATTAATTAATGCCATATATAATCAGAGGCCATTAATCTAATTGAAGTTTTATCTCTCTCTCTTTCTCTGTCCCTCTCCACAGATGCAGCCTGACCAGTGGTGTAGTGCAGGGGTCCTGGATCATCTTGAAACGTTTTAGTTGCTATGGTCATTCAAAACATGCCATTCAATTGATGGGGTTGTCACTACAAACTTGATTGTAACTCTCTTTCTCTAAAGGATACCTGCTGTGTGGATTTTACTCAGGAAGGCTGCTCTATGTGGCACACTGAAGTGGGATGGCGGCCAGTGGGTAGGTTGAACATATCATTGTGGAACTCGTGAGAGGGGTGCAGTATGAATGGTTCCAAGCAGTTTGTATGTACAGGTTTCTCATGCTTTCTGGAAGTAGAACGCTCCTATGAAACCTTTCATAAGCCAAAAAGACGTAAAGTGAAGAAGCATTAATTTATATGGGAAAAGTTTCGTCTTTTCTTGTAAAAGTGAAACTTCCTTCAGATTTCTTTTGGTTAGCGAAAACATGTACTAATGTAGGTCTTTTGTAAAAGTGAAGTGGTGTAAAGCAGGAGATACCTGTATCTGTCAGTCAGCAGATGGGTAGGAGTGATGTTTGTGAGGACAGGAAGCCATTGAACAGATTCAAGGAGCTGAACAAACTACTCCTGTTACTCTTTTCCAGTGATTTTGGTCCGACAGGTGCAGAGTACTGTGCTGTGGAATGTGACAGGGCAGGTGCTGAGGTTGACAGCATTGTGACAATAATTCTATAGAAATATCCAGCAAGTCTGAGGGGACATTGGATCAACACTGTGGTCCTTCATCATTGTAGAAGCAAATGATCCTACCACTAGACTGAATTCCAAGAGATAATTTAAGGACCACAGAACCGCCAGTCTCAGCTCTGAGCAACCCTTTTGGCTTTTTATAGCAACAGGTCATGCTCTGTGTGTCTCAGAACTTAATTTGGCTGCTAAGTCAAAGGTCATAGGATATCTTGATACTGAACACTCTATTGACATTATGTGTCGAGAAAAGGCCCATACGTAAATAAGCAGGTCCCAACACAATAAAGGCTTTGACATAGTGAGCTAATGCCCTCATGTTAAACACATTAGCCACCTATGTCTAATCTGAAAAAGCCAATTCAGCTGTACAGTCATTGATGCCATTCTGTGATATACTGAGGTCGGTGGTTTCCATCTTGCAAACATGTACAAGCTGGAAGGTTAACCCATCTTTTCAGCCTTTAGCCCTGGCTTGTATTTCACCATCTTTGTGGAGTGAGGGTGAAGAGGAAACTTTGTTTCACTTTTAGGCTGAAATCAGATGTCATAGGGACATTAGCAGCTTCTCTACTTGTGAAAGTGTCAACACCCGAGAAACAGTAACTGCAATCATGGTGTGGTTACTAACCGATTATCCACACCTCATTAACAGGTATGTATACATCACAGATCCCATATATTCTGAGCAGGCAAGACTGAAGGTAACTTCGCGTTTGGGACTGGAAAAGGGCTTTTTCTAATTAAATGTGTGTTTTACTCGATTAACGCACTTCACCCAGCACCATTTTCTTGAGAGAGGAGGGTGAGTGGGCAGAAGTGCAATTGGGGAAAGGGATTTAGTGAATGTGAGAGACGATTTCGGTACAAATAGTTAAGATGTGCATGACCTCAGAGTCTAAGGGGAATAGAGCCGTGGGGGTAGGGTAAAACATGCTTCTCTATAATAAAGGACAAGACAGAGTAGAAAAACAAGTCCTTGATTGATAAGACCACTAACTCTGACAGAGAAGAATAAGTCCTTGACTGATAAGACTGCAGGCTAGAAAAACAACTAGGGAGACATATACTGCAGACTTTGTGATAAGGGTCCAGAATGGAAAAATAATGAATGTTCAGAATGTGAACCTCGTGACTCTTTAGAGCTATAGAAGGGAGGAGCTTGAACTGTATTTAATCGAAAACTTTGTTAGCCTGGCGCGTCTTTTTTTTTCAAGGGTGCCCAACTCTGCAGACTTGTTAATAAAACTTTGTTTTCCTGAATTTGTCTAGAGCGATTATTGAGAAGCGATTTTCGTTTCTAACAGTGAATATTGCTGTTTCAGATTGTTAGTAGTTTTTGTTTAGATCACCTGGGGATTGACACATATTTCAGTAAGACCACTGAAAGCTACCTCATTCTGTTTGTACTTTCATACCATGGGACCAACATACCAACATTTCCTTTTAACATTTCAAAGTAGCAAATGAAGAAAGGAGGTGTGTCCTGTATCTTAAAGTGCAGGTTGGGCAGGGAGGCTGCTGGTATCAATGACAACCATCCAGAATTCCTCATGGATTAGGGTGCAAAGAGGTGGATGTGGTTTGCCAAGCTTGCCTGCAAACGTCTTTGTCATCTGCTGCCAGTTCCAGAAACACTACCATCCTTAAATCATTAAACCAGCGAAACTTGGCTTGCTCAACAACCATGTAATTAGACCACATAATCACCAGGGCGGAGGTGGGTACTGCAGATGCTGGAGATTAGAGTCAAGATTGGAGTAGTGCTGGAAATGCACAGCAGTTCAGGCAGCATCCGAGGAGCAGGAAAATCAGGATCTTTCATCAGGATCATTCCTGAGGAAAGGCTTTTGCCTGAAATGTCGATTTCCCTGCTCCTCGGATGCTGCCTGACCTGCTGTGCTTTTCCAGCACCACTCTAACCTTGACATATAATCACCAGGCTAGGGTCAATTTCTTGGTTCAGTTATCTGATCTCAGTGCCCAAGAATGGAGTAAGTTATAGTGTTGTGAGTCAGATGGGGGGGGAAGGTTGTTGCAGGAGTGCTGGGTCAGCTTGAATTAGGAAGCAAGAGAAATATTAGGCAAGATTAAAAACCTTGCATCGGTTTCACCTGCAGTGCACATCTCTATCACCGTACGGTCCATTGCTGTGTTCCCACTTTCTACAATCAACCCTGAAGAATGTTCATATTGAAAAGCCCTTAGGGAACTGTAGCTCCTGTGGAGAAGGGGGGAAAACACTGTGCTGGGGTAGGTAGAAAGCCACTGATGTGCACAATGTAAGATTTTCCCCAGTATCTGGTGCTGAACATAACTTGGGAGTTCTCAGGATTTGGTTGGAAGTTGGAACTGTGCTCTAAAACCTCAGGTCACAGCATGCTAAGATTTGTAGCTCACTGTCCAACATTTTTCAATTTAGAGTGCTGTGTGATAATTTTCATGTGGGAGGACTGGGCTCATTCAGTTTATACTGGACAGTGCATGCAGGTGTAGTTCCTTTGACTAATTTCACGGTGTGTTAAACAGAGTCACACAGTTTAAATTGAGCCACTGCTGTAACTCTGAGCTGAATTTTCCACTCGTCATCAATGGTTGGTTGCGTTCTGTGCCAGTTTCTGCTCTGATGCTATATGTGGGTTTGACACTCAACTGACTTATCCACCATGATATTTTAGGTTTATATATATATAAAAAAAAACTTCAAGTAACAAGTTTGGATATGTTGTGATAGACCTCCATAGTAGGTGGGAATCGTATCTCTTGGCTACAGGTAGAGTCTGTACCATTATATCACTGACCAGAGAAATACATTCCCTCTCAATGGTCGGTTCCCACTTTTCTTGATTAGACTTTTCCAATTCCAGATTGAAGTGTGCTGAATTAGCTGATCTTGGTCAAGGTGTTTCTGCAATTTGACACATTGAGATAAAAGCAGCTTCAGTCCAAACTCCCAGGTTATATCACCCTCTAACTCTCACCCAATGTAATGATACAAAATTAAAGGCATGGTAATGAGACAAGGAATAAAAGGTGAGACCACAGGAAGTGTAAATGGTAAAAGCAGAATCGTTACCGACAGCCACTGTCTGAGAAAATGGGGGTAGTGCTTATGATCAGAAATTGTTGAACATGATATTCAGCCTGAAGTTTGGCAAAGCAAAATTATTTATTTCATATCAATAGTTTGTGATCATAAAGAGCTCATGCTTGTTTATTCATTGACAATTGACATATCTATTTATACAAGCCTTATAATGCGGTGCTATAGAGACATAGATCACATAAATGAACGAGTTCCCTAACTTAAAGCAGAAAAATAATCATCTTCTACTATTGATAACGTAGGGAATTCTTGTGAAGCAGTTAGCATCCCAGGGTTTATGGAAAATGTTTCATAACACGGTAAATTGGATACCAATGGCAGCGACTAGGAGTGAGCGAGGTTCCTGGTCAGTCAGACGATGTGGTAGCTGCAGCATGGCAGCCTTCCCATGTTAAAAGAATCCAAGTACAGGCTCTTGCCATGAGCAAGCATCATTCTCATTCCTGATGGACTATCACAGACACACATCACCTTTGTAATACATTCTAAACCTTTAGAGAGCCTGTGCCATCCACTGGAACACCCATATTAGTATGAAGATTAAATTGGGTACGCCAATTGGATGAGTGCAAATATAATTTCCAGCCTCCTGGCTCTAGTTAAACACCTGCTGACAAAGTGTACAGGCATTGGGCGGCTGCTGGATTGGGAGGTACTCATGGTCAAATATCCTGCCAACATGTGGAAATTAAAGTGTGTCAATGCTAATGGACTCAGGCCCTGCAGAATTTGGGAAATCCAGCAAAGATAGGGGGAACGCAAAAAAAATTGTCTAATGAAGATTTAATGAAAAATAAAAGCCAATATGGATGTCACTGGTAAGGCAACTATTTTCTTGCCCATCCCTTGTTGCCATTAACAGAGTAGTGGTGGGCCTTTTTAAAAATTGCTTAGAGGTAAGGACACTACCACTTCTCCACAAGAATCCCCTTGTAGATATTATAGGCTGACAGTAAACATCACAATTATTATCTCGTGAAAACCAGAAACACCCGTGACAGTTCAAGATGCAATAGATGGGAATGGTGAGAGAAATTAAAAGAAAACTATTTCATAGCCCACAGTAATTAAGTTTAATTGTTAAATACGTCAGCTCACGTACCGTTTCAGGGAACATCTCTGAGACACAAGCATCAAACAACACCACCGCTGCCGCTCCCACTCTGGCAAGGATACACAAGTCCCGGGCCTCCTCCATCACCAAATTCAAATGTCTGGAGGAAAAACGCCTTATCTTCCATGTTAGGATCCTCCAATCACTCGGCATCAACGTTGACTTCACCAGTTTCCTCATCTCCCCTCCCCCCACCTCATCCCATATCCAATCCTTCAACTCAGCACCGATCTCATGAACTGTCCTACCTGTCCATCTTCCCCTCCAACCTCTAACCATCACCCCCCACCTTCATTGACCTATTGCCTTCCCAGCTACCTTTCCGTCATCCCACCCCCACCCCCACATTCTTATTTATCTCTCAGTCCCCTAATCCCCTCTCCACATTCCTGATGAAGGACTTATGCCCGAAACATCTCCTGTTCCTTGGATGTTGTCTGACCTGCTGTGCTTTTCCAGCACCACACTTTTCGTCTCTGATATCCAGCATCTGCAGTCCTCATTTTCTCAAAGTAATGAAGTAGGCTCATAGTAGAATTTTGAAAATGTACAGCCTCCTAATGCATCACCACAATATACAATTTTCACACTTTATGTTCACAGTAAGTCTCTATAGCACCATTAACTCACAGACCTGTGTTGGGTATAGACCATCAGGTTGAATGACATGTTGGTGTATGGTCTGTGGAACAATGAATATTAAGAACCAGTTCTGAATTACTGGGAGATGGATGATACTTGTGAAATAAATTTTCCTCTTTCTGATCCCAATTGACCTACACTTTCCTCCATTTCAGAATTCACACTTTTTATATCTCTAAGGTTAAGAACTGAGGCTTGATTTTTGAAAGCATTCCACACTGATATACTCAACTTGAGCACTACAGCTGCAACAGCTCTGAATCATGCTTTTAGCTGTGAAACTGAGCTTTCCCTTGTCATCTCTATATCTAGCATTAGGCTTGGAATATTTTGAAGAAGTGCAGAGGGGATTAAATGTAATTTTACCCTTAAAGATCACAAAGCATTAATAACTGTAAGTTTGAGACTGTTAGGCTTTTGCTAGACAATGTGTAGAAGGATGTGGAGGCAAGGCAGATCGGTGAAGTTAATGGTCAGTTGCTGTTTTGATTACACCCCAAAAATACTTTACAGTCTAAGAAGGCCTGTCACTATTGCAAAGTGGAAACAATGTAGCCGAATTTACACAGAAGGTTCTCACAAACAGCAATGTAAACATACATTGTCAAACATTGGAAGAGATACAAATATTGTTCAGGGCATGAGAAGAAAATCCGGATTCTCTCTGAAATATTATTGTAGAATCATTTACAGCCACCTTAAGACAGCCTCAAAATAAGGTTTCAACCAAAAGACTGTACTTCAAACAGTGCAGCACTTCCTCATTTCTGCAGTAGTGTTAGGCAAGATTGTGTGCTCGAGTGATATAACACCTTAACAGATATGTGGAACACCGCTGGTCACAGGACTTCAATCTGAAAAACAACTTCCACCACCAGCCCCTGTCTCCTACCATCAAGCCAATTTTGTATCCAATTGGCCAGCTGTCAATGAACCCTATGTGATCTAACTTTGATAGCCAGTTCTACCATGTGGAACCATGTCAAAGGCCTTACTAAAATCCATAGAGTCATGACCTTCTGTCTCAGATGAGAATGCTACCAACTTAACCATAAGAAAAATTCGAGGTAAAAGCTGAAATTGTTGGCATGAAGGGTCTAATGTGGCTGTTCAATCTTTAATGCCTCAAACAGACTGTTATTAGTATCCAGTTTATTTGCCATTTGCAGCTTTTAATGTTGAGAGGCTGTGTCTGAATATTTTTCAGCTGTGTTAAGCAATGCCTTGCAGGAAGAGATTTATTAATACATTTTTTTCCTAAACTCAATGCAAATGTTTTAATGAAATGACAAATGGTTCTGGGATGGAGTTATCTGGAACAGGTACTAACTGCTCCAAACAAAATTCCTCCCCCAGAGTATCTCGGCAGGTCCTGTTCAAGGAATGGATCTTAATCCGCTGACAAGAGTTTCTACTCAATCGTCTTGCTTGGATTAGCAGCAGCTGCACTCGAGTTTTTAGCTTCAACAAACGCCATGGCTTATATACTATACTCTGAGGAAGGTACAGAATCCAGAGCTCTTCCACACCATTTCCCACCACCTCTATAGCAGCTCAGGTCAGGCCTCCATGACTCCAAGGGTTAAATTCTATGTGAAGGCATGATGCAGAGCTGTTGCGGCCGTAGTCCTCAAGTTGCGCGGATCAGCATGGAATGCTTACAAAAACCAAGCCTCTGTTCTTAACATAAGAGTTAAAAAGTGTGAAATCTGAAATTGTGTCCTAGTGTGACACACCCCACTCAATTTCCATTTGCACAGAATGCCATAATTGCAAGCTGATAACAACCAGATTATCCTTTTTTTTAAACATGCTGGTTGTGGGATAAACATTGCTCTTCTGAGCAACAGCATTACAATTTGGCAGGTAACGCCTTAGTTTCACATTACATCTGAAAGACAGCCTCCCCTCAATCCTGCAAGAAATGTCAGGAAGAATTATGCACGAAAACTTTTGGATGCAAGTTAAAAGCACAACTTTTGATTCAAGAGACCAGTACCACTGAACCACAACAAACATCAAACTGCCTCAGAGATTCTCCCAAATGTGACCTCCTCTTACTTCAAATACTTGGGTGCACCCTGATTCTCCCCAGCAGTGGCTACTCATTCAGCCTGTACAGATCCCTGACCTTGCGTTTCCCCACTGCTTTGTTTGTTCTTTGTCCACAGCCCAGCTTCATCTGGTTAGCATCTATGTCTTTTTCAATATATTGCACTTTTCTATATCACAATTTGCTAATAAAGATATAAAATTGGCAGCAAGTAATGATATAGTTGGACAATAGATCATAATGTGGAATAGGTTTAGGAAACAATAAGAAATAGCAAGGGAATAAAGTCACATGTAGGAGTAATCTATAGGCCAGGCACAAGAAGAGTTGCTTAATTTTCAGACAAGATCCAAATTGGCAAAAATGGAGACATGTAACAATTTTACCAGAATGGTCATGGGTGACTTTAATCTTCAAATTGACTGAACAAGTCAAGTAGGTAAGGGTGATATGGAAGATGAATTTCTAGAGTGCATCAGTGATTGGTTCTTTGAGTAGTTTGCTGCAACCCAGGGAACAAAATGTTTTAGATCTAGGAATGTGTAATGAGGTAGGAATAATAAGATCTCGTAGTCATGAATCCTCAAGGGGAAGTAATCGCAACATAGCAGAATTTCTAATTCATTTTGAGACCAGTTAAGCTTTCAAAAGAAGGCCTCAAATAAAAGCAACTACAAAGGTATGAAGAAAGAGTTGTTTAAAACAGGCTGGGAAAATAAATTAAAGTCTGGATGTGCAGTAGCAGACATTTAAGCTCATATTTAATAATGCTCTGTAAAAATTTATCCCAATCAAAAAGGTGTCAATGAGAAAGATCCAATCAAAGACAATACAGGGCAGCAAAAATTAATGGTGAGCAAGATGATTGGGAGTTTGTTTTTTAGGAATCTGTAGCAGATGAGTAAAAAAAAAAGTGATGGAGAAAATAAATTCTGAAAATAAATTGGCAAATTGTATTAAAAATAACAAGAGCTCCTATGGATAAATACGAAGTACCTTAAATAAATGGGTGGCACAGTGGTTAGCACTGCCGCCTCACAGCGGCAGGGACCTGGTTCGATTCCTGCCTCGGGACTATCTGTGTGGAGATTGCACGTGCTCGCTGTGTCTGCATGGGTTTCCTCTGAGTGCTCCTGTTTCCTCCCACGATCCAAAGATGTACAGGTTAGGTGAATTGGTCATACTAAATTGCCCATAGTGTTCAGGGATTTGTAGGTTAGGTGCATTAGTCAGGGGTAAATGCAGAGTAATAGGGTAGGAGAATGGAATGGTGGGTTACTCTTCAGAGGGTCAGTGTGGACTTGCTGGGCCAAATGATCTGTTTCCGCACTGTAGGGATTCTTCTAAATGTGGGACCCTTAGGGGAAATGGGTAGGGAATTGCTGAAGTAGAGAAGGGAAATGGCAGATAATTTAAACCAATATTTTCCATCAGTCTTCATGGTGGAGGAAACTGAATAGATCACAAAGATAACAGATAAGCAAACTGTTAATGGGAGGAAAGGTCTTATGACAGTCTCTGTCACAAGGTACAGTGCACTGAACAAACTAATGAAACTAAAGGCTTGCATTTTCGGACTTAAAAGGAAATGGCTGCAGGCATAGTGAAAGGATTGGTTGAAATATTTCAGAGCTAGATTCCAGTGATTGGAAACCAGTAATGCGGTTTTCAAGAAGGAAGGAGGACAGAAAGCAGAAGAATACAGGTTAGTTAGTTTAACATCTGCACAGGTCATGCACTTTGGCAGGAAGAATCAAAGGTAGACTATTACTTAAATTGAAAGAAACTCTAAAAAAGGGCAACACAGAGATCCTGGATGTTCTTTTGCATGTGAAATAAGAGGTTAGCATGCAGGTACAGCAAGTAATTAAGATGAATTGAATTTGGTCATTATTGCTAAGGGCTTGGTGTTTAAAAATAGTGGTTTTGTTACAACTGTACAGGGTGCATTAGTGATACTGTACCTGGAGTACTGTGTACAGTTTTTGGTTCCTGTATTTAAAAAAAGGGATATACTGAAGGCTCTTCAAAAGAGATTCACTGAAGTGATCTGTAGGATAAAGAGGTTAACTGATCAAAAATGGCTAAACATGGCCTTTATTCATTGGAATTTATGTGATTTTATTGAAACAAGATACTGAGGTTTGACACTGCAGATATTAATAAGTTTCTACAGATGGAGGTTTCTCTAACAAGGAAACACTTACAGGATGTACAAGTACACTCATTTGAAACTGAGATGGGAAGGAATTTCTTCTCTGAGGGGAGCAAACATCTTGAATTATCTGCCCCCATAGAGTGGTTAAGGCCTGATCAATGAAAGTATTTAAAGGGAAGGTAGATAGATCCGAATGAAATCAGTAGGTATGAGGGCAGATTTGATGCAACCTTGCAAAAAGGATGGTATTGCCTGTTGGAGGTTAATCATCACAGCCCCTGGACATTGCTGTAGGGGCTTCTTATGACAATGTCCCAGACCCAATTATAACCAGGAGTTGACAGCCATGACAAACTGTCATGAAAGAGACATTGAGACAGATCAGCTGTGATCTTATTGAATGGAGGAGCAGATTTGAGGGGTCTCATGACCCAGATCTGCTACTATTACATATTTTCTTATAAGCCCTAGTTAGTAGCAGCAATCATATCTGCACAAAATAAAAGTCCCTTAACAAAAACACATTACATTTAAATAAAAGTAAACCATAGAGAGCTATACTCAATTTGGGTTCCTTTGTTTCCAGACCTCATTAAAGCTTTGGTTCAAATATGGATACAAGACCTCAATTGTAGAGAGGTGGTGATATTGAGACAGCATTTTATGGTGCAGTAGTAGTGTTCCTATCTGAGCCAGGAGGCCCAGGTTCAAGTCGCTTCAAAAGGTGTAGAATACCATCGCTGGACAGCCTGATTAGACAGAGTGCTGCATCAAAAAAATGAAATCAGTAGGTATGAGGGAGGATTTGATGCATGCCTTGCAGATAGTTTTGCTTGTTGGAGGTTAATCATCACAACCCCAGGATATTGATGTAGGGGCTTTTCAGGATAGTGTCCCAGACCCAATTATAATCAGCTGTTTCATCAATGACTGCCAGAAGGTCAGAAGGTGAGACTTTTGTTGATGATTGCTGTGTTCAATACAATTCAGAAGTCCTCAGATGTGGCAGTCTGCATCCGTATTCAAATGCAGCAAAATCTGGACAACATTCATGGTTAGGATGGTAAGTGGTAACTTTCAAACAAGTGCCCTGCACTGAATATCTCCAGCAACAGAGAATCTAACCACCTCCCCCATGACATCCCATTACAGTGGTTAGCACTGCTGCCTCACAGCTCCAGTGTCCCAGATTTGATTTCAACCTTGGGCGACTGCCTGTGTGGAGTTTGCATGTTCTCCCCAGGTCTGCGTGGGCTTCCTCTGGATGCTCCGGTTTCCTTCCACAGTCCAAAGATGTGCAAGTCAGGTGAATTAGCCATGCTAAATTGCCCATAGTGTTAGGTTAATTAGTCAGAGGGAAATGGGTCTGGGTGGGTTACTCTTCGGAGGGTCAGTGTAGACTTGTTGGGCCAAAGGACGTTTCCACACTGTAGGGAATGTAATAAAAAAGTCAGTGGCTACAAGAACAGGTCAGAAGCTGGGAATTCCACCAGGGTTGGAGGATTTGAGCTATAGGGAGAGGCTGAATAGGCTGTGGCTGTTTTCCTTGGAGCTTTGGAGACTGTTGGGTGACCGCATAGAGGTTTATAAAATCATGAGTGGCATGGATAAAGTAAATAGACAAGATCTTTTTCCCTGGAGTGTAGGAGTCTGGAACTACAGTGCATAGGGTTAGGGTGAGATGGGAAAAATTTAAAAGGGACCTAAGGGGCAACTTTTTTTATGCAGAGGGTGGTGAGAGCATGGAATGAGCTGCTAGAGGAAGTGGTGGAGGCTGGTACAATTACAATACTTAAAAGATATCAGAATGAGTTCATGAAAGGAAGGATTTATAGGGATATGGGCCAAGTGCTGGCAAATGGGACAAGGATTAGGTTAGGATATCTGATCGGCATGCACAGGTTGGGACCAAAAGGTCTGTTTCTGTTCTGTACATCTCGATGACTCTATTTAACTCACCTCCTGACTTGCCATTGCCCAATCACCACATACAAGGCATAAAGCAGGAGCGTAATGGAATTTTAAAAATTATTTACTTGTGGGACATGGGCATTGCTGCCTGCCCAGCATTGTTTGTCCCTAGTTGCCTTTGTGAAGGTGGTGGTGAGCAGCCTCTTTGATGTACTTTGACCCACATGACCCTTACGTTGGGAATTTCAACAATTTAAACCAGTGACACTGAAGAAATGGCGATTTGTTCCAAGTTGGAATGGTGAGTGGCTTGGATGGGAACTTGGAGATCATGGCGTTCCAAAGGCTCTCTTGCCCTTGTCGGCCTAGATACAAATGGTCGTGGATTTGGAAGGTGCTGTCTGAGAATCTTTGGTGAATTTTTGCAGTGCACCTTGTAGATAATACACGCTGTTGCTACACACCATCATTGGGGGGAGTGAATGCTTGTGGATGTGGTGCCAATCAAGTGGGCTGATCTGTCCTGGATTTTCTTGAGTTTAAGTGTTGTTGGAATTGCACTAAATTAGATAAGGTGGCAGTATCCTTTGTGCTTTGTAGATGCTGGACAGATTTTGATGACTCAGGTGGTGAGTTATTCACCACAGTCTTCCTAACCTCTGACCTTCTCTTGCAGCCAATCTATTCATATGGTGAGCCCAGTTTAGCTCCTGATCAATGGTAACTTGCAGGATGTTGGTAGTGGTAACACCATTGGATGTCAAGGAATGGCAGTTAGATTGGATTGACAATTATCTGGCATTGTGCAGTATGTTATTTGCCACTTGCCAACCCAGGCCTAGATATTGTCTAGATCTTGTTGCCTTTAAACATGGACTGTTTCAGTATCTGAGCAGTCACAAATGGTGCTGAACATTACGCAATTATTGGCAACTCCTCTGCTTTTAATTACATGATGGATGGAAGGTCATTGATGAAGCAGTGAAATGGTTGGGCCAAAGTCACTGTTCTGAGGAACTCCTGCAGAGATATTCTGAAGCTGAGATGACTGACTTCCAAAACCCACAACAACCTTCCTATGTGTCAGGTATGACTTCATCAGCAGAGAGTTTGCCCCCGATTTCAGTTTTGCTAGGGTTCCTTGATGCCACACTTGGGTCAAATGTAGTCTTGATGTCAAGGGCTGTCACACTAACCTCACCTTCAGAATTCAGCTTTTGTCCATGTTCAAACCAAGGCTGTAAAGAGGAACTAGGTAAAAACGATGACTGCCGAGGCTAGAAACCAGATTCTGGATTAGTGGTGCTGGAAGAGCACAGCAGTTCAGGCAGCACCCAAGGAGCAGCGAAATCGACGTTTCGGGCAAAAGCCCTTCATCTGGAATAAAGGCAGAGAGCCTGAAGCGTGGAGAGATAAGCTAGAGAAGGGTGGGGGTGGGGAGAAAGTAGTAGAGAGTACAATGGGTGATGGGGGGAGGAGATGAAGGTGATAGGTCAGGGAGGAGAGGGTGGAGTGGATAGGTGGAAAATAGGCAGGTAGGACAAGTCATGGGGACAATGCTGAGCTGGAAGTTTGGTATTAGGGTGAGGTGGGGGAAGGGGAAATGAAGAAACTGTTGAAGTCCACATTGATGCCCTGGGGTTGAAGTGTTCAGAGGCGGAAGGTGAGGCGTTCTTCCTCCAGGCGTCTGGTGGTGAGGAAGCGGCGGTGAAGGAGGCCCAGGCCTCCATGTCCTCGGCAGAGTGGGAGGGGGGAGTTGAAATGTTGGGCCACGGGGCGGTGTGGTTGATTGGTGCGGGTGTCCCGGAGATGTTCCCCAAAGCGCTCTGCTAGGAGGCGCCCAGTCTCCCCAATGTAGAGGAGACCGCATCGAAAGCAACGGATACAATGAGTGATATTAATGGATGTGCAAGTAAAATCTTGATGGATGTGGAAGGCTCCTTTAGGGCCTTGGATAGAGGTGAGGGATGAGGTGTGGGAGCAGGTTTTACAGTTACTGCGGTGGCAGGGGAAAGTTCCAGGATGGGAGGGTAGGTTGTAGGGGGGTGTGGACCAGACCAAGAAGTCATGGAGGGAACGGTCTTTGCGGAAAGGGGTGGGGGGGGGGGAAATATATCCCTGGTGGTGGGGTCTTTTTGGAGGTGGCGGAAATGTCGGCGGATGATTTGGTTTATGCAAAGGTTGGTAGGGTGGAAGGTGAGCACCAGGGGCGTTCTGTCCTTGTTACGGTTGGAGGGGTGGGGTCTGAGGGCGGACGTGCGGGATGTGGACGAGATGCGTTGGAGGGCATCTTTAACCACGTGGTAAGGGAAATTGCGGTCTCTGAGGAACTGCGTGATCCTGGTGGAACTCAAACTGTGCATCACTGAGCAGATTATTGCTGAGGAGGTGCTGCTTGATAGCACTGTTGATGACCCCTTCCATCACTTGGCTGATGATTGAGGGCAGACTGACAGGGATGGTAATTGGCCAGGTTGTATTTAGCCTGCTGTGTGTGTATAGGACATATTGGGCATCATCAAGGCCCATAGCCTTTGCAGTATCGAGCGTCTCCAACCATTTCTTGATATCACATAGAGAGAAGTGAATTGGCTGAAGATTGGCATCTGTGATGCTGGAGACCACTGGAGGAGGCTGAGATGGATTATCAATTTGGTACTTCTGGCTGAAGATTACTGTGAATGCTTCAGCCTTATCTTTTGTTGGCCCTTCTATCATTTAGGATGGGGTTATTTGTGGGATATCCTCCACTTGCCTGGATGAGCACCACTGCAACAAAAAGCCGGATACTGTCCAGGACACAACAGTTTGCTTGATTGGATTTCTATTCACCACCTTAAATAATCACTCCTGGCAATCTTAAAGCACATGGCAGCAGTGTGTTCCATCTACAAGATTCACTGCAGCAACTCAACAAGGCTCCTTTCACGGATCCTTCGAAATTTGCAAACTATAACATGTGGAAGGACAAGGGCAGTTGATGCATAAGAACATCATTACAGTGAAGTTCTCTCCAAGTCATACATCATTCTGACTTGAAACTTATTACCACTCATTCATAGTAACTGGGTCAAAATCCTGAAACTGCCTTCTTAAAATCCTTGTGGGTGTACATACACCATTGGAGTGCAGTGGCAGATCAAGTTAGGAGTTCTTCATCACATTTTAAGGGTGAGTAATGATGGGCAATAAATGTTGGCCTAATTAGTGAGTCTCACTGCAGAAATATATAAGAAATTCTGATGCTATTGCTATTTCTCAAACAAATATATTGAAGGTGTTGAAAGAAACAAAACTACGGTATTCAAGCCACAGTTCATTAAGAATCGTGTTAAATTTATTTATGTAATACATTGTAGAAAGCCATTCTTAAAGCTACATCTGTACAACCCATCTTATCACTGAGAGCACATCTCAGTATATACATCTGTTTCAAGCATGTCCCCATGAAGTTGCTTGCTCGGTCATGGGGGTATGCAGGCCACAGGGACACATCTAATACAGTTACATTCAGAAAAAGAATCAAGGTTTAACATGAATAAAAGATTCGAAGTAAACGACGCTTAAATTGGTACACAAAACACAGGCACAAGAAACCAGACATTTCCTTTATTCTGCAGCTCACAGACACTGTACAGCATCGAAGAAGATTCAGTTTAACAGCAGCTCCCTTGCAAAGAAAAAAAATGTTCTGTTGTGTTACCTGGAATAATTAACACTAACACTACAATGTTACTGCATAGTAAGCCTGCTTTTTCTCATCTCTCTGCCCATATCCATCCCTCCCTCCCACCCACCTCAAAAAAAAATACCAAACCAGCATGGTATCCGCTCACCTGCAAAGCAGTTAAAACTGACCAAGACAGAAGCACCCACATAACCCCTCCCCACCGACTGTAGCACAAATATGTTAAAGCATGTTGCAATTTAAGGAGGACTTCATAATCTGCACAAAATCACAAGATTACAGTACAACCTGCTAACAAACTACATGATAAATAGCAATTGGGTAGAAGACAAATATCATCATGCACTAAGTACAGAGAAATCCTAACAATTCACAAAAAAACATTCATTAATAATCATGTAGTGAAACAGTTAAAATGCTCATCAAGAATACATTTGTGTTTGTTTCTTAATTTTCACTTCTTCCAGTTCAGGCATCTACTTGTGTTACAGCACAGCTGTTCAAAAAAGGCGAGAATGAGCAGAATAATGGTACACGGAGTGTCTTGGGCAAACTGAACACCACACGGTAGAAGCTATCATATGCTGTCCAGCTTGGGAGATTACACTACTTTTTAGAACGGATGCGTGAGGATGTTTTAGTTTTGCATCTGTTCAAAGAATTTGTATGTTGGATTCTCATATCCATTTTGTTGCATCTTTGAGAGGTGGCGTTCCTCTGGGGTTACAGCTGCATCGACCTGTTGGGCAAGAGGCAAGGAAGAATTATACCATTTTGTTGATATTTAAAAATATCATATGATGCAGCACACTCACCGTGAAGGACTGTAGTGTCTGAAAGCCATTTTGGGGCTACAGAGGCAGTGCCTAAATTGTTAGCAACCATAAGAAAGTAAACCCAACCTTTTTTTTAAACAAATTGGCTTGCCAACAGCAATTGCAGTAGGTGTTTTAATTGGGATTTTCTATTTCCAAAGGGCATTACTGAAGATAGTTAAAACCTGGTACACAAAGTAATGGAAGTCAAGGATAAGGTGGCCTATATTAAAACACCAAGAATAAAAAGATTTGCATTCATAAAGCACTTTTCAATTCCACAAGATGTGTCATAACCCATGAAGTGCAGTCACTGTTGGAATGTGGCAAACACAAATTTTCACACAATAAATTCCAGAAGCAACAATGTGATGATGAGAGCAGCTGTTTTTATTTGTCGATTGAGGGAAAGTATTAGTTACGATACCAGGAAGAACTCCCCTACTCCTTTTCAAAGTAGTGCGATGCATGTTTCACATTCACCTAAGAGGTTAACTATAAGGCGTCATCTGAAAAGCAGCATTTATGATGATGTACTGCCCTTTTAGTATCACACTGACAGTATCACTCTGCATTACACTTACATCTCTGGAGCTGGACTAAAACTCTCATCTTCTGACTCAGAGGACAGTATGCTATCCATCAAGTCATGATTGATAAAACGATAGATATATAACGGGGAAACTGATGCACCTGCTTGTAACTTAAAAAAAATTTGTTAATAGGATATAAGTGTCGCTAGCATTTACTGCCTATCCCTTACTGCCCAAGGGTCTGAGCCATATGGAAGACAGACCAGATAAAATGGCAGATTTCCTTTCCGACAGGATATTAGTGAACCAAATAGATTTTTTACCACAATTGACATTGGTTACATGGTTGCCATTAGATTAGATTAGATAGATTAGATTCCCTACAGTGTGGAAATAGGACCTTCGGCCCAACAAGTCCACACCGATCCTCCAAAGAGTAACCCACCCCACTCTGACTAATGCACCTAGCACTATGGGCAATTTAACATGGCCAATTCACCTGACCTGCACATCTTTGGATTGTGAGAGGAAACCCACGCAAACATGGGGAGAATGTGCAAACTCCACACAGACAGTTGCCCGAGGCTGGAATTGAACCTGGGATCCTGGTGCTGTGAGGCAGCAGTGCTAACCACTGAGCCACCGTGCTGCCCTGATATGCATTAAATATGCATTTTACTCCAGGTTTTTACTGAACTTAAATTTCATCATCTGCTATGGATGGGATTTCAATTCAAGCCCTCAGAATATTACCCTGGGTCTGGATTGCTAGCCCAGTGACATCACCACCACACCACACTCCAATTTAATATTTAAACAAAAAGGACTGGAACACTGAATGCAAGTCTTTATGGAGCTTTATTCAAGCTTGCTTTAAGGGAAGGTTTGTGGTGTCCCAATGGTCTACCCAGTAAGAGAATGTCAACATGACCATCTCTTCCCGTTTACTTGCGCTCGTTGTAATAATAAGCAGTTCTTATGGAGGCATGAAGGCAAAGACAAGGAAGGCTTCGATAAATATGGAAAAATATTTCAGTGCTTAGTAGATTAAATGAGCATAAATTGTGCAAGGCATCATTCATGGCTTTTCTGGGAATCAACATGAAATGCAAATAAAGTAATTGAGTTTCTCTTAGAAGCCCCAAATGCAATATAATTATGCTAAAATAATGTCACTGTGGGAACCTGCTGCACTGTTCTGCAATCCATTCTCCATGAGATTTCACTGCACTGCAGTTATCAGGAGAAAACCTAGCACTGCTGTCGATGGGGTCAGAGCTCTGAACTCTCTAATTGATCCATCTCATCTATATTCATTTATTCATGTTTCCTACACTGTCCACAACACTGCCTGTTAATAGTATGATAACGTATTGCCTGATATGGCACTTTGCCAAATAGCAAGACTCTATGTTCAATTCCTGCTCTGAGCACAGATGGTTGATCTCAGTTGGGGTCACAGTAGTTTTGGGAGTTTGGAGGAGGGGTATGGGGGAATGGTGATGATGGTTAAGAGAGAAAAACAGAGGGAGGAGGTGGAACTATAACTGGTTTCAGGATTTTAGACATGGGGTAGTCAAAACAAAAAGTTGAATGCTAAGCTTTGAAAGAGTTCTGGCAACACATTTCAGTCAGTGCACAGTTGAGAAAGAGGTAATCTGTATGCAGCATAAACCAGTCAGGGGGTGAATGGCCTGTCACTATCCTCTAAATGCAATGTAACATGATGAAAGTAGTCACATACAATCAAGATAGACCGTAGAGTGAAGTTAGATAGCTTGCTAATGTACAATTCAAGCTCACACTGGAGGCATGGTGTAAAGAACCAAATGACTTACAGCACACAAAACTATATTGCAGCAAGAAATCAGGAGGCGCAAACTAAGAAAACCAAAAGATCGACAAAACCAATTGTTCGTTTATTTTCAGGCACAAATGTTTAGTTAACTGCTGAGACATATTCATATTGCTTTCACAGTCTGATGTCAAGTCTCGTACATAAATGGGCCAAGTGACAGGGAGTGTGCCATCCTGCAACTAATTCCTACACTCACCACCATCAGCGTTATTTGTTACCCGCAGACTTCAGTTTCACATTAAAACCCTGGAGGGAATGACAATGCAAGTTATTCAGCTAATCCAAGTAATGAGAATTCACTTGCCAGAACCAATCATTGGCACAACATGAATAAGTGTTACTTGGTCCAAACAGCAATTAATCAAAATCTTCAATAAAGCAGGAGAAAACAGTGGTTGAGAGGAAAACTTAAAGACAGCAGCATTGATACCAACATAATATACTGATATATACCACTGGTTGGTTGAAATAGTTGGTAAATAATTACCTACCTCAACAACACCATGATGAATAGATGTATACTGCTTCTTCTTCAGCATCACCAGGGTGATGACAATTACTGTTGCTATGACAACACCACCAACCATGAGACCAATGATAGCTCCTTTATTTGATCCAACATCCTCTGGGAAAAACACCTACGAAGTAGAATTACACATAGATATAACCCAAACTCAACAATTCCTACACAACATTCATAAGACTGTGCCCTGCATTAGATTTGACTACTTCAAGAAAGCTTTGTGTTTCAATTTACTGCAGGAATAGAATTTTTAAAAATTTCAGCATATGTCATTTATACATTAAAAATGCAGTCACTTATATTGTTAGCAAAAACAGCTGCTCTTATCTATGCTGCACTAGGTCTCAAACATAGAAAGACATTTAATCTTGAGACCTGTTGTGATATTTCATAAAACCACAAGACTGCAGCTCGTGTTTATTTGGAAAGTGTTATGCATCTGCAGATTCTGAATGTTTAACACACTGCCTAAGAATTCAACTTCTGCACAGACAAGCCGAGGTATATTTTTAAAATGGAAAGGATTCTCATTTATATTCACCATGGCCTCTCTTGAGTATACACCCTACACTGACTCGTTGCTAAATAAGGGTAATCTTCAAAAGGACATACGCAAAAACACACACACTAAACTACAATTATTCTCAATTGTGTCAAAGCAGTGAGAAAAATGGTTCTTAAAATAAAAGACATGTGATCATGCCTATTCTGGGTTCACTGCAGAGTCTAATTATCAAAATTAACACTAAGGTACCCATTTCAGGCATTTAACTGCATCTGGCTCCTGACAGCTTAAAGTACCTAGTGTTCCAAATTAGAATAGTTTTGGTTGAGCTTTGATCTAGGAAGCAATAACATTGATTGTTTTAGATGTTACAACCTTTTACTTCTTTACAGTTTTTAAAAACAAAGCAGCACTGACACAAAGCAGGTAAAAGCATTTTATCTTTGAACTGTCCTGGAACCCTTTCCCTCAAGTAAATGGAGAACAGCTGATCAAGAAGACAGTTCACCATCAGCTTAACAACAACAGACTTCTGGCCCATCTAATAATGTCCACACCCGATGAATGAATTAAATAAATTACATCCAAGGTCATTACCAACACTTACATTTATATAGTGCCTTTAACATACTAAAATAGCCAAACATTTTGCAGGAGAATTGGCAGAAAAAAACTGACACCGGATATGTTACAACAGATGATCAAAAGCTTTCTCAAAGCACTTTTTGGAGCATTTTAAAAGAGGATTGACATAGAGTGGGAGGGAGGGAATTCCAAAACTAATGGCCTTGACAGCTGAAAGAACGTCTGCCAAAAGGTGGATCAATGAACTTCAGGGATGGTCAAAAGACTAGATTTGGAGTGGTCTGAGAAAGGGAAAGTTAAGGCTGGGGAAGAATTTAAACACAAGAAAATAATAAATGGAGGTATAGCTGAACCAGCTGCCACTGTCAGTCAGTGAGCACAGAAGTGAAGGGACTTGTTATGAGTTAGAGATATGACCAACTCAAAATTCTGTTGTCTCTTAACTTGACATTTCCAATTCAATGACAGCTAAACTCCCACATTTGACCCTCCATAAACTTTCTGGATGTTTAAGATATCTCGGCATAGTTTCCATCTATTTAAATACCTTTCTAATTTTCTAGCCATAAAGCCAAAATAAAGAGTCTCGCATTTTCTCTCAATTTTAACACCATCAAATTATTGCCGATTCACCTACGCCTTCAAAATTCATTTGCAGGTTCTTTTAGGAGTGTCCAAGCTACATTTTTAATTTTTGTAGGTCAATTCTGCATATTCTACCAATCCACAACACTCTCAATTAAGTGTTTGCTGACATCAACAATTTACCAGTAACTGCTGACTACATATGTTTACCTCTAATTTTTTTTTTCATTCTCCACATGCATATTAGCAAGCCAATATTTATATTTTTCTTTAAAAATTTACTGACACTTTACATTTCCCAATGCATTCTTTTCATTCAAATCTTTTCATTTTTATGTACATGCTAGCTTATCATTTTTTTAAAACACGTTTTCGATGTCAGCAGACTCAGCCCACATTTTATTGCACACTGAATTCAGTGCGTGGGTAACACTGGCAAGACTGCAGTTATTCCCATGCCAAGCTATCCAAGATGATGCCGAACACCTTTTTGAACCACTACAGTTTTCACAGTTAAAGGTGCTCCAAGAATAGTGTTGGGTGGGAAATTATAAGATACTGACCCTGTGACAAAAGTAGAACAATATTTGCTATTCTGCTAGTGAATAAAATCATAGTTAAACTATGCCACTTTCCTGTCCTTTTCTCTCCATGTCCCAAAATGTATTACTGTCAGTCTACTTAGCAATTGAGCTGAGGTAGAAAATTCTAGAAATTCTCAACACTATGAGTGCAGTTTCTCAACTTAGTCTCTTAGAAGTGCCCAGACAATTCCTTCAGTGTGCTGTAATAGGGATTCTGCAGGCTCCCCATGCACAACGTCTAAAGTAGATGGCACAATGACTGTCTAGCCAGCAGAAAACCTGCCCTTATATTGTTAATGTCCTTTTGCAATTAAAGCAAACATACTTAATATAACTAATGTACGTTCCTAATTGCTTGCTGTACTGAATGCTAATTCTGTGTGCATGCGAAGATCCCCCTCAATGCCCCCCGAATACCAATGTTTGCTTGTTTTGAACTTTTAAAAAAATTCTTCATACCAGATTGGATAGTTTCACACAACCCCACATTAACCCTTCTAGTCAATCACAGCAGTTAGCATTCCTTATTTTCACCCTCCTCATGGCTCACACTGCCTTCTAGCTTTCTATCTCCAGCAAATTTGGATACAATATGCTCCGTTTGTTCATCTAATGGGGAAGAAATGTTAAGCGATGTTTAAATCAGGATGGTGAGAGATTTAGTGCTGCTTCCTTCTTAGTGAAGAACTTCACAGAAAAGGAATGCGCTATTGAAGTTGCCTTGTTAAGTCATTGCTTTGCAACCTGCACATTGTACATAGAGCAACATTTTAGGACCCAGTTAAGGACTACCTTTCTCTGATAGGTTTAGGACTTTGGAACCCACTTTGTCAGACAGCACTGGAGGAAGGATCATTGAATACTTTTAAGGTAGCGGTAGATAGATTCTTGACCAATAAGGGAGTCAAAGGTTTTCAGGGCTAGGATGGGATGTTGAGTTGTGGCCATATCAGATCAATTATAATCTCATTGAATGGAGGAGCAGACTTGAAGGGCCGAATTACCTACCCTTGCTCCTAATCTGTACGTTTGTATAAGAGGACAATGTACAGTGGCAGTGTATAAATCACAAATGGTGTTGATCTTTTTGAATGTTTTACAGCTGTCCTCAGCATGGAACATGACGCAGATTTGATCACGTTCCTGACCTGATGGTTACAGCACATTTGTGTCAATATGAAACATCATTAACTGACTTAGTTTTGATTTAGCATTCGTCGATTAAAACGGCACGACTAATAACAGGCCCATTTTCCAAATCAGCAGACACAATGTTAAAGTTTCCATATCATTAGGAATACCTTCCAAATAGTTTATACTACAAAATCACTCACCAGCTTCTGATGATGGACCTCATACCCAGAATCCTGTCGGAATTCCGTCTTTACTTCCGCTATTTCCTCTGTCTTAATGCCAGTGAGTCCAGAGCCTGTGTATATACAAAACCATTTGGAACGTTTCTAACTTTGCAATGAGAATGTGTACCCGCCCAAAGACAATGTCCAAGACCACACTTTGTGCCAAGTTAATTAGTCTCAATTAAGGGAATTGTAGGAATGCCATAGTTGATATTGCATTCCAAGGCAAGGGTGAGAAAAATATTTGTTAATTTAAATTGTAATCAGGGATCCTAACAAGGGGAAGGGGGAGATAAAATGCAGAGAAAGAGGAAGGGCAAACTCACTGTGGACTCAAATATGAATTGCACTTGGTGAGATCTTGGGGCAGGGGTATTGTTGTTGCTGCTGGAGTTTAGCAATACCATGCCTTCAGATAAGAAGAAAATAAATGAATGCTCTGGTGTCTCTCTCTGCTCTCATACTCTCCAACCCCCATAAAGCATCAACAAGAATTGCTTTTCTATGCAGCAAGCTCTTGTAAAGATGTAGGGTGGGGATGAAGAAGGAACACAGGAAAAGGGGAAGGAAATAAAGGATAAGCAGTGAGGAGGGAGAAAGAGAACAGGAGGGAGAGAGAATAAGAGAAGAAATGGTCAATTTCCTCAACGAAACATTCCTCATATGATCCTCTTCAAAGTCAGAACTGCTCTGTCCAAAAGTTAACCTTGCTCCTTGTGATCTCCCTCATTGGGCACTATATTTGTGCAAATTAAAACAAGGGATGCAATTTAAGAGTAAAAATAAAACAAAAAGTATTAATTTGAACCATATTAAAATCAGCATTCAGCATAAGCCAAGCAAATGGATACCTGGTCGAGTGGTTAGTCCTCTGTCTGGTGCTGGCCGCGCATCAACTGGTTCAACTGGGCATGTACATTGAGAAGTAGAAACAAAAGAGTAAGTAAAAATCAGCAAGTGGTGAGGGAAACAAAATTAGAAGCAACTAAAAGGAGCATAAGCAGCTTGTATAGGCCCCTGCATCAGCCACACAGGATAACTGCCAGCAATCCAAACAAATATGGTTAGCCTTGATGACACCAGCAATATGGAATATTAACTGTTTCCATTATTGTTCAACAAAACCATCCTTTCCCATGCCCTTACCTCTGCAAAACCCAAAGGCCAATACAATAATCACAAACTTCATTGAGATTAGAAATCTGCACCCATGTTAAGAACAAAACCATTCTTTCCCCATGCCCTACTTCTGCAAAACTTAATGGGTAGCACAATATTCACACAATTGATTGAGACGAGAAACTTGCACTCGTGTTAAGAACAAAAGAAAAAGTCTGTTGGTATTTGTTCCTTTGTTTATAACAGTGAAATTTTATGACTGGAAATGCTACCCAAAAGCAAATATGCCCAGAAGTGGGAATTTTGGATTAGTCCATAAAAGCAAAGGATTAGAAAAAATAGCCAATCAGAAGTCCCATTTGACAGACTCTAAATTAAAGCTGCCGTAATGGAAGCACTCTGGAATCTGATTACATAGGGACTTTTGAAAGGCAATTGGACATATAGTTGAATACAATTAATTTTCAGAGATATGGGGAAAAGTGTGGAATAAAGGACTACATTCAATACTGGCACAGGCATTAAAAAAACCTGAGTCTGTAATGTAAGATTCTTTGAAAGTTATTTATGAAAGAGAGAAATGGAATAGATTTTGAGAGTCAGGGGATGGGGGTGGCAAAACAATAAATAGAACAGAAGGTAGGGCACAGAAATCTAGGTTGACTTTGACTGCATACCTAACTAAGGGCAAATTACTTTGCCTTGCTTTATGACATACCAGCTATGCTAAATAAAAACAGCCTTAACTTTGCTTAACTTTAAAATTAATTTTCAAAGTCACTCTTTGCAGAATTTTGATCTTGCTAAAGTTTCAAACCAGAAAGGGTGAAAGAACTCATCTAATCTTGATATAAGGTCTCAGAAAGTCATCTGAGAAGAGACAGGACATGGTACAGTACCTGTGAGTATGTGCAAACCACCCACATCCCATAATTAGTACATTAACAAACTAACATACAGTCTTCACTTTTTGTTGCACAATGAAAAATACTGTGCTGTCTGAATACCTCAGATCTGGTTAGTAGTCAAGAGGCTGTACTCCATGAAAATGATCTTTTCACAATTAGCTTTCACAACTAAGAAGTTATTTGAAACAGAGCCTGACAAATTCACTTTTAAAACTCATTCTGAGTTGAATTGTGTTTGTTATAAAACAGAAATCTGTTATGAATCCAGTTAACAGTATCACCATTTGGTAGGCCTCCCAAGTGATTGTAGGGTATTGGCACGGCATCACACAATCACTTTCCATTAACAAGGCCAGCTGCCAATCCTTTCATACTGCGGGTCTGAATTATTGTTGAACAATCTGTTCGAGTGGGAGTGGGAAGCTGGCTCATCTGGGCAAGTGCAAAACATTCACATGAGCTGGTATAAGGATTAAAGGGCACTGCATTTGAAATCACTATGAGCAAGGTGAGACAACAACATTCTTGATGATGCGAGCTTAAAAAGTCTGTCTGGATGCAAACTCACGAAAAAATGTTTCCTTTGTTCTATGTTGCAACACTATTCTGCACTAAGTAGATTATAGCTTTCACTAATTGTCGCTGAAAACCTCTTCTACCAAATGACTTCGGCAAAGGCTCAGGAATAGGTCACCTACATTACCACTTTATTTAAGGAAAAGATATGATTTCAGTTGAGGCAGTTCAGCAAAGTTCACTAGGATGATTGCTGGTATGAACAGACTGTCTTATGAGATAAGGCTAAATAGGTTGAGACTCTACTGATTGGTATTCAGAAGAATGAGAGATGATATCATTGAAACATACAGGATTCTTAAGAGGTTTGACAGTGTAAATGTTGAGGGGATGGTTCCCCTCATGGGAGAGTCCAGGGACAGAGGGCATAACCTCAGAATTAAGGGACATCAATTTAAGACTCAAATGGAGAGGAATTTCTTCTTTCAGATAGTTGAGAGCCTTTGAAACTCTTTGCCGTAGAGAGCTGGGGAGGGGGGAATGTCTGTGCATACATTTAAGGCTGGCATAGATACATTTTTGATCAGTTGGGGTATCTAAGGGAAAGGACAGGAGAGTTGATGAGAGAAGCAGCCATGATCCTACTGAAAGGCAAAGCAGGCCTACTTCTGTTAATCTTTCTTATGGCCTTATTTCAGCATCAAGCATACCCCCAATCAGGAAAACAACTCCTGGTTTACTGCCATAATGTGCTCCAGCCCCCAAATGTTATGAGGTTATACTGCATCAGTGTGGTACTGTCTTCAATCATCATCAATCAAGTTATCTGTATGAATACATCAATCAGAGGCAGACTGGGGGGGCAGTGTATGGGCCCAGATCTTACGGAACCAGGTGATAAAATCAGTTCACAAATGATCAGAGGGGAATTGAATTGAAATGAATTGAATTGAATTTATTGTCACGTGTACCGAGGCACAGTGAAAAGCTTTGTCTTGCGAGCAATACAGGCAGATCACACAGTTAAATAGCGTAGCTAAGTAAATAACAGGTTAACAGTGGCAAAAACGAAAACACAGGTACAGGCGAATGCTGAGAGTTTGAGGGTCCATTCAGTATTCTCACAACAGTAGGGTAGAAACTGTTTTGAAACTGGCTGGTATAGGTTCAGGCTTCTATATCTTCTCCCCGATGGTAGAGGTTGTGAAAAAACATTGTCAAGATGGGATGGATCTTTGAGAATGCTGACGGCCTTTCCTTGATAGTGGGGCCTGGTAGATGGATTCTATAGATGGGAGGTTGGCCTTTGTGATTGTCCGGGCCGAGTTCACCACTCTCTGTAACCGTCTCCGATCTTGGATGGTACAGTTGCCATACCAGGTAGTAATACATCCAGACAGAATGCTCTCGATGGCGCACCTATCAAAGTTGGCAAAGGTATTTGCTGTCATGCCAAATTTCCTCAGCTACCTGAAGAGGAGGAGACATTGTTAGGCCTTTGTAACCAGAGCAAGCACATGAAGAGTCCAAGAAAGCTTGTTGTGGATGACTACTCCCAGGAACTTGACACTCTCCACTCATTCCACCTGTGCTGTTAATGTGTAGGAAAGGCATGAGTAACATCCCACCGAAAGTCAAAAATGAGTTCTTTGGTTTTGCTGGCAATGAGAGCTAGGTTGTTCAGTGCACCATTTATCCAGTTCTCCCACCTGCCATCTGTAGTCTGTTTCGTCGCCATCTGAGATTCGACCGACTATGGTGTGTCATCAGCGAACTTGTAAATAGCATTAGTCTGGATCATTTGGAGTCATGGGTGTACAGTGTGTACAGTAGGGGGCTGAGTACACATCCCTGAAGGGCTCCAGTGTTGAGTGTTAGTGATGGTGAAATATTGTCTCTAATCTTCATTGATTGTGGCCTATGGGTCAAGAAACTGAAGATTCATTTGCAGAAAGTGAGGCTTAGTCCGAGATTACTAAGTTTAGTAATCAGTCTCAAGGGGAGAATAGTGTTGAAGGCGGAACTGTAGTAAATGAGTAGGATTCTTACATAGCTGTTCTTGGTGTCAAGATGTTCTAGGGAGGAATGAAGGACAAGTGATAGGGACCTCCACCCTTATTGGTCTTGACTGCGCTTGCTTCAAGGGTTCAGAGGTGAGGGGATAAGGTTCCAGTCATTGTACTGGTTTCCCATTTGACTTTTAATTTCTTTCCCCACCCTTGTAAAATTTTCTTAGTTGTTTCACTTGGAGGCAGCACATGTAACTGAGCATGCTGGAAATTATGAAAGATGGACTATTAGGCAGACAATTATGAATTTTCAGAACCTCATTATAGTCATTATACTATTAGGTGATTAGGTTCAAGTTTTAGGTTGCATTTTATATTTTTTTTCCTGCAAGTTTCTTCTCCACCCCCAACTGTGTGTCTTGCTTTCGTTTTGGTTGTTATAGTGAGACATGCAGGTAGATTAGATCTATTCAATTTATTTCAACCAAATATATCTTGCAAACCAGAGCATCATTTCCATTTAGCTAACAGATAAAAGAGAACTGCGTAATCAATGAGGGAAGGAAAAGCATTATATTCAAGAAAAAAAATTGAATTTAGCTTTAATGGGAATATTTCCATTTTTATCTCTCTCTCTGGGTCAGGAAATATTTCTGCAGGAGATAGGGTTTTAGGCTTTACTGAGGCCTCTTTGCCCTTGACCTGGCTTTGTAGAGGCTTGTACTAGCCAAAGAATACGATACAAAACACATTGAAGCCTCTGTAATGAGTAACTCCTGAAAGCCATTTCACTGTGTACAAGTTAGGAGTCTGGTCAATGCTCCATTTGCTTAGTTAGATGCAGCTCCAACGTAGTACACCTTCCGTCACTGGTGAACCACCACATGGTTGCAGTGTCTACCAGGATGCACTGCAGCAACTTGCTACGGTTTCTTCAAAGCACTTTCTAAATCTGCAACATACCTTGTCTAAAAAAAGACCAGGACAGCAGACATTTTGGAACACCAGAGTCTATAAATTCTCCACCAAGTCTCTCTGACACCACTGATTTATAAATATAATTGCCATTACGTCATTGCCATTGATCACAAATCCTGAACCTCTTCGTTACAGGACTATGGGAAAATCTGCACCACATGGAGTTAGGAGAGGTAGATTTTCATCTTGCAGAAGCTCGAGTGCTTTGAGCACTCCCTTCCTACTAAATCAGAAAGATTGGAATTGCAACACAAAATCAAGAATAGTTATAACATAGGAGCCTATTCAGACCGTGCCTCTGCTAGATCTCTGCAAGAACAACTCAAATAGTCTTACGCTCCTGCCATCTGTACAAAAACAAATTTCTCTTCAGATGGGTTACTGAATCCCCTTTTAAAGCCAGGGGTGAATGTTCCCCACCAGGCTCTCAGGCAGTGACTTCCAGATCCTAACCACATGTTGCAAAAAAATCTCTTTTAGTCACTTATCTTAAATTGGTATCCCCTGGTTCTTAACCTTTATTCTGTGGAAGAACTTACTTCTATCAAGAGAAACCTCTCATGATTTTAAAACACATCTTTCAACTCGACTCTCAACATCCCCTTCTTCAAAGAGGGGAAAGAGAATCCCCAATCTGTCCATGTAACTGTCTATTTTGTAAATCTTCTTTGTACCCTCTCCATAGCCTTCATAAACAATGCTCAAATGCTTGGATTAACTAATTGTTCAGACCTGTGCTCTGGAGAAGGATACAGTGAACTAAACTGCCTTAGAATAAACAGTTACTGTACCTCTGGATCAGAGGTTTTAGGTTAAAAATCTCACACCATTACTTAAAGCTGAGTATGTTGAAACTTGGGTGTATGATAGCTCCACAAACAAGCTATCTTCTAAACGGTGAAGTCATAGTGACTTAAACGTACTAGTTTGTTAGATTCAGGGACTCTGGTATGAATATCGTACAAATGGTGTTTTTGGATAATGAACTAGTACTATTGAAAAACTTCTGTTTCTTTCTAACTTATGAAGGAGCGTCTTTGGATTAATGGAGCTACATTTGCATTGTATTTGAAACATTTTCAAGTTATAACATAAATAGATGGTTTGGCTTGTTCTATTTTATCCTTTGTTAATAATCTTTTGTTTTATTGTTATAGCAAAATCTGTAGCATTTTACACTTATGTTTCAACAAGAAACCACTTTGTTAAAATTAAACAAGTTAAAATATGATTTATCAGACCAGGTTTGCATCTGGGATATGACACGTTCATTAATAATATCAGGTAGGATCATAACACTATCCATTCAACTGGCCTTCTACATTCCCTTGAAATCTAACACTGCCCTCCCTACAGTTCAAAATACTTCTATACTTTACACCACCTGCAAATTTTGAAATTGCGCCAACACTATTTAATTTGTTTCAGAGGATCTGGCTAAAGCAACATCTGTTGCCCATCCCTGCAGCCTATGTAGGTTAGTACACCCACAAAGCTGTTTGGAAAGGAGTTCCAAGCTTTCCAGCCAGCGACAGTGAGAGAACAATGATATAGTTCTGCATCAGGATAGTGTGGGGCTTGGGAAGCACATGCAGGCACTGACTTTCTTATATGTTTTCTGTCGCTGGTCCTTATAGATGTTAGAGGTTTAGGTTTGAAAGGTGTTGTCCACCATGGTGTTGATTAAAGCAGTCTTAACATGGCTGTGCAATTGTGGAGGAGGACAGGAAAACAGATTTGACGTTGTTAATAGAAAAGATGGTGCTTGCTGCAGGTTGTAAAGAAAATGTTTATTTTTTTTTAAATGAAATAGAGTCATAGAGATTACAGCACGGAAACAGACTTTTCGGTCCAACTTGTCCGTGCTGACCAGAATCCTAAATTAATCTTGTCCCATTTGCCAGCACTTGGCCTACATTCCTCTAAACCCTTCCTATTCATATACTCATCCAGATGCCTTTTAAATTTTGTAATTGTACCAACCTCCACCACTTCCTCTGGCAGCTCATTCCATACACGTACCACTGTCTGCGTGAAAAAGTTGCCCCTGAAGTCCCTTTCAAATCTTTCCCCTATCACCCTAAATCGAGACCCTTTAGTTCTGGACCCCTCCTCACACTAGGGAAAAGACCTTGTCTATTTATCTTATCCATTACCCTCATGATTTTATCAAACCCGATAAGATCACCCTTCATCCTCCTACGTTCCAAGGAAAACAGCCCCAACCTGTTCAGCTTCTTCCTATAGCTCAAACACTCCAACCCTGGCAATATTCTTGCAAATCTTTTTTGAACCCTTTCAAGTTTCACAACATCCTTCCTAATAGGAGGGAGACCAGAACTGCACATAATATTCTAAAAGTAGCCTAAACAATGTGCTGTACAGCCGCAGCATGACCTCCCAACTCTTATACTCAATGCTCTGATCAATAAAAGCGAGTACACAGAACACCGTTTTCACTATTCTATCTACCCAAGACTCAACTTTCAAGAAACTATGAACCTGCATTCCAATGTCTTTTTGTTTAGCAACACACTTTAGGACTTTACCATTATGCGTATAAGTACTGTCCTGATTTGTCGTTCGAAAATGCAGCATCTCACATCTATCTGAATTAAACCCCATCTGCCACTCCTCAGCCCACTGGCGCATCTGATACCTGTACTGAGGTACCTTCTTAGCTGTGCACTACAGCTCCAATTTTGGTGACATCAACAAACTTACTAACCATACCTTCTTTGTTCACAACCAAATTATTTATGTAAATGATGAAAACCAGTGGACCCACTACCGACCCTTGTAGCACACCATTGGTCAGAGGCCTTCAGTCTGAAAACCAACCCTCCACCACCACCCTCTGTCTCCTATCTTTGAGCTAATTCTGTATCCTAATGGCTAGTTCTCCCTGTATTCCATGCGATCTAACCTTGTGAACCAGTCTACCATGAGGAACCTTGTTGAATGTCCATATACTGAAGTCAATAGACTCTATTATACTATAGCTGGAAATGTGTTGCTGGAAAAGCGCAGCAGGTCAGGCAGCATCCAGGGAACAGGAGAATCAACGTTTCGGGCATAAGCCCTTCTTCAGGAATTCCTGAAGAAGGGCTTATGCCCGTAACGTCGATTCTCCTGTTCCCTGGATGCTGCCTGACCTGCTGCGCTTTTCCAGCAACACATTTCCAGCTCTGATCTCCAGCATCTGCAGACCTCACTTTCTCCTCTATTATACTATAGATCAAATCCACTGCTCTGCCCTCATTAATCTCCTTTGCTACTTCTTCAAAAACTCAATCAAGTTAGTGAGACATGATTTCCTATATACAAAGTCATACTGACTATCCCTAATCAGTCCTTGCCGATCTAAATACATGTAGATCCTGTCCCTCAGGATTCCCTCCAGCAACCGATGTCATCTTAATAAAGCTGCTGCTGTTATTTAATACTTCAACCTCCTGGTCCTTCTCAAAACCATAACACAGAATACAAAAAGCCCATCACCGATGTCATCTTAATAAAGCTGCTGCTGTTATTTAATACTTCAACCTCCTGGTCCTTCTCAAAACCATAACACAGAATACAAGAAAACTGCTTAGCAATTCACAGAGTAAATCACATTGACTTGAATTAAAAGCAGAATTATGATCCTCAAAGCAGATCTTGGATGCACTCCAATAAAAATAAGAGAAAAATCAGAAGATGCCAATGCTGCACTGAAGGAGATACAGGCAGCAAGGAGAAAAAAAATGGTGAATAGTGCAGAAAAAGCTTGGCTATGTGCTTCCCCATGAAGGAGCTCTGTAACATGTGCCCTAGTTGGAGGGCAATGTTTGAGCTGGGATAGACTTAAAAAAGAACCAGACAGCCCCAGCCCCAAGAATATTTAGTTTTAAACAGGAAAAAGCAAGGTACTGCTAAATTCTTTGTAGTTTGTTGTGCTTCAGGCCCATCCCATTTTGAATAAATAAAAAGGGAAATGTTGGTGCCCTAAGATTGAATGAGAAAGTACATTGAGTTGGAACTCCCACACAGGAAGATTATTATTTTGTTAAAGCTAACCAAAAGGGAGCAAATATCCTTGTCCCTGTGTTCTTTCATATTATGGGAGAGAAATAATCTTCTTAGAGGAGTCTGGTAGAGCCAGAGAAGATGGGTTCCAAAACTTTTAAACAATTAGTAAAGGTAAAGTTGCCACTGTCGTATCAAACCATAAGACTGTTCTAGAGAAAGTGAGGACTGCAGATGCTGGAGATCAGAGTCGAGAGTTTGGCACAGCAGGTCAGGCAGCATCTGAGGAGCAGGAGAATTGACGTTTCGGGCATAAGCCGTTCATCAGGAATTGACAGAAATGTCAATTCTCCTGCTCCTTGGATGCTGCCTGACCTGCTGTGCTTTACCAGCACCTCACTCTCGACATGGATCTGTTCTCTCAGACAGAGCTGACTGGTGGTGGTTTAACTTGGACATCACCACATGTCAAGCAAGTGGAAAAGCTGAGAATAAGAGTCCTTCATGGGAACATCAGCCACTGCAGGAATTGAACCAATGATGTTGGTGTCACTCTGCATTGCAATCCAGATGTCCAGCCAACTGAGCTAACAGACCCTAGAACTGCTACAGAACAATTTTTTCACCAGAGCCACTGGTAACTGTCAGGTTCAGATTCAACAAATACAACCAGCATCACAGTAATCTATCTCTCGCAAATGAATCAATTGGAATGTTTTTGAAACATCTGTCATGTGCAGATAATCCTTTGAATGATGAGGTATTTTTATAATTAGAAGATGCGTATTATAGATTATAAAAGGGCTTTGTGATTTTCCATTAATGGAAAATTTTAGTTTGCTTCTGTCCAGCTTGTAGGAGGTAGGCAGGGTGGTTGGCAGAAAATAAATAACTATTCCTCTCCAATATTCAGTGGTTTAATTAAGAAACTAAACTTTTGTTTCCAATGATACCAAACAGAATTTTAAAATTACATTTCAATTACAGGCCCTTTGATGTCTTACATCAAGACAGTAAAATGGAAAAGCTCAGATACAGCTGTCCTCACCCTCAACAGGGCTCAATATTAAATAATTCCACATTGGCTGAAATGCTATTACTGTACTTATTCTGCCCATCTGTTTTTCATCTTTCAAATCTTCCCCATTCCACTGTTACCTTCATTCTCTGTGTTAGCAGGGATGGAGTCAATCTCAAATGGGTGCAGAGGTTGAAAGTCATCGAGATTAAACTCCCCGTCATCTGGTAGAAGTTCTATTGTTGTTTTCGTCTCAGAGAGAGATGGGATCAGTGCATCGTTTCCATAGCTAATTCGTGTGTCGCTGACAGAATTTGCCACCAAGTCATCAATATAGCTCTGCTCCTTTTGCAGCAGTTCATCTGTGTTAATAGAATGTTTGAGTCAAATGTTTTGGAATGGTGCAGAGGTAATGAAATGTAATATTAGCATTGACATCTGTAACTGAAGTTCCATTCACACAGATTCTAAATACCATGTGTCCAAACATCATCAGTTTGAATGTGGAGGGGAAACTGCAAAGTGCAGCAGTATCTCCTTTCCATTGATTGGAAGACCATTCAATGCAACCTAGTTTCTGAAAGTTTTTCTCCCAATCCTCAGTCTTTAAGTTGTTATAATGCACTTTGACAACAACAGTGTAAACAGGGAATGTAATTTTATTGGGAAGTACAAAAGACTTCTATTATGGTTTTGCTCAAAACACTTAACGAATGCTCCATAGAATATGTGGGAGAGGAGATTATTTAACATGTTAAATTAATAAAAAAACTCAAAGATTGTTCCTTAGATTGTAAATGGAACTTTTTTTCTGAAATGAGACAGTTGTAATACATCAGAAATAATATACTGCAGTATCAAAAGAAAACCTCAGTAGAAATTGCAAACAAGCATCTTTTTTTACACTCCAGTACTCTGAATTAAAAGCAGATTTTTGCTCCAATATTACTGCCTTAGGTATATAGAGACAATGTTACTTCCCCAGCCAACAATTACTCAGTTTCAAGGACAGGTGATAGCCGAGTGGTATTATCGATAGACTACTAATCCAGAGACGCAGGTATTGTACTGGGCACTCAGGTGTGAATTCTGCCATGACAGATAATAGAATTTAAATTCAATAATAATCTGGAAATAAGAGCCTACTGATGACCATGAAGCCCTTGCCAATTATCAGGGAAAAACCCATCTAATTTACTAATGTCCTTCAGGGAAGGAAATATGCCATCGTTACCTGGTCTAGCCTACATGTGACTTCAGACTCACAGCAATGTGATTGACTCTTAACTGCCCTCTGGGCAATTAAGGATGGGCAATAAATGCTTGAGTAGCCAATGATGCCCATATCCATGAATGAATTTAAAAAAACCACAAAGTCACAAGCACACAATCATTAGAGGATCTTACAAAATTCTAAGCCAGATAAAAAGTTCTGCAAATTCAACACGGCACATAAAACACTCAGCAACTTTGCACATGAAAATCAATGAATGTTCAATGAAGAGTGTAACTGGGCAGATTCAGAAACACCTCTAGGAATACCTACAAATGAGGTGTCAACCTGGTGAAGCTACAAAACAGGACTACTTGCCTGCCAAACAGAATAAGCAGCAAATGACTATCAAGAGAGCAAGGTGATCCCATAAACAATGGATTGGATCCAAGTTCTGCAGTCCTGCTACACTTATATGATTCATTGTGGGGTGCAGGCATCGCTGGCTGGCCAGCATTTCTTGCTCATTCCTAGTTGTCATCTACAAGAAACAAGTCAGGAGTGTGACAGAATGCTCCCACAATCCTGGATGAGTGCAACTCAACAACTGTCAAGATGATTGACATCATCTAGAACAAACAGACCACTTGATTGTCACCACATCCACAAGCATCCACATCCTCCACCACCGATGCTCAGTATCAGCAGTGTGTACTATCTACAAGATGCAATGCAGAAATTCACCGAACCCATTATCACTTCCATCTAGAAGGACAAGGGCAGCAGATACATGAGAACAACACCTTTTGCAAGTTCCTCTCCATGCCATTTACCATCCTGACTTGGAAGTATGTTACGTCAATGTCACTGGGTTAAAATCATGGAATTTTCCCCCTAAGGCTATTAGAGGTTAACCTACACTACATGAACTGCAGTGGTTCAAGAGGTAACTCATCACTGACTTCTCAAGGGCATCGAGGGATGAGCAACTCTATTTGTCTCAAGTCTGCATACTGACAGCAACTACAATGGCTTGCCAGCCCAGATCCTGCAGAAAATTTTAATTGTTTGGCTGAGGCTTGGCTTTGTTTTGGGGCTTTGCTATGGGCTAATTGAGAGGATATATCCTAAGTGAGGCAATGCAACTGCCTTCATTCAAGTAGTGTTTCCCAAACTCAATCGGATTGGAGGGAGTATGTCTGCAACTCATATGCTCCACTTCCTGCATTTTCCAATGATAAAGCCAGTTGTCTGTTTGAAGTCCAGTTGGGCTTCAGCTAGTATAGAAAGTAAAGAATATGAAAGCATGGGAAGGGTTAAACATGAAGACCACTGGCAATCTGTGGTCTGTGAAAGGCAGAATGGGATAACCATAGTGGAATGTTCTTACACCAATTAGCAGAGTAAGGTTAAGGCTGAAAGGTCAGTCTGGCGGGATAAGATAACACAAGTAATAAAGCAAGTTTCTCTGTTAAGTGTTGTTAACAGAGAAACAGGATTGGGACAATAAATATTTGGGACATGACATTAAAATATCTAATTAACAGTTAGTAGAGTCAGCTTGAGACAGGAGACTATTGTAATAGATGGAATAGCTAAATATCTATCATGACAGGTTAGTTTGGAATGGAAAGATCACTGTAGCAGAGTTAGCAATACATATCTAACTGTGACATTAGAATAACATTAAGTAGAATGTACAACTAAAGAGATAATGGGAACTAACATCACTGGTTTATTATGTAGCTAGAGTGAGGAACTTTGATTAATATAGTTGGACATGCTGATAGGCTAACAGAAACATGATTTAAAAAAAAATCCACGGACCCTGAGGTTCGTGAGCATTCGAGAATCTGCTTTCTCAGTGTCACGGTTTTTAGTTTGCAAATAAAAGACCTACTTCTTGAAGAACTCTCTGCATCTCCTGGTGGTTCTCTATATTTTCTCCACAACACTAGTAGGCTAGGATAAAATGAGGACTGCAGATGCTGGAGAGTCAGAGTTGAAAAGTGTGGTGCTGGAAAAGCACAGCAGGTCAGGCAGCATCTGAGAAGCAGGAGAGTCAATGTTTCAGGCATAAGCCCTTCCTGAAGAAGTTCCCAATCAGGAATATCAGAGCCTATGAGGTCCACCTGGCTGACACCATGACAATCACAATAAGATGGGCTTTTCTCTCTATAGTGCAAGATTTCAGGGTCAATTAAATTCAAAATAGGACTTTTTAGCTTGTACAGATTAGTATTATATTGGACATTATATTTACCCAGATTTGTGGGCCCAATGACTATTCCTATATACCTTTGACCTTACTTGTGATATGGTTAAAAAAAAGACAATAAATACAAGAACCAACACATTTATGGGGGCATACCAACTTCGTCCTGGATCTCCTCTGCAACTGAAGGAACCTTGTAAAGCAGAGATAGGCTCTGGTTCATACGTTCATCAATCACACGTAGGTGAGTCATTACCTGAAAAAGACAAAAGGTAGAAACTTTAATTAAACCTATACATTGCGGATGCTTGGAAATATTTATTCTCATTGGTGTGGACTGTTGCTACGGGAAATTGACAAAAGCACTTGCAACTTCCTTATGTTTGCAAAATGCTTACAAACTAGCTGCATGCCCCCTATGCTTACACAGAGATTCCTTCCATGACACACAAATATGATCATTTAAAACTTGTTCTGAAGGGTCACTGAACTTGAAACATTACCTCTGCTTCCTCTCCACAGACACTTCCAGATCTGCTGAGTTTCTCCAACAATTTGTTTTTATTACATATTTCCAGCATCTGCAGTTCTTTGTTTTATTTTATTTCATGCAAAACTCTGCTGCTTGTGTCCTAACTTGCAACAAAAGTCTCATTCAGTCATCTCTTTCTGCTCTGGCTCATTTATATAGACTTCTGATTAAGCTGAGTCTCAATTTTAAAAATGCTCATCCTTGTTTACAGTTTCATCTCTGCAATTACCTGGAACCCGAAAGCTACCCAGTCTGTTATTAATTGCACTAAGTTCCTGTGCTTACCGATCTACACCAGCCTCCTGTCAAGCAACATCTCTATTTTTAAAATTCTTATCCTTGTTTTCAAATCTTTCCATGGTTTTACTCTTTCTCACCTTCATATTTGCAACAAGCTCTTTCATTGTCTATGCTTCCAAAACACACAGAAGTTACCAGAATCTATTCCAATAGGTTTAATTATTATTGCTGATTTAAAGATGCAAGAGTTTACAAAAAGCAAGAAAGGACACATTTTCACAGCTTGTTGCTAACTTGTGTAAGCATTTTTTGCCGTGATGTCTTACAAACAAACAAAGTACAAACAAAATTCCAAAGTTCACTGCTGTTTGTATATTTGTGTTCAAGTTACCATGAATTATTACGGTATAAAATTTCACTGAACTTGCATATAGTCAGGTATTGACATGCCTCAAATCCCTACTCCAGTGCTGCTGCCACCATCCCTGATTCACAAACAAGAGAACTGGGTGATCAAAGTTTGGGTGAAGATTTGTAGCTCGGGTGCTCGTTGTTGTGGTTCTGTTCGCCGAGCTGGAAATTTTTGTTACAAACGTTTCGTCCCCTGTCTAGGTGACATCCTCAGTGCTTGGGAGCCTCCTGTGAAGCGCTTCTGTGGTGTTTCCTCCGGCATTTGTAGTGGCCTGTCCCTGCTGCTTCCGGTTGTCAGTTTCAGCTGTCCGCTGTAGTGGCCGGTATATTGGGTCCAGGTCGATGTGTTTGTTGATGGAGTTTGTGGATGAGTGCCATGCTTCTCGGAATTCCCTGGCTGTTCTTTGTTTGGCTTGCCCTATAATGGTAGTGTTGTCCCAGTCGAATTCATGTTGCTTGTTGTCTGTGTGTGTGTGGCTACTAAGGATAGCTGGTCGTGTCGTTTCGTGGCTAGTTGGTGTTCATGGATGCGGATCGTTAGCTGTCTTCCTGTTTGTCCTATATAGTGTTTTGTGCAGTCCTTGCATGGGATTTTGTACACTACATTAGTACACTACGAACTCTGGGTCAGATATGTTGATGACACCTTTGTAATCATTAAAAACACAGAAATAGAGAAAACACACCGGATCATCAACGACACACTAACAGGAATCCGATTCACGAGAGAAGAAGAAAAGGATAACCAACTCCCAATCCTAGACGTGATGGTACAGAGAACACCGAACGGAGAATTCACCACAAAGGTATACAGGAAAGCCACACACACAGACCAAGTCCTGAACTATGAAAGCAACCACCCCAACACACACAAAAGAAGTTGCATCAAGACACTATTCAAAAGGGCCACAACACACTGCAGCACACCATAACTGCAAAAAGAGGAAGAGGAACACCTATACAAGGTATTCGCCAAAAACGGATACCCGCGCAATTTCATCAACAGATGCCTAAGAGAAAGACAACGGAACGAGGACATGCCGCAACCCAAAGGACTAGCCACACTACCATACATCAGGAGCATTTCAGAACTGACAGCCAGACTACTGCGACCACTAGGACTTATAACAGCACACAAACCAACAGCCACCCTCAGACAACAACTCACCAGAACGAAGGACCTGATACCCAGCATGAGCAAAACTAATGTAGTGTACAAAATCCCATGCAAGGACTGCACAAAACACTATATAGTACAAACAGGAAGACAGCTAACGATCCGCATCCATGAACATCAACTAGCCACGAAACGCCACGACCAGCTATCCTTAGTAGCCACACACGCAGACGACAAGCAACATGAATTCGACTGGGACAACACTACCATTATAGGGCAAGCCAAACAAAGAACAGCCAGGGAATTCCTAGAAGCATGGCACTCATCCACAAACTCCATCAACAAACACATCGACCTGGACCCAATATACCGGCCACTACAGCGGACAGCTGAAACTGACAACCGGAAGCGGCAGGGACAGGCCACTACAAATGCCGGAGGAAACACCACAGAACCGCTTCACAGGAGATTCCCAAGCACTGAGGATGTCACCTAGACAGGGGACGAAACGTTTGCAATAAAAATTTCCAGCTCAGCGAACAGAACCACAGGAACTGGGTGAGGTAGAGAAGCTAGTGGGGTTCATTAAGTGGCCTTCTTCATAGCACAAGGTTTTCAGCAGATTAAACTGATATAAGGATGAGATGAAGGGTTTCAAAGAGCAAAATACAATTAAATTGAGATTTAAAGCCTTAACTGAATCAATCTTTGCAATTACAGTCTGGTTGGGATAATGTGAGAGTAACTGTTTTTGGCTCTAAATCGAGAAATTAAATGGGGCATACTGGTTTGGACTTGAATTTGATCAAAAACAGAATGCGAAGTGGAGGTGCAATGTGAGCAGTGCTCATTTGATGAGGATCTTACTTGTGATTTGATCTGAGCTGCCTTCTTGGGGTCAACCATGCGGACATGCTCAAAATGTTTCAGTGTGTGCTGTCTGTCCTTCTGTTCAGCACGAATATACTTCTTGAGTGCATTGAGGACATGTCGGGGCTAGAAAGAAACAAGAAAACTATTGCAGTACCGTTATTGTTTGCAGAAAACATTGCACAAATTTGAAGATGAATAAAAGTTAAAAATCCCACTGATAGCAATATAAAATGCTTTGCATATCTTAAGCTTATCAATAAAACCATTGTTCTGTTTATTCCAGATATTTTACCGTCTGTTAACTTAGGACATGAAATAAGATTTCAGAAAGCTTTTTAAACATCAGTGCCCTACACCAATCTGTCTACCAGGCACATAGCAGGTGATAAGGATCTATTTCACTCTCAGCACCCCTTGTTCTGAAGCAGATAAAGGCTTCACATTGTTGAGCATACAACTTCTATCCTTTGCCTGAGGGACAAACATGCTGGCCCAATGAGCCACTGGCAGCTGTGTGAGAACTCAGGCATTGAATTTCTCAAACATTGTAAAAACTAAGAACCAGGCATAAAATAAAATTACCTGTAAAGGTGTTCTTTTAAAAAAAAAACTAAAAAGGACCAATTCCTACCCTTTTGCATCAGTATCTTAGCATCTTTCATTGGATGAATGAGCAGGAGACCTTTTCTGTAACATGCACAAATGGCACCATGCATTGCCAAATAGGAAATCAATGAACAAGGCCCAAGGTAATGGGACCTCCTTCTTCCTTTGGGCAGAACGCCTAGCCTCTGTTTGGCAACATTCTCATAGGACAACTGGAATGAGGCCAAGAAACAGCATACTACAGGGAGTAGCCCACGGATCTCTGAACATACAACTGAATATCAACACTATCTTAAATGCAGCAAACCAATTAAGAGAAAATAGAACAGCTAATATCAACAAGAAAACCCTTTTGCAGTATAAAATTATACTTTTTTTGGTATAAAAGAACTCCAAAGTGAAACACAAATTATAAGCCAAAACTTCAACATGAATTAACAGTGCCCTGCATTGCTTCCACTAAGTGATGTGCCAACTCTAAATGGGCAATTTTGTGCACTTACCCGGGGTGGATCCGCCTGGAGTGCAGCAAGGTAATTTTCCAATGCAATACGACGTCTATCATTCAGCATGGCCTCCACCCTTGCCATGTGGGTCTCTACCAACTGCTGTCTTTCACTTGCTGCTTCCTGCTCCAGTGATTCCACCATCTCTTGGAAACGCTTAAAGATCAACAATGTTTCCCATTAAAATAGGTGGTACTAACTTTCAATTTTTAACTTAAAAGACAATGTTCATGAATTGTACTAACAGTTCAGACAAGCTCTCGTGTACAAAGGAATAACAGTGCCGTGCCAATGTAAAATGCTGGAACACACAGATGTAGAATAAATTTCAATGATGTAAAGTTTTAAAACTGGTCATGCATTTCCTTCCCTTTTCAAAACAGTAACAATGCTAAACACACAGTGCTGCCTTTCCACCTGAAATAAAAAGCAAAGGATCAATACATAAACTCCCCAAAACATTCACATTACCTGAATGACGGCCTTTTTATCAGCTTTAGGCAGGTTTTTAGCTTGACGTTCAGCTTCTTCCCATTCCCGCATTATCTAAAGACAGATTAGTAAGTTAAAACCCCAGATCATGATTTATATTTCTCAAAATAGAAAAAAAAATCCCAGAGAAGTGGCTTCAATACAGTCACACAAGCAAACTGGACTAGTATTGTGGTTTATTTGCTTGAGGTTGAACAATACATTGGTACTAAGATCAGTTGCAACACTGATGAGATAGATCAACTGATATGATATAGGACCAGTAAAACTGTTATTAATCCAAACTACAAATGTAAAAATCAAAACAGAATAGGACAAGTCAAAATAAGCCAACCTTTGACATGCGCTCTCTATGCTTGGCTTCCAACCTCTCTTTTGCCTTCTGGAAGTACGCATGCTCATTCTCATCGCCAGGTGTTTCAAGGTACTTGTCAACAGCATCTGGAGTGCTGGCAGCTGTAGTAGGGACTAAAAGTGAAAACGACAAAAGTGTTCTTAACCAATAAGTAGTATAATCTTAGAAAGGCCAAATAACTCAAAGTCTGCAAAAGTCCAACTCCATGAAGTCATTGGTTTTGGCAAAAATTTAGAAAGTTCTTGTACCCCTCACCATCTTAGACAAGGTGCATGGAAAATTCAAAACGTGTGGTCTGGAAAAACAAGAGCCGGTCAGGCAGCATCTGAGGAGCAGGAGAGTTGACATTTCGAACGTAAGCTCTTCATCAGCAATGTGCTCGAAACGTCGACTCTCCTGCTCCTTGGATGCTGCCTTACCAGCTGTGCTTTTTCAGCACATTTTTTGACTCTGATCTTCAGCATCTGCATTCATCACTTTCTCCAAGATGCATGGAAAAGCTTGGTTAATGCTTCTTGCCACATCTCTCATTTCCAAGCTCCTTCCCTAATGCATTTTTCTGGTCTTCTATTTCATCAATTTGGCAACAGTTGGTGCTTGATTGAGATGTTCTCTTTCCAAAGACAGATGTGTTTTCTACCCCCAACTCTCATTCCACAACGGTTCCACATTATGGCTGCTATGCCACATACATAGACTGCAACTCTTTACCACCCTTTGTTCCTATTATAATTGGCATACGCGCAGAAAATATTTTTGTTATTGTTCCTCAGTCCAACACACAGAAAACATTGTGATGTAGTAGCCAAAATCAAACATAATACTCCTAGTTCAGGTCTTCGTATTAAAAAGCATTAATTGCTGAAAGCCTATGTCCTACTTATCTAGATAAGCATCCCAGCACTTTATTTACTTCTCAAAAGTAATTTACCATATGCTCTGCACATAGTGTCTGCCACTAATTTCTGGCCCCTTCTGAAAACTGTGTGCCTATTTAAACTCCATTACGTGCTCCATTACATTGTCATTATTATTTCCGATCTACAGTTTTTATTTGCTCAATTTATTACGGATTCTTGTGGCCTTTCCAAATTAGAAGTCTTTTATGTGAAACTTCGTCAAAACCTTTCTGAAACCAATACAAAAAACTGCCACACTCTACCCTATCTCCAAAGGAAGCCTGAAAGTTTGGAAATCAAGGTTCCTCTCCACTTAAACCCACACTAGCAGTTTCTCATTAAGTTCTTGATATACAGATATTCCACATCAGAATATATTTCACTGTAAGTACCTGTATCTGTTTGTTTTAAAAAAGACATTGCCCTTTTGTCAACTGGATATTATGAAAATTAAAGGTTGCTCCACAATAAGTCGTCTATGACCGAGGGGGTTTTTTCTCTGATCTCTTTCAGCACATTTAAATACATACAACAAGCAAAAACGTAAAAGAAGAATAATTTACTACATGCTATAAGTAACTCTATGTCTACATTCAACTAAACAGGAATATTTCATTTTGGTTGATACATATACTGCCTGTTGTCATGGAATTTACAGTTCTCTGCTCTAGTCTAGTACCAGAAAAGCAGTGCTTCAGGACACGTTGACTATAAACGGCACAAAAATAAATGTTCGTTGTTTGCTGATGGATAATACACTAGAAGATTGGGAAAAGTTGTGGAAAGTAGTCAGTTCAAAACTCAACTTGTTGACCTGACCAGAAGCAAAACAGTCAAGCTTAAATATAATCAGTGAGAGGGGCAGATTGTTCAAAAGACCCAAAGGAAATTACATGTAAAACACTAAGTATCCTGAACAGATGGCAGAGGATATAGTCAAGTGAATGTTACCTTTGCTAGAAGTGCAGAATAGTTAATTAAAGATTCCAAATGTTATCTAAACTCTGTGACAGAAATCTTTACGTGTTCTGGATCTGATGCAGTTGTAACCCCACTACGGATGGTGGATTTGGATCTTGTCACCATATTTTATCCTTCATTTCTGGGAGGGGGTTTAACTGGAATTTCAAATCAAAGCCATTGGACCATTGCTTTTCAGCAGAAAATTAGAACTAAGCCTGAATAACAATTTATGAAACCCTAAATGGTTTGCAACATGGACAAGATTATTAAAAACACTGATTCTACCTAAAAGAGCTGATCTAACAGCAAAGCAAACCAATAACTAAAATGGATGACTCTGTGGAGTAAGGGTAGGAAATGAAAAATAGCTGTACCTCACATATACTGAGTCCCTATCTAAGCAACTCTCGGAATATGCTCAGTCGAAACCAGATATCTGGTGAGGAAAAGATAACAGTGCTGCTGGTTGTTAAAATAAAAAAGAAATGGCAGCTTAGAAACCTAGGGGAAAGAGGATAAATATTTACCAGTATATTAAGATTAGAGAAAAGGCAGTGCCAATTTTGCTTCTTGGAAAGGGCCATGAAAAATGTGTGGAATTTGTTACGCAAAGATGATGATTTTCCAAAAATAATTTACAGACAAATAACAGTCAAGGATAAGGTAGTGACATTCAGTTTTCTGTAAAGGTAGGTAAAATAATGGATCCAAATAGGTAGCAGATGGTATCAAATAAAATATAGTAACATTGCCAACATCTGGGTTTTTCATTTTTCGAATATAGGTTTTAGTAAGACAACATCTTAGAATGATACCATATTCCCAAAGTGCAGATTAATAAATTTATTGGGAACGATGCATGTTTTGAAACTTTTTGAAGCTGAAAAATGTTTGAAGTTGTAATGTAGAATCCATCTCAGGTCACACTCCAGTTATAACCTTGCATGTATGTCTGAAGTCTGAGAACGGGGAGATTAAACACATTAATTGTTCAAAATATTAATCTGAAGGATGTCTTTCCTTTCCAGAATAGGAAAAGGAAGTCAAATTTCACCTCAAAGAGACAGACTTTGTGCAGTAAGCATTCAGTGCAGCCCACAGATGAAATTTGTGTCACACCACTTCATTTCACAGAATTGCTGAGTGAATAACAATGCGATCTGCACTTACAAATATTATCACACAGTCATTTTGAATATCCCAGAAAAGACACTTCAGCAACATGCAGGTTTCAAGTTCCATCATCAGTTGAGGTGCCCTTCAACATAGTGACCTGGTGTTCTCCCTCAATAGTGGAAAACCAGGTTTGAAAGGGGAGATCTGTTGGCCACCAATTTTGCTAATTTTGGTTTACACACAGGAATGCAGTCTAAAGTGTCACTACTTTGTAGACAGATTGCTTTTGTAGAACATCCAATAAAGTCTATTTTTCAGCATTTTAGAAATATTTTTGTGTGGGAGGTGTAAATCGCAGGCAAGTCCAGCAACTTATGTCTATTCCTAATTGCCCTCAAAGTGGGTGATGAGCTGGCTTCTTGAACCACTGTACCCAGCAAAAGATACACCTCATGAATAATCAGATGTTTCTAATTTTACTTCATAATTTGACAAGATGGAATTTGCACTGTTATCTTGCTTAGTTATTTAATTATCATAACCTCTGCATTACCACATTGACAGAAGGTGAGGTAAACATTTTCAAGCTGACTCGGATATTAAGATATGGAGAAAAGGTGGATTAGTGAAACTGAGACATACATCAGCCAAGATCTAGCACAATGATGAAATATGCTCAAACAGTTAACTCATGTCCTTGTGAATGAGCCTACATTATGTGGCATTGTCTCAACTTTCATCCAGTTGCTAATTTCTTATTGGAGGTGAGGGTGTATAACTGATGAAGCAAGGTATCTGAACGTTAATCAAAACTTAATTTTTGGAAATGAGGACTAAAGTATTGAAACAAAATGGTTTTAAGTTGCATATATTCCTGTTCGTTCATCTCACTTCATTATGGACTCAAGGTCAATCCAATTCAACCCTGAAAAGCACAGCCAATTCTGCTTAAAGATAACGGCGTGAAACAATTACAAATGATGAGGGGGATGTATGCAGCTCAGCTCAGATACTGTTTCAATTGTAACAAAATGTAAAATAAGAAAGCTATTCACCAAATGAAATACAGTAGAGAACGTGACCTTTTTTGCTTGGGGGTGGGGGCGGGCAGTTGATGGCAAGAAGGGAAAACTTTTGAACTTGTTGTATTTTGTGAATTCCAGGTCCATGAATCTAAATAGATTGGGTCAAACTCAGTCTCTATAGCTGGGTCCAGAAGACTGTGTGATCTGTTTGGTGCCAAGTTTCAGGAACTCAGCAATTGCTGGAAAAAATCAGCAAGTTTGAATGGTCACTGAACTCGAAACGTTAATTCTGCTTTCTCTCCACAGATGCTGCCTGAACTCCTGAGTTTCTCCAGTAATTTCTCTTTTTGTTTCAGAGTTTCAGCATCCAACGTTCTTGATATCAGGAAATGAGCTCTGTGCTGGAAAGGGACTTGCAGTGGGAGATGGAGGATCCAAATTTCAACAGATTCATTTCAATAACAACAACAAAGAGGTCAAGAGGTTCTGTTTAAGGATTAGTAATAGTTGAAGGCTTTGTTGTAAAGCAGAATTACAAAACCTCTGGATTATTATTTGAGTCACAAAACATTGGTGTAGGTTAAACATTTTTAGCCAGATGATTATGTGGCTCAAGGATTGGTGGGAGAGACGGGCTTTGATTTATGGGGGATTAGCACCATAAAGAGCTGTATGATATGAGCAGAAGTTGTCTCTGAGGATCATTAGTGTATGGAATTCTCTTCCCTAGTTGATGTTAGGTCACTGAATTTATTCAAGGTTGAGCTAGATAGATTGCTGATAGACAAGGAAGATGACTGTTTATGAGGGGCAGACTGGAAAGTTGAACTGTGATGACAAAATGATCAGCCATGACTTTACTGAAAAAGCACAGCAGCTTTGAAAGGCCAAACAGTCTACTTCCAAGTCATATGTTCCTAAACAGTGCCAGCAGAGAAGCCAAATACAAAAGGATTAGTGGTGGATAGATGAAATTTACACAAATGTAATCACTTTCACAGTATTGGGATTTCTCATCTAAACTGGCTGAGGTGCTTACTTTACCCAGACTACAGACTAAAGCATGGAGCAATTTGTTTGGAGTTTCATTTAAGCTGCCAAGGAAATTGGGCTAAACCTTGACCTACTGAAATGCATTTATAATAACGTTTTAGTTCATCTAGAATTTTCATTTTCAAGTCCTCAGATTTTTCTCAGGTAGAATCAATTCTACATGCCCAGATTTCAATATAATTCACGCCACTTTGCAGATGTGTCATGTCTATTGTATATTCTTTATTTGCTGTGCAAAAAAGTGCATTATATACGCACTCAAAGACAATGCAAATTTACAATCTACGCTTTCCCTGGATGTTTCCACGTGAAGAAACACGATGTAGATTTAATGGGCAAAATTGCTTTTGTTATCTAATTAGATGCCTGCATTGCAGAGGAACATTAATGTTATCAATTGTTACTGATTTGGGGAAGGAAGAGACTTTTTGTCCTTCAATTTTCTTTCTTTAATCTCTCCTAAAAATTTACAGCAGTGGCAGAGGACCATGGTAACACTAAACAGAATTCTTGGCAGACAATGTCAGAAATAAGAGAGTGCAAGGAAAATTCAACAGGTCTGACAGCATCTGTGGAGAGAGCAACCAAGTTAATGTTTTTAACCAAATACGACTTCCACAGAATTCAGAGAACTAAGATTATAAATATGAGAGCAACCTCTTCACTCAAGAGCTGGTACTAAATCATTTTAAGGTAGATCCTTGACATGCTTACAGAAACCACTAAGCAGAAGCCGTTGCTGGACACAATAGAATCAGAGAATCCATACAGTGTGGAAGCAGGCCATTCAGCCCACCAAGCTTCTCACCTAGACCAACCATTCTACTCGATCCTGTAACCCTGCATTTCCCAAGGCTAAATCATCTAACCAACACATCTTTCCATTGTGGGAGGAAACTGGAGCACCTGGAGGAAACCCAAACAGACAGAGGAACCCAAGTTTGGCTCCATCCTCACAGTGGAGTTTGCACATTCTTCCTGTGTTTGTGCGTTTCCTCCTACAGTCAAAAGATGTGCAGGTTAGATGGATTGACCATGCCAAATTGCTCATGGCGTCCAGAGATGTGTAGGCTAGGTGGATTAGTTATGGCAGATGTAGCGGGGGGGGGGGGGGTTGTCAATAAGGGGTTACAGGGAGTGACAGGGGCTGGACCTGGAATGTAGCTGTCATACACTAGAGAGCACTTGCAGACTAGAGGAGAAAGAAGAACTCTGGAACAGATGGATAACAATTCAAATAGCACCAAGTGATGACTGGTCACTTAAGCAGATATTTGTGAGAAGAAAGAGAGATACAAGGTTAAGTTCCACAAGGTTAAGTCACCATCTTGGAGTTTGCTGTATTGTACAGGCACACAATACTTTCTGAAATCTGAAAAGCTCTATAATCCAAAGTTTTTTTCTGTATAACATGGTTGTTTGGCATGCAAACAGATGACCCAACTCCACACCCACTTGACTGACTTCACTCAGATGTGACATGGCAGCATGTCCAGGTGTCAATTGTGCCTCAGTGCTTGTACTAGTCACATGTGGGTCTGCTCTTTGCTAAGATTTTGTTTTATTTCACTGTGAAAATGTCACTTATTCTGAAATCCAAAAAATCCCAAAATCCAAAAAAACAACTGGCCCAAGGATTTCGTATAAAGGATTGTATACCTGTACTGACTACTAATGTTAAATACCTCATACCAAAAATGTAGAAATGACCTCAATCTACAGTAGCAATACAGAAATACAGCTGGACCATGTCATGGTTAGAAAGGAACATGCAAAGGGAGCAAAGAAAATGCAAAGAACTTTCCAACTAAGGCACTAACCACCCATCATAGAGGCTACACATTGAGTGTTGATGACAGAGACAGCTGCATAGGCAGAGACAGCTGCATAGAAAACAAAATAGCAGTTTTGGGGGTGGGGGGGGGGGGGGAAGAGAAAAGGTGGGAGATGGGGGTTTGAGGAGGAGGAGGAGGATGTCGCAGGCAGATAGAACATCAGATGGTGGAAGCTGAAAAATCCACTTGCGGAGGAGCAAATCAGAAAGAACATGCAGAGACTGGGAAGACAAATCGAAGTTAATGTTATTGTCACATGGAAGATGGCGGAACTCAGTGGCACACTTGATGAGGAAATCTGGTGAACGAGTGTCAGAAAGGTTGTGAAAACATAAGTAAAACAAAATGCAGTTGGAAAAAAGGTGAATCTGTTAAAGAGCTGGAAAATGTTAGGGTCAAAGGGCATAAAGAACAGTACAAATAAGGCAAAAAGAAAGTAATTGCTAGCAACAAAGTCATGCCAAAGAAGAAATATATGAAAGCCTAGATGTTGAAGAACCAGCAAAAACGTTTACATCAAGGACAAGCATTGAACCCATCCCTCTTTCTGATTTTCATGGGTATTCAAACTGAGCAAGTAAGACACAAGTGCCACGGTCAATGATGTATGTAGATGGTGGAGGCAGGGAGGTGAGGACATGACTGGAGAAGTCATGGAAAACAAGGGTATGAAGAGCAGTAGGTCAAAGACACAATTTATGGAATGCCATCTTGTACCGAGGAAACACAATCAGACTGGAGGTACTGAAATTATGGATGAGTACTTGGTGTCATTTCGAGCACCTGTGCTTTGTAGTGGCAGAAGTTTTAAATATTGGAATGGAAATTAAGTCACAGATTAATTCTGGTTGGAGGAACTGGAAGACGTGCAGTGCAGGGCTATGAGACAGAAAAACATTGCTGAAATTGAAAGGAAGCATCTGTAAGATATTTCAGACACTCGTCTCATTATTCCATGCAGTAAACCAGAGCAGCATCAAAAAGAAGAACAATGACTAGGGACTAATGAGATGTCAACACTGAGATGGATGTGTGGAGTATTAAGAAAAAACAAAAACAGCAACCAGTCCCCGAAGGTGTCAGTGAAGATTGTGACAATTTCAAAGAAAATGACTTAAAAGAGACTGCACAAGCACAGTCATCTCTATCAGCAGAGATAGAGAAAATATGGTGAAGTTAGTGGTGGAGATGGAACTGCCAGGAAGACGACCAGATGGAAAGAATCAGTGGTGAGATAATGTAACAGGACAGAAAATTATAGAGGTGTTTGACCAGCAATTTCGTGACCCCAAGAAAAATGGAAGCTGAAAAAATATTATGCACATGGCAAGGAAATGGCTGGGTGCCCATGATTTCTACTCATTACCATTTCAATATTGGTTACTACTTTTAGAATGAAACAGGGAATAGCCTTCCAATATCAGCTGAAGCTGTCTACATGTGTAGATTAGATATTTGTGGTTACACCATGTCCTTGCATGAAATGATTATCCTCTTCACTTGGAATGCAGCCGATAGCATCAAGTTACTTAAAATCAGAAATTTTATAACTGTACCACCCAGACAGATACATATAAAACTCAATAAATTGCTTTGTACTACCTAAAACTTCATGAGTAGAACTTCTTCCCAATGAATGTGCTCCCAGTGATTTGGATGTCAGTGGGAAGAAATGTAACTCTATCCCATTTTGGAAAGTTTTCAATGTTGTCTGCTTACTCCCAATAATGCAATTTATCCCATACCACTTATCACTGCACCAGTGAGACAGCTTACTTCTTAACTAGCATGTCTGCAATTTCTCAACCTACTAAATTCTAGCCCACAAGTGAGCACTTATTTATAGGTCCATGTTCACAAACTAAAGTTAGTGCCATTCAGGATTCAAGAAATTAATGGTGGTGAAAAAGTAGTAGTCAATTCATTTCACACAGACAAATTTAGATAGACCCCCCAAATTGTTCTATGTGTCAATTCACTCCACCTAATTTCCTGACTAATAGGAAGAAATTTCATGAAAAGGTTAGAGGTGAAGATATTGGCTATCTACTGTAAAGTGTCTTCTGCCAAATTTGCATTTTCCTTATTTTGATTATCAGAGATTTGCAATGTGCTTAATTTTGCCTCAAGACAGTCACATTAAAGATTTCATGTGGCTATTTCCCTATAACCAGAAATAGCAGCTGCCTGGACTCAGCATTGAGTGGAATAATTTTAAATCATAACCACAGCCTGGTATAGTTTTTTTGCCCAAGTTTGTTTTGCTTCCTCCTTATTAGGTTAGCATATAGCTGCTGTTTTGTTATTCACATCTCACTGATACTTCTTAAATTACTACTGCCTTTAGCTTCTTTGAAACTGCAAAATCATTTGTCATTTAATCTGTGTTGTCTTTGATTTGGTCACAGATCTTGTATTTTTGGATCTCACTTTCACTTATCCAAAGCCTATTACACTTTTATGCTTTGTGCTAACAAACAAACTTATGAATTAGGAGCAGGAGTTGGCCATTCAGACCCTCAAATCTGTTTTACTATTCAATACAATCATGGCTGGTCTAATCATAACCTCAAATTCCCATTCCTTGTTATCTCCTGATAACCTTTCAACATTTGTTTAACAAGAACCTACCCACTTCTGCCTTAAAAACATTCAGGTACTTCCATCACCATTTCAGAGAGAGAACTCCAAGGACTCATGACATTGATTTAAAAAAAAACACCCAATCTCGATTTTAAATGGGTGACCCTTGATTTTTAGACAGTGACCCTTAGTTCTAGATTTTCACATTACAGGAAATATTTTTTCCATATCTAACTTGTCAATACCCCTCAGAGTTTTAAACGCTTCAATCAATTCACCTCTTAACTCTTCTAAATTGTAGCAAATACAAGCCGAGCTTGTCTCATCTTTCCTTATAAGAAAATCTGCCCATACCAGGCATTAGCTGAAAATGTGTTGCTGGAAAAGCGCAGCAGGTCAGGCAGCATCCAAGGAACAGGAGAATCGACGTTTCGGGCATAAGCCCTTCTTCAGGAATGAGGAAAGTGTGTCCAGCAGGCTAAGATAAAAGGTAGGGAGGAGGGACTTGGGGGAGGGGCGTTGGAATTGCGATAGGTGGAGGGAGGTCAAGCTGAGGGTGATAGGGCTTATGCCCGAAACGTCGATTCTCCTGTTCCTTGGATGCTGCCTGACCTGCTGCGCTTTTCCAGCAACACATTTTCAGCTCTGATCTCCAGCATCTGCAGTCCTCACTTTCTCCATACCAAGTATTAGTCTAGTAAACCTTCCCTGAACTCCCTACAACACATTTTCATTCTACCTTCAATAAAGGTGGCTTGTACTATGTACCCAGTACCCTAGATGCGGTCTCACTAATGCTCTGTATAATTGAATCATAACATACATACTTCTGTACTCAATTCCCCTCACACTAAACAATAATATTTTGCTTTATAATTAACAATAAAATAAACTTTCCAAGTTCATGTATCTGCATAACCTTTTCACAATTCATGCACAAGGACACTGAGTCCTCTACATTTCCAGCTATGCAATTTCTCACCATTTCGAGAACCTTTCTGATAAAAGATCAGGCCTGACTGCTGCAGTAATTAAAATTCTTGTAGCAAACCAAGACCTGACTGGGGCGAAAGAATGTTTAACCAAATGAAGCTTTACTAAAATACCAGAAAAAATGTATCAAAGATTATTCATTTTTGATCAGGAGAATGTTTCTAGATGTCCCTGCATTGGGGTTGTAAAGGTGTGGTTGGGCACTTCCTAACTTATTCTGGCAATTCAACTCGTCAACTCAACAGAAATCAGCAGATCAAGCTAGCAATCTCCTATCAAGCTTGGGAACAAGAATGGAAGGGAACACAGTCCACTTCAGTTCGAGAAAGTCAAGGACCAAAGCATCCCTGAGAAAGCAAGTCTGAAATGTTAGTTTGCTAATAGCATACAGTATTATTTTCTATACCAGACAGGTTACAAAGTCATCATGTGAGGCAAGTCAAATTGGCAAAAATAAATTCAGGCAACTAGAACCTTCACACTATTTAGAAAGCCAGTGAGGACTGTATGGGGTTGCTTTTAGGGTAAGCTCACTCTATTTAGGGCCATGCAACATTACGACAGAAGTGACAATAGATTCCAGCAATGTACCCAAAATAAACCCAGGATCAACACAAACAGAGAAGATAGGAGGATGAGCAGGCATTCGACTCCTCAAGCCTGCCTGGCCATTATGATCATTGCATAACTTGCCCCCTCAATTCACAGCCAAATAGTTATTTGCCTTATTTTTGCTACCAAAGTGGACAACCTCACAGTTATCCATGTTATGCTGCACCTGCCATGTATTTACCTACTCAGGTTGTCTCAATGAGGGACCCAAGTCACAGGTGAGTGTGAGAGAAATGGAGTTCACTGGGTGGAGTGTAGATAGGTGGTGATGAGTGTCACAGAAATCAGTGCTGGTACTTCAGCTATATATAAACTATATTAATGTCTAGTGATGCAGGAACAATGTATCTAAGTTTGCCGATGGTACAAAACTAGATGAAAAGGAAAGCCATGGAAAGGAAACAAAGGCTACAAAGAATTACAGGTTCAGATGACCCCAGGAGTGGCATTCTCAGTTGGATTGCACTCCAGTCATAATTTCTTATGTTAAGTCTGAGCCATGAATTTCTAGCCAGGAATATCAATCTTAGCTCCTTCAGAAATGCAGAGCGCACCTGAAACCAACACTGTCCCATTCATAATGTAGGACAGTTAGAGGAATTTAAGCAATGCCTCCTTTTGCAGGAATCAGTGTGCTGTGTCATGATATTTAATTGTCCAACAGCACAACTAAACACTTGTTAAAGGAGAAGGCTAAGTGTAGAGTAGAGCAGAGGAATTAGTAGGAATGGGTGTCACATATCAGTTGATAATGCGGAGGGAATGTTCAAGTTAACCGATGAGAGGGGACAGGGGCTTGGCACATCAACATTGATGATGTTTGGGGTGATAGTGGGCGTCAAGGATTCAGAGAATATAAGAGATCAAGGGGGCTATGGTTGGGGCATTTGGGGTATGCTTATTGATTGTGGGGGTTTGGAGTTAAGAGAAAGAAAGAAAGAAATCAGCTTGGTATCAACTCAGGAGTTAGATTAAACAGTTTAAAAAAACTAGTCTAATTGTTTCCCTGGGCAGCCTAACTAAATGGAAGAGGAACCCTCCGAATTCTCCAATATTAAGAGGTTTTGCAGAATGTTCAAGACACTAGGGAATTGCTCATCTACATCTTCCATTTTCTGTGCGATTCCTATGAAGTCTGCTGCATTTGGGATCCTGAAGGGCCCCAAAATGCAACACCAATCTGCTGAGAAAATGACTCTCTTACCATGTGAATATCTAGGTCAAAGAGTGGGCACAAGATGATGGATTTTAATGTAAGATACTCACTTTGGTTCTCAGAATAGAAAACAGAATTTTTTTTTTAGAAAGGTATAAATGTAGTAACTGATACATAAAGAGACTTGGAGATGCTGGTATAGGAACAAAAAAGTCAACAGGTAGATGCAGCGAGCAATTACAAAGACAAATGACATGTTGACCTTTATTTCTATATTCCAACCTCGTTGAAATAAAGAAACCTTGTTAAACTTGACAACATCTGAAGGACCCCATGCAGTTTTGGTTTTCATGTTTATGAAAGGATATATTTGCACTGGAGGTAGGACAATGAAGATTCAATTAAATTGATCCCTGGGATGAGGTGCTTGACATTTGATAAAAGGTTGAGTAAACTCTGGAGTTCAGAAAAAAATCTGTGCAACCTCATTGAGACAGACATTATTCTGAACAGTGCTTGATAGACTAGACACAGACCACTTCTGCTGGTCAAGACACATGGTGTGTCTACAGGAATAGTGCCAGAAGACTGGAGGACAGCAAATGTTGTCGCCTTGTTCAAAAAGGGGATTAGAGACAACCCTGATAATTATAGACCAGTAATTCTTACTTCAGCTGTGGGTAAAGTGTTGGAAAAGGTTTAAGAGATTGGATTTATAATCACATAGAAAAGAATAAATTGACAGGGACAGTTAACACTATTTTGTGTAAGGTAGGTCGCGCCTCACAAACCTTATTGAGTTCTTTGAGATGGTGACCAAACAGGTGGATGAGGGTAAAACGGTTTATGTGGTGTATATGGGTTTTAGTAAGGCATTTGATAAGATTCCCCACAGCAGGCTATTGAACAAAATACGGAGGCATGGGATCGAGAGTGATTTAGCGGTTTGGATCAAAAACTGGCGAGCTGAAAGACGACAGAGGGTGGTGGTTAATGGGAAATGCTTACCCTGGAGTTCAGTTACTAATGGTGTACCACAAGGATCTGTTTTGGGGCCACTGCTGTTTGTGATTTTTATAAATGACCTGGATGAGGGCATAGAAGATGCGTTTATAAGTTTGTGGATGATACTAAGGTTGGTGGAGAGAAAAGAGCTGACGTTTCAAGTCTAACTGACTCTTTGTAACAGCTTTGACAAAGGGTCAGTTAGATTCGAAATGTCAGCTCTTTTCTCTCCTTACAGATGCTGCCAGACCTGCTGCGATTTTCCAGCATTTTCTCTTTTGGTTTCAGATTCCAGCATCCGCAGTAATTTGCTTTTATCTAAGGTCGGTGGAGTTGGGGATAGTGTTGAAGGATGTTGTAGATTATAGAGAGACTTCAGCTGCAGAGCTGGGCTGAGGGGTGGCAAAAGAGTTTAATGTGGAAAAGAGTGAGGTGATTTACTTTGGAAGGAGCAAATGGACTAATGGTAAGATTCTTGGCCGTGAAGATGGACAGAGAGATCTTGGTATCCATGTTCATAGATCCCTCAAAGTTGCCACCCAGGTTGATAGGGTTGTTAAGAAGGCATATGGTGTGTCAGCTTTTAATAGTAGAGGGATTGAGTTTCGGAGCCATGAGGTCATGCTGCAGCTGTCCAAAACTCTGATGCGGCCGCATTTGGAATATTGCGTACAGTTCTGGTCACTGCATTATAGGAAGGATGTGAAAGCTTTAAGAGGGTTCAGAGGAGATTTACTGGGATGTTGCCTGGTATGGAGGAAGGTCTTACAAGGAAGGGCTGAGGAACTGGAGGCTAATTTTGTGAGCGAGAAGAACGTTGAGAGATGACTTAATTGAGACATGAGATCATCAGAGGGTGCGATAGGGTGGACAGTGACAGTCTTTTTCCTCAGTTGGTGATGGCTAGCACAAAGGGACATAGCTTTACATTGAGGGTGACTGATATAGGACAGCTGTCAGAGGTAGTTTCTTTTACTCAGTACAGTAGGGGCGTGGAACACACTGCTTACAGCAGTAGTAAATTCGCCAACTTTAAGGACATTTAAATGGTCAATGGATAGGCATATGGATGAAACTGCAATAGTATAGCATAGATAGGCTTCAGACTGGTTTCACAGGTCGGTGTAACATTGAAGGTCGAAGGGCCTGTACTGCGCTGTCACATTGTATGTTCTCTTTGAAGTGTCTACATCGTTAGTGACTATATTTTGTTAAATAATAACAGTATTGAATAGGAATGCCTGATATAAAACTTAAGTATGTCATTAAACTCTCCAAAGAAAATGTCCCTATTAGCTTCAACACATTGCAAAGTTGTTGGCTATAATACTTTGATTATACCCCCATCAAGGGTTATATACATCCTCTTTGTCCCTAGCTGTATATTGTAATGACCTAGTTTCATGCACAGTAAACCGATTATCAAAAGTTAGACTTGTAAAAAGCATTTTTCTAAATGGAAATTGCTATCAGTTGGGGTTTCCTTAGAAATTTTACCCTGTCATTTCAGGAACTCTAACTTGCAAGACAATTTTGTTAGTTTTAGCACTGCCCCTGCAAGCTGGAAATAGTTGGGTATCTGGTCAAAGCTAGCCACACCAACCAAACTTTGTTATTTAACCAGAGTCAAATACTCCAACTGCAAACATTTCAATTCACATTTTGGAAGAACTTGCTCTTGGGATGTAAACATTACTACCTGGGTCAGCAGTTATGGTCTATCTCCAATCTGCTGCAGTTCGGTGACTCTCTGCAAGCTGTCCCCAGCAGATCGGTGACACACATCTTTTAAATCTCAATTTTAAGTCTGTCAGAATTACCAACAATATTCTCTTAAATCTACTTTGAGGTCTTTCTCTGCATCTTCTCTGTGCCTGGAACACTATATTTTGCATCTTGTTCTATTACCTTGATGTACAGTATGATTTACCTGGATAACATGCAAAACAATACTTCTCACTGTATCACAGAACTGTGACAATAATAAACAAATCAAATCCATTTGATTTAGGTATATCCTTGGAGCTATCAGGGAGGGAATTCCAGCTTTTTGATCAAGTGACAGTGAATGGTGATATGGTTCTAATCAGAATGCTGTGTCACTCATAGGGCTAGTTGTATACGGTTATATACCCATGGATCTGTTGCCCTTGTCTTTCTAGTGGTAAACACCATGGGTTTCAGAAATGCTGTTGAAGGAGGCTTGATAAGATAATGTAGTTCATCTTGTAATCTTATACATTACCTCAACTCTGATATTTCATATCACATAATGCTTTGCTTTGAGGAGAGAAAACATATGTCTCGTAAGCTAGAATAAATATCAAAGATCACAAGGCAAGCTCCTAGCCTGAAGGATGTCCAAAGAAGCAATAAGCTTAGTTACAATTCAAAAACCAGGTTAGGAATATAGAAAGCAGTTAGTGCACAGCTACTCAAGGGGGAAAAAGGAGAAAACAGTTGAAGAGCATTACTGCAGGAGTTAAGATGGCAAACTGTGGCACTTGCCCTACAGGTAGACAGCAGTAAAACTAGGTGAGGTTTTCAGTGCAGAGTGACACACAGAAGCTGCAACCAGCTGGAGGGTTCACTTACTGACGCTGTTACAGACGGCCAAACAGTACTCTTCAGAGGCAAAGTTGTTTCTGTTTCCTCCACAGCCTCCATAAATGAACTGTGCACATTTTCCTTCACTGATGTCAAAGTACCATCGAGGTATCATAGCTTCACAAGGCCCAGTTTCTGCTTGCTCAGAGCAAACCTCTGAATATGAGAGATGCAAGGATTTCAGTCAGGGGGAATAAACAAATTTACAACAAATAAAAACTACCCCTTAAATGCTTCATAATATTAGCAACTCAGATGATTTTGCTTTAAGTACATTGATATAGCAATTCAATTTCCCACACTTATAATATTTTGTGTGCTTTTGAATTACTGATTGAATCATTTATAAAACATGGTCCCACGTTTTGTCCAGCAGTGGGGAGAATTAGTCGGGAACTCCCATCAGTCTGATGGGACACCTGATGTAATCAGGCCCTCTTTAGACAGTTAAATGAACCTCAGCAGACCTTCTCCACAACTGAGATCTCTAGCTACTGAAATTCCACTAGTTGGTGAACCAGAGGCTGAGAGCTTGGGCCAAACCCAACCTGCTCTTTGGATACTGGTAGTGAGCTGCTTTGTGAACTGCTGTTAGGATTACCCAGAGTCCAATGAGAAAGGGACTTCTAAGATATTGACACAATAACAGCAAAGAATGTACAGCATAGCATAGTTTGAGGTCCAGATGGTATATGGCGTGGAAGGGAAATTGCAGACGGTGGCACTCTCATGAATCTGCTTTCTGATGTCTTTCTCGATACAAGAGGTTTGCAAAGTGCTGCCAAAACAGCCTGTGTGGTTTAGCGCATTTTATAAACAATATACACCCCTGCCATGCTGGAGTGTAAGACTGCTGATAGTGCAACACAACTTGAGTGACACAATCCTGAATGGTCTTGAGATTCTTGGTGTTGTTGGCACTTATCTGGCAAGTTGAACTGCTATCACATTCCTTACTTGTGCCTTATTAATGGACATACTTTGGGAGTTTGAAGTCGATTAACCCGCTACAGTATTCCAAGCCTCTGACCTGCTCTTGTACCCACATCATTTATGTGATCGGTTCTTTTATTTCTTTGGTAGGGTAAGTGCTATGATGTTGATTGCGAGGGATTCATTAACATTAATGCCATTGAACGTTATGAGGAGATGGTCAGATTTCTCTTGTTGGTGAATGTCATTGCCTAACACATGTGTGTCACAATTGTTAGTTGCCACTTGTCAGCTCAAGCATGGATATTGTCTGAGTTGTGCTACATGCATAGATGGTTACCTTAATATCTGAAGAATCACAAATATTATGCAATCATCAGCAAACATTCCCACTTCTGACCTTATGACTGAAGGAAAATTGCTGATGAGGCAGATAGTAATAGTTGGGCTTAGGACGTTATCTTGATGAATTCCCGCAATGATACCCCACACTGAGGTGACTGACCTCCAAAAACCACAATCATCTTATGCTGTGATAGGTGGACCATGGTTGTATGAGAGTTAGGAGCCAAATGGTGCTGTTGGAACACAAACTGAGCATCAGTTATTGTTTTGTAAGAGCTGTTTGATAGCATAGTCAATGACTCTTTCCATCATCTGCTGATGATAGCAAGTAGACTGATATTGGTGCTAACTGAACCCTGATTGGATTATAGTTTGACATTTCCTGTTCGAGACATACCTGGGCCTTTTTCTGCATTGTTGGTGTAATGCAAACATTACAGCTGTTCTAGAAAAGATTGACTAATGCATAGCCAATTCTGGTGCACAAATCCTTAGTATTATAACATTATCAAGATCCATAAACATTGATTATCTCGTGCCTTCCACTGTTGCTTGATATCATGTGGAGTTGATCAAATTGGTTGAAGATTAGCATCCATGATACTGGGGACCTCAGGAGCAGGCAAAAAGGATCATCCACTCAGCTCGTCTGGCTAAAGATGGTTGCAAATGTTTCAGCCATGTAGTTTGCACTAATATGCTGGACTCCCCATCATTGAGGATGGGAATATTTGGAAAGCTTCCTCCTGTTAGTTGTTTTATTGTCCATCACCATTCAATGCTGGATGGGTCAGGACTGCAGAGCTTAGAGTTGATCCAAATTGCTTGGTTTTCTATCATATGCTGCTTCTACTGTTTGGCATGAAAGTAATAGAGGGAGCAACCTGATGATGAATCATGAAGTGAAAAACTGGATGCACATCGAATAAGTAGCAGTAGTAAATTCTATAAACAACTCTTCTGTATCATTCAAAGATGATAGAAAGAATTAATATAATTGAGAGTGATGAGAATTAAATGAGGGGATAGGGAAGCACAGTGAATATACAATTATATTGGCATCAAACCAAGCATTATAATATTTCTCTGCTGCCACACAATGCCACAGACACTGCTGTATTCTACTTTACCCAAATGAAATTTTGTGTTCCTTTTACCTGAGCAAGGCAGTGACTATTCACATTGCTGCACTTACTCAGCTACTTTCGGGGTGCATTGCATAGATATTTCAACTGCAAACATTACTTTTTACAGTCTCCTAAGTTACAGTTTCCAACATCTCAAATACAAATAACTTACTGCTTGTCTCAAATTGTTGCGCAACCTGTAAATTTGCTTATTTTGTACAAGTTTCTGACCACTGGAAAGGGATCACAAAAGTAGATGAATAATTAATTGCACGTGAAACCATTTCACAAAGTGCACATCCTTTAAGCTAATTTTTTTCCTCCATATCAACAAATGTTCTTTGCACTTTGTCTCATGTCACACAATGCAAACAGCTTATTGGCTAAAGCATATGGAGCATTCAGTTCTGAAAGCAGTAACAGCACTGCCCTGAAAAACCATTAGTATAATAGATTCCAAAACTTTGCAAAGACAAATACACATCCTCCAAAAAGTTATCTTCAAATCTGTGCATTCACCATCTGATTAGTCAACACAGAAAGAATGAGAATTATAACAGTATCTATTAGAACTAATTGCCAATAAGTTCCATGGTGGATTTGAAATATCTGGAGATGGGATGCATATGTTTTATTAGACATTCACTGATTTAGTGAGGAAGCCAGCCATCAACATAAGCCAAGATGGGGTCAAAAGTGCTTCAACAGTGATTCACCCCCTTGTTTAAGAAAGGATCAAGACAAAAGATGGAATATTATAGGCCGATTAGCCTAACCCTGATTGTTGGTAAGATTCTAGAATCCATTGTTAAGGGTGAAATTTCTAAATTCTTGGAAGTACAGAGTTGGATTAGAACAAGTCAGCATGGACCTATAAGTGGAGGTTGTGCCTGACAAACCTGTTAGAAATCTTTGAAGAGGTAACTAAGTTAGACCAGGGAAACCCAGTGGATGTTATCTATCTAGACCTCCAAAAGGCCTTTGATAAGGTGCCTCACGGGAAGCTGCTGAGTAAGGTGAGGGCCAGGGAAACCCAGTGGATGTTATCTCAACCTGCAAGTTAACCTTTAGAGAATCCTGGAGTAGCACTCCTGGATCCCTTTGTACTTTGGCTTTACGAATTTTCTCACCATTTAGAAAATAGTCCATGCCGACATTCTTCTTTCCAAAAGTGCAAGATCTCACATTTGCTCACGTTGAATTTCATCAGCCATTTCCTGGACCACTCTCCTAAACTGTCTAAATCTTTCTACAGTCTCCCCACCTCCTCAGTACTACCTGCCTGTCCACCTAACTTTGTATCATTGACCAACTTCACCAGAATGCCCCGGGTCCCTTCATCCAGATCATTAATATATCAAGTGAACAGCTGCGGCCCAACACTGAACCCTGCGGGACACCACTTGTCACTGGCTGCCATTCCGAAAAAGAACCTTTTATCTCAACTCGTGGGCGGCACGGTGGCACAGTGGTTAGCACTGTTGCCTCGCAGCGCCAGAGACCCGGGTTCAATTCCCGCCTCAGGCGACTGACTGTGTGGAGTTTGCATGTTCTCCCCGTGTCTGCGTGGGTTTCCTCCGGGTGCTCCGGTTTCCTCCCACAGTCCAAAGATGTGCAGGGCCAGGTGAATTGGCCATGCTAAATTGCCCGTAGTGTTAGGTAAGGCGTAAATGTAGGGGTAGGGGTATGGGTGGGTTCGCTTCGGCGGGTCGGTGTGGACTTGTTGGGCCGAAGGGCCTGTTTCCACACTGTAATGTAATCTAATGTAATCTAATCTAATCTATCTAGACCTCCAAAAGGCCTTTGATAAGGTGCCTCACGGGAAGCTGCTGAGTAAGGTGAGGGCCCATGGTGTTCGGGGTGAGCGACTGGCATGGATTGAGGATTGGCTGACTGACAGAAGGCAGAGAGTTGAGATAAAAGGTTCTTTTTCGGAATGGCAGCCAGTGACAAGTGGTGTCCCGCAGGGTTCAGTGTTGGGCCGCAGCTGTTCACTTGATATATTAATGATCTGGATGAAGGGACCCGGGGCATTCTGGTGAAGTTGGTCAATGATACAAAGTTAGGTGGACAGGCAGGTAGTACTGAGGAGGTGGGGAGACTGTAGAAAGATTTAGACAGTTTAGGAGAGTGGTCCAGGAAATGGCTGATGAAATTCAACGTGAGCAAATGTGAGATCTTGCACTTTTGGAAAGAAGAATGTCGGCATGGACTATTTTCTAAATGGTGAGAAAATTCGTAAAGCCAAAGAACAAAGGGATCCAGGAGTGCTACTCCAGGATTCTCTAAAGGTTAACTTGCAGGTTGAGTCAGTGATTAAGAAAGTGAATGTAATTAATCTCAAGAGGGTTGGAATATAAAAGCAGCGATGTGTTTCTGAGACTTTATGAAGCTCTAATTAGGCTTCATTTGGAATATTGGGCTCCACACCTCAGGAAGGGCATAATGGCACTGGAGTGTGTCCAGTGGAAATTCACATGGATGATCCCTAGAATGGTAGACCTAACATATGATGAATGGTTGAGGATACTGGGATTGTTAGAGTTTATAAGGTTGAGGGGAGATCTAATAGAAACTTGCAAAATAATGCACGGCTTATAAAGGGTGGATGCTGGGAAGTTGTTTCCGTTAGGCGGGGAGATTAGGACCCGTAGGCACAGCCTTAGAATTAGAGGAGGTCAATTTAGAATGGAAATGAGGAGACACTTCTTCAGCCACAGAGTGGTGGACCTGTGGAATTCATTGCCATGGAATGTAGTGGAGGCCGGGACGTTAAACGTCTTCAAGGCAGAGATTGATAAATTCTTGACCTCACAAGGAATTAAGGGTTACGGGGAGAATGCGGATAAGTAGAGAGTTGAAATGCCCACCAGCGATGAGTAAATGGCAGAGTGGACTCGATGGGCTGAATGGCCTTACTTCCACTGCTATGTCTTATGGACTTATGGATGGCTTTACACTAGAGCAAAATCTCAGTTTCATTCATTCAGTATTTTTACAGAAACTTGAAACCTAGACTGATTGCAATCGCACTTTCCACAACATAATTATGAAGGGTAAATGTAGCACACCAATTATTTCCCAATTAAGATCAGCTAGTTCCTCACCAAGAATCGAACCTGAAGTCCACTCGCCTGTTTGTATAGTTTTAGACCGAGTGGCTCTTTCACATCTGAGGCTTTTGGGCCCAATCATTAAAACTCTGAAATATTCATTTTTTTTTTAGTGGTAATGGTGGTGGCCACGGACAGTTTTGCCAGGGGTTTTGAAGTTACAGCAAACACACCTTGGAACTTATTAGCAAATTAGTTCAAATGGATTACGATTCAATACTCATCCTTTATGGGTTGACGAATCAGAAGTTGTAGATGAATGTACAGAATTGTAAATAACAGTTTGAGTATGTTTATTTGATGTCACAAAATCCCTAAAATCTACTATACAAATGCCTTTAGCAGAGCAATAGACGCTTGTCAGTATTAGTTTGAGCTGAACGCTCCGACTGCCTCAGCCAACAAGCTGATCGAATGAGCTTTGCTGAAATATTTCAGCAAGAATGTTACATTCCCTTCCAATCAGATATAGTCAGGGTGGCACAGTGGCTAGCACTGTAGCCTCACAGCACCAGGGACCCGGGTTCGATTCCACCTTGGGTGACTGTGAGAAGTTTGCACATTCTCCCCATGTCTGTGTGGGTTTCCTCCAGGTACTCCAGTTTCTGCCCACAATGCATATGGGCCATGCTAAATTGCCCATATCGTTAGGTGCATTAGTCACAGGGAATGGGCCTGGCTGGATTACTCTTTGTACAGCTGGTGTGCACTTGTTGGGCCAAATGGCCTGTTGCCACGTTAAAGAGTATCTAATCAATAGTGTGCCTTTGGGCAGGTTATGCTTCTCCAAAGTCACATCAGTACTGCCTATAATTGTGCAGAAAGCTTCGGTAAGCAAAGGGCAATGTTTTGAAAAAACCTGTTCAAGTGGGTTCAAGCCCGCCAATATGTCAAGACGATTCTTCTATGATCCCGACTGGAGTCCTTTCTGCACAACAAAATCACCATTTTGATGGAGGATTATGGAAACTGGACAGTTTTTATCAATTTAATATTTTCCTCACAATTTTTGCCAATCAAATTACTCACACTGCCCCCACACATGGAGCCCAATAAGACAATATCTCCAAAATGGTCTCTCAAGTGCTTAGGGATGTATTGAAGTTATAGGTTATAAGTTAGGGCGGCACAGTTCCTCAGTGGTAAGCATTGCTGCCTCACTGTACCTGGGACCCGGGTTCGATTCGGCTGACTGTCTGTGAGGAGTTTGCACATTCTCCCCATGTCTGCGTGGGTTACTTCCGGGTGCTCCGGTTTCGTCCCACAATCCAAAGATGTGCAGGTTAGGTGAATTGGCCATACTAAATTGCCCGTAGTGTTCAGGGAAGTGTAGGTTAGGTGCATTAGTCAGGGGCAAATGTAGAGTAATAAGGTAGGGGGTAATGAGTCTGGGTGAGTTACTCTTTGGAGGGTCAGTATGGACTTGTTGGGCTATATGGCCTGTTCCTACACTGTAGGGATTCTATAATTCTATGAAGTTCTATAGAAAAGCAAGCCTTACATTTAAAAAAAAAATACTTTGAGGAGGTTACTAGACAAGTTGATGAGCGGTGGATGTGGTGTATATGGTCTTCAACAAGGCATTGACAAGGTTCCCCATGGTAGGCTCGTTCAGAAGGTCAGGAGGAATGGGATACAGTGAAATTTAGCTGTCTGGATACAAAATTGGCTGGTCGACAGAAGACAGCGAGTGGTAGTGGAAGGAAAGTATTTTGCCTGGAAGTCAGTGATGCGTGGTGTTCCACAGGGCTTGGTTCTTGGGCCTCTACTCTTTGTAATTTTTATTAATGACTTGGATGAGGAGATTGAAGGATGGGTTAGCAAGTTTGCAAACGACACAAAGATTGGAGGTGTCGTTGACAGTATAGAGGACTGTTGTAGGCTGCAGCATGACATTGATAGGATACAGAGATGGGCTGAGAGTTGGCAGATGGAGTTCAACCTGGATAAATGCGAAATGATGCATTTTGGAAGGTCGAACTTGAAATTTGAGTACAGGATTAAAGACAGGATTCTTGGCAGTGGAATCTTAGTGTGCAGGTACATAGATCCCTTAAAATTGCCACCCAAGTAGACAGGGTTGTTAAGAAAGCATATGGTGTTTTGGCTTTCATTAACAGGGGGATTGAGTTTAAGAGCCGTGAGATCTTGTTGCAGCTCTATAAAACTTTGGTTAGACCGCACTTGGAATACTGTGTCCAGTTCTGGTTGCCCTATTATAGGAAAGATGTGGATGCTTTGGAGAGGGGTCAGAGGAGGTTTATCAGGATGCTGCTTGGACTGGAGGGCTTATCTTACGAAGAGAGGTTGACTGAGCTCGGACTTTTTTCATTGGAAAAAAGAGGGAAGAGAGGGGACCTAATTGAGGTGTACAAGATAATGAGAGGCATAGATAGAATTGATAGCCAGAGACCTTTTCCCAGGGTAGAAACTGTTAAAACAAGGGGTCATAGTTTTAAGCTGTTTGGCGGAAAGTATAGAGGGATGTCAGAGGCCGGTTCTTTACGCAGAGAGTTGTGGGAGCATGGAATGCATTGCCAGCAGCAGTTGTGGAAGCGAGGTCATTGGGGATATTTAAGAGACTGCTGGACATGCATATGGTCACAGAAATTTGAGGGTTCGTACACTAGGTTTACCTTACATGAGGATCAATGGTCGGCACAACATTGTGGTCTGAAGGGCCTGTTCTGTGCTGTACTGTTCTATGTAAGAAGATTTAATGACATGGAATATACAATACTGAAGTGACCATTCAGGAAAACTTATGCTCCATTTGAGCCTCCTCTCATTCATCCTCATGTCACTTCATAATAACCTTCTACTGCCTTTCTCCTTAAATCTCTCAATACATTTTTTCTGTCCATCACTCCGTGGCAGTAAATTTTGAATTTTTACCATTCGAATAAATTCCTTCTCAATTTCTTACTGCAATTCATGGTGACTGTTTTATAATCGATGATCTCAACCTTTGAACTATTTTATAAGTGGAAACACACACTTCGTGTGCTATTCAAAACTCATTTATTTTAAACATTTCCATTAAGTTTAATTCAAAAGAAAAAAGACCCAGCTTATCTTTCCAGGTAATTTCTCAGCTCTGGCATCATGCTTGGAAAGCTTTTCCTCCACACGATCATTGTACTATTTTCATAATGCCATCAAACCAGCGGACAAGGGGAGTGCAGTGGTAGTTTTGGCGCACTGACCTCTACAACACTGAAGCCAGGCACCAACTCAAAGACACTTCCTCCTACTGACCCCTTGACCACGACCTCGCCCCCTCATGACCAAATCATCATCTCTAAAACTGTACACAACCTCATCACCTCAGGGGATCTCCCACCCACATCTTCCATCCTCATAGTTAAGGAACCCCGCACCGCCCGGTTCTACCTCCTAACCAAGTTTCATAAACCTGAGTGCTCCAGCTGACCCATCGGCTCGGCCTGCTCCTGCCTCACTGAACTCATCCTCACATATCTTGATACTGTTCTATCCCCCCACCGATCCAGGAACTTCTCACATACGTTTGGGACACCACCCATACAATTCATCAACTTCACCAACACATTCCACCCTGACCTTTGCTTGGACTATCCCAAACACCTCCCTCCTCTCCCTGGATCACTCCATCTCCATCGACAGTGACCGACTCAACAAAGACCATCTTCCACAAATCCACCTACGCCCACACCTATCTGGACTACACATCCTCTCACCCTGCCTCCCATAAAAACGTTATACCTTATTTCCAATTCCTTAGCCTCCGCCGCATCTGATCCCAGGAGGACCAATTCCACCACAGAAAACACCAGATGACCTCCTTCTTTAAAGACCGCAATTTCTCTTTCCACATGGTCGATAATGCCCTCCAGCGCATCTCATCCACTTCCCGCACCTCTGCCCTCGAACCCCACCCTCCAACCGCAACGAGGACAGAAACCCCTGATCCTGACCTTCCATCTCACCAACCTCCGTATACATCACATCATTCTCCACCATTTCTGCCACCTACAAACGGACCACATCACCAGAGATATATTGCCCTCCCATCCACTTTCCGTAAAGACTATTCCCTCCGCGACTCTCTCGTCAGGTCCACGCTGCCCACCAACCCACCATCTCCTCCCAGCACCTTCCCCTGCCACCACAGGAATTGCAAAAATCTGCATCCACACCTCCCCCGTCACCTCCACCCAAGGCTCCAAAGAAGCCTTCCACATCCATCAGTGTTACCTGCACTTCCATACGTCATTTACCGTATTCGTTGCTCCCAATGCGGTCTCCTCTACACTGGGGAAACAGGACGTCTACTCGCAGAGCGCTTCAGAGAACATCTCTGGGTTACCCACACCATCCAGCCCCAACGCCCCCGTGGCCGAACACTTCAACTCCCCCTTGCACTCTGCCAACAATATGCAAGTTCTGGGCCTCTTCCATTGCCACATCCTAACCACACGATGCCTGGAGGATGAACATCTCATCTTTAGCCTTGGGACCCTCCAACTACATGGCAGCGATGTGGATTTCATCAGTTGCCTCATCTCCCTTCCCCCATCTTATACCAGTTCCAACCTGGCACAACAGTCATGACCTGTCCATCTTCCTTCCCATCTATCCACTCCATCCTCCTCTCCAACCTACCACCATAACCCCTACCTCCGTCTACCTATCGGACTCTCAGCTACCTTAGCCCAGCCCCACCTCCCCCTCATTCATCTCTCCACACCCCCCCACCACCCCTGCTCACAAGTCACATTCCTGATGAAGGGCTCTTGCCCGAAACGTCGTTTGTCCTGCTCTCCAGATGCTGCCTGACCTGCTGTGCTTTTCCAGCACCTTACTCTTGACTCTTTTCATAATGCTTCAACCAATATTGTAGGCAGTAATTCATGCAAGGATGGTATAACCAAGGCTCAAATTCACGTTTTGGATTAATTCTAGACTTTGCAATCTCATCCTCCTTTAAATAAACCCGAGTTCATGGTTGATTTGTTATAGTCTTGACTGGCCTTCACTCCAGCTTTGAGTGATTTGTATCCATGATGACTTTGCTTCACTTAATTCCGACTATTTTACAAGGAACATGTGACATTAGTTTTTCTCATTAAAATGCAATACATAAAGTCTGTCTTGCTGAATTCCACTTTTCAGAATGGACACAATTGAAAGTTTATTAATCTTTCTTGCAATTTGTTCCGTCATTAAACAGTACTGACTAATCCTGCAATTTTGTCATTAACTTCAAATTTAGAAGTTCATGCATTAAATGTTAAAATCTATACTGCTAACTTAAATTGCGAATGACAATGAACTCTACACCGAAAGTTAAGATTACAACTTCTAACTCTGCCAGTCTGAATTGCTACTTTGGTCCCTTCTCGTTTCTTTATTTTTAAGCCAGCTGATTATCCATTCTGCCACCCCGGACTCCATATGCTCTAGTCACATTACTTGATTTAATATGTGGTACTTTAAATCTAAGGCATTTTGGAAATCTGAAATGTGTCCTGAATGGTTTCGAGCTTCTTGATTTTTGTTAGTGGTACACTTATCCAGACAAGTGGGGTGTATTCCATCACGATCTAGACTTGTACCTTTGGTAAACAGAATTGGGGAGTCAGGTCGTGAGTTTTGGTTCAGGGTTACGAGCCTTTGACCTTCTCTTGTAGCCACTGTAGTTATATAGTCAAAAATTGTGGTGCTGGAAAAGCACAGCAGGTGAGGCAGCATCTTAGAGGAGGAGTCAACGTTTTGGGCATAAGCCCTTCATCAGGAAATGTCAACTCTCCTGCTCCTTGGGGGCTGTCTGACCTGCTGTCCTTTTCCAGCGCCGCACTTTTTGACTCTGATCTCCAGTTCTCACTTTTTCCTTCACAGCGGTTATATAGCTGATCCATTTCAGTTTCTGATCAGGGGAACCACCAGAAAGTTGACAGGAGGAGATTCAGCAATCGTATTGCCATTACATGTCAAGATGGTTGGACTCTTTCCTGTCAAAGACTGTCATTTACTGGGGCACATGTATGTATGAATGATACTGACACTTGTCAGTTCAAAAGTCAATGTTGTCCAAGTCTTGCTGTACTTGGGAATAGTTAAAAATTATGCAATCATCAATGGGTGATATGGTGGCTCAGTGGTTAGCACTGCTGCCTCACAATGCCATGGACCCAGGTTCAATTCTAGTCTTGGGTGACTGTGTGGAGTTTGCACATTCTGTGTCTGTGAGGGTTTCTACTGGGAGGTCTGGTTCCTCCCAAAGTCCAAACATGTGCAGGTTAGGTAGACTGGCCATGCTAAATTGACCTTAGTGTCCACAGAAATATAGGCCAGATGGATTATCCATGGTTAATGTAGGGTTACACGGATAGGGTAGGGGGCAGGGCTTGGGTGAAATGCTCTTCGGAGGGTTGAATGCTCTATGCGTCGAGAGGCCGCTTTCTGCACAGTAGATTCTATTATGATTCTATGATTCTATTAGCGAACAGCCTAACTTTTGCTGGAAGGTCATTGATGAAGCAGCTGAAGATAGTGCCTGAAGAATGGAGGGGCTGTTCTGGTGCAGTGGTAGTGTCTCTACCTCTGAGCCAGGAGACCTGGGATCAGGTCCCACCTGCTCCCATCTGATCTCAGTGCAGGATGATGATTATAAAATATCTAATCTGAAGAATGTCTACAGCAATATCCCATGGCCTAGTTTATTGACCTTTGGCATCCAAAGCCGTCTGTCTTTGTCCTAGGTCTGACTATAACCAGCAGTGTTTACTCTCCTTGATTCTTGGAATATCTCCTTATAGGGTTTCATATATATTAGAAATAAGCCTGATACATATTTCCTGATCTGCTTTACCTCTTCTGACTGATTAGGTTTCGGGGGGAGATGAAATATCTATATGCAATCACCTATGTTGGTGATATTTTTCCACAAATTTATTTATATATTTCTTTGCCATTTTGGCCCCCTCATTTGTTATCTCTTGATGACCACCATTTGTGTGATTGATTCTTGTTTATCTATCACCTTTATTAACACCCATTCTCTCTCTGTCTTGGTGATGGTGGATTTTTCCTGACTATGACTGTTAACACAAATAAATGCAACCATTTCATTTCTTCCGTGTCTCAGTATAAACTCTCTACACATGCACACCTCAATAACAGGACGAGAGAATATCCTCAGCTATGCACTGGACAGAACTGAATAGTTACCACACCAGGACCAGAACCCTCCATCACCTTGTCAACTATCCCAAAAGCAGAGACTGATCACAACACAACAAGTTCAACACCAATAAGTTCTGATTTGGAGATGCCGGTGTTGGACTGGGGTGTACAAAGTTATAAATCACACAACACCAAGTTATAGTCCAAAAGGTTTAATTGGAAGCACACTAGCTTTCGGAGTGTCGCTCCTTCATAGGTGATAGTGGAGGACTCAATCCTAAGACACAGAATTTATATCAAAAATTTGTCTTCAACATATTGTCTAGCTATCTCCCATTGTTACAGCTAACCTGAGAATGCAACTTTTTAAAAAAGGTTTTGTGAAACTATTGTGGTATTCAAACAGATGAAAGACTCAACAGACAATCGAGGTATTTTTCAATGTATAATTTCAGTTACATCACACTGTAAATTTCTGACATAAATTCTGTGTCATAGGACTGAGTCCTCCACTGTCACCTGATGAAGGAGCAACGCTCCGAAAGCTAGTGTGCTTCCAATTAAACCTGTTGGACTATAACCTGGTGTTGTGAGATTTTTAATCAAGAAGTTCAACACCTTTTAAATCAGCAGTATGCTGGAAGTTAGGTGGTACTTAGTATGGACTATTTTTTACATCGATTAGTGCACTCAGAATTGTACAATCAATAGAATTTCTGGTTATAAATCAGTAAAAGACAAAGCAGGCATAAGGGGGATTTAAAAACAAAATAAATCACATTTGATTTACTGCAATGATTTAACTCATCTTTTACTTCAAGCAATTTTGGGGGACTAGAATTCCTATTATTGTTGTTTTGGTAATTTTTGACATAACAAAGCATAATAATCTGATTTCAATGGTTGTTCACCCAAATACAACATAGGTAGGCATACAAAATCAAAATCACCAAATTCATTCATATTTTAGCACTACTTTCTACCATTAGCTGCAGTTGCAATAATTACACAACCTACTGGACAGCTTCATGAGCAACATTACATCGTGAGATAACTATTCAGAAAGAAGATGAGCATGAGCATTTAGTCAGGTCACAAAACTGAAAGTGCTGGAGAAACTCCGTACACACTCAGAGCTGATTTTCTCTCCAGAGATGCTTTCTCAAGCAGTTTATTTTTATATGTAAACATAAAACCAGAAGAGACCCTCTTTGCTACATTTAAAACTGTGTCCCCCTATGATTACTGTCTGCCCCAAAACGCCCTTACTATTCTTTGATGGTTAGATGATGACCCAGCAGATGCCTATGATGTTCTAGAAAAATGTTGTGAGGCTGCTCATGCATTCTGATACAAACTTTCTATAGATATTGTACGGAACAATTTTCCAAAAATCAACTATAATCTTCATGATTTTTCTTCGAACAACCTATAGAGGGTTAGTTATCCTTAACTTCAATCTCCAGTAAAGTACAAATGAACACAATCTAAATACAGTACTGCGCACTTGTGAAACTGAACCAAATATGTCCCTTTGCCTCTTCAGACGTAACTGGAGAATGTATTCTAATCCAGTGTACTTGCACAGACCAATTCTTCCTTAAGTACTCATGTAAGATTAGTGTAAACATCACATTTAAAGACAGCATGGCATCTAGAGAGGAGAAATAACCAATGTTACTTGGATTTTAATAATTCACAATGACTTCAGAGCATGACCATGAACTTGCTTCCAACCTTTTCTTTCCATTTTTTGAAACATCAACATGGATGAGAACATTTTCCCAATTAGTCCATATTGTCATGGTGTGCAGCACAAACTTGAATAAATAGGTATTTTTATTGGAAGCACCCCCCTGCCCCACCACCATTCTGAAGAGTTTCCAGCCCAAAACGACTTGACAGTTTCAATGAAGTTTCTTTCTCCACAGATGTTCCCAAACCTGTTAAGTATTTCTGATTTTTATGAGAAAAACATGTTAAGCTCCAATTCTATGCATTTCTGAAGAAAAAAAATATACTAACTGATTCATTCCATAGACAAAATTGTAGCATAATAAAAATTTCTGCAACCTTTTCTTTCCATTACCTCTCACAACTTCTTCAATGGCCTCTGTAGTGGTTGTCGTACTACTGGTTGTATGCTCAGTGGGATCCTCATACTGGTCGTCAGCATCTTCACCATCCAGATCGTCATCATCGTCATCATCAATTTCACTTTCATCCTCTATTGGTTGTTCTTCAACAATTTTATCACTGAAATGAACAAAGCGCAGAATAGTTTTTGAATGTGGATTTCATGAACACATTGACAATCTGTAAGAAATGAAGTTTAAATAAGCAAACTGCCCTGTCAAACTGACTGAAAGCCAACTTGTTTTCTCCACAGATGTTGCCAGACCTGTTGAGTTTCTGCAACAATATATTTTGTGTGTTGAAACAGAATGCCACTTTGCACAAAATAGACAAAGGTAAAAGTTAGGATGCATGAATTGGGGGGGGGTTCCAAGGTGGCATGATCTGAGAAGATCGCACTGCAGAGCTCTGCATTGTAGCACAAGCAGGATGAACCTTTAACCTGCCCAACCCAGGCCATCGTGATATCTTGGGACTCCGCAAAGATCGTGGAGTTCCAAGAAACTTCTAAAAAAGTACTTAGCCATCCACAGATGCCGAAAAGGGGAGTAGCAGCATCCGAGGCCAGGTCTGCAGTTCAGCCTGCAGGATCCTCAGAGCCGATTACATTCCAGGTTTTGGTGAATGAGCTCTTGAAGTCTCACGAGATACTGGGGATACAGATTGAAGGGAAGCTGGCTCCAACCTCTCTCATGCTGCAGAAGAATGAGCAGCAGCTTGGAGATCTGGAGAAGAGGATGGATGAGGTGGTGCACAGGGTCACAGTCGTGAAAGCTGATGCCAGTTCAACCAAGGATAGGATCCAAGCCCTGGAGATGCAGGTCTGTAATTTGTGAGACCAAGTGGATGATCTTGAGAACAGGGGGCAGAAGGAAAAACATTCGGATCATCGGTCTGCCTGAGGGTGTGGAAGTTGTTGAGGACTGGCTGCTAAAATTCCTTGACTTGGAGGCTGTCATGAGAGGATTGAAGATAGAGGGGGCTCACAAGGTCGCAGCGCGGAGATCGGGTCTGGGTCAACATACTCGTCCTCTCCTGATGCGGTTCAATCATTACCGTGATAAGGAGAGAGACATGGAGGCTTCCAGAGTCCGGGGAAGGATCCGAAGACCCTAATTTACGAGGGCTCTAATATCATGTTCTTTCAGGACTTCTCAGCAGCGGTGATCCAGAAACAAAAATCTTACGAGTGTGTCCAGAGAAGACTGAGGGAGCTTGGGATTCAGTACTCTCTGAGGATGCATGTATTAAGAGCGGTGACTGAGCGAGAGAGAGAGAGAGAGCGAAAAGAAAGAGCAGCTTTATGAAGAGCTGACTTCCATGAGAAGGGCAGTGGCAGACGTGGAAAAAATGTCACTCAGAGCCCTTTCAACCTGAGTCAAATGTCAGAGTCAGAGTCAAATGTGTGATGTCACAGGAAAATAGATAGGTGACTGGTGGCTACTTCATCCATGTCTCTACTTATTGGCCAAGGATTTTCAATTGGGATACATTATTACAGCTGAAGAATATAATTAAGAAATTCACCCTTAAAATATTTACCATCGGAATTAAGTATAAGTTATGGCTGGGCAGGCAATATACAGTAGCTGCAGTGACACAGAGCTGGTGATCCACAGAAAGCATTGTCTGCTCGAAAAACTTCTGCTCAGAATTGATGATGCAGACATCAGGAGAGGGAGAGGTACCTGGACACTGTTTCATGAGGCAGTCAAACCCTCGAAATTAACTATGTCAAATTTGCATTTGGTCAAGGATAGGAGGATGTGACTGCAAGTGAGGCAGGTATACGGATCCAGAATTTGGCTTTGGAGGAGCCTCAACCAGTTCTGCTGAAGTTAAAAAAAAAGAAATGCAAAGAGACAGCAGAGGTGCAATCAGTGAAGAAGCAAATGATAATGAAGATGCAACAGGAAGGGGTAGAAAACATAAGCAGAGGAATGCAGCACAAATGAGAGTAAGTTATTTGCCAAAGTAAGTAATAATGGCAAAACTCGAAGTTTAAGGCTCTTTTTCTGACTGCACGTAGCATTTGTAACAAGACTGAGAACCTAATGTTCAAGGATATTTGACATTCTAGCCTGGATAGCTTTGTTAATTAAAGGTGAGTCGGACATTAGTGTAATAACTCTTACCTTCAATTTAGGTATGAATAAGGAATAGCAAAGTAAGAGGGATTTATCTACAGATCCAAAATGTTATTTCACTGCACAACAAAGTTTAAACTGGCAAATGGTGGAGGCAAAAGGTACTACAATTGTTTTGGTTAATTTTAATCTACACAATTACTGGATAAATCATATGGACAAGGGTGACATGGAAGATTATTTTCCAAAGTGCATCAGAGATTATTTCTTAAAGCAGCACATTATGGATCCTACCTGAGAACAGGCAATTTTAGGTCGAGTAAGTTGTAATGAATTCGAATTATTAAGAAATCACTTAGTTAACAATCACAACATGATAGATTTCAAATTAAGTTTGAAAGACAGCAAATTGGGTCTCCAACCAGAGTCCTCAATTTAAAAAGGGAAATTACAGAGATTATGAAGAAAGACTTGTCTAAAGCAGACTGGGAAAATAGACTAATTGACAATGACAGACATTTAATCATTTCATTAATGCTCAGCAAAAATTTCTTTTGGACAAAAAGAATGACTCAATGAGAAGGATGAAACACACATGGTTAAGAAAGCCTGTCAAAGAGAACATCTGATCAAAAACTAAGGCATACAAAGTAGCAGCAAACACTAATGGTCAGCCAGAGGATCGGAAGTTTATCTTTAGGAACTAAATGATGAACAAGCTAATGAGGGAGAAGATTGATTACAAAAGTAAACCTGCAAGAAATAATAACAAACAAAAGCTTTTATGGATTTATAAAAAGAGTAGCCAGAAAAAAAGTGGGACCCTTAAAGGATGCAAATGTAGATTTAACAACAGGAAACAGGACAATGGTAGATAACAATGATTTGGAGGTGCCGGTGTTGAAGTGGGGTGGACAAAGTTAAAAATCACACAACACCAGGTTATAGTCCAACAGGTTTATTTGGAGGCACTAGCTTTCGAACAAATAAGGAGGTTGCTAATGGGAGAATGATCCTGTAATAGTTGCTATCATAAGGGACAAGGTATTCGACAAACTAATCGAACTAAAGGCAGACATGTCACCAGGACCAGATGGCTTGCATCCAAGGGTTTTAAAGGCAGTTGTTGCAAGATTGTGGAGGCATTGGTTAAAATATTATTTAACTCATTGGATTCTGGGAAGGTTCCGAAGAATTGGAAAACTGCTAAGTGGACACTATTGCCCAGGAAGCAAGGAAGACAAAGTAGGAAACTGTAAGCCAGTTAGCATCACATCTGCCATTGTGAAAATGCTAGATTCCATTACTAAGGAGAAATTACTGGATATTTTAAAAAAGCTCAATACAATAAAACAGAATCAACATGGTCTTGTGAAAGGAAATTGAGGTTTGATGAATGAGATAAGAATTCTTTTGCGGAGTTGATAAAGGTAGATGCAAGTATTTCAATTTCCAGAAGCACTTGACAAGGTGCCACATAATATACTACTGCACAAGATAGCAGCTCACTGTATTGGGTATTATATATTAGCAAGGATTGAGGAAGCATTAACACAGAGTCAGGATTAATGGTTCTTTCTCAGGTTGGAAAGTACTAGGAGTCGCACAGGGATCTCAATCCTTGCCTTAATTACACACTACCTATATTAATGATTTGGAGGAGGGGACAGAGTCTAATGTATTCAAATTTGACAGATGGAGTTTAATGATAGAAAGTATGAGGTCATGCTGTGATAGAAAGAATCAAAAGACAAGACTATCGTTTAAATGAAGGGAGACTCCAAAAAAAAAAAAGCACTGTACAGGGATTCGGATGTTCTTAGACTGAAACACTTTGAAAATGAACTTTATCACACTGGAGCTGTAAGTAAATGAGGACGTAAATGGAATTTTGGTGTTTATTGTTCAAGGATGGAGTTTAAAAATAGACAAATCTTGCTACAACTGTGCATTGTTGGTTAGTTACACCTGGAACACCATGTATCGTTTTGGTCACTGTACTCCAAAATGGTCATACTGGAATTGGAAGCAACTCAAAAGAGATTTATAAGGCTGATTCATGAGATGAAGGGGTTGACTTCTCAAGAATGGCTAAACAGGTGAGGCCTTTATTCATTAGAGTTCAGAAGAACAGGGGTTGAAACTTAAGATTCTTAGTGGGTGGCAAGGTAGATGTTGAAAAAAATGCTTCCACTAGTGGGGGAAGTTTTAAATTATGAAACTGAGGTACAAAGGAACTGCTTGAGGTGATGCACTTTGCAAGTCAAATACAGGTGGAAATTATACAATGAATGGCAGAACCCTTAGCAGTATTGATACGCAGAGGGATCTGGGTGTGCAGGTCTATAGATCACTGAAAGTGGCAGTGCAGGTAGAGAAGGTTGTAAAAAAATTGGAAGAGGCACTGAGGATAAAGATTGGCAAATTATGCTGCAACTTTATAGAACCTCAGTTAGGCCACACTTGGAATATTGCGTATTCCAAGTTCTGGTCACTACAGTATCAGAAGGATGTAGATACTTTGGTGAGGGTAAACAAAGGATTTAGCAGGAGATTGCATGGTTTGAGGGATTTTAGCTGTGAAGAAAGGTTGGCTAGACTGGGTTTATTTTCACTGGAGGTTGAGAGGTGACATAATAGGAGTTTACAAGATTGTGAATGGCATGGGTAGAGTGGAAAGTCTGAGTCTTTTCCCCAGGGTGGAGGAGTCAATTACTCAGGGACACAGGTTCAAGGTACGAGGGGAGAACGTTTAAGAGAGATGCTTGAAACAAGTTTTTCCACAAAAAGAGTGGGGAGTACCTGCATTGCCAGAGGTGATGGCAGAAGCATACACAACAGCATCATTCAAGAATAACTCGATAAATACATGAATAGGAATGGAATAGAGGGATATGAATCCTCTAAGTGAAGACAGTTTTACTGTGGAAGGGTAAAACGTGTTGGAGCAGGCTTGGAGGGCAAAAGGATCTCTTCCTGTGTTGCATTGTTCTGTGTTCTTCTTTGCTTTTCCAAAAAGGTAGTCAATGCCTCGAATTTTCTGTTCTACAATTCTATGGAGACTAGATAATGGAAGTATTTAAAGGAAAGGTAGCTAGAATTTTGAAATATTGAGCAGTTAAGGGTTCTGAGGAACTGGCATGGAAGAGGAGAAGAGGAATGGAGTCCAGGGGTAGATCAACTGTGATCTTGCTAAATGGTGGTGCAGGCTTGAGAGGCTCTTATTGATGCTCTTATTTCTCATGTTTAAGCTGTCAGTTCAGCAAAGTATTTCAAAAGGCATCAAAAGGAAAATTCTATTAATATCGTTACATAGATTTAAATGAGGTGATCTGTATGGATTGCATTCTTTTACTTATTCCTCTCTGTTACTAAGTCCCAAGTCAAAAGGTGAAGTCCTTGCTTATCTTAGTGTGCAATTTTAAAATATCCAGACATGTCAAAATGTGAAGAAGTCATTACATACTCTACTTTAATGACATTCCCATGTTATTGCCTTTTATGAAGTTCAAATGTTTGTCCCAAGGTGCACAGAGTAAGTAGTAGAGTTTGTAATCTGGTTAAATGATAAATCATTAATTAAAAAACTTGTGATAGAGCCATCTTGATCCCATTCAAAATATAGAATTACCTTACATACTAATGCAGTTTAATGAATTTTATAAATCCTCTAAAAAATAAGAGGAGATTTTTATAGCTATAAAAAAGGTCAATGACCATGGGGAAATGATAGATATGCTGAATGATTTATTTTACTTCAATATTCACAAAAAAAGAAAGGTAGAATAGCTTGCCAGAAGTCCCAAAGAAATTATCAGAGGATCAAAGACAAGGCTGAAATAAACTTTGCTAAACTAAATCATCAATACTGTAATGGGAAACTGAGGAGTGACAAATCCTCAGGACCTAATAGTTTCCATTTACAGTTGTTAAATGCTGATATTCCAATCGTAATCTTTCAGAGTTCCTTGAATTCAGGAGTTGTACCTCTGAATTGGAAATTTGCTCACGTCACTCCACTCTTTAAGGGTGACAGAGGGAAAACAGGGAATTACAGAGCACTTCACCTAACTTCTGTGGTGGGGAAATTGTTGGGAGTCTACAATCAAGGATAAGGTAACTGATCACCTTGAAAGATTTCAGTTAATTAGGGAGTTAGCATGGATTCATGATGTGTAGCTCAGACTAGACAAACGCTTTGCAGGACATCTATGCTCTGACCATAAAAATAACCTCAAGCTTCTAGTTGCCTGCCACTTCAACACACCACATCTCTACACTAAAATTTCTTAAGCCAACTGCAGTGCTCGAGCGAGGCTAAAGTTAACTCCCATTTCTTTTGCTGGGTATAAGTATTTATGACAAATAGTACATATTATCCTGTTAATCTTTGTGTACCTAATGAGTGCTCAGAGCAAACATATTTTGGAACATAATGCATTACAAGTGCCAAACATTTACAAGGTCAGTTTCCATGGGCCTGGACTGTACACGTTGCCATCCTATTATTTGTCTGAAGCTTGTTCTTTACTCTACTGCAGCACCAATTAACATTTTTACACATGTTGTGAGATAATAAACTCCTAGTATGAAAGAGCAATGGTAAAGTTCTTTCCATTAATTAAGAAGTTATGCCTAATATGGTCCACTGGTCTAACTTCTTGACCTCGACCAGTAGGAAGACAAGGGCAATAAGAGCTTGGGAGCATCAATAAAGGATTCTTTCCAAATCATAAACCACTTTCATTGGGAAATATATTGCAATATCTTCAATGTCATAATTTAAATGCTGAAATTCCTTTTCTAACAGCAGTGGTTCAAAGCAGCAGCCCACCACTAATAAAAGGGGGTAAAAGAGGGGGAGGTGTGGCATTGCTTGTCAAAGATAGTATTACAGTGGTGGAAAGGACGATGGATGAGGACTTGCCATCTGAGGTAGTTTGGGCTGAGGTTAGGAATAGGAAAGGTGAGGTCACCCCGTTAGGAGTCTTTTACAGGCCTCCTAATAGTCCTAGAATCATTGAAGAAAGGATAGGGAAGGTGATTCAGGAGATGAGTGACAGTAATAGGGTGGTTATTATGGGGGACTTTAACTTTCCTGATATTGATTGGGAAAGCTATAGCTCAAGTTCGTTAGATGGGTCAGTGTTTGTTCAATGTGTGCAGGAGAGTTTCCTGACACAATATGTAGACAGGCCAACAAGAGGTGAGGCCATACTGGATTTGGTTCTGGGTAACGAACCAGGCCAGGTGTTAGAATTAGAGGTAGGTGAGCACTTTGGGGATAGTGACCATAATTCGGTGATTTTTACTCTCGTGATGGAGAGGGATAAGTGTGTACTACAGGGCAAGAGTTATAGCTGGGGTCAGGGAAATTACGATGCGGTGAGGCATGACTTAGGATGTGTGGCTTGGAAAAGTAGACTCCAAGGCAAGAGTGTAAATGATATGTGGAGCTTGTTCAAGGAGCAACTATTGAGTGTCCTTGATAATTATGTACCTGTCAGGCAGGGAGGAAAGGGTCGTGCGAGGGAGCCGTGGTTTAATAAGGAATTGGAATCCCTTGTTAAATGGAAGAGGGCGGCCTATCTCAAGATGAGACGTGAAGCTTCAATTGGGGCGATTGAGAGTTATAGGGTAGCCAGGAAGGATCTGAAGAGAGAGCTAAGAGCAGCAAGGAGGGGACATGAAAGGTCCTTAGTCGGTAGGATTAGGGAAAACCCTAAGGCTTTCTATAGGTATGTTAGGAATAAAAGAATGACTAGGGTAGGAATAGGTCCAGTCAAGGATAGTAGTGGGAAGTTGCGTGTGGAGGCGGAAGAGATTGGGGAGACACTGAATGAATACTTTTCTTCAGTATTTACTCAGGAACAGGGCATTGTCGTCGATGTGAATACTGAGTCACAAATAAGTAGAATGGATGGCTTTGAGGTATGTAGAGAAGAGGTGTTGGAAATCCTGGAAAAGGTGAAAATAGATAAGTCCCCTGGGCCTGATGGCATTTATCCTAGGATTCTCTGGGAAGCAAGGGAGGAGATTGCAGAGCCATTGGCCTTGATTTTTATGTCCTCTTTGTCTACAGGAGTAGTGCCAGAAGACTGGAGGATAGCAAATGTGGTTCCCTTGTTCAAAAAGGGGAGTAGGGATAACCCTAGTAACTATAGGCCGGTGAGTCTCACTTCTGTTGTGGGCAAAGTCTTAGAGAGAATTGTAAGGGATAGGATTTATGCACATCTGGATAGGAATAATGTGATCAAGGACAGTCAGCATGGTTTTGTGAAGGGCAGGTCGTGCCTCACAAACCTTATTGAATTCTTTGAAAAGGTGACGAAGGAGGTTGATGAGGGGAAAGCGGTAGATATGGTATATATGGATTTTAGTAAGGCGTTTGATAAGGTTCCCCATGGTAGGCTACTGCAGAAAATACGGAGATATGGCATTGAGGGTGAGTTGGAGGTTTGGATTAGGAATTGGCTGGATGGAAGAAGACAGAGTAGTAGTTGATGGAAAGTTTCTTCATGGAGTGCCGTCACTAGCAGTGTTCCGCAAGGATCTGTTTTGGGACCATTGCTATTTGTCATTTTTATAAATGACCTGGAAGAGGGGTTAGAAGGTTGGGTGAGCAAGTTTGCGGATGATACGAAAGTCGGAGGAGTTGTTGACAGTGAGGAAGGATGTGGCAGGTTACAGCAGGATATAGAGAAGCTGCATAGCTGGGCAGAAAGGTGGCAAATGGAATTCAATGTAGCTAAGTGTGAGGTGATTCACTTTGGGAAGAATAACAAAAAGATGGGGTACTGGGCTAATGGTCGGATACTTGGCAGTGTGGATGAGCAGAGGGATCTTGGTGTCCATGTACACAGATCTCTGAAAGTTGCCACCCAGGTAAATAGTGCGGTGAGGAAGGCATATGGCGTACTGGCTTTTATTGGTAGAGGAATTGAGTTCCGGAGTCCTGAGGTCATGATGCAGTTGTTTCAGACTCTGGTGCGGCCGCAGCTGGAATACTGTGTGCAGTTTTGGTCGCCATACTATAGGAAGGATGTGGAGGCACTGGAACGGGTGCAGAGGAGGTTTACGAGGATGTTGCCTGGTATGGAAGGAAGATCGTATGAGGAAAGACTGAGACACTTGGGGCTGTTTTCATTAGAGAAAAGAAGGTTTAGGGGTGACTTGATTGAGGTGTACAAGATGATTAGGGGGTTAGATAGGGTTGACAGTGTGAACCTTTTCCCGCGTATGGAGTCGGGTATTACAAGGGGGCATAGCTTTAAATTAAGGGGGGGTAGATATAGGACTGAAGTTAGGGGTAGGTTCTTCACTCAGCGAGTCGTGAGTTCATGGAATGCCCTGCCAGTAGCAGTGGTGGACTCTCCGTCTTTATGGGCATTTAAGCGGGCATTGGATAGGTATATGGAGGATAGTGGGTTAGTATAGGTTAGGTCGGCTTGGATCGGCGCAACATCGAGGGCCAAAGGGCCTGTACTGCGCTGTATTCTTCTATGTTCTATAATATCACAAGGACAATTACAACCAGATATTAAAGTGCAGGTGTTGCCAGTGATGGCTGCATCCTATGAAAAAAAAACTCACTGCACAGTTTTGAAAGTCAGCAAGGGGGTTCACTTCAGTTTTCTGGACAATATTTATCCTTCAGCAAATTTCACTAAAAAAAATCGGCCATTAGTTAAAAGGGTTAGTAACCAGTGCTCAGATTTTAAAAGACAGAGTTTGGAGACATGAAAAACACATATTCGATGTTTGAGTTAATTTGATCTGGAATGTCTGTTTTCTACATTCTAACAATAACAACAAATCCAATGAAGTACTGTTGAAGTGATGGGCTTGGAATATTGCAAGATTGTGACTTTATCTGTTATAATTGGTTACTGCACTCAGGCAAGATGCAGGTGTAAGATGTAGGAGTGGAAGTAAGCCATTCAACCCATCAAATCTGCTCAGCAATTCAATGAGATTAAAGCTGATTTGAAAATCCTCAACTCCACTTGCCTGTCTGATACCCTTACTGATTAGGAATCAGTCTCAGTTTTGGTAAGACTAAGTTATAGGCTTAGATTTAGGAAACACAAAAAGGCAATCAGTGCAAGTTCCCATTCGTTCTTGCTATCCAATAATCTTTGTTGGAAAACATCTTTGTGAATTGCTATGCATGGAAAAGATTGAGCTTAACTGGTGACAGTGTCATAGAGATGTACAGCACAGAAACAGGCCCTTCGGTTCAACCCATCTATGCCGACCAGATATCCCAACCCAATCTAGTCCCACTTGCCAGCACTTAACCCATATCCTTCTAAACCCTTCCTATTCATATACCCATCCAAATGCCTTTTAAATGTTGCAGTTGTACGAGCCTCCACCACTTCCTTTGGCAGCTCATTCCATACACGTACCACACTCTGCGTGAAAACGTTGCCCCTTAGGTTCTTTTATATCTTTCCCCTCTCACCCTAAACCTACGCCCTCTAGTCCTAGACTCCCCGACCCCAGGGAAAAGACATTGCCTATTTACCCTATCCATGCCCCTCATAATTTTGTAAACCTCTATAAGGTCACCGCTCAGCCTCTGACGCTCCAGGGAAAACAGCCCCAGCCTGTTTAGCCTCTCCCTATAGCTCAAACACTCCAAGCCTGGCAACATCCTTGTAAATCTTTTCTGAACCCTTTCAAGTGTCACAACATCTTTCTGACAGGAAAGACACCAAAATTGCGGGCAATATTCCAACAGTGGTCTAACCAATGTCCTGTACAGCCGCAACATGACCTCCTATACCAATACACTGACCAATAAAGGAAAGCATACCAAACGTCTTCTTCACTATCCTAGCTACCTGTGACTCCACTTTTAAGGAGCTATGAACCTGCACTCCAAGTTCTTTGTTCAGCAACACTCCCTGGGACCTTACCATTAAGTGTATAAGTCCTGCTAAGATTTGCTTTCCCAAAATGCAGCACCTCACATTTATCTGAATTAAACTCCATCTGCCATTTCTCAGCCCATTGGCCCATCTGATCAAGATCCTGTTGTAATCTGAGATAATCTTCTTCGCTGTCCACTACATCTCTAATTGGTGTCATCTGCAAACTTACTAACTATACCTCTTAGGAGGAGAAAGTGAGGTCTGCAGATGCTGGAGATCAGAGCTGGAAATGTGTTGCTGGAAAAGCGCAGCAGGTCAGGCAGCATCCAGGGAACAGGAGAATCGACGTTTCGGGCATAAGCCCTTCTTCAGGAATGGGGAAAGTTTGTCCAGCAGGCTAAGATAAAAGGTAGGGAGGAGGGACTTGGGAGAGGGGCGTCGGAAATGTGATAGGTGGAAAGAGGTCAAAGTGAGAGTGATAGGTCAGACTGGGGTGGGGGCGGAGAGGTCGGGAAGAAGATCTCAGGTTAGGAAGGCGGTGCTGAATTTGATGGATTTGACTGAGACAGGGTGGGGGGAGGGGAAATGAGGAAACTGGTGAAATCCGAGTTCACCAGTTTCCTCATTTCCCCTCCCCCCACCCTGTCTCAGTCAAATCCATCAAATTCAGCACCGCCTTCCTAACCGGAGATCTTCTTCCCGACCTCTCCGCCCCCACCCCAGTCTGACCTATCACTCTCACCTTGACCTCTTTCCACCTATCACATTTCCGACGCCCCTCTCCCAAGTCCCTCCTCCCTACCTTTTATCTTAGCCTGCTGGACAAACTTTCCCCATTCCTGAAGAAGGGCTTATGCTCGAAACGTCGATTCTCCTGTTCCCTGGATGCTTCCTGATCTGCTGCGCTTTTCCAGCAACACATTTCTAACTATACCTCTTAAGCTCACATCCAAATCTTTTCTATAAATGATGAAAAGTAGTGGACCCAGCACTGATCACTGTCTGAAAAACCACCCTCCATCTTCTACCTATGAGCCAGTTCTGTATCTAAGTGGCTACTTCTCCATGTATTCCGAGAGATCTAACCTTGTTAACAAGTCTCCCATGGGGAACGTTGTCGAACGCCTTACTGAGGTCCATATAGATCACATCTACCGCTGTCCTCATCAATGCTCTTTGTTATTTCTTAAAAAAAAACTCAATTAAGTTTGTGAGACATGATTTCCCATGCACAAAGCCATGTTGACTATCCCTAATCAGTCCTTGCCTTTCCAAATACATGTACATCCTGTCCCTCAGGATTCCCTCCAACAACTTGCCCACCACTGACATCAGGCCTACTGGGCTCTCGTTCCCAGACTTGTCCTTACCACCCTTCTTGAACAGTGGCACCACGTTAGCCAACCTCCAGTCTTCCAGCACCTCACCTGTGACTAACGATGATACAAATATCTCAGTAAGAGGTCCAGCAATCACTTCTCTAGCTTCCCACAGAGTTCTAGGGTACACCTGATCAGGTCCTGGGGATTTATCCACCTTTATGCGTTTCAAGACGTCCAGCACTACCTCCTCTGTAATATGGATATTTTTCAAGATGTCATCATCTATTTCCCTGCGGTCTATATCTTCCATGTCCTTTTCCACAGTAAATACTGATGCAAAATACTCGTTTAGTATCTCCCCCATTTTCTGCGGCTCCACACAAAGTCCGCCTTGCTGATCTTTGAGGGGTCCTATTCTCTCCCTAGTTACCCTTTTGTCCTTAATGAATCTGTAAAAATTCTTTGGATTCTCCTTAATTCTATTTGCCAAAGCTATTTAATGTCCCTTTTTGCCCTCATTTCCCTCTTAAGTATACTCCTACTGCATTTATACTCTTCTAAGGATTCACTTGATCTATCCTGTCTATACCTGACATATGCTTCCTTCTTTTTCTTAACCAAACCTTCAATTTCTTTAGTCATCTAGCATTCCCTCTACCTACCACCTTTCCTTTTACCCTAACAGGAATATACTTTCTCTGGATTCTCATTATCTCATTTCTGAAGGCTTTCCCCATTTTCCAGCCATCCCTTTACCTGCAAACATCTGCCCCCAATCAACTTTTGAAAGTTCTTGCCTAATACCGTTAAAATTGGCCTTTCTCCAATTTAGAACTTCAACTTTTAGATTTGGTCTATCCTTTTCCATCACGACTTTAAATCTAATAGAATTATGGTCGCTGGCCCCAAAGCGCTCCCCCACAGACACCTCAGTCACCTTCCCTGCCTTATTTCCCAACAGTAGGTCCAGTTTTGCACCTTCTCTACTCGGTACATCCACATCTCGAATCGGAAAATTTTCTTGTACACACTTAACAAATTTCTCTCCGTCTAAACCCTTAATACTATGGCAGTCCCAGTCTATGTTTGGAAAGTTAAAATCCCCTGCCATAACTAGCCTATTATTCTTACAGCTAGGATCTGGGATGTGATATGAGAATCAACAACGACGAAGTACTGAATATGTACTTTAATTAACTTCATCAATACTGATAGAGGAACATCATATCATTTAGTTAATTTTATTGTTACTGAAAATTTTACAGTTACTGAAAATTTTACAATCTGAACACTAGATTTGAAGTCAGCACAAAGGTAATATTCAAGATGAAGCTCTCATTCTGTGATAATTTGCAAACAATGACAGATGGTTGGAACTGCTCAACAGTAAATCCCTTCAGGCGCTACTGAAACCTAATTCGGAAATTTGTAAGACAATAAACAACTGCTATTTCATTAGCTTTTCACTCATTTTAAAGATCAATTACGTGAGTCATACAAAGCAGGAAGTTACAGGGCAGGAATAGCAGCGTCCTAACTGGCCTCAGCACCTTAGGGTAAGAGAGAGGTTGGGGGTGGGGTGGGGAATATTAACAGTAACTGCAGAGTGTCTGCATCAGATGATAATTCAACTGGGTTTGGCTATGACAGGTGTGTGGCTCAATAACGAGTCAACATTTGTTCATGAACTTGAGTCACTTGCATGAAAAATATGAAGGCTTACTTTAAGAATCAATACTTAAAGAATATTTGCTGCAATAATTTAAGATACCACTGACTTGATGCAAACTTATCCTATTTCTTATGAATACATTAGAGTAAAATCTATTAATTCACCTATTCACGAGTGATGTCAATGGTTTAAAATTCATAGCATTCCAAACAATTCAGCATTTTTTTGAAATGAATTTGAATCTCATTGAGTTGAATGATTCTTCTTCTGAAATATTAACTGTTTAACTCTTCACAAGTGTTGCCAGAGTTCTCAGTATATCCAGCATTTGCTGCTTTTAGTTCAGATTTCCACCATCTGCAGTATTTTGCTTTTGCTGAATGCTTGTTGCAGAATGTAATTTCCTTTTGAAACAAACATATGTAAAACCACAAGGAGGAAGTACTTGCATTCATATAGTAGTTTACAGCCAACATGGTACGTTTGAAGTTCAGCCACTGTTGCCATGTAGGAAAGAGAACACCAGGTTCCACACAAGAACCCCCAATTGATAATAAGTAGATGATCTTTTTTAGGTAATGGTTGAAGGATAAATATTTATTAAAACACAAGTACTCTCCTTTTTTTCTCCAAAACAATACCAGAGGCTCCTTTACCCCTATGTGAGAGAGTGTGTGGGGCCTAAAATTCAACGTCCCATTTGAAGATGGCACTATCAAAAGTGCAGCACCAGACTGGAGGTCTAGATTTTGTGTATGGATTTTGTGTGTGGGTTCAAGCCTCTGGAGTGAGACTTGAACCCACACCATTTCATTGTGATATGTGAAAATTGAGCCACAATTAAATAAGCTAAACTGTCTGAAATTCTTTCAAGTCTAATGCTTAAATACAAAGGACTGACTAGATAAAACAATGATGTGGAGGTGCCGGTATTGGGCTGGGGTAGACAAAGTTAAAAAGTTGTGTGATTTTTAAATGAAACAACACAAGCCGAAAGGAACTTTAAATAAAGTGACAAGTTGAACAATGAAAATTCAATTAGCCTCCAATATAATTAAAGTGCAATGATCTTACAAAGGCTCATTATTTCAAAACCTTTTGCCACAAACAGCATGCTCACACAAATGTAAAAATTCATAATATATTGTATTAATTCCAAAAGGAGTTTAATTTTTAATGCCACTGGTACTCAATGGCAATTTTAATTTTTTCTGGTCACCATAACCACTTAGAGTCATCGAGTCAGAGATGCACAGCATGAAAACAGACCCTTCGGTCCAAGGCATCCATACCGACCAGATATCCCAACCTAATCTAGTCCCATTTGCCAGCACTTAGTCCATATCCCTCATATACCTATCCAGATGCCTTTTAAATGCTGCAAATGTACCAGCCTCCACTACTTCCTCTGGCAGCCCATTCCATACACGCACCACCCTCTACATGAAAAAAGTTGCCACTTAGGTCTCTTTTATATCTTTCCCCTCTCACCCTAAAACTATATCCTCTGGTTCTGGACTTCCCCACCCCAGTGAAGACAAAGACAGGTCACGTCCAATTTAAGCAGAGCACAAACTAGGTTACATAAAGTACTACTGTTATTTTAAATTGGATAATAAAATACAAGCTTTCAGAACATTTTGTGATTTGCCTTTTGACCAATTCATACCCCTTTCTTGCTGGGTTAAGTAACTCACACAAGTAACCACTTACATGTGAACCTTGATATGGAGAGTTTGGATGTTCAACCTGAAAGGAAAATCATCACACCCAACTCTGATTCTACTTATCCCAGACATGTACAATGAGCTAATTGTCAATGGATAAGAAATCTTGAGCAAAATGTTCTGAGGAGTGGTTACCAGTATCAGATTGTCATTCCGCTCTTTTTCTTGAGAGTTCTGCATTTCTCACCTGGACCTCGGAATCAGGCCGCGTGACCAACATGTAGCTTACCTGATTGGAGTGCCTTCCAGCACAAGAGGACATTAGCTTAAGACCAAGACACACTTTCCTTACAAAGCTACACTGTTAAAACTGAGTTTAAAGGTTCCAAAGCTACTTTCACAAGCCACCCAAGAGAGTTTAAGTGTGTAAGGTAACTGGTTGAATAAGAGGGGAGAGCGGCGGGCGAGAGGGGTGGGCAGGACAGCAGGCAAGAGGGGCTAGGTGGACAACAGGCAGGAGGGGTGTGGTGGGTGAGAGGGCAACAGGCGATGAGGCAATGGGAAGTGAAGGGTAGGATGACAGGTAGGTGAGTGAGGGGCTAAAGTGGCAGATGACTGGGTAATGGTCAGTGGGAGGTCAATAGTGAATTGGGGTGCTCAATTTTATAGTTACTCAAGTGTTAAAAGTAAGTTTTAATCTCTCTAGTCTTTCCTGGATAGCTACTCAGGGAAAGCGATTTGTGATTTGCACACTTTGATGCCTGTGTTTCTAAACACAAGAGTGATATATTTTTCCAGAGTGCTCCAGCAAAGAATGTCTCTGTATTTATCAGAGACAAAACTGAAATACGGGGAAATTTGTAAGTACTGTGGAACAGTCAGTTTCCAATGCTTTTGTTAACAAATGTTTGGTATTAACACTTGAGGAATTTCAGAAAGAAATGTTCAGTTTAAAAACAGTCGAATCTCTGCTGAACATGTGGAACTTAGAAATCATCCACAGCTTACAGATAAAAATGTAACCCAAATGGATCAGATGCCATACATTAAAGTTGAAGTGACATCTTAAAGCATTTATCGATAGTCATTAACGGCAATTATGTTTATTTAAGAAAATCTTAATTTTAAAAATTATTTGTTCACAAATGTGGGCATCATTGGCTAGGTCAGCATTTATTGCGATCCCCAAATGACCGGAGTGTTGTTAGGAGTCAATCACATGGTTGTGGTCTGGAATCAAAGGCAGACCGGACCAGGGAAAGATGGCAGATTTCTTTCCCTTAAGAACATCAATGAATCAGATAGGTTTTACCAACAATCAACACCAGTTTCATGGTCATCATTAGATTAATTTTGGATTTAAAAAAAATTGAATCCAAATTCTACCATTTACCATGTGATTTGAACCTGGCTCCCCAGATCACTACCAGTGTCGCTGGATTAATAGTCTAGCACTAATACCACTAAGTCATTGCTTCCTTGGAAATGGATAAATTAATATTTTTTAAAATGTGTCCATTTAGACATTACCATAGTATTGCCATATGATTCTAGACATCTGGACCTTCCAAAATATAACTTTAAAATAATTTTTCCAGTAAACATTTTCACAAAAAGACCAAGTGTTTGCATATTCTTGATTCACACTGGCCAAATTTGTTCAATGATAGAAATGTAACTTAAAGTGCACAAACTTCATTTATCATTTGATGTCCTTAATATTTGCCTCACGTAAGTTTAATTTTGTTATCCTTGAACAAAGGTTGCTTAGAAAATTAAAATGCAGGAAGATAATCCTCACCTGCCATCTGCATAGTCAGCATCATCACCTCCCCACCACACATCAGAGTCTTCTTCATCCATGTCGGAGTCATCAATCTTATCGTTTTCTTCTGGAATGGGGCAGCAAACAAATTCCACCCCACGAAACTCATCGATACCGCAAGGCAGCAGCATCCCAAAGTCATGCAGGTTCATTATCTTATCACCACAGGTCTGAAGAAGTGTAAAAAAAAAAGACTCTCACATAGTTCTTATTTCAATTAAGATTTTTTTCCCTTACATTAGACATTTTCTCTAGTTAAGCTTTAAATGACTTTAATTGACGCCACAAAAGAAAGTACCAGATTTTCATTTCATTTTCCTGCGTGCATGCATGATTTATGAGTGGGCTTTGGTAGAACGCCTTTGCCAGCATGTTCCCAAAAACAAGCAAGAAAGGAATGTTTCTGTTTGCACATACACACCATGCAAAGAAGTTTTTAATGCACAAGTGTTTAAGTGAATCATGGGAAAATAAAGAAGCACATTTGTAAGGGCAGAGGGCGAGTTAAGAGAAGATTAATAAGATGGATGGAGTGGAACAATAAAGAAAATTTAATCTGAAACAAAGATTACCAAAGCTCATAATGCATTGGACGGACTACCAATCAGTGAAAATGCTGGAGTAAAAGAAACATGATGATCAATCACTTGCATTGATAAAATATTAAAGGGAATAATTTCAGCAACTGAAAACCCTAAGTGACAAGCCAAATTACTGGGTAACTACATGCCAGGTAACAATGCAAGCTAAAATTTGCATTACTGGGAAGATTTGAAGCATATATCCCAAGTTTTCTTCATTATCTTGATTCCCTTTAGCTTTCCCTCCCACCAGGAAATGTTATAAATAAATTCAAATTACTGTGAGTGCTTGAAATCTGAGACAAAAATAGAAAATGCTAGAAATACTCAGAACTTCTATTTTTGTCATACAAATTAAACTTGATCATTTATTAGAACCTTTGAGAGATTGGAGAAGCGACTAGGTGAACAGAAAAACTTAATTAGGTCCATTTGTTCAGTCTTAACTTGTATTAAAACAAAATTTAATCAAGATACTTCCTGAATATTAACATAGTTTACTCAAATATCTTTGTATTTGGCCTGAATGTGCTCTGATAATCAAACAAAAAAATAAAGCCCTAATTGTTTTGCCACGTATTAATAGTTGCAGGCAGCTTTTGTGGGGAGGGATGTGGAGAAGGGATAAGAGAACATAACCGTCAATTTTGTTCACACACAACAGCTATGTATTACATGATAAAAGCAAAATACTTTGGATGTGGAGTTGTGTTGCTGCTGCGAGACATGAAAATTTCACTAGCACTTTGTTTTTCTTCTGTACCACTAAACCAGAATATGGGCCTATAAGAAGTCAATGTTGTATGTCCAAGGCTAAATTTCGATAGATGCAATTCAAGATCTTGAAGGACTGATTTAACGTACAAAGAACGAGAAAACTTGGTGCTTGATACTCTTACTTCCTCTGACCCCATCCAGTTCTACTGAGTGGTGAAGCGAAGACATGCTCACCCACATCAGGTCATGAGTTGGCATAAGTCTCATCATATCTGCTTTTTAGGGTTAGACAGGTAAAAATCTTGATGAATAACATTGACATCCAGTCTACATTTTTGGGACATGGGTTTAAATCCCATTACTGCAGGTGAAGGAAACTGAATTCTGTAATCTTTGGATTACATTGGAATCTCCCTGCTTTCTGTCAATAAATAAAACATTGTTGGGCTAATGTACTGAGCAGTTTGCCTGATGCAGAGGTCTTTCATACTCCTGCTGGAATGCTGTCAGGCCCCAAACTATTTGCTGTATCATTGCCTCCAGCTGTTTTAAACAATTACATGAACTGAATCAAATCAGTTGAAGTCTGAAATATGAGATCTTGGAGATTTATTAGCAAGCCTGGAAGGATCATCCAAACTGTACTTCTGGTTCAAGAAGTTTCCTTGAAAATTTATTCCTGGTATGTAGATGGGCCTGCGTATATTACTCATCCCTAGCTGCTTGTCACTTAGTGAGCTGCTGCAATCCATTTGGTGGAGGTACATCCCCAGTGTTTTTAGGGAGAGAATTCCACAATTTGATGATGGTGTTCACATGTAACTGTTGCCCTTGTCCTTCTAGATAATGGCAGTTGTAGATTTGAAAGTCTTGGTAAATTCATGCAGTGCATCTTATAAATGGTCCTGCATTTCAGCCATGTCTTTAGCAGTGACACATAAGACTCAGGCATCATTGAGGGTGGGGATGTTTATGACACATTTCCTTTTGGTCAGCTGTTTACTTGCCCACCACCATTCAAACATTGACGAAACAGGACTTCAAAGCTTTGATCTGACCCATTGATTATCGAATCACTGAGCTGCACCTACAGCATTCTGAATCCATAGTTTAGCATGCATGTCATTCTGGAGGTCAGTTAGTTGCCAGCTGGTTTGTGATATAAACCAATGTCACTGGCGCAGGTTCAATTTCTGTACTGGCTGAGGTCACCATGAAGGTCCCACCTTCTCAATCTTCCCCTTGCATGAGATGCGGTGAACCTCAGTTTAACCACGATCAGTTGTCTAATAAAAAAGCAGCCCATTTTCCTCTAGGACTAGGGGACCTTTTCCTTTCATCCCGTGTTGCAGCTTCACATGGTTAGTTCATGATTTTAATATATCTGCTGCTGCTTCTGGCATCATCTCCTAGATTCTTTGATGAACTAGAGCTGATCCCAGTTTAGATGGAGGCATATGCTGGGCCACATGTTTGTTAGTTTATTGTTGAGTACAGTTTTGCATCTGGTGTTGGCCCAGGACCTTCCAAATACCCAGTTTAGATTCACTTCAGCTGGAAGAGTTTCCATTACATTTAGTATAGTGGTAGACCCACGCAACACAATTGAGCAAATCCTGTGAGGTTATCACTCATACAAATACAGTTTTAATTAGATATATCTGTAAAGGTAGTTTGGTAAGGATAGGTTCAAGCAGGTGTTTCCCTCATTGGCTTCCTTGTCACTTGCCACACATTGTCTGGCATGCGTGCCCTTTGGACTTGGTGCTATGGATGCAATCAGCCACATGTCTATTTGCCCATGTTTGAACTTTCACATGAAGCTTCATACAGTATAGAGCTAATGCTCAAGACTCCCAGGACCACTTCTTTGAAAACAAACAAAAACACAAATTGCCGGAAACACAGCTGGTCTGGCAGCACCGGTGGAGAGAAATCAGATTTAATGTTTCGGGTCCAAAGACCCTTCTACAAAACACCTATTTTCTGAAGGGGGTCACTGGACCCGAAACCCTAAATAAAGGTATCCTCTTATAGTCTCCACAAATAAATTATGCATGAAAAGTAGTTGATAAACCAATGACATAATTTAAGGGAGAAGAGAAAGATTCTTTCTTCAAAAGAACAGAAAAAAATGCCTGACAGCTCTGCCAAAATATCACATCCATCACAAATACACTCAATTCAAATGAGAAAACCATATCATAAACAATTAGCTCATGAAAAAATAAGGAATTCAAAATCACTAGTTTTCAGACAACTATTTGCTTAGCTTCTGGAGATACTTTCAGCAAAATGACTCTACCTCTTTTGCCACAGTGTGCCAATACAGATGGCTCTCACAGGTGTCCATCTTCTCCCGATGTAGAAACTTGCATTTGTCTGGGACAAGGAGGGCATCACTGACGAATTCACCAACTGTGTTGGGAGAACAGGAAAGCTTTAGTAGCAAAGCAAGAGATCAGAATATATTTCTTCAAAATTAGCCTCACATGGTGCCATGCAACAAAGAAGTTCAATGTTAAACAAGGCACCAAACTGTAATCACAGGCCTCTGACTTTCATACACCTAATGTGCGAAAGTGAAACACAGTTTACACAGAATATAGTTAATTATATTTCATCTAATTATGTATTAGTCCAGCTTGTGCCAACTAAGAGCATGTGTTGAAAGGAAGATTGAGAGTCACAAAGTGAAGCTTGAAAGCAGGTGACCAGTTCCACAGAGTTAGTCAAATTACAAAGAAGTTAAAGTTTTACAAAGAATGATTAATTACAGATCGGTTGCCCCTCTCCAACAGCTTTTTTCAAAATAGTTAACTGCAGGTACTGATGCTGGAACATTAACCAAATCCAGATTAATTATGTGGCTCCTGACAGTAGAAATTAATATAAACTTAGGCTAGCATGCTACATTGACCTGATCACTGAAATAGCAAGCCAAGTATCTCAGAAAAATCTACACAATGTTCCTATAAAACTGCTGTTCAAGTTCTGACAATATTAAATTTGATTATAATTGGTTGTCTCGTCCTGAGAGCCCTTTCAATTGCATTAGGAGGACAACACCCTCCAAATAATCTCACTTCTTTGCTTGGATCTGAACTTGGTGGAAAATTTGTTTCAACTTTATATTCCACTTCATGCATGAACATTTACTATACACAGGAAAACCAGTAAGGCAGGCTGGAGCTGATTATTTCAAGAGGTCTTTACCATCATCTCAGTGGGCTAAAATAGAGATTGTTCGGAACAACATAAGGCAGATTTGAGGTGGATTTGTTTCTTTTATTGAATGCTCACAGTTTATGCTTCTGCATCAGTATAGTGAATCTCATGTTGGGTCAGGTACATCCCACCCCATTAGATGCAATGTCAATGAAAAAGAAAGAAGTGTGGATTGAGAACTTATCACTACTCCAAGTAAGGGGGAGAAAAAAAGGAATCATCCACTATTTCCACTAACCATTAGTGAACCTTGCTAGAAAAATATAAGTAGTCACAAGAATCAAAAGAAGTCACAATCAGACTTGACAGCGTACCTCTTGAAATGCCAATCAGAACACTGTCGACAGAACAATCGTAATAAATGATTACATGGGCATGGCAGGGCATTCAGTATCTGTGCAACTGTTCACAAGGAGTCATATCCATTGGAAGCAGAAAATGTTTATTTTAAAAATGAAGCACCACCAAACTTAGTTCTGTGACCACTAATGTGCTCAAATTTGTACATGTGTTGTAGCCAAGTGACTAATAACTGAGGAAATGGTGGAGGCTGGTACAAATTGCAACATTTAAAAGGCATCTGGATGGGTGCATGAATAGAAGAGTTTAGAAAGGTATGGGTCATGTGCTGGCAAGTGGGACTGGATTAGGTTGCGTTATCTGGTCAGCATGGATGAGTTGGATTGAAGGGTCTGTTTCCGTACTGTACATTTCTATGACTCCATAACTATAGAACCTAAAGGTTAGGTAAAAACTTTGAAAACCATGGAAAGTCTCAAAAACAAAGCTGGAAGTATATATTTTTTAAAAACTCCTAGAACTAATAGTTGTTGCTTTGTTCTCTTTGTCCAATCAGAAAAGGCTACCTGAATTTGTTCCAAAACATTATAGGTGTATCCTTTAAGTCAAGGTGGGTCGTTGGGTGATATGGAGTTCAAGTGTTCTATAATTATCAGCTGCAAGAATAACATACACTTGCCATCAGAAAAATTAAAATAACGTTAGTGCAGTTAAGCATGACTTAAAGCAGCTGTCAGATTTATGTATGATGCCTTTGCAAGTCTTTCAAGACAGGATAACATGACTTGATTAGTAAAGTTTTAGTTTCCAAAACAATATTTGAAGAGATTCTGATAGGATTCACGTGTGCAAACTATACATTTAAATTAGTTGGAAATAGATTAGCAGTGAGTTGAAGAGCATTTCCTTTTACGTAGAGGGTTTTAGAAAGTTGGTAAGGGCAGAAACCCAAATCACATTTAATATATAACTTAGTAATTTATATATTTGGTCCACAACCCTGTAAGTTACAGCACCTTGAGAAGCAATAGATGAGATTAGGTTTGAATACTCTTTTCCATCTGCATGGATTTGATTGACTGCATTGCTTCTTTCTGTGCCTTAAATTTTTGATTCTAGGAAGTACAATTTAATTCATGATTAATTCTCACCTGTAGCTTTGATTTATTCTAATAATATGCTGGGAATATACTACCAGAAGAAATACTTCTTGACCTTTATTATCGTCACTCTGACAATTAAGTTACATGGAGATATTGAAAATCATATGAAGATTGTATGCTATGATGATACCATGGCTTGAGAGGTGTATTTTGTCCTGGTTCTTTAAATGGAGAGGTTGAGTCAAAGGTAACGAGCGGTCTGTTGCAAGCCAATAAAGTAAATAGCTTGTGAAGTCTTGGGTATGTTTAAAAAATGGTTAGAACAATAGAGGCAGCATGAAGGGGTGAAGTTGAGCTCCCACAGAACAGGAATTTTGTTTCACTTTCAATAGCTGCCAGGTTTTGGAAGCTGCTATACATCTCTCCTTGCTACAGACGAATTCTTGAGTTCTCTCTTTCTCTCTCACATATACACAGTCTTCTACTGATGTTCCTTTCTCCTGGACTGGAGACTTGCACGAGAGACAATCTATTTTACTGACTTTGCCTTTGCTAAGAGCGTGTTAATTGGATGTTACTGTATTGGTACAGTTGCTGTTTAGTGGTTAGATAATCTATTATTCAATTAACTTTTCCAGTAGAGTTAAATTATTCCAATTCATCTTTCATTTGTTTGTATTTTAAGTATAATATAAGAATAAAGTGTGTTTTGGTTCAAGCTTGGTAATTTCCCCAATCAAATTACATCTGGAACACACCTTACATTTGCCCTAAAATAAAAATTGGCATCTAGACTATCTTCCTAATATATTTTGAGGGAGTTTGGTCTAGTTAATAATGATACATTATAATAGAATAAAACAATGGCCCAATAACTAGTACTAGAAGCGATCTACCAATTTTATTTTGGGAGCAAGAAACCGCTGCTATCGATATTTTTCCATTTGCAAAGAGTGGTTCCAAGTAAAGGATACTGAATTAAGATTTTCGACTTCAATAACAATGGATACAGCAGTCACAGGCAAAAATGAATGACTTCGGTGACTGAGAAATGGTAGCTTTCCCGTCATCCCCCAGATGAGAGGCCATCTTAAGTTGCTAGTGATAAGATGTAAACATGTGCCACTTAGCTTCTGCATTGTAGCTTAATGGTACTTTCAAATCTCACACGCTTTTAGGAAGACATTAATAGAATAGAAAAAAAATGGTCATTTTTCTAAAGTTACAAGAGACCCGTTGTACTAAACTTGCTTGGGTTATCAGAGTTAAAAATCATAAAATACCAGGTTATAGTTGGGACTATAACCTGGTGCTTTGATGTTTTAACTTTAGCCATCCTAGCCCAACACCAGCTCCTCCACATCATGATTTATCAGAACAAGATTTGGGCAGGTCATCACTGTTCTATGCATTGACATGTAATTTCACAAACTTAGAGATGTACAGCACAGAAACAGATCCTTTGGTTCAATTTGTCTATGCTGACCAAATAGCCTAAACTGATCTAGTCACATTTTCCAGCATTTGACTCATATCCATCTAAATCGTTCTTATTCATATACCCATCCAGATGACTTTTAAATGTTATAACTGTACCAGTCTCCATCACTTCCTCGGACAGCTCATTCCATACATGCACCACCCGCTGCATAAAAAAGTGTCCCATAGATCCCTTTTAAAACTTTTCCCTTTTACCTTAAACGTATGCCCTGTAGTTTTGGATTTCCCTACCTTGGGGAAAATACTTTGGCTATTCACCCTACCCATGCTCCTCATGATCTTATGAACCTCTATAAGATCACCTCTCTGCCTCTGATGCTCCAGCCTATTCAGTCTCTCCCTATAGTACAAACCCTCCAATGCCAACAACATCCTTGCAAATCTTTTCTGAACCCTTTCAAGTTTAACAACATCATTCCTATAGCAGGGAGACCAGAACTGAATGCAGCATTCCAAAAGTGGCCTCATCAATGTCCCGTACAGCAGGTAGAGGGACAGACATGATATGCCGATGACAAAGCTTTTGAATTTTCTTTATATCCTCCGCACTAATATATATTTCCATCTGATTCTGTATCATCAGCAAACTTACATTTGGTAACCACAACCAAAGCACTTGTCGAGATTTTCAACCACTGGACTGAAGCACTGATAACCCCACTATTCACAGCATGCCAACCTGAGAATAACCCAGTTATTCCTACTTTGCTTTTCATCAACTAATCCTCAATCCATGTTAGCAGATCACCGCCATGCAGTGTGTTTGAACTGTGTTTACTAACTTCTTATCTGGCACCTTATCAAAAGCCTCTGAAAATTTAAATACTCCATGTTATTTGTTCTTCATTACCTATTCAACTAGTAACATCCTTAAACAATAAATTTGTCTCAAAATTTCCCTTTCATGAATACATGCTGATTCTGCCCAATCAGATCATTACATTCTAAGTGAACATATATTAATTTTTTTTATAATAGATCCTAGTATTTTTCCTACTGACATCAGGTTGTCACGACTCGTTCTTCATTTTCATTTTCTGTGCTTTCTTAAATAACAGGGCTACCTTTTCTACTATCAATCTGCAGGAACCATTCCAAAATCTACTTGTTCATATTGATAGTCTATGCTTTATCAGTTTTGTTCTTACTTTGCTGAATGCTAAAATGCTCTCATCTCTCAGTGTACTACTACTGTTTAACAACTTTATAAGTCTTCTCCTTTGATTTAATACAATTAATCATCAACCTCTACAGTTGACTCATTTCTCCTGTTGGGTTTTTGTGCCTTAAGGGCATGAATGTATATTTGTTCTATGCCATGTAAAAGGTCTTTAAATACTAAACATTGCCAATCTACCACTGTACATGGAGATATTTTCCCCAGTTTACCATAGCCATCTTGGCCTCTTTCATGTTAACAGTTTCATTTGTTTGGATTGAAGATCCTAGTTTTGGATTAAGCATCATTTGCAAACTTTATGGAAAATTAATTCAAATTGCAGTCACTCTTGCTTAAAATGTCTTCGACAAAAATAATTAACCTTTTCCTAATGCATAATTATGTAAAATAGCCTGCTTCTCAGTTAGTTTCTCAACACAATGCTTGAAAGAAACTGTCTTGCACACAATTAAAGATCTTGTCCTCCACAGAATTGTAGCATATTACATTTATCCAGCAGAAATGTGCATTAAAATCGCTTATAACTGATACATCTCTGATTTGCTGCTGTATACAATGCCCAACAATTATCACTACTGTTTGATGGCCCATAAACAACTCTTACTGGCTGCCCATGATGTTTAACTTCACCTTAACAGACCCTCATTAATGTATTGATGCCAGCACTTATTGGCACTACCACACCCTCTTTTCCTTTGTTTACCTTTACGACAAATATCAAAAATCTTGAACATTCAGTTCTCAGCCTTCGTCCATATGCAGCCGCATCTCTGCGATGAAGGGCAATTATTATAACCATTTAATTCTACCTATTTGTGCAATTAATTCACAATTTGTCTATGCTACATGCATTCAGATAGATAGCCCTTAAATTCTGCTTTCATATTTTTTCTCTATTTGATGTTGCGATTTGTTTCTACTATCTCCCACATGAATTTACAACTTTCCCACTTTCCATAACCAGTTGTTTTTCCTATCTGAATGACCTCATAGGATCCAAGTTAGCTTGAGGAGAATGAGAACCTATCTGAGAACACTAACAAATATGCCTGTAAGGTTACTAATCCCAGTCCCGCTACTCTATAACTTGTCATCTTGTACAGGTTCTACCTGCACCATAAATCTAAAACCCTTCCTCCTAAGCCACTTTTCGGTCACTTATTCATTCACTCAATTTTCCTATTACATGGGTTGTACCTACCAAAGTCAGTCGAGATTCAAAAGACAAATTTCTGCATCAACGTATTCGCCTTATGAAGAGAGTCTGTCTTCTGGAGAGTTTTAAAGAATGAAAAGTGATCTTGTTGAAGCTTAAACAATTCTTACAGGACATGACATGACAGGGCAGATATGGACTGAATGTTTCCTTTCACTAATTAGCATTCTCTGATGAACCATCACCCTCATAATTAGGAGCAGACAGCCTCTGTGGATGGCTGCACTACCTGCAAGATAGCCAGTACCATTTGACATTTATTTCCTCACTGCCTGCATCTCCTAGCTGGCAACATGATCACTTCTCTAAACATACTATCCTCGTAGCTTTCTGAACCACAGTGACTCCCGCCGTCACTTGAATTGCAACTCCTGAGCTCAAATTTCTTCAACTGGTGCTATTTCCTGCATGTGCTTGTCTAGGCCAAATAGTAAATGGACCTCTAACTGATAACGATGCCAAATGAACAGATAGAAGGTTAGACATAAAAATAGAATGAGACGCCAGGAAATTGAAAGACAAAGACTATCTTGAGCACTACCAACAGAAATAACCACTGCAAACACAAATAAAGCATATACCAAAAATGGTACATGGGTTCTGTGCAGTACAACATATCACACTACTCATACAGAAACAATCAGCTTAATTCGACTTGGACTTCTGATGGCTTCTGCTTTCTTTGAATCATCTCTTGAATGTAAAGGAATCCTTGCTATTCTCACAAATGGCCTGCTTCAACAACGAGACAGCAATGAAAGCCAAAATTCATGTGTAGTGGTTTGATTTTAGCGATAGATATATACTTACATTGTGTAAAAAGGATGTAACATTCAAACAATAACCGTTGTTCTATTTTGGTCTCCCTTCTATAGGCAAGATGGTGTGAAACTTGAAAGGGTCCAGAAAAGATTTGGAAGGCTGCTGCCAGGGTTGGAGGGTTTGAGCTGTAGGGAGAGGCTGAATAGGATGGGGATATTTTTCCTGGAGCATTTTAGGTGGCGAGGTGACCTTATAGAAGTTTATAAGATCACAAGGTGCATGGATGCATGATTAGGAAGGGTTGAGTGGAACACGGGCCAAATGCCTGCAAATGGGACTAGAATAATGGAGAATATCATCTGGCCGCCATGGACGAGTTAGACTGAAGAGTGTGTCTCCATGCTGTACAACTCTATGACTCTGAGTGTTTGAACATATGCTAACTCATGGTTGCTGTGGACTGAAATGCACAAAAGTCAGAGAGAGAGCAAAGCATAGTTAAAGGAGTGGGTTAGAGAATAATGAAGTGGCAAAGTGACATCCAAGAAATGAAGGCACGAGGGATCATGCAAAGATGACTAGTAAACGGGAGGTATTCAGGAATTAGGATCCATTGTTGGTCAGTAATAACTGGGATGGTAAATGAGCAGCACCTGAAGTGCAATAGGATAGGAGTTTCAAAGTAAAAAGAAAATTAGTTCTACATGTTTACCTATCCCATTTACTGAATGTTTAAATTTCAAATTTACTAAACTACACATTTTATGAAAATGTATGGAAATCTTTAAGATCCTTTTTAACCCCTTGTACATGGGGTTCCTGCTTTTGTTAATCTAAATTAAAAGTTAATATGCAGGTACAGCAACCAATTAGAAAAACAAATGGTCTGTTAGCATTTATTACAAACCAAATAGAGTGAAACCTTTCTGGAGGAATTAAGGGCTACGGGGAGAATGTGGGTAAGTGGAGTTGAAATGCCCATCAGCCATGATTGAATGGTGGAGTGGACTCGATGGGCCGAATGGCCTTACTTCCACTCCTATGTCTTATGGTCTAATTTGCATACCATTGGTCCTCTAATCAAAAGAATTTACTTTTTATAGGAGAGTGATCTAGTCTAATTTCTACGATGAAGGATTGTCGTTATAACAGATTGCATGATTGAAGCATATATTTCTTGAATTTAGAAGAATGAGATGATCAAATTGAAAAATAAAAAATTCTTAAGGAGCTTGAATAGTATTGCTGCTGGCAAGACACTTTCCAGCTTCAGAGTCTAAACTGACAGTTACAATTTCTGAAGCTGTCAGTCGTCCAAGTGAGCACGAATTTCATCATTTAAATGCTTCTCAATTTTTGTAACACTTTATCCTGGAGTATTGTGGATATCTCACTTTCAGCATTTTCAAACCAGAGGTAGATTTATCTTTAAGTATGAGAATTGAAAGATATGGAGTGCAGAAACCTGGAGCTGAGGTTGAAAATCTGTCATAATGTTAGCGAGTGGCGGATCAAGCTTGAAGGACAGATTCTTATTTACGATTTTAAATTTTAGCCATTAAGTTGTGTTGTAGATTCAATGTCATGTTCTTGAAGTCAAGGCTGAGTTTATGGGCCATGTCACCAGTGGGTAAGAGAATGGCAATTTGAGAGGGTGAAAGGAATGTGATTGAATGTGTCAAACAAAATGTATCCACTATACTGAAATTAATTCCCAGCAGAAAACAAGTAACCAGACTGCAACAATTTCTTAAAATAAACGGGAAACTAATTGGGAAAAAACAGAAAACGTCTGTAAAATTCTTGCCAATCAGTATTTCTGGAGATTGCAAAATAGTCTGGTTTTGTACAGGTACAGTTCAACATGGTCTGACAATTATCAACCTTTTTTTCAATGAAACCTCTTACCGAAGAAATTTATAATTGCTGATGCATTTACTGTTAGATTAAAGTTTAATGTTATGTGGGCATGACCTCATGGGTGCAACTGAACTGATACATGACATCACAGGTACCCAAGCAGATGGATTACAGCTGCCATTTTAGCGTTATGAACAAACACTTCTTAATTCAATCCAACATTGTAGGGCCTGGCTAAGCTATCCAAATGAATGGATATCAAAATTTTGCCACATTCAGGACAACTAAATAAATAATCAGAGGACATCCTCATCTTCAACGAAGCAAAATATAAGGGTTTGGTTTTGAAATGATTTTTGGCTAATCAAGTGATAATCTGCTTCAAGTTCTGCCTGAAGGACCAACTGTAGAAGCCAGGTGTTCAGTCAATTTGACAGATTCCACATAGCAAGATGGCAAAAAGGTGGCTAAATAGCTAAGCTTCAGATCCAAAGATAAGTTACATGGCCAGTTGTTAGAATGCCACCCGCTCCAAAGCACCAGATTTCAGGAATGAAAACATCTCCAACAGTAACTAGTGAATTTAGGCCCATTGTTTGAGGTGATGGCCCAAATTTCACTTCTGTACAATAGAAAAATAGTTACATCACTGCACCAGTATTTATCCAGAAATACAAATTCAAATCTCCCAATGATAGCTGGGGTATTTAAATAAACTTAATTAAAACCCATTGGCTTCACTAGCTTAACTGTCCTCAAACAGTCGAGCAAGCCATTCAATTTGTTCAGAAGTTTTTATAGAGACCGATATCTTTTTTTTTACAAGAAAGAAATCACTGTAATGCCAATGGGAATAAAACCAATGGAATAACAGACCAACTAAAATCAACAATTAAAACATTAATCAATAGAAACTTATTTTAAATAAGCTGGCAAATTTCACTTTTTTTAGTTGATAGAACAAAGATATCCTTCATGGAGTCACAAGCAGCCATGTCCTTCTTTCTCTCACCCTGATGTGTGGTATCATTTGGAAACTTTCAGCTTTTCCGACCTAACCTCTTATGTCAGAACTCTCACCTTTCCCACTGAAAGGATTTGCTCCTAAAGTCATATTCGCCAGCAGCTGTAGTCTGTGTTCAACTGTATTTAGCCCATCAAATTGGTTTATACTCCAATATAGGAGAAAGTAAGGGCTGCAGATGCTGGAGATCAGAATCGAAGAATGTGGTGCAGGAAAAGCACAGCAGGTCAGGCAGCATCAGAGAAGTAGGAGAATCAATGTTTAGAGCATAAGCTCTTCATCAGGAATGAGGCTTGTGGCCCAAGGGGGCTGAGAGATAAATGCGAGGTGTGTGTGGGGGAGGTGAGGGGGGCGGCAGTTGGGCAAAGGTAGCTAGGAATACGATAGGTAGATGAAGGTGATAGGTCAGAGAGGAGGGTGGAGCAGATGGTGGGAAGGAAGATGGAAAGGTAGGAAAGCTCAAGAGGGGCCAAGTAGAAAGGTTGAATCCAGGATAAGGTGGTGGGAGGAGAAATGAGGAAACTGGTGAAATCCACACTAAGCCTGTGTGGTTGGAGGGTCCCAAGGCAGAAGATGAGGTGTTCTTCCAGACGTCAGGTAGTTAGGGTTTGGCGGTGGAGGAAGCCCATCTTTGGGACACATGCACTAAAACAAAAAACCCACTGCCCTATGGCCAAACACTAACCTCCCCCCACCCCCACTCCTTCACCAAGGACATGCAAGTCCTGGGCCAGCTCCTCCAAACCCTAACCACCCGACGCCTGGAGGAAGACTACCGCATCTTCCGCCTTGGGACGCTCAAACCACAGGGGACCAATGTGGATTTCACCAGATTCCTCATTTCTCCTCCCACCTTAATCCCAGATCAAACCTGCCAACTCGGCACTGCCGTTTTGAATTGTCCTACCTGTCCATCTTTCTTCCCTCCTATCCGCTCCATCCTCCTCTCCGACCTATTGCCTCCACCCCCCCTTCAACTACCGATCGAATTCCCAGCTACCTTCCCCTCAGCCCTAGCTTCACCCCCCTCCTGTTTATCTATCAGCCCCTTTGGGCCACAAGCCTCATTCCTGATGAGGGGCTTATGCCTGAAACATTGATTCTCCTGCATCTCGGATGCTACCTAACCAGCTGTGCTTTTCCAGCTCCATACTCTTCAACTTCCACTCTAATATAGCCCAATTAGATGTTCCTGGTTAAAAATCACAACACCAGGTTATAGTCCAACAAGTTTAATTGGAAGCATTAGCATTTGGAGCGCCGCTCCTTCATCAGGTAGACGTTCCTGCATAAGTAATAGCAACCAGACCCACATCTTTGAACACTCTCTCATGTTCATTACAACAATCCTGATGGCATAGCTTTCCAGAGTTCTTCATCAATTGACCAACTAAAATATCTTGTTTACAGTTTGGTCCTCTGGTATAAACACTGGTTTTTGCATGCCTGGTGTATTTGCTCCATTTTCAAGGTTACGTCCTTTTAATCTTGCTCATTTCATGCAGAGTTTCAAGGCAGTTTTTTTGTCCTTACTGCCAAATCAAAAAACAAGTCTACTTGTTGAAAAATTTGATTGCCTCCCCTCTCATGAATTCTGTGGTCTGTAATAGCAGGACTGTGCCATAACAGGCTTGAATCTGACACCACCCCAATTAGCTTTCAACTCTACAGGAACTAAAGCTAGAGCTTAACTTTAATGAAACAAAATTCTGAGGTTGATAAGACTTGACACAAAAACAAACTGCGGGAGCAGCTTAACAGGTCTGGGGTATTATTGTGGAAAGAAAACAAGAGTTAATGCTTTGAGTCCATTATGACTCATTTATTACAAAACATACAGGGATAAGAAGAGGCCATTCAGCCACATGAAGCTGTCCAGACAAGTGACGCTTGCAAAAAAGACAAGGATTTTCTCAAAGCATAAGGATCATTATTGGTGGCTCACAGCATCTCCTGATGAGCAAAGGATGAACATTAAATGCTGATTTTACTTGTGGCATGACAACAGATGAATAGATCTGAAAATGTGTTGCTGGAAAAGCGCAGATCAGGCAGCATCCAGGGAACAGTAGAATCGACGTTTCGTGCATAAGCCCTTCTTCAGGAATGAAGAAGGGCTTATGCCCGAAACGTCGATTCTCCTGTCATTCCTGAAGAAGGGCTTATGCCCGAAACGTCGATTCTCCTGTTCCCTGGATGCTGCCTGACCTGCTGCGCTTTTCCAGCAACACATTTTCAGCTCTGATCTCCAGCATCTGCAGACCTCACTTTCTCCTCAACAGATGAATAGATGACAATCAAGAAGAATCATACTAAACGCAGTAATTTTAGAAAGGAATTAAGAGAGGCATAGAGACTGTCTACAAACAGAATGGCAGTTAATATTAAAAGGAATCCAAAAATCTTCTACCGAAACATAAATAGCAACCAGGTAGTGAAAGTTGGGATGTGTCCTATTAGAAACAGAAATTGGTGAATGCTTATAGATGTAGGACAAGGTTAGAATGCTTACAGTATTTTTATATTGGTGTTTAATAAGGAAGTGAATGTTGACAGAATATCATAAGTAGTAGAAATGGCAGACAGATGGGGTGCAAATTAATAGTCAGTCTTTCCAATACATCATTCCTATATTTAGAGATGATAAGTCACGTGTTTAGATAGCTTGCATCGCAGGCTCCTAAAGGAAGTGAAGATAGTAGAAGGACCAGCCATAAATCTTTCAATTTCCTCTGCATATGGAGGAGGGAATTGGAGGGTGACATCTTTATCTGCCCTACAGAGCGTCAACATAGACTTGATGGCCAAATGGCTTCCTGTGTTGTGATGATTCTATGAAATTAACAGAAGGACGATTTTTGACTCGCTGGAATTACATCAAGCACAAAATAAAATACTTATACTTGCTAATGGACAATCTTTCAATCTTAAAGCATTGCTGTTGAGTTTCTTGTATCCCTGCTCCACTTATACTAGTGCACTACAATGGGAGTACTGAAGGTTAATGGACTTTATGGTGGCGGGGGGGGGGAGCGATGAAAGACTGTGAAGCAAGCTAGCACTATGTGAGAATTAATTTCGTCTTCTCCAAAAAGCATAATAATATCCCTCCAGTTCCCAAAGTCTAACCTGGGTGAAACAATTATTTGAATGAATTCTTTTTGTTAAAGAACTGTCTGCTTTTGTTCCTCCTCCAATCTCATTTGATCAGCAACATGGTTTTAATTTGAAGGCATTTCACCACCTCAACATTAATGATAATAACTATGCGTCAGGGGTCAAGAGTCCAGGGTAGGCCGAGAAATGACAGCTGTGGAGCAGGCAGAATCAGGACAACCTTTTGACAACATGGAGCATGGCCATTGCCAATGTAAGCATTTCTTCTTGTGATGCAATTGAGAGTCACACCTTTATGTGAACATTTAAGATTGAAGCTGCACAAGTAAAACTTACTAATTGCTGTTACTGGGGCAGCAGAAGATTTTAGTTTGCTGAGAGAGAAGTGCAATGTATTGGATCCACAAAACTAAGTAAAACATTACAACTGTTGCAAAACTTGAAAGGGTTCAGAAATCATTTACAACGATGTTGTCAGGGTTGGAGGATTTGAGCTACAGGGAGAGACTGAATACGCTGGGTTGTTTTCCCTGGAGCGTCAGAGGCTGATGGGTGACCTCAGAGGTTTATAAAATCACGAGGGGCATGAATAGTATAAATAGACAAAATCTTTTCCCTGGGGTGGGGGAGTCCAGAACTAGAGGGCATAGGTTCAGGGTGAAAAGGGATCGATGTAAAAGAGACCTAAGGGGCAACATTTTCACACAGAGGGTGGTGCATGTATGGAATGAGTTGCCAAAGGAACTGGTAGAGGCTGGTACAATTGTAGCATTTAAAAGGCATCTGGATGTGTATATGAATAGGAAGGGTTGAGAGGGATATGGGCCAAGTGCTGGCAAATAGGACTAGATTAGGTTAGGATATCTGGTCAGCATGGACAAGTTGGACCGAAAGGTCTGTTACCGTGCTGTACATCTCTAAGACTCTATAACAAGTGACCTCTCTTATAGCAACCTAAATCAAATATATTCATTCTAAAACATTTTAATTTTGGAAATAAGGTAATGTAGAATGATTTTTATCACTAATGAAAGAAAATAAATCAGAAGTTACTGACATTGTTCTCACTTCTATTCAGCTATAAATCTTGATTAGAAGTTTCCACTCAGTTGTACATTTTTTAGTGCAGAGGATTGTAGATTGTTTAAGCACAATTCAATCTAAAACAAAGCAAATTTCTTGATCCATTACACTAGTTTAATCATTGAGAGAGAATGGCTATACAACCGAAATAGGCAATTTTTGCTCATCATGACCCTACTAATGCAGAGACCATCTCAGTTAGCTAACTCTCAACCTTCTTTCCGTGAAACTGAAAATTTTCCAGTGCTTTTTTTAAAGCCATGATTGAATCTGCTTTCACCATACTGTCCTACCAAAACCTAATCACTTCATACTTTAAAGGAGTACCATTCCAACTTCTCCATTCTAGCTATGTAACGAGCTTCAGGGTTGAAACGCATTGTTGTAAATATGTACAGCTCCCTCTTTAATGTGTCCTTGAGTAAGCACGGTCAGATGGATGGTTGATTTGCAATACAGTAATACCAACCCTGTGGGTTCAATTCAGGTACTGACTGAGGCTACCATGAAGGACTCTCCTTGTTAATCTTAAGCCTCAGGTTAAACTACCAGATGTCTCTCTGTCTAATGAGGAAATATCTCTATAGTCTAGGATGGTTATGGCGACTTCACTTCAAAGCACATTGGACAGACGACAGCATTTCAGGCCAAACTCTTGCATTATTAAGGTTCTACACAACTTGCCTTTTGTTTATAAATCCCAGGATTATATTTGCTTCATTAACCACCTTCACACCAGCCCTGCCAACCTGTTATTTCTGTAGATATACCCCAGTCCCTTCCGCTCCTGCACACCTTGAGGATGGTCTCCATTGTTTTATTTTGTCTATCCTCATTCTTCACCAAAAAAATCACTTGCTGTGTTTCTGCATTAAGTTTTTTTTTGTTTAATTTGTTCTTGGGATGTGGGCATTGCTGACTGGGCCAGCATTTATTGCCTGCCCCAATTATCCTTGAGGTGGTGGTTGTAAGCTGCTTTCTTGAACTGCTATTAGTTCTGAACAGGCCTACTGTTCCCCACCAATTCCGCCAGACTCTGCCCTCATGACATCTGTCACTATTCTCCTCACAGTTCACAATATTATGTTGGAAGCCAGTGCAGTCACAACACTGGCCACATCCCCAAAACAGAATGATCCATGATTGAAAATCGTTGCTAATATTGTCCAGTTTCTCTTAAATTCAAGCCAGCTATTTTGGTGCAAGGAGACTGAAAGGAACATTTATAATGAATTTCAGTATAATTTCTTCTTAATTAATTAGAACACAATGTTAATATTAGCCAACTAGAAAATAGTTTCAAATACATAAGCTTTCTCAGTTGTTTAAAGTTTGGCTACTGGGACTGAGGTTCACAAGGAGGTGGTGTTAGCAATTCTGCAAAGTGCGAAAATAGATAAATTCCCTGGCCCAGATGGGATTTATCCTCAGATTCTCTGGGAACCAGGGAGGAGACTGCCGAGCCTTTGGTCTACAGGAATAGTGCCAGAAGACTGCAGAACAGCAAATGTTGTTCCCTTGTTCAAGAAGGGGAGTAGAGACACACTGGTAATTATAGACTAGTGAGCCTTATTTGGTTGTAGGTAAAGAGTTGGAAAAGGTTACAAGAGATTGGATTTGTAATAGTTTAGAAAGGAATAACTCGATTAGGAATAGTCAACACGGTTTTGTGAAGGGAAGGTCATGCCTCACAAACCTTATTGAGTTCTTTGAGAAGGTGACCAAACAGGTAGATGAGAGTAAAGTGACTGATGTAGTGTATATGGATTTCAGTAAGACGTTTGATGAGGTTCCCCATGGTAGACTATTGCACAAAATATGAAGGCATAGGATTGAGGGTGATTTAGCGGTTTGGATCAGAAATTGGCTAGCTGAAAGAAGACAGAGGATGGTGGTATTTGATGGAAATTGTTCATCCTGGGTTCAGTTACTCGTGGTGAACTGCAAAGACCTGTTTTGGGGCCAGTGCTGTTTGCCATTTTTATATATGACCTGAATGAGGGCGTACAAGGATGGGTTAGTAAATTTGCAGATGACACTAAAGATAATGTTGAAGGATATTGTTGGTTACAGAGAGACATAGATAAGCTGTAGAACTGGGTTAAAAGGGTGCAAAAGAGTTTTAAGCGGAAAGGTGTGAGGTGATTCACTTTGGAAGGAGTAACAGGAATGCAGAGTACTGGGCTTATGATAAGATTCTTGGGAGTGTAGATGAGCAGAGAGATCTCTCTGTCCATGTACATAGATCCCTGAAAATTGCCACCCAAGTTGGTAGGGTTGTTAAGAAAGCATACGGTGTGTTAGCTTTTATTGGTAGAGGGATTCGGTTTCGGAGCCATGAGGTCGGCACGGTGGCACTGCTGCCTCACAGAGCCAGAGACCTGGGTTCAATTTCCGCCTCGGGGAACTGTCTGTGTGGAGTTTGCACATTCTCCCAGTGTCTGTGTGGGTTTCCTCTGGGTGCTCCGGTTTCCTCCCACAGTCCAAAGATGTGCAGGTTAGGGGAATTGGCCATGCTAAATTGCCCGTAGTGTGAGGTGAATGGGTAAATGCAAGGGAATGGGTCTGGGTGGTTTGCTCTTTGGAGGGTCGCTCTTCGGAGGGTCGGTGTGGACTTGTTGGGCCGACGAGCCTGTTTCCGCACTGTAAGTAATCTAAGGTCATGCTGCAGCTGTACAAAACTCTGGTGCGGCCGCATTTGGAATATTGCATACTGTTCTGATCACAGGATTATAGGAAGGACGTGGAAGCTTTAGAAAGGGTTCAGAGGAGATTAACTGGGACATTGCCTGGTATGGAAGGAAGGCTGAGGGACCTGAGATCGTTTTTATTAGAGAGAAGGTTGAGAGATGATTTAATTGAGATATATAAGATAATCAGTGTTAGATAGGGTGGACAGTGAGAGCCTTTTTCCTTGGATGGTGATGGCTAGCACGAGGGGATATAGCTTTAAATTGAGAGGTAATACATATAGGAGAGATATCAGAGGTTTTTTTTTTACTCATAGTAGTAAGGGTGTGGAAAGCACTGCCTGCAACAGTAGTAGACTCACCAACTTTAAGGGCATTTAAATGGTCATTGGATAGACACATGGATCAAAATGGAATAATGTAGGTTAGATGGGCTTCGGATTGGTTTCACAGGTCGGCTCGACATCTAGGGCCAAAGGGTCTGTACTACGCTGTAATGTTCTATTTGATTCTATCAGTAAGTATACTGATTAAAATGCTTCTTTTTTGTGATAATCACATATTCAGATGTATTAAAACTGTACCAAATTACCAAAAATAAATCAAGGAATGGTGTTTAAGCAAAAATATTTTAAAAGTTATGTTTCAAAGCGAATGGACTGGTTCATGGCAAAATTCACATTCAATGGTAAGTAAATGTGGAAACTTGCCCCAGCTCACAACTAGCGCAGCTTGTGGCATAATATCAATATCTGTTGAAAGGGAGAAAACTATACCGAGGCTGATCTGAGGCATTATAAATTATTATTTAAATAGGATTGATCTTTCAACATCAGCAACTGGAAATATTTCACTAAACTCAGCTAAAGAGACCACACAAGTTTCACTTTGGGAGGTCAGCCATGTTGGTGCAATACTCACACTGTACTTGTTCTAAGGTGAATTAATGAGATTTTGTGCAAATCTCCTATGTGATAAAATGTTTATTTTATTCTAAACTTGCTGAATGCCAGATGTTGTTGAGAACTGATGATGGATCATCCCATTACCCATTCTTCCATATACTCTTCTGTCCAACACTCTCATCCAAAGTATTTCATTTATCAACCTAACTAGACAGTTCATGGTTGGATATTGATCACATTGGGAAGGTATTTGCATTTGGTTCCGTTATATTTAAAAATTAATTAGAAATTGTGTAAACCTAATTGAGTAAAAGGATTTCAAGAGATTATGTCTTTGGCTGATTGAGCACTCTCTCCAGCAGCTGTGCACCCATTTTGCTTTTAGTATGTAGATAGCAAAAAGAAATTTGAAAAACAATAGATTAACATTAGATTCTTCAACTATGTAACAGACATTAGTTATGAGGAAGGTTGAGAGTACTCTAATATTGAAGCACTTCAAATTAGTAATGAGAATAAATAAGTTAGATACTGCAGAGGTTGGTTTCATTCTGGAATAGTGCTAGTCCAATATTTTAAAAATATTTTTAACCCTCAAGATGTTCATTAGAGATGGTATATTTTTAATTCATTTGTGAGGTGAGAACTTATTGCCCAACCCCAAATGCTCTTCAGAAGGGGTTGGTAAACCACAGTGCTGAACCGCTGCAGTCATTATTTGTGGGCGGCACGGTGGCACAGTGGTTAGCACTGCTGCCTCACAGCGCCAGAGACCCGGGTTCAATTCCCGCCTCAGGCGACTGACTGTGTGGAGTTTGCACGTTCTCCCCGTGTCTGCGTGGGTTTCCTCCGGGTGCTCCGGTTTCCTCCCACAATCCAAAGATGTGCAGGGTCAGGTGAATTGGCCATGCTAAATTGCCCGTAGTGTTAGATAAGGGGTAAATGTAGGGGTATGGGTGGGTTTCGCTTCGGCGGGTCGGTGTGGACTTGTTGGGCCGAAGGGCCTGTTTCCACACTGTAATCTAATCTAATCTAATTATGATTAAGGTGATTCACATCGTGCAAATTGGGAGTTTCAGTATTCTGGAGGTGACCAACGATTTTGAAGGAACAAAGCTCTAATATCACACTATGCGTATTTGGATGGGATTCTGCACATGGAGATTCCTTTAAACCTAGCAGGGCCACAAACAGGAATTGAGCTGTTTCTCATTGCAAATGGGCTATTTGTCAGGGACACTGATTGTAAGAGATGGCAAAAGTTTTCAACTTCTCCTCCAATCTTGGTGTTGACCCAGCCTAAGGTAACTTCAAACTTACCTGTAGTAAAATCATTGGTCAAAAACAGATCTTGCTCATGACTTCAGTGTTATACTGACCAATTTTATAAATTGTGGACTAGCTTCATTGTATTAAGTAGGCTAATTACTTTATGTAACTAAACCAAGGTACTCACAGTTGAATGATATGAAAGCTGTTATGGAACCATTGTCTCAAAAACTGCAACACAGTCATGGAATTGTACTGGGAATAGACTAACATACATTGAAGTGTCAAGAATGAAGTGTTAGCTAGGATGGCAGATTTGGACGATTCTCATTCATATAGACTTAGATATTTCCTCTGACTAATGGCTCAAAACGTAGACAAGGTATATGCTTCTGTTTCCTGTCTGTTTCCATGGCTAGTTCTTCCTGAAACAGGTCACTAGCCTGTTGCAGAAACTGCAGCTTGAAGACTGCCAGTCCACATCAATATAGTCAACTGGGAGACTCTCCTATTATTAAAATCTGTCATGAGTGCACTGAAAAATTTATAGGTTGATACTCAACCTGTATGACCATATTATGAATACATCTTTCTTCGTTTTCAAGTTCTGGAGCAGGACTCAAATCCAGAGCTCTAGTTCAGAGGCAGCGATGCTACTCACTGCAGAGAAAGAACTCCATCATAAATGTGACAGGGTAAAAATTTAAACATGACAAATAAGTGCATTGGAAAAAGCTTGACAAAAATATTAGATTATAGGAAACATTGCGTTCAAGACAAAAGCATGCTTACTACAATTATTTTAGTATAGAATTATTGAACTTGATCTCCATTTTAACAAAAGAATGGTGTACCATTTTCGCTACTGTTTCCATTATGACTGGATGTTATGTGGGTGTTATAAGAGGAGCTCTTAAAACAGAGAATGTTCAAAAAAATTCATTTCCAGAGACTATTCTTCTAGACAATGTGGAGCATTTCAGACATGTAAGTTTATAAACAATTACAAGAATAACTTGAAATAAAGAAGAAAGCAACACCACATACCCAAACATCTGTAAGGAACGACGATGTGGGGGTGGCCTTTACACTGCTTACGGCCCTTTTTACACCAGTTTTGGATTGTGACAGGTTGGTTGGCCTCAACAACATTTGTTATTTGCAAATCAGGATAAACCTAGGAGAGAAAAATATAAATTTAAAAACACAATCTTGAAAGTAATAATATCAAACTCTGTAACCTTGATTCAGCCAGCATTCAAATCCCTGATGGTCATATTTCTGAATTGCTGAATATGCAATTTTCATTGTCACTGATTCTTTGACACACAGGACAGTCTTTTGCATGCCTGAAAACAACTTTGCTCTTGAAGCTCAATTCATCAGTGACAACTATTCCCTGGAGAAACTGATTTGGTTGGCTATGTATTTTCAAGGATCAACACAACAATGCATTCTGGGGCTTAGAGGAAAGAAATACGTATTCTAGCTGATCGACTGAAAATAACATGCATTTTAAGTTCAATAGTGTCATAACTAGAAAGGCATTTCAGGTCAGTTAAGAAGGAAATCTTAAATTCAACTTAAAATGGAAAATTTTTACTGTATAAAGAAACCTCCATCACTCACCCACTCGTGTTCCACTTTAAATGCAATTATTAAACTCTTTTTAAAACCATGTGTCATAGACGCAAATTCTGTGGTAGTGTTTCACATATGCCTACCTTTGTGTAAGTTCTTTTTCATGGTTTATTTTAGCCTTGATCTCCTAAGCTTGTTATCACTTTGCTCGTCAGTGAAAAGAACTATTTACCTCAACATAACACTCGATAATTTAAGATTCAAATTGGTCACCCCCTTAACTTCTTGTCTCTATTAATATATCTTGCCTCTGTGGCAACATTCTAGCAACCTACACACTGATTTTAAGCCATTATTATTTCCTTATAATGACATAACCAAAACAGTGCAAATTCACCCCAACTTGATCATAAAGTCAACATTAATCCAGTGCTCTATACCTCTTTGCAAATATGATAGGACTCAGTAAAACATTCAGCTTAAACAACTTGCACTGCCAACTTCATGATGTTTATCCATCAAATCTTTAACACTAATTATAATTTTACCTTTTAAATTCTTCCTTTCCCAATTATTTTCAAAGTACCTTGTTTCATTATTCTATGCCAAAGACCATATCCGTCAATAACTTTTCATGATCAAAAATTGCAATATTCAACCTAAATTTCAATGTTCTTCCCTCAATTTCCACTACATCTGTGCACGTACAATCCTTAGATCCATGTGAGACACTCAATTCCGATATTTCAAGATCCCAAAACCTTCCTTTACTGTTGCATTTTATGTTTAGCAACCATCTCTATCTATTCAGTAGAAACCTTTCCATTGATTTCTTTGTGTTTGACACTTATGTGGCATCAAGGATTATGACCTCTAAGCATGAACGAGACAGAATGTGAAGATTCATTTATTTGCATAAAAAGTCTGATGCCAAACATATTAAAGCAAGTTTCATTTTATCAGTGGCATTCCCATTTTTAAAACTTGACTTTGAATGAGAGCTCATTCAATTGCCATTTAAATATAGGCAACTGCGTTCTAGACCTAGGCCCACTGGAATCCTGGTTGAAACTAACAAGTCAAATTGAATACTTACTACTATACATAGGTTTATTCTACTAGTCCAGACTGTATTACAGCTCAGCTACTAGAGATGAAAAAAATGTTATCATAAAATTCCATTAAGTCCTGACTACCTGCATTTTTAATCAACGGAACAGAATGAAAATTCTTTGCTGGCTATTTTTCACAAACATGCTACTACCTTTGTATAAATGTTTGTTGAAGGATAATCAAACATTGCATTCAAAATTTGAAAAAAATATTTTCATTATAGTCCTCTGTATATAAAGTCTGTTTTTGGCTGATTACTAGATTTTTTTTTCAAATAAAAAGGCTGAGTCCGAAATAGGAATCCCCAAGACAACTGAAATCACATTGCAGTTACTTTCAATATCAATGTTAAATGTGACTGTGGAAGTGAAAAGATCCAATGCTTAAAACGTTGCTACCTTGGTCGCACACAGTTAATCATCAAAAGCTAAACACACCTCACATAGGTATTTCAGTGTTGCACAGCACAATTGTTTCTGCTGTTCTCTATTTAGAGAAGCACAATGGAGCCCTTGAGAAGAAAAGGTCAACAACTGTACTATTTTCTAGATTTTAAACAATGCCAGCCATTTTATTGTAAAACATGAACCAAAAATGAACAAGACTGAACTAACACCACCAGCCCCATAAGATAAATACTAATGAAACTATATGCATGGAAAATAGTCACTGACAAGTAACAAGGCTATGTGGGCATGGTTTAAATCTTTTTTTGAATACATTAGAATGTGGCTAACACAACCCGCAATATTTTTGTCCACCACTAAATGCCATTTGTTAAAGTGTGAAACACCAACTGCGTGGCTTCCTAGGCCCTTTCAGAAGTCACAGAAGGGCCAATTAAATTGCAATGGTCAGGAGTCATATGTAGGCCAGACTGGACAAAGAAAACAGATTTCCATCCCAAAAATATGTTAGAGAACACATTACTGAGAAAAGTTTTTTGTACCATATTTTATTCAATGATTTCAAATTAAATCCTCCATTACGACAGAGATGTTTAACTCATAAGTCCCAGTCATTAGACCAGATCTCTTCATTAGAAGAAAACGAGGACTGTAGACGCAGGAGGTTAGTGTCGAAAAATGTGGTACTAGAAAAGCACAGCAGGTCAGGCATCCAAGGAGCAGTAGAGTTGACGTTTTTGGCATGAGGAATGTGGGGGGTAAGGGGCTGAGAGATAAATAGGAGGGTGGGGGTAAGGTAACTGGGAAGGTGCTACATAGATGCAGGTTACAGGGTTGATAGTGATAGTTGGAGGGGAGGGTGGAGTGGACAGGGAGGACAGTTCAAAAGGGCAATGGAGGGTTGGATCTAGGTGGTGGTGGGGGGGGAGAGGAGATAAGGAAACTGATGAAGTCGATATTAATGCTGTGTGGTTGGAAGGTTCCAAGGCAGAAGATGAGGCGTTCTTCCTCCAGTCATTGAGTGGCTTGGATTTGGCTCAAGACTTGTAGAGTGGGAGGCGAAGTTGAAATGGTCAGCCACAGGTCGGTGGGGTTGTTTGGGCTGTGTGTGTGTTATGGAGATGTTCCCTGAACCGTTCTGCGAGTTGGCGGTCGGTATCCCTAACATAGAGGAGACCACATCGAGAGCAATGGACACAGTAGTTGGGGTGCTTGGATGTGCAGAATTAGTAGACCAGTAATTCAATCACTATGCTACCGTGTTTCTCATGCTGCACTAATGCATTACCATGGGTAGAATAGTTTGCAGGATATCAGTAGAATGGTGACTGCTTAATGCAACAGAATTTTACTCACCCTTCTTTCAGTACCTAGGTTACATTTTACTTGTAATGACTCCTTTTGAAGTAAGTGCAGTACAATTTAACAAGGGGCTGCTAAGTGCACTCAACTTGTCCAAAATGCATTGAAGTGACCCTTTTTGAGATTAGGTCTCTCATTCTTTGCATTGGAAGCATGAAAGGATAACAGTTGGAGTGGTTTAAAACCAAAGTGCATAAAGCCTATGGGTATTCAATCTGGAGACAAAGATTCTTTCGAAAAACCTCAGAAGTGCCATCCCTCTTTTTCACAATCTGTAAAAATGCTTATCATACCTGGGATTGAATTACTGAAACTCCAGTTATCAGCAGCTTTGGAACTTGCATTCCAGTTGCATTACATAATGAAGTTAGTTATCACACAAGAAATTTATTCCCTCAGGGCTTCAAGTTTAAGCAACTGAATGCACAATGGAGTATTTTGTTTTGCCATCTAAATGCTTATTCATAAAGCATTGAAGTTGCACACTGTTCCATCCACAATGCCAAGTGCATCAAGGAAAAAAACAACCCAACCCCACCCCATCTCAGGTCAGTTAATCAATTCATTTGAAGCACCCTCTCTGGAGAAAAACCCAAATGAAATGGAAGTCAAAGTTGGGTGATGTGGATGGGAGTCTGATAGTTCTCCTCTTGTTGCATGGCTTACTTACACATTAAGGTTTGACCAATGCCGCATGAGTACCAGCCTTTGCTCTTGGCTCATGCAATGCGAAGCAAAATCCATTCAATATTCATATAAGATCACTCAGCTATTTTACCAAAAAAAGTAGTATATTAAAATGTGCCAGTTGCAGCTGATGTCAGGTGACATCCTTTAGATGAGCTTATACTGCTTACTTAAAGTGAATTTGGTTGACTGCACCAGGTTTTACTGAGGTGAAGCTGAAACAAGTTCATATGCACATAAAATAGGCCTAAAAAAGCCCCACCTTTGAAGTCCTGTATGCATCGACTGGTTACAATCAACCTTAAAAATAACAATCCTCCTGACCATTCATGTAAAAACAACTGGGCCACTGCATTTAATATTGATGTTGCAGTTTATTCACTTCCTGAAGTAATTGGCAAGGTACTGTGAATAAGCTTATTAAGCAAAAATCTCAAACAGAGGTAAAGGGTAAAGTACAACAAATGACTAGTCTTATAGAAGATAAATGCTGAGTCACAATGGTACTGCACGATAGTTTCAATTGAGCATTAGGCATCCATATTTTAAGAAAATGCTACATTTTTGAGCTCTTTGCCTCTACAGGCTCAAGTATCCCAACCAACTACATTTGCTCAAGTGGTCATTCATTAATTCAACAATCCAAATCTTTTTCAATATATAATTACATTCTCAAACTGTAAACCTTTGCTATAAATTCTGTGTCTTATGATCTTATGCTCCACAACCACCTGATTAAAGAGCAGTGCTCTGAAAGCGAGTGCTTCCAAATAAACCTGTTGGACTATAACCTGGTGTTGCTTGATTTTTAACTTTGTACACCCCAGTCCAACACCATCATCTCTAAATCATTAAATATAGGCATTTTCAACACTTAGCATTGGCAAGATGTGGGATGTACCACAGCCATGTAAATCCTGTTCACATACAAACTTGACAGTATGGTTCAAGCAAGGAATTAAAATAATAACTTGTTTTCTGTTTTACTCAGCTCATCCAGAAAACTGAACGTGATTCAGAGAGATCAGCTAACTTAGCACAGATCAAGCAATGCACTGACAGAGAATCTTCATCGAGTTTGTGCCTCATAATTTGGGGAAAGATCTGGAGCTGCGCATGTCACGAGTTCAAGCCAAAGACATAAATTCTTAATCTCGCAAGGAATTAAGGGATACGGACAGAGTGTGGGTAAGTGGCGTTGAAATGCCCATCAGCCATGATTGAATGGCGGAGTGGACTCGATGGGCCGAATGGTCTTACTGTACTCCTATTTCTTATGGTCTTATGGAGTTTCACATAATCCATATTACTTATCTTTTCAGAGAAAAAAAAAGAGGAATATCTATTACTCATAGAGATGTACAGCACGGAAACTTCATCTCATCCCATTTGCCAGCACTTGGCCTATATCCCTCCTACTGATATAGGATATGGATATAGGTATACTTCATATTCATATAAGCACCCAGATGCCTTTTAAATGCTGTAATTGTACCAGCCTCCAACACTTCCTCTGGCAGCTCATTCCATATGTTGTCCCGCTGTCCCCTTCTGTCGAAGCAAAGCACAGGGACACAGTACGCATTTACTTCCTTCATCTTTATTCTGGACCCTGGAGGGAGAGAGAATGATCGCTCATGTGTACAGAGACATGAGGTCACTGTCTTCTCTGGAACAGCAGTTTCTTAATGAATTATATAGTCATTTTACAGGGAGGAGCATCCAGTTAAGGCAATATACATATTGATCAGGTGACTGTTATAATCAATGAGTATCAATAGCAGAGACCAAGCCCTTTACTGTTATACAATGAATGTTCTTAAACTTGTTAACTGGATTCATACAATGGATATTTTTTCCCTTGTCAACTGACCTTGCATACTGAATGCTTCCAATACTGCTAAATGGCTGTACATAATGAATGCTTTTCCACCTTCTTAACCCATTACTTTTGCCTCCAATACCCCATTGTTAACTAAATTCTTATCCGATATGAGTCATGCTCAGTTGAACCTCTTGTTTCACAAAACTCAGAACTTAACTCTTTCCCTGCCTGCTTATACCCTATACACATTATCACATACATTCACCACACTGTGTGAGAAAAAGTTGCCCCTTTGGTACCTTTTATATCTTTCACCTCTCACCCTAAACCTATGCCCTCTAATTCTGGACCCCACCTCAGGAAAAGACCTTGTCTAGTTACCCTATTCATACCCCTCATGATTTTATAAACCTCTATAAAGTCATCCCTCAGCTTCTGATGCTCCAGGAAAAACAGCCCCAGACCATTCAGCCCAAATCCTCCAACCCTGGCAACATCCTTGCAAATTTTTTCTACATCCTTCGATATGAAGGAGACCGAAACTGCATGTAATATTCCAAAAGTGGCCGCACCAATGTCTAGTACAGCTGCAACATGACCTCCCAACTCCTATGCTCATGGCTATGACCAATAAAGGAAAGCATACCAAAGGTCTTCTTCACTATCCTATCTACCTGCGACTCTACTTTCAAGGAACTATGAACAGCACTCTAAGGTCTCTTTGTTCAACAACACTCCCTAGGACCTTACCATTAAGTATATAAGTCCTGCTCTGATTTGCTTTTCCAAAATGCAGCGCCTCACATTTATCTAAATTAAACCCCACCTGCCGTTCCTCAGCCCATTGACCTATCCGATCAAGATCCTGTTGCAATCTAAGGTAATCTTCTTCGCTGACCACTACACCTCCAATTTTGGTCTCATCTATAAACTTACTAACTATACCTCTTATGCTCACATCCAAATCATTCACATAAATGCCACTAAGTAGTGGACTCAGCACCAATTCTTGTGGCATATCACGGGTCATAGGCCTCCAGTCTGAAAAGCAACTCTCCACCACCACTCTGTCTCCTACCTTCAAGCCAGTTCTGCATCCAAATGGCTAGTTCTCCCTGTATTCCGTCAGATCTAACCTCACCCCCAACCCTCCTCTCATTTATCTCTCCACCCTGAGTTTTTTTTAAAAATGCAGAAGATAGGGATTCGTTTTTGGGGGGCGGGGTGTAGGAGTAAACAATAGGTATAAATAGAGCCCAAAGAGAGGAGAGAACAATTGGATAGACAAAGGAGTGGATAACGATCACCTGGAAGAATGAAAAGCTACTAATAGGGACAATGGATTGTGTGTACTAGCAGACCATGTGATAACAAGGCCTGATGTGTGGGGCTGGGGTAAGGATAGGGGAGGAAGGTGCTTCAAGCCCTAAAATAGTTGAACTCAATATTGAGTCCTGAAGGTTGTACAGTTCCCAAGCGGAAAATGAGATGCTGTTCTTCCAGTTTGTGCTGAGTTATGCCGCAATAAGCCTGAGACAGAGACAGAGATGTTGGCCAGGGAATACTGTGGTGTTTTGAAGCGGCAAAACCTTGGAGAGAAGGACAAGATGTGGAATGTCCAGATAGTTGACAGTCTGGTGCTCTGGCATGTGCAGATATGTCACAAAACATGGGCAGATGTTTGAGAGACTTGCCAATGCAGCTTGCCCAGGAAATAGTTTTGAGGATTCTTCTGAACCCTCTTCAAGAGGACAGTCAGGGTTCAGACGGGACTAGTATTCCTCACATCACATTAGACCTACAAAGGTTGCCAGAACCAGGAGAGCTCACCTGGGATGCTCTTTACCTTCAGGCTGGCCACTACTTGAAAAATCTCAAAGATTGCCAAGGCAGATACAGTAATATTTGATGTTCAGGAAAACAATCGGATTCTTACTAAAAAAAAAGAAAAAATGTCTTGAACCAGAAATATAATTATTCAACATGAATTTCTAACGGGAAAAATCTTGCTTTTGAATAATTGCATTGTAATTTTAGTCGATGTAACAAAAGGTTTACATAAGGGTAACGCACGAGATGTAATCTACCTTTATTTCTATATGGCATTCCATGAAGTTCCATGTAAAAGTCTAGTAAAGAATAAGGTCAGAGAATGAGCAGTATGGATTGCTGGCTGAAAAACAAATCAAGAGGATTGGTGAAACAAAAGGAAGCCAGAGTGGCCAAGAATAGAATTGTGCTGAAATGGCTGTTCACAATTTACAATTAATTATTCAAACCAAACTTGTATTTCTAATTTTGTATTTTGTGCCAAATTGGAAAAGATTGTCAACACTGAAGAGGTCTGCAATAAATAAAATAAAAGCATCTTCAGAACTGTACTTAATTAGATTTTAGACTTAAGTCTGAAGCATTCAGGAGAAACCCAGTTGTTTTTCCAAAAAAAATAGAGGTCATACAGCATCGAAACAAGCCCTTCAACCAATGTTTATCCTGATCAACAAACACTCACTACATTAAACCTACAATTTATCTGCACCTGACCCATAGTCTATTATGTCCCAGCATTTTCAGTACTCATCCAGGTACTACTTAAATGTTGCAAGAGTAATGTGAATGAAGGTCAATGAAGGGATCTTGTAACTGTTTTTAAAAAAAAAATCAAGGCATTTCTTGAAAGCCACAGTCATCTGGTCACTAATCCACAGAGCTATCAGCTACTTGTCACCAACCAAAACTCCAGTCATACACACCTCTTGGTTCCAGCTTACCTGCAAACCAATCTACCACTGTTGCTTCAACAAACCCCTGTGTAAACAGTACCTACAATAAATGTCAGGTTAATTGTTTCTAAGTGCAGGAATTCTTCAATAGTCATTGGTTATTGAAACAGTTCCTTGCTCATTTATTTCAGTCTGTAAAGGTAGAGAATACCAGTAGTTTAAATAAAGAACTTTCCCATGGTTCTGCAAACACATTTTCAAGTGAGAATTGGATAAATATCTGAAATGCAATAGACTGGCAACAGGAGATTAGGATTATTATTGGCAAAGAACCAGTACAACTATTATGAACGGACACCTGGAAGTAGCTGAAAATGTGTTGCTGGAAAAGCGCAGCAGGTCAGGCAGCATCCAAAGGAACAGGAGAATCGACGTTTCGGGCATAAGCCCTTCTTCAGGAATCGGAGGAAGAGAGCTTCTTCAAGGAAGGCATCCTTGTAAGAGGATTCGCAGTAGGTTAAAATCTTCGAGGAGAAAGTGAGGACTGCAGATGCTGGAGATCAGAGCTGAAAATGTGTTGCTGGAAAAGCGCAGCAGGTCAGGCAGCATCCAAGGAACAGGAGAATCGACATTTCGGGCAGATTCCTGAAGAAGGGCTTATGCCCGAAACATCGATTCTCCTGTTCCTTGGATGCTGTCTGACCTGCTGCGCTTTTCCAGCAACACATTTTCAGCTCTGATCTCCAGCATCTGCAGTCCTCACTTTCTCCTCGGACACCTGGAAGTACTCAAGGATGCCCTCACAAGAACGGGGTACGTGCTCAACTCATCAACCACCCATTCAGACGTGCCACAGCAAGGAACCGTAATGACCTCCTCAGGAGACAGACACGGGCTGCAACTGACAGGGTACCCTTCGTTGTTCAATACTTCCCAGGGGCTGAAAAATTACACCATGTTCTTCGTGACATGCAACACATTATCAATGAGGATGAGCACCTCACCAAGACCTTCCCCACACCTCCACTACTTGCCTTTAAACAACCGCCAAACCTCAAACAGATCATTGTTCGTAGCAAACTGCCCCGCTCTCAGGACAACTCCATACAACCCTGTCACGGTGGACGCTGCAAGACGTGTCAGATTGTGGACATAGATACCACTATTACGCGTGGGAACACTCCCACCTTGAACATGGCAGGTACTCATGTGACTCAGCCAACATTGTCTATCTTATATGTTGCAGGCAAGGATGCCCGGAGGCATGGTACATTGAGGAAATCGAGCAAAGGCTACGACAACGGATGAATGGGCACCGCACAACAATCAACAGACTGGAGGGTTCCCTCCCAGTGGTCCACTTAACACTTCAGTGGTCCAGGACATTCAGCCTCAGACCTTCGGGTGACCATCCTCCAAGGTGGACTTCGGGACAGGCAGCAGAGGAAAGTGGCTGAGCAGAGGCTGATAGCTACGTTCGGTACCCATAGGGAGGGCCTCAACCGGGACCTTGGGTTCATGTCACATTACAGGTGATCACCATTGCACTACACACACACACACACACACACAAACAGATATTCCTTCACACACACACTCACATACACATGGACACAGGTACACACAGACGCGCACACAGACACCCACACACACACCCTTATAAACACACACACTCCCACACATGCACCCCCTCACAGACTTAAGACACTCTGCACTCACTACACACACACACACACACACACACACACACACACTTTCTCACACTCTCAATCCCCACCCCAGACAGACACACACACAGACAAAGACCCACATGCACACATATTTTGTGTGGTGACTTTTTTGTACTTGCAGAGTTACATTGCACTTTGCTCAAAAACTGCATACATTCATTTCGAACTCTGAGCTCAAAAACTGCATGAATTTATGTAAAACTCTGTTATCTCACTTTTTAGATTAGAATCAATCTAAACATCAGGTCATAGACAGAGAACACAGGGGGCTAATACCTTCAACATATTGTTGAGCTATCACCATTGTTAACAGCTAACTCGAGAATGCAACTTTTAAAAAAAAGGGTTTTGTGATTTACACATGAAAGAAGTGAAACTATCACTGTATTCTAACAGATGAAAGGCTTAACAGACAATCAATTCTTCAATGTATAATTTCAGTTACATCACACTGCAAATTTTTGCTATAAATTCTGTGTCACGATCGAGCCCTCCACAATCACCTGATGAAGGAGCGTCGCTCTGAAAGCTAGTGTGCTTCCAATTAAACCTGTTGGACTATAACCTGGTGTTGTGTGATTTTTAACTTCGAACTGCAATATGGTTTCAGGACACAAAACAGCCACAATCTGACAAAGCTGTAGAGTCACAGGATAAATGGCAGTCAGCCCATCATGCCAATGTTGGCTTCTTTTAGCCTTACACTGCCTGTTACCCAGGCATTTTATCATAGTTCTGAAAGATTTTCTTTTATGATTTTATGTAAATTTATTTTGTAACATTCCTAATGAATTTGTATCCACTCGCTTATCAGGCAGTGCATGCTAAATGGGGAAGAGTGAGAACTGCAGATGCTGGAGATCTGAATCAAGAATGTGGCGCTGGAAAAGCACAGCAGGTCTGAGGGCATCCGCACAGCAGGTCTGGGGGCATCCGAGGAGCAGGAGAGTCACCGATTCAAGCATAAGCCTGTCATCAGGACTGCCTCCATTCCAAATTCCAAAAACGAAATGGTTTTCCTTGTGCTGTGTTCAGTTCTTTTGCATTCTTACATCTGATTATCAACCTGACAGCTACTGGAAATAGTTTATCTTTTCTTTTTTGTTCTTACTCTACCTCTAGCAAATCTGAGTCTTTACTGCTGTGATGAGAACAGCTCCACAGTCAGTCATTCTGTTACATACTTTCCATACTTCTGCCAAAGCCTTCACATCCTTATTAATGTATAATGCCCAGAATTGGATATGCCAATCCAACTAGTGTTAATCCAGACATTATTTGTTACTTTGTTGACTTGTTCTTCCACTTTCAATGCTTTGTGCACAAAAATCTGTTCTTACACCTCCTTCAAAATTGCACAACTTACCACATACTGCTTCTCTCTATCCTCCCTATAAAAAAATCTAACCTCCTTTTCATTATGTCATATTCACTCATTCCACCAGCTTCTTGTTACTATCTCCAAAGTTGGTCCTAAAGTCTCCAAATTAAGGAGAATATCTCTATAGTTAGAATATAAAGGATATCTAGGAAACATCAAGTTTGTGAGTTAGCTGCCAATAAACTGGCACATTTAGTATTTCTGAATCTTCTCTAACAAGATACATTAATTTCAAGCTTTTGTTGATTATAAACAAATCAAATTAGTTTATAAAGTAACGGGGTGGCATGGTGGCTCAGTGGTTAGCACTGTTGCCTCATAGTGCCAGGGACCAGGGTTCGAATCCAGACTCGATTCGATGGGTCTGGGTGGGTTGCTCTTCGGAGGGTCATAAGACCATAAGACCATAAGACATAGGAGTGGAAGTAAGGCCATTCGGCCCATCAAGTCCACTCCGCCATTCAATCATGGCTGATGCGCATTTCAGCTCCACTTACCAGCGTTCTCCCCGTAGCCCTTAATTCCTCGAGACAACAAGAATCTATCAATCTCGGCCTTGAAGACATTTAGCGTCCCGGCTTCCACTGCACTCCGTGGCAATGAATTCCACAGGCCCACCACTCTTTGGCTGAAGAAATGCCTCAGCATTTCTGTTCTGAAATGACCCCCTCTAATTCTAAGGCTGTGTCCACGGGTCCTAGTCTCCTCGTTTAACTGAAACAATTTCCTAGCATCCACCTTTTCCAAGCCATGTATTATTTTGTACGTCTCTATTAAGTCTCCCCTTAATCTTCTAAACTCCAACGAATACAATCCCAGTATCCTCAGCCGTTCCTCATATGTTAGACCTGTCATTCCAGGGATCATCCGTGTGAATCTCCGCTGGACACGTTCCAGTGCCAGTATGTCCTTCCTGAGGTGTGGGGACCAAAACTGGACACAGTACTCCAAATGGGGCCTAACCAGAGCTTTATAAAGTCTTAGTAGTACATCTCTGCTTTTATATTCCAACCCTCTTGAGATAAGAGACAACATTGCATTCGCTTTCTTAATCAATGCGGACTTGCTGGGCCGAGTGGCCTGTTTCCACACTGTAGTGATTCAATGATTCTGTGAATTACTGTGAGGATATAGAGATTGGAATTGAATTCTCTTTGGAACTTTAAAAAATGAATTTGGCAGCAAGACGTATGTTATTATTGCACATAAGAGCAAAAGAAAGAGGAGGAGTCAGCCATTGAGCCGATCAAGCCTGTCCCACCATTCTTTATGAACATGGCTGATCTGCCCCAGGTGGTAATTCATCTTTGATAATACCACCTCGTAGCCCTCAACTTCACCGATTCTGGATGATAGTAAAACGTTGGTTAGTTTGATCTTAGAGAAAGATTACAGATCAGCACAACATTGAGGGCTGAAGGACCAGTACTGTGCTGTTCTGTTCTATGTTCCTCACTGCACTTTATACTTACTCTTCCTGCAAGTTGAGGACAAGTGCTTGACATGCACCAATGTTTTTGTCTGTACTTCTCTCAATGAACCTAAATGGGCCTAAAATACATTCAAACAGAGAAGCCTCTGACGTCTACTTCCTAGAAGTTGGGAACTCACAGATTTAAGACACTGTTCCATCCATTCAGTATCATGTAGTGATATATTATTGCTCATCACCCTGATTACTAATCATCTATAACTTATAAATTAAGTACAAGTCTTACCACTACCAATACAGCAATATAAAAACACCCACTAAAAATGCCAGTTATTGGCAGAGTACATTATTCTTACCCTACAACTGTGTGGTACACAAGGATGCCATGCCCTCTTTCTGCTTCTGGGGCTCTATATGAATCCAATGCAGTAATGGACGAAAGCACAACTGCGCAAAAGTGAGGACTGCAGATGTTGGACATTAGTGTGTGGTGCTGGAAAAGCGCAGCAAGTCAGGCAGCATCCGAGAAGCAGGAGAGTCGACCTTCGGGCAAAAGCTCTTCATCAGGAATGAGGCTGAAAGACAAATGGGAGGGGGGTGGGGCTGGGGAGAAGGCAGCTGAGTGCGCGATAGGTGGATGGAGGTGGGAGTAATGGTGATAGGTCAGAGGGGAGGATGGAGTGGATAGGTGGGAAGGAAGATGGATAGGTAGGACAGGTTATGAGGGCGGTGCAGAGTTGGAAGGCTGGATCTGGGATAAAGGTTGGGGGGGAGGGGAAATGAGGAAACTGGTGAAATCCACCTTGATGCAGTGTGGTTGGAAGGTCCCGAGGTGGAAGATAAGGTGTTTTTCTTTCAGGTATCAGGCAATTAGGGTGTGGCAATGGAGGAGGCTCAGGACCTGCATGTCCTTGGCGGAGTGGGAGGGGCCGTTGAAGTGTTCAGCCATGAGCTGGTGGGGTTGGTTGGTGCGGGTGCCCCAGAAATGTTCTCTGAAGCGCTCTGCAAGTAGGCATCCTGCCTCCCCAGTGCAAAGGAGACTGCATCAGGAACAATGGATACAGCAAATTACATGCGTGAAAGTGCAGGTGTGAAACTTTGATGGATGTGGAACGCTCCTTTGGGGTCTTGGACAGAGGTGAGAGGGGAGGTGTGGGCGCAGTTTTTGTGGTGGCAGGGGAAGGTGCCGGGAGGTGGGGGGGGGGGGGGGGGGGGGGGAGAGAGAGAGAGAGAGAGAGAGAGAGAGAGAGAGGGGGGGAGAAGAGGGTGGGTTGGTGGAAGGGTGGACCTGCCGAGGGAGTAGCAGAGGAAACAGTCTTTACAGAAAGCGGATAGGGGTGCTGGGGGAAATATATTTCTGGTGGTGGGGTCCATTTGAAGGTGGAGGATAACGCGACGTGTATGGAGGTTGGTGGGTTTGAACATGAGGAACGGGAGGGGGGAAGAGAAGGGTTCTGTCCTTGTTACGGCTGTTGGGGTGGAATTCGTGGGTGCAAGTGCGGGAAGTGGATGAGATACGCTGAAGGGCATCATCGACCACATGGGAGGGGACACTGTGGTCTTCAAAGGAGGAGGTCATCTGGTGTGTTCTGTGGTGAAACTGGTCCCCCGGGAGCAGATGTGGCAGAGGTGGAGTAATTGGGAATAAGGGATATTTTTACAGGAGGCAGGGTTGGAGGAGGTATAGTCCAGGTACCTGTGAGAGTAAATAGGTTTGTAGATGTCAGTGTTGAGTTGGTCACCGTTGATGGAGATGGAGAGGTCCAGGAAGGGGAGGGAGATGTCTGAGATTGTCCAGATGAATTTAAGGTTGGGGTGGAATGTGTTTTAAGGCAGTTGATGAACTGTTCAACCTCCTTGTAGGAGCATGAGGTGGTGCCGATATAGTGATGGATGTAGCAGAGGAAAAGGAGGAATGGTGCCTGTGTAACTACTGAAGATAGACTGTTCCACATAATCGACAAAGGGACAGGCATAGCTGGGGCCCATGTGGGTGCCCATGGCTACCCCTTTTGTCTGGAGGAAGGGGGAGAATTCAAAGGAGAAATTATTGAGGGTGGGGATCAGTTCAGCCAAACGAATGAGTGTGTTAGTGGAAGGGTACTGGTGGGGACGTCAGAAGAGGAAGAAATTGAGAGTTTGGAAATGGAGGTATATAGGGGATGGTGAAGATGAGGTGTTGGGGGCCAGGGAAACATAAGTCTTGGAGGTGATGGAGGGCGTGTGTGGTGTCCCAAATGTATGTTCCTGGGCTGGGGGGATCGGACAGTATCGAGGTAGGTGATGAGTTAGGTAAATCACAATTACTCCAATTGCAAAAATTCTGCAAAAAGAACCTGAGAAGCTTAAATCAAATTCGAAAGAGCTGTTAGTACTCAGTTTAAAACTATGAATAATTCAAATACAAATCTTATTAAAAGGCTCAGTGGAAAGCCAGTGCAAGTTCCAGGCAGTAATTGTGCTCCCCTGAAAATAAATCTGTTTGATAGGATTATCACATCAGCACTTGCTTCAGGATAGTTTTAACCAAAATTTTTAATTACCAAACATTCAAATTTTATTTCAGTTGTGGGCTACTGACAAAAGTGCAAGACCCACCATGATTGCAGGTGCTTGCCTAAGGACGATGAAACTGATGAAATGATCATTATGCTCAGTAACACCCAAGATTAGCACTGAAATTATGCAGTCTTTGATGATTTAGGCATGTTTGTTTTTGTGTGCAGGGAAAGGGGTAAAGAGAAGCAGTTGGGGGCAAGAGAGAGAGGGGAAACAGTGGGCAGGAAGAGAGAGAGAGATGGGGGCGAGAGAGAGAGAGAGAGACGGGGGCGAGAGAGAGAGAGAGAGAGATGGGGGCGAGAGAGACAGAGGCGAGAGAGACAGACAGACGGGGCGGGGCGAGAGAGATAGGGCGAGGGGGGCAGGGCGGGAGCAAGAGAGATGGAGAGATGGGGCGGAGAGAGAGAAAGAGATGGGGGTGGGACAGATGGGGAGAAAGAGAGAGAGAGATGGGGGGGAAGAAAGAGAGAGAAAGAAAGATAGAGGTCGAGCGAGGTAGAGGGTGAAGACAGAGATGGGGGGAGAGAAGTGGAAAATATTTAAATCCAGCTACAGTGGTCAGACCTTACTTTTGTTTATTCAGCAGGGTAAACTTCAAAGTGCTAATCATAGCATTTGCTTTGCAAAGCAATTGAGTTTCCAAATCTGTTATTCAGCTTAGTGTGGATGAAGCACAATTACACATTGACTACAGTACACTAAGGTCTTATGACTATAGGTTTGAGATTCCAGGTGGAGGAAAACATGCAAGTGAATTGATAAAATAAACAAGAGTCAAATTAATACAATTCATTACAACAGATTCATTCTCTTTTTTAATTTAGTACTAATTTTGGACCTTGATGCAATAGAAAATACTTTTATGGTTTCAAGGGCAGCTGGTAAAGGCTTCAAATATTTCTCCTCTCAACATCAGAGTGGTGACAAATGAGAATGTCACTCAATGAGTAAATTTGTGAACAGGGCAAAGGCTCCAGAGACACAAATTCAAATTCATTCACAGAAATCAACAGAATTTAAATTAAATTAATTAACTAATCTGCAACAAAAAGCTAGTAATGGTAGCTGTTGGATTGTTGGGATTATCACTCTTGTTCATGAGGGAAAAGAATGTGCCATCCTTACCAAAGTCTGGCCTACACGTGTTCCACACCCCCAATCAGTCATTCAGTTCACAGAATCCTTACAACATGGAAGCAGGCATTGAACCCATTGAGTCCAATCTTCTGAACATGGCTGATCTAACTAACCTGAATATCATCATTCTGTGGGAGGAAACCAGATCACCCAAAGGAAACCTACACAGACACAGGGAAAAGATCTGTATGGAGTTTCAAAGTTACCTGAAGGTGGAATCAAACCTGGGTCCCTGGTGCTGTGAGGCAGCAGTACTAACCACTGGGTCACTGTGCAATTGTATAAAACTGTTACAGCAAAGCTTGACCATCTGGTATTGGCATTGGCACACGTTGCAGTTGACTCTGCAAAATCATAATACCATTAAAACATAGGAGCAGAAATTAGCTTTTCAGCCCATTGAGTTTGCTTTGCCATTCAGTCATAACTGATATGGTTCTCAACTCCATTCCTCCGCTTTCTCCCCATAACGCTTGATTCCCTTGATACTCAAAAACCTATCTGTCTTAAATATACTGAATGACCTGGCCTCCACAGCCTTCTGTGGATTCATCACTCTCGGGCTGAAGAGGTTTCTCCTTATCTCCATTCTAAAAGGCTGTGCCCTCAGATCTAGTCTCTCCTACAAATGGAAACATCTTCTCACCATCTACTCTGTCCAGGTCAATTAGTATTCTGTATATTTCAATTCGATCCCCATCTCATCCTGCTAAACTCCAAGTATAGACCTGGAGTCCTCAAACGTTCCTCATATGTTAAGCTTTTCATTCCTGGGACCATTTTGTGAACCTCCTCTGAACATGCTCCAGGACCAGTACATCCTTCCTGAGATATGGGGCCCAAAACTGCCCACAATACTCCAAATGTGGTCTGACCAGAGCCTTATAAAGTCTCAGAAATACATATCTGCTTTTATATTCAAGTCCTCTCAAAATAAATGGCATCATTGCATTTGCCTTCCTAACTACTGACTCAACCTGTAAGCTTACTATGTTGGGAATTGAATCCTGCTACTCCCAGAGTTGTCACAAAAGTTAATCATTTTTAAAAGCACACAAAGTTCCCAAATTACTTGACATTAAGACCCAGTTTGACAAAGCAAAGTCCAAGTTTCTGTATTCAATGGGAGTGACTATCTATTACAAATCAGTGAACAGTTATGAACTGCAACATATACTTCTAGTTGAAGCAGTAACATTCCATAAAATCCCTCAACACACACAAGCAGAAAAACAATTGGTTTCCTGGGCAGTGGCAAAGCTGGGAAAGCAGTTCTGTGTCTCTATTCCCATGATCTGCTCAGATAATTCCGGTGTTGATCAGAATGCTGTAGAATGGTCTCTCTTCTCTGGATTTTTGCTATTGTGCAAGCAGCACAGAATGACTAGTTTACACTTAAAAAGGTCTCTGACATTAATTACAAATCACAGCTTACAGCAACTGAAGGAAACATGAACTGATGTTCTTCAGGCTTAATATGCCTTTATTGCAGAGAACAGGGAGAGCTCTTGAGCTGGTAGAAGCCTGATAGCTTCTCACTATCTTATTTACAGCCACAATCTGTTCAGCAACTTGAAAAACAATCACATTGTTGCTAGCAGGCAAAAGGGCAATTGTCATCAATAAATAGTCATTATTCCACAGACTAATCAACTACTTGTTGCCAGATGAATCTGCATTTGTACACATCCTTTGGCTCCAGCTTGCCTACAAATTACACTTGAACTACTGCTGGAAAAGGCAGCTGTGCAAACAACAGTTACAATGAATGTCAGGTTATTTGCCTTCAAAATGTAATAATCCTTCAGCAATCCTTGGTTTTTACATTTTACCATTTCAATTCATAAAAATATAGAAACGTCAAAATGAAGGTTTTCACATAATGGAAATCAGGTGTAATGGTTGGAGTCATGCCAGCACAAAGGAAGGTGGCAATAGTTGTTGAAGAACAATTGTGTCGAATCAAAGACATTAATGCAGGAGCTCCTCAGGGAGTTTCTCAGGTCTAACCATCCTCAGCACCTTCTTCAATGTCAGCAGAAGAGGTGTTTGCTGATGATTGTACAATGCTCAGTACAATCCACCACTCTTCAGATACTAACACAGTCCATGTCCATATGCAAAACATGAACAACAATCAGGTTTGAGCTGTTAAGTGGCAATAGACATTTGTACACATAAATGCCAGGCAATGACCAACTCAAACAAGAGAATTTGCCCATTCCCCCTTTACGTGAATAGCATTCCCCTAAGTTCCCAACTATCAATATCCTTGGAATTGTCCAGTCATTTAAATTCTGTTTGTAAGTTTGCTCGCTGAGCTGGTAGATTTGCTCTCAGATGTTTCGTCACAATGCTAAATAACATTATCAGTGAGCCTCCAGTGAAGTGCTGGTGTTCTCTCCCGCTTGTTTTTTGTCTCAGTTTATTGTGGTTGACTATATCATTTCCAATTCTAGAACATTACAGTGCAGTACAGGCTCTTTGGCCTTCGATATTGCACCAACCTGCGGAACCAATCTGAAGCCCATCTATCCTACACTAATCTATCCTCATCCACATGTGTCTATCCAATGATCATTTTAATGCCCTTAAAGTTGGCGAGTCTACTACTGTTGCTGGCAGTGCGTTCCATGCCCCCACTACTGAGTAAAGAAACTACCTCTGACATCTGTCCTATATCTATCACCCCTCAATTTAAAGCTATACCCCCTTGGAGGAAAAAGGCTCTCATGGTCCACCCTATCCAACCCTCTGATTATCTTACATGCCTCAATTAAGTCACCTCTCAATCTTCTTCTCTCGAAAACAGCCTCAAGTCCCTGAGCGTTTCCTCATAAGACCTTCCCTCCATACCAGGCAACATCCTAGTAAATCTTCTATTAATCCTTTCCAAAGCTTTCATATCCTTCCTATATTGTGGTGACCAGAACTGTACGCGATACTCCAAGTGCGGCCACACTTTACCTGAAATTTGTACAGCTGCAGCATGACCTTGTGGTTCCAAATCTCAATTCCTCCACTAACAAAGGCTAACACACCGTTTCGAGAAGTTGGTAAATGGGATCCAAATCTATAGGTTTGTTAATGGATTTTCAGTTTGAATGCCAGGACTCTAGGAGTTTCTGTATGTGTCTTTGTTTAGCCTGTCCAAGGATGGATGTATTCTCTCAGTCGAACTGGTGCCCCTATTCGTCTGTGTACACGGATACCAATGATAGTTGGCCATGTGTTTTGGTGGCTAGTTGATGCTTATGTATCCTGGTAGCTAGTTTCCTGCCTGTCTGTCCAATGTAATGTTTGTTACAGACCTTGCATGGCATTTGTATATGACATGTGTTGTATTGGTTGTTGGTATAGGGTCCTTTAAATTCATCAGGGGCTGTTTCAGTTGGTGGTAGGACTGTTAAGGACCCCGTACCAACAAACGACAGAACAAACATCGTAAACATATTACCCTGCAAGGACTGCAACAAACACTATATTGGACAGACAGGAAACTAGCCACCAGGACACATGGCCAACTATCACTGGTATCCGTACAAACAGACGAAGAGGGACACCAGTTTGATTGGGACAATATATCCATCCTGGGACAAGCTAAACAAAGACACACATGCAAATTCTTAGAGGCCTGGCATTCAAACCAGAACTCCTTAACAAACATATAGATTTGGACCCCCTTACCAGCCACTCAGAAACAGAACCGGAAATGATATCACCCACCACAACAAACTGAGACAGATAAATAGCAAGCTTCACAAGAAGCTCACTGATGATGTTACCTAGGTGGGTGATGAAACGCCCAACAACAAATCTATCAGCTCAGCGAGCAAATTTACCTGATCCACAACCCGAGCTACAAATCTTCTCCAAAATCTCATTTAAATTCTGTGTTGACAGCAAAAATTCAAGGATAGAGTTCTTTCATAGTAAAGAGGAGTAGGCATTTAGCCCCACCAGCCTGTAACACCATTTAATGAGATAATGGCTAATCTATGGCTTAACTCCATATCCGTTCCTTTGGCCCATATTCCTTAATACCTTTTCTGAACAAAACTTTTCCAAGCTAAGATTTAAAATTAAGAACAAAAATACCATCAAATACGGTTTGTCGAAAAGAGTTCCAAATATCATATGCTTTTGTGTGTAGAAGTGCTTCCTAAGAACTCTCCTGGCTCTAATTCTCAGTCTACGTCCACTAGTTCTACAATCTCCAAACAGTGGAAATAGTTTATCTTTATCTACCTCTTCTTTTCCTGTTAATACCTCAAAGACCGTTACTAGGCCACCCTTAACCTTCTAAATTCTGGAGAAAACAGGCTTATTCTATTTAATCTCTCCTCATAACTTAACCCATTAAGTCCTTTCCCCTTGTCTGAATGTGTGCAGCTCCAGTAACACTCACGAGGCTCGACACAACCCAGGACAAGGCAGCCCACTTCACTGACAGTGCACCCATCATCTCATGCACTCACTATTGACAGTTCAGTCCATGCATCTGCAAGTTGCACTGCAGCAACTCATGAAGCCTCCTTGCACAGTATGTTTGAAACCCATAGCCTCCACCAACCACAAGTACGACAGCAGCAAACACATCAAAACATTGCTATCTAATAATTCTACTCTAAGCCACACAACATGCTGACTTGAACTAGAATTGCCGTTCCTTCACAGTCGCTGGCTCAAAATTCTGAAACTCTGTTCCAAACAGCAAACTGAGTGTACCGACAACACACAGGCTGCAGGGAATTCAAGGCATTAGCTCACCACTACCTTCTCACAGCCAATTAGGGATGTACAAAGGACTCATTCACATCCCATGAATAAAATAATTCAAAAACAGCTTAAAATGGTGAAGATCATTACTAATTTCATCATGACAACAGAAGTTTACTGTTCAAAACTGCCGCATAAATCCATAGGGATTCACAAAGGCTTCTCAAGGTTATCATGCTAATTCACTGCACTTGAGTGATCAACAACTTGCCTGATGCTGAGGTTATGGAAGGAGCTACACTAAGCTCAAAGACTCAATGCTGAAAATGGGGGCAGATCATCAGGTCGCCAAGGAATTAGCACTGGAATGTGCTTCATTTCCAGTATGTTCAAATAAGGCTAGTAATGAAAAGCAACAGCAACAGCATGCTCTGCCAAAGGAGGACATTTTGAAAGTACTGGTGCTCTTTGCTTCGATGCACTTGCACATTGTGCTAGTATGCTTGAAATCAAATGCCGCTCTTGGCATTTCAAGTTCGCGGATGAGTTTATATCTCCTTGCCAGCAATTGACCTGATTCTGAGCTCTATACAGAGCAAATCAAGCATGCCCTTTTCACTGATTTAACATGCTCGAGTTCAAGATATTTTGGACTGAAGACAGAAGCTTTCAAGAATTCTGCATTTTTAATCACATTTCTCTCAACACAACTAGTAAAAGATTTCCTGCACGCGTAACTTGGTGATGAAATACTATGTGGGGAGATTCAGCTCATTTTAATTACAAGTGCCTGTTAGGTTTATCAGTAAAACTTTTACACCAGTTAATTATTAACTTAATATTAACGATCAACTATGTAAATGAAGCCAATAAATCTGAAACCCAAGGAAATATTTCAAACAGGATCACTCCCACAGTCCAAGCATAACTACCTATCTTTTATGCATGCCATTTTCATTACAATAGAGTTGAGATAAACTTTCTGTAAACAAATCCAGAATTGAAACTTTTATTATGTTACAGGATGTCTGGGTAAAATTCTAGGTGCACATATTCATAATACTCATTGTTAATGACAGGACTGGCGGACTATTTACTTTGAGAACGAGTAGGTTCTATCATTAAATATCACAACTCTTCCCCATTGCTCTAGTACAAAACACATAGCAATGTCCATCAAGACTATGTAAATGTTGTTAGACACTTAGTAATCAGTAAATTCTGTTTTTTTTGAAGAAATATGAATGAGCAGTTGCTTAATTTGGTGGTGATGAACAGTTTTGACTCCCATTTTCGACATGATAAGTTTACAGAGCCATAGAATCATAGTCATACAGCACACAAACAGAACCTATGGTCCAACTCGTTGACTAGACATCCCAATCTGACCGAGTGTGCCCAGCTGCAGCTCTTGTTTGACCGTATGACAGCTCTGGAGCTGCGGGCGGACTCAATGTGGAGCATCCGCGATGCTGAGCAGGTCGTGGATAGCACATTTAGTGAACTGGTCACACTGCAGGTTAGAATTGCTGAGGGAGACAGCAAATGGGTGACCAAAAGGCAGAAAAAGAGTAGGAAGGCAGTGCAGGTATCCCCTGCAATCATCTCCTCCAAAACAGGTATACAGTTTTGGATACTGTTGGGGGGAGATGGCTCATCAAGGGATGGCAGCAGTTGCCAAGATCATGGCACCGTGGCGGGCACTGCTGTTCAGAAGGGCAGGAAAAAGACTCGTAGGGCCATAGTCATAGGGGATTCTATTGTGAGGGGAGTAGATAGACAGTTTTGTGGCCGGAAATGGGACTCCCGGATGGTATGCTGCCTCCCAGGTGCTTGAGTCAGGGATGTCACCAATCGGCTGCAGAGCATTCTAAAAAGGGAGGGTGAACAGCCAGTTGTCTTGGTTCATATAGGCACCAATGATATAAGTAGAAAATGAGATGAGGTCCTGAAAGAAGAATTCAGGGAGCTAGGAGAGAAGTTAAAAAGGACTTCAAGGGTAGTAATCTCGGGATTAGTATCAATGCCACGTGCTAGCCAATGTAGAAATGAAAAAATAGGCAGGATGAACACGTGGCTTGAGGGATGGTGTCGAAGGGAGGGGTTCAGATTTGTTGGACATTGGGACTGGTTCTGGTGAAGGTGGACCTATTACAAATTGGACGGTCTACACCTGAACCAGACTGGAACTAATGTTGAGGGAGTTTTTACTATTGCTGTTGGGGAGGTTTTAAACTTATGTGGCAGAGGACGGAGAACCAGAAGAGAAGACAAGTAGACAGCGAGGTGGAAACTGGAGACCGTAGGAATCTTGAAGATAGCATTAATAAGGGGATGGGTGGGCAGAGAGCAGACAAATGAAAAAAAAATTGGTGGCCTCGAGTGCATATACTTTAATGCAAGGAGTATAGTGTGTAAGGCAGATGAACCTAGGCTTGGATTGGTGCCTGGGAGTATGACGTTATTGCAATCACAGAGACTTGGTTGAAGGAAGGGCATGATTGGCAACTAAATGTTCCAGGAGATAGATGCTTCAGACAGGACAGGGAGGGAAGTAAAAGAGGGGGAGGAGTTGCATTGCTGGTCAGGGATGATATCACAGCTATACTAAAGGAGAACACTATGAAGGGCTTGAGTAGTGAAGCATTATGGGTGCAGCTGAGAAATAAGAAGGGTGCAGTTACATTATTGGGGCTATATTACAGGCCTCCCAACAGTAAGCGTGATGTAGAAGAACAAATAGGTAAACAGATTATGGAAAGATGTAAAAGCAACAGGGTGGTGGTGATGGGAGATTTTAATTTTCCCAACATTGACTGGGATACTCTTAGCATCAGAGGTCTGGATGGGGCGGAATTTGTAAGAAGCTTCCAGGAGAGTGTTCTAGAGCAGTATGTCAACAGTCCGTCGAGGGAAGGGGCCATATTGGACCTGGTATTAGGGAATGAGCCTAATTAGGGAATGAGAGAAAATAGCTGGTGCCCTGACAGATTTCTTTGTAGCGTCCTTAAACACAGGCGAGGTGCCGGAGGACTGGAGGGTTGCTCATGTTGTCCCCCTGTACAAGAAGGGTAGTAGGGTTATTCCGGGTAACTACAAACCAGTGAACCAAATATCAGTGTTAGGAAAGTTGCTAGAGAAGGTACTAAGGGATAAAATCTCTTTATATTTGGAAAAGAGTGGGCTTATCAGTGATGGGTAACATGATTTTGTGCGGGATGGATCGTGCCATACCAACTTAATAGAGTTCTTTGAGGAAGTGACCAGGTTGATAGATAAAAGAAGAGCTGTAGATGTCATATACATGGACTTTAGTAAGGTGTTTGAGAAGGTTCCTTATGGTAAACTAATAGAGAAAGTGAAGTCACATGGTGTGATGGGTGTTCTAGCTAGGTGGATAAACAACTGGTTGAGCAACAGGAAACAGAGTAGTAGTTGAAGGGAGTTTCTCGAAATGGAGAAAGGTGACCAGTGGTGTTCCACAGGGGCCAGTGGTGGGGCCACTGTTGTTTGTGATATACATAAATGATCTGGAAGAAGGCACTGTTGGTATGATCAGAAGTTTGTAGATGACACAGAGTATGGTGGAGTAGCAGAAAGCATAGGGTACTATCAAGAATATAGGAGAATATAGATAGACTGGAGAGTTAGGTGGAGAAGTGGCAGATGAGAGGTGATGCATTTTGGGAAGTCTAATTCTAGAGCGAATTATACAGTAAATGGAAGAGCCTTGGGGAAGTTCAGGTCCATTGTACCCTGAAGATTGCTGCACAGCTGCAAAGAGTGGTCAAGGAGGCATTTAGTATGCTTGCCTTCGTCGGATGGGGTATTGAGTATAAGAGCTGACAGGTCATGTTAAAATTGTACACAACATTGGTTCGGCCGCATTTAGAATACTGTGCACAGTTCTGGTCACCACATTACCAAAAGGATGTGGATACTTCGGAGAGGGTGCAGGGAAGGTTTATGAGGATATTGCCTGGTATGGAAGGTGCTAGCTATGAAGAGAGGTTGAGTAGGTTAGGATTGTTTTCGTTATAAAAAAGGAGATTGAGGGGGGACCTGATTGAGGTCTACAAAATCAGGAAGGATATAGACAGGGTAGATAGAGATAAGTCTTTTTCCACAGGGTGAAGGATTCAATAACAAGAGGTCACGCTTTCAAGGTGAGAGGTGAAAAGTTTAAGGGGGATACACGTGGCAAGTACTTTACACAGAGGGTGGTAGGTGCCTTGTTGCCAGTCACGGGAGATTCATTTAAGATGCATCTGGACAGATGCATGAGTAGGTGGGGAGCAGAGGGATACAGATGCTTAGGAATTGGGTGACAGGTTTAGACAGTAGATTGGATCGCCTCAGGCTTGGAGGGCTGAAGGGCTTGTTCCTGGGCTACAAATTTTTTTTGTTCTTTCTTTGCTCTAGTCTCATTTGCCAGCATTTTGCTCAAGTCCCTCTAAATATTCCCATTCATATACCTACCCAGATGCCTTTTAAATGTTCTAATTATACCTACCACCATCACTTTCACTGGCAGCTTGTTCCATACATGTACCACTCTATGTAAAAAAAAGTTACCCCGCGGGTTCTTTTCAAATCTTTCCCCTCTCACCTTAAACATATGCCCTCTAGTTTTTGGACCCCCACCACCGCTTTCCCTCCCCACTCCCCCAAACCTAGGAAAAAGACCTTGGATATTCAGTCTATGCATGCCCCTCATGATTTTACAAACATCCATAAGGTCGCCCCTCAATCTCAGTGCTCCAGGGAGAAAAACTCCCAGCCTATTCAGTCTCTCCCTACAGTATAACTGAAAACCTCCAATCACAGCAACATCCTTGTAGATGTTTTCTGCACCCTCTCAAATTTAGCAACATTCTTCCTGTAAAAAGGTGACCAGAATTGTGCACAGTATTCTACAAGTGGCCTCAGCAATGTCCTATATAACTGCAATGTGATATCCTAACTCCTATACTTAGTGTTCTGACAAATGAAGGCAAGCATGCCAAATGCCTTCTTCACCAATCTGTCTACCTATGACTCCACTTTCAAGGAACTATACACCTGCACTGAGGTCTCTTTCTTCGGCAACACTCCCCAGGACCCTATCATTAAGTATAAGTTGTGCCCTGATTTGCCTTACAAAATGCAACACCTCACACTTATCTAAATTCAACTCCACCTGCCATTCCTCTGACCATTGGTGCATCTGATCAAGATCTCGTTGTATAGAGAGATAATCTTCTTCACTGTCCCCTACACCATCTATTTTGGAATCATCTATAAACTTACTAACCATGCCTCTTATATTCACATCCAAATCATTTATCTAAATGACAAAAAAAAAGTGGACCCAGCACCGATCCTTGTGGCGCACCACTGGTCAAAGGCCTCCAGTCCAAAAATCAACCCTCCACTACCACCCTCTGTCTTCTACCTTCAAGTTAATTTTGAATCCAATTGGCTAGCTCCTCTGGAATCCATGTGATCTAATCTTACTAACCAGTCCAGCACATGGAACACTGTTGAATGCTTTGCTGAAGTCAATACAGAATACATGCTCTGCCTTCATGAATCTTTCTCATCTCTTCAAAAAAACTCAATCAAGTCAGTGAGACACAATTTCCCATGCACAAAGCAATGCTGAGTATCCCTAATCAGTCCTTGCCTTTCCAAATGCATTTCAATCCTGTCCCTCAGAATCCCTCTAACAACTTACCCACCAATGACATAAGGCATACCAGTCTATAGCTCCCTGACTTTTCCTTACAGCCTTTCTTAAACAATGGCACCACATTAGCCAACCTCCAGTCTCCCAGCACCTCACCCATAGCTGTCCATGATATAAATATCTCAGCAAAGGGGCCAGTAATCTCTTCCCTAGCTTCCCACAACGTTTTGGGGAGAATGTGAGATTTTCATAGACAGCAAACATTTTCAAATGCTACTTAAGAGAAACTTAAGTGTAGATAACATAGAATGTTTATCCTACTGAATCATTCAAGTGCAAAATTGAAAATGCTTCAGACTAGGTTGCCCAGCAAGCAATGAGTAAATGAGATACCTTAAATCACAGGATACAATAGCATGTCTGCTGTTCAAAGTTATAAATGCAATCATTTAATATTAATTTCCCAAGTCTGGTAAGAGATTATAAAAAAATGAATTCAATATTCTGCGTCTGAATGCCTGCAGTCTTTGCAATTGAAAGGTCAACTCAAATAGAAATTCTAAGGTTCAAGCGTAAAACCAGTCTGGTGCAACCAAGAAACAACAGGGGTCTGAAAGGTTTTAATGAGAGTTAACTATATGCCACCAAACAGCAGTCAATGTAAATCCAGTACAAACCGAAAGTTAAAGACACGCATACAAGGGTAATAGAATAAGCATGGCAGAATTCTGGACAGATGCATGAGCAGGTGGGGAGCAGAGGGATACAAAGGCTTAGGAATTGACCGACAGGTTTAGACAGTACATTTGGATCGGCTCAGGCTTGGAGGGCTGAAGGGCCTGTTCCTGGGCTGTAAATTTTCTTTGTTCTTAAAGTACGTGGGATGGTTTTTCTGGATCAGTACATTTTGGAATCAATATACTCGTAAGTCTAGTTTTATGCAGTGATAAAGAGCAAATTAATTGCTGCTATCGAGCTCTTACGAAAGAGTGACTGTAATTTCATTTTACATTTACCCACATTTTCAAACAATCAGAAACGAGGATCTTTAATCTTAAGAAAGGAAACTCTGGAGCAGGGAAGCAAAATTAGCTGTCTAAACAACATTAAAAATGATATGAAGGCTGACAGTGAATGAATAACTAAAATTCAATCCTTCAACGCACAAAAACCCAGCAAAGAAAATGTTCTAGTCACAACTAACAAATGAAGTCAAGGTCTGTATTGGATCAAAGGAAAAGGTCTTTAAAGTTGAAATCGCAACTTTTGAGGATTGGGAAGATTTTAGAATTCTGCAAAATAAGACCAAGCAAAGGAATAAGAAAGTGAAAATGGAATTAAAGAAAACAAGGAAGACACAAAATTAGGCATGAAAGGTTCTACAGGTATGTAAGAGTTGATAAGCATGGCACTGGAAAAGCAGAGCAGGCCAGTAGCATCTGAGGAGCAGGAGAGTTGATCTTTTGGGCATAAGCCTTTCATCAAGAACATCACTCCTGAAGAAGGGCTTATACTTGAAATGTTGACTCTCCTGCTCCTTGGCTGCTGCCAGACCTACAATGTTTTTCCAACGCCATACTTTTCAACTCTGACTGTCAGGCATCAATAGTCCTCACTTTCTCCTACAGGTATGTAAGAACTGAAAAATTAGCAGAAATAAATAAGACTCCATTATAAGCAGAATCAGGAGGAACTATAATGAGGAATAAGGAAATTGCAGAAAAAATGAAAATATCTTGTGTCTATCCTCATGGAAAAAAGGATATTAAAAACCTCACAGATAGAGTGAAAAATCTAGGGACTAATGTAAATGCAGAACTTTAAGATATTAATAATAAGAGAGATTAATGAGACTTAGAGTGGATAAATCCCTTGGATCTGATGATCTGCATCCCAATGTGTTGAAAGAAATGGCTGTGCAGTTGAATGATGGTGGTCACCTTTCAAAGTTTGAAAGATTCTGGAATGGTCGAAAGCAGCAAATGTAACCCCACTGTTGAGGAGAGAGAGAAAACAGGGAACTACAGCTCTGTTACAATAGCATCTGTTGCGCCGGGTAAATGCTAGCATTTATGATAAAGAATGCAACAACAGAATGCTTAGAAAATTTTGGTAAGTTTGAACAGTGTCAACATGAATTTAAGAAAGGGTAATCATGTTTCACAAATCGGTTTTGTACTTTATGAATATGTAACCAGCAGAATAGATAAGGAAGAAACAGTAGGTATATTCAGACTTTTAAAAGGCTTTCAAAAGAATCTGCATAGGAAGTAAACAAAAGTAAAATTTGTGGAATTAGAAGGCATATACTGGCAAAGTTTGAGAACTAGCTAATAGTCAGAAAACAGTAGGAATAAACAGATTATTTGCAGGTTGGCAGGCTGCGACCATTGGATTTTATTCCATTGTTAAAAAGAGACACAAAGTTATACCTTTCCTTCTTTCCCCCATCATAACTAAGACACAGGAAACCCAACTTTGAAACAGAATGCCAATTGATACAATATGAGAAAAAAGTTCATTTAAGCTGTTTCATTGGATCACTGATGGTATGCAGATACAGCCGGACTTGCTAACTGTCAATCGTAGTTCACTGATTAATCTCAGGCCAGTAGGTAGACTGACAGGTCAGAGGGCTGTCACTATACACACAGCAGGGATTCACAGTTGCCACAGACCTTTCTCCATGGAAAAGATGTAAGGCGTACACAAACCTCATGTTACACAGAACAGGGTCTTGTGAGCTAATAAAACATGTAAATGAAACAAACTGCAAGCCCAAATGATAATTTTAAATAACCTTCGGAGCAATTCTCAGCACAGGCTGGATTATTTAGTTAATGTTATTCAAAATGTGATTCTATGTTCTAAACTTTGCAAGAATGGACTAGTTGAGTATGGTTATCACACAGTCTTTTACAGACAGTGAAATGGACAACACACTCTCAGACCTGCTAAGGACCTCTACTGCATTTCCAACGCCCCTCCCCCAAGTCCCTCCTCCCTACCTTTTATCTTAGCCTGCTGGGCACACTTTCCTCATTCCTGAAGAAGGGCTTATGCCCGAAACGTTGATTCTCCTGTTCCTTGGATGCTGCCTGACCTGCTGCGCTTTTCCAGCAACACATTTTCAGCTCTGATCTCCAGCATCTGCAGTCCGCACTTTCTCCTCGAAGATTTTAACCTACTGCGAATCCTCTCGCAAGGGTGCTTTCCTTGAAGAAGCTCTCTTCCTCCCTCTACAAGGATTTCAGTGAGTCCCTCTCTCACTGCACACCCCAGGTCATCTCCTCTGCACAGAAGCTCTTCAGCCACGTTCTCAAACAGACCCGCTACCACAGCCACATCTCCTTCCTCAGCACCTGCCTACGGAACCGACTGATCTCGCACGGACTCCGGACTACGTTCCAACCAACAAAATTTGGACCCAACCAGGACAACCAGTACCTACAACAAATCCGTAGCCTCCAGCAAAAGACCTCCCCCTCCTGATCCTCCGCTCCACGCTTGCAGCCATGCGCCGCTACCTACATTCCCTGCAATTAGACCTACCCCAGCTCAGGACAACACTTTCACTGACCTGCAAAGGACCTCTACTTCGTCAGGTCCACAACACCCCCCAACCAAACCTCCAATCCCGGCACCTTCCCCTGCAACCGCAAGAAATGTAAAACTTGCGCCCACACCTCCTCCCCCCCCCCCCACTTCCCTCCAAGGCCCCAAGGGATACTTCCTTATCCGCCACAAATTCACCGGCACCTCCACACACATCATTTATTGCATCCGCTGCACCCGATGTGGCCTCCTCTATATTGGGGAGACAGGCCGCCTACTTGCGGAACATTTCAGAGAACACCTCTGGGTCACCCGGACCAACCAACACAACCACCCCGTGGCTCAACATTTCAACTCTCCCTCCCACTCCACCAAGGACATGCAGGTCCTTGGCCTCCTCCATTGCCAGACCATAGTAACACGACGGTTGGAGGAAGAGCGCCTCATCTTCCGCCTAGGAACCCTCCAACCACAAGGGATGAACTCAGATTTCTCCAGTTTCCTCATTTCCACTCCCCCCACCTTGTCTCAGTCAAATCCCTCGAACTCAGCACCGCCTTCCTAACCTGCAATCTTCTTCCTGACCTCTCCGCCCCCACCCACTCCGGTCTATCACCCTCACCTTGACCTCCTTCCACCTATCGCATTTCCAACGCCCCTCCCCCAAGTCCCTCCTCCCTACCTTTTATCTTAGCCTGTTGGACACACTTTCCTCATTCCTGAAGAAGGGCTTATGCCCGAAACGTCGATTCTCCTGTTCCTTGGATGCTGCCTGACCTGCTGCGCTTTTCAAGCAACACATTTTCAGCTCACATTCTTTGATATAATCCACCAGTTGTTGAGTGTACACCTTACTGTGAACACACTGGCAGTGAAACTCATTTACCATATAATTCATTTGCACAACATCAGCAACTAGCTTCAATTGTTGACATTTTTGAGACACCTTTCTTTTGCAGGGCAATCAGAGATAGACTAGGCTTTTTCTGGGACAAACACGGAAGACATCGAGTCATAGAGATGTACAGCATGGAAACAGACGCTTTGGTCCAACTTGCTCACGACGACAGATATCCTAACCTAATCTAGTCCCGTTTGCCACACTTAGCCCATATCCATCTAAACCATTCCTATTCATATACCCATCTAGATACCTTTCGAATACTGTAATTGCGCCACTTCCTCTGGCAGTTCATTCCATACATGCACCGACCTCTGTGTGAAAAAGTTGTTCCTTTGGTCCCTTTTATATCTTTCCCCTCTCACACTAAACCAATGCCCTCTAGTTCTGGATTCCCCCACGTCAGGGAAAAGACCTTATCTATTTATGTTATTCATGCCCCTCATGATTTTATAAACCTCTATAAGGTCACTCCTCAGCCTCTGACGCTCCAGAGAAAACAGCCCCAGCCTTTTCAGCCTCTCCGTGTAGCTCAAATCCTCCAAACCTGGCAACATCCTTGTAAATCTTTTCTACATCCTTCCGATGGGAAGGAGACAGGAACTGCATGCAATATTCCAACAGTGGCCGAACCAATGGTCTGTACAGCCACACAACGACCTCCCAAATTCTATACTTAATGTTCTGAGTAATAAAGGAAAGCATGCCAAACACCTTCTTTACTATCCTATCTACCTGCGACTCTACTTTCAAGGAACTACGAACCTGCACTCCAAGGTCTCTTTATTCATCAACACTCCCCAGAACCTTGCCATTAAGTGTATTACTCCTGCTTTTCCAAAATGCAACACCTCACCTTTATCTCAATTAAATTTCGTCTGCCACTCCTTAGTCCATTGGTCCATCGGATTAAAATCCCATTGTACTCTGAGGTAACCTCCTTCGCTGTCCACTACACCTCCAATTTTGCTGTTATCTGCAAACTTACTAGCCATACCTTCTATGCTAACATCCAAATCAGTTATATAAAAGACAAAAAGCAGTGGACCCAGCACCGAACCTTGTAGCACACCACTGGTCACAGGCCTCCAGTCTGAAAAGCAACCCTCCACACCACCCTCTGTCTTCTACCTTTGAGACAGTTCTGTATCCCAATGGCTAGTTCTCCCTGTATTCCACGAGATCTAACCTTGCTAACCAGTCTCCCATGGGGAACCTTGTCAAACACCTTACTGAAGTCCATCTAGATTACGTCTACCGCTCTTTCTCATCAATCCTCTTTGTTACTGCTTCAAAAAACTCAATCAAGTTCGTGTGACATGATTTCCCATTCCCAAAGCCATGCTGACTATCCCTAACCAATCTCTGCCTTTCCAAATACATGTAAATCTTGTCCCTCAGGACTCCCTCCAACAACTTGCTCACCCCCACTGTCAGGCTCAGTGATTGTTAGTTCCCTGGTGTTTCCTTACCACTTTTCTTAATAGTGGCACCATGTTAGCCAACGTCCAGTCTTCCGGCACCTCACCCATGTCTATTGTTGATACAAATACCTCAGCAACATATGCCCGTTCATCATCATGCACAAAAATGGTATTCTCCACTAACAAGATGATGTCCTCAAACCAAACACACATCTGTGGACCACACAAACCTGAAGTATGGCATGTGTTTCAGTGCTGGTATGATGTCAAGTATGTAGGGTGTTCACCTCAATGATCAGCAGAGTATGTTTAACCAGCCTATGTTTGCAAAACTACAGAGAGAAATGCTCATCCTTGTTTTTGAGTCACAAGCTAGTGTAAAGGTATAGCAAACAATTAAGGAGGCAAATGGTATTGTGGCCTTCCATAAGATATTGAATATAGGATTAAAGGTGTTTTATGACAAATCTACAGTGCGTTGGTGAAACCACCCAGATAAGTGTGGGGGGGCTTTGGTGCCCTTACAAGAGGAAAAATATATTTGTCAAAGAGGGAGTGCAAAGAAAGTTCACTAAACTAATTCATGGCATATTGGGATTGTCTAATAAGGAAAGATTATACAGATGGCACAATAGGAATGGGATAGCTTGTTATCTAAAATTCACAAGAGGTTGCCAATGTACTTTTAAACAAAATAAAAAGATCCATTACACAAAATAAAGACATGTATATTACACTATACAATGACTACTGGACTTAACATACAAATATCAAAAGATTCCCCAACAACTACCTTAACCTTAGAGAAGGTTAGACCTCTGTCTAAAGCTGGTACACCTGTAATCTGTTTCTTTTCAGCAAAGTCCTATGCATCATTCAATATTATTCTCTTCATTTAACATCTAAGACTTGTAAACAAACTCTCACCTCAGCTCACTACTGTCAGCGGACGCTGGATCCTTAAACTCATGTCTTCAATAGATTTGTTGACATTTTCCTCTGATACTTCCACAGCCTTCTATTTCTGGAGTTTTCTTCTAACCAACTTGAGAATTCTCACCTTCTGCATTGACTGTTGAGGATTGCTAAATCAAGAGCACCTGTTCTGTAAGAGATATTTCTCTGAATGAACCTGTACCTGAGTCTCTCTCTCTCTAGATTGTAACACCCAAAGTAGCAAATACTTTAGCATTTGCAGTTACCACCACCAGTCAAATTCCCCTGCCCCGACTGAAACCTTAATATTTCTTTGCATATTAAATGTCCTAAAACTCTTTGCACACTTCATTTATTCTCTCTAATTTTGCATCCTGGTTCCCATCACCTTGGAAAATTGGTTGAAAATGCACCCTGACCCTCAAACTGCCCAAACGAAATGCAATTTCTAGGTACGTTGAGATGCAATCTTTCTTACTTTTACAGAACCCACCATAACCAGAACTGGTCTCAGTGTTTTAGGGATATCCCTATCCACATTGTCTCTCCAGCCATTCAATCATTTGCTTCTATTTCTACACATAGTACCAATGGTAATCCAGAGATTACACTACTGAGGTGTACTTATTAGTTTCCCTCCTAGATCACCAAGATCTACCTGCAGAACCTAATCCTCTTTCTACCTCTGGTGTTCATACTAATATAGTTGTTCAAACTTTTCCCCTCAAAATACACTGCAGCCACTGAGAATCATTCTGGATCTTGGGACTATCCTGAAATCAAATCTGCACTCCCAGATAAACTTATTTGTAACCACATCTTTAGAATATATCACAATTACCTTCCTAAATGAGACAGACAGACAGACACACACCCCTTCCAAACAGCTGTGCCAGCTCCGTGCCTTAGACTTGGCTCTGGCTACATTCCCCAGAGAAGTCACCAGCCACAACAATATTCAGAATTAACTGGCCAGCAAAATGCACTCAGTGCTCATTAATCATGATTCTCTCCACCCAACTCTGCTGTGTTCATCCTGAAACAGTGGATGACCATCAGGAGAAATGGGATATTACATTGGCTTTCTCCGCAGCAACTCCAGCTACTGAACAAGTTCCAAACTAAGAGCTCAAGCTTCCCCAGCCGATGACAATTTCTGTTTATCTATACATGGGGAATAAGGGGAGCCTCAGGGATTGGAGAATTGAGGACCTGCGAATGCAATGGGAAGGATTCTGCAAAGGACAAAAAATAATTTTAAACTTTAAACAGAAGAATATTCACCTAACAGAGAATAGGAAAACTGAGGTAATAAACTTCTTGCAAACTAATACATAGTTTCTCAATTGAAGCTGCACAAGTTCAGGAGCTACTATATGGGGAAAATATAGTGAATCCAATTGTAACAAGCACTTTCAACTGTATAATGAAATCAAACACAAACAATTTGTGTTAGCGTATTTTAGCGCCTAATACACTATGAATTATGCAAGAAAGTGGTTCTCAGAGAAAAGCATGCAATGATTTAACTGTGGTCTTACTAGTCAGCAGAAAGTGTGCTGAGGGTGATTGCTTTTTGGGTAGCAAATGTGTCAGTTTTATTTAAATAAAAGCTTATGCTTGTTGTCTTATGCCAATTTAAAGACTGTGGTGTTTATGAGATTAATGCTCCTTGTATGCTGTGACTTTAATTTTACTAGATTGGTGACGATTATTGGGGATATTGATCAATTCTTCTATTCTAGTTTGAATCCATACATGTCACCACAGTTGAAGAAGGTCCTGTTACCATTATTTCCATAGTTTAAATAAATACTCTGACTGCCTTGGGAAAAACTTGAGAAGAGAAAAGGGTGGGTGGAAATGGGATTTGCAGAAAATGGACATGGATTCAACAATAAAAATAGCCTTTCAGTGATGAGATGATTCTTTGCTTTTTCCTTTTTATACATTTGCAAATTGAAAATAAATTTTATGTTTATTTGCACTTTTAGAACTTGGTGTTGTTGAATTTGAACTGAATGCAAGTTAGGTATAGTCCATAATAATTCAACCGCTCATGTAAATGCAGTGTGGCCTTTCCCTTGGTACCCCTAACATGCCTATGAACAAGAATGGATGACTCAGCTATTTAAGTCTATTCAGCAATTCAACTGGATAATGTCTGATCTGTATCATTAAAATTTGCTTTGATTCCATATGTTTGTATCTTTAACAAAAGCCAATCAGATTAGTAATTTTAATTGAGCCATAACTTCACCTATTTGAAGAATTTTAGGTTTTCATTCCACAGTGAACAATTTCCTGTCATCACCAAATGGATAGTCTAGTTTTTTTCAACGTTCTGGATTTCAAATCAATAATAGTTTCTCACTATATATTAACTCCTTTAATTATTTATGCTGAACACCTCAATTTATTCATAATCTTTTGTACTCAAAGGAATACAAGGCTCATCTTGTAATGTGTGTCCAATTTCGTAATGTTAATCATTTCAGCATTCTGGTAAACCTGGGGGCACCCGTGATATATCCAATACATATCCAAAGTGCAGTGTCCAGAACTGAATGCAGTAGTTGAAACAGGATCTGGCCAACATGCTCTCCAGTTCTCACATAATCCTCCCCACTTCATGAAAAAGGCACGCTTTCCATTTGCCTTTTTACTTTTTTTTCCACTTTTCTTCTTGCTTGGAACACCATGCATTTATATCTGAGGATAAACCAGATACTCCTTAAATTTGACCTCAAGATGAGGTCTCAAACACAAAACCACCATATCATTGCCAAAACCATCCAATTTCATCCTTGTAACACCACTTCACTTTGTCCCATCTCACCTGCTGCTGAAACGTGCCTTTGTTACCTCTAGTTTTGATTATTTCAATGCATTCCGTGCTGGTCTCCCTTTGTAATCTTGAGATCATCCAAAACTGTTGCTGTTACTTGCATCATGTAATATCAATGCGTTCACTGACTTAGGCTGGCTCTTGGCCAAACAATGCCTTGATTTTAAAATTACAGTTCTTATTTTCAAATCTCTTAATGGCTTCACCACTACCTAGCATTGTAACTTCCTCTAGCTGTTCAAGCCCCCAAGAAACTTGCAGACATTTCAATGTGGCCTCTTGAGCATCCCTAATTTTAGTTGCTACTCCATTGATGGTCTTGTCCTTAGTTGCCTCGGTCCCAAGCTCTAGGATGCTTACACATCTTGCCATCATTAATTCCTTAAGGTGACCCCTAAATCCTACCTTTTCAAAGAAGCTTTTGGTGATCAGCTGTAATATTGCCTTATGTGGTTCTCTTCAATTAAACGCACTCTGTAAATATTAAGCTGCTGCTGATTTCATAACTTATAGATGTCTAAATCTCTGCTCATTGTAGCTGCTGTGACTAAGTGGACTAACTATCAGTGTCATGTTATTGTATTGCAGAATGCCAGTTTAACTATTATAAAAATTCAGTGTCAGCAATTTTACTGTAAATGAGCATTACATGTCAAAGAACATAGCAAAGTTCATTGAATAAGTCACAGTAATGTTTCAGTATTAAAATGTTTTTAGTTGATCCCAACACAGGGCTAGTAAAATAATTTCATGATAGCTTGAGTTCGGGTATGGCCTCTCCAAAGACTAAAATCTCACACAAATTGAAATTTAAGTTTATTTACATTTTTAAAACTGTGTGCTGTTGGTTTTGTACTGAATGCATATCAGGCAGAATCTGGAATAACCCAGCCAATCATCTGGCTGCCACTTGGCCTTTTCCTGTGGTGTCCCCAAAATGTCTATGAAGCACGTGAGCAATTCGGTTTTTAGACTTGAGAAACAGATAGAGAAGTACTTCAACTCTAACATATGACACTAGGTGCCTTTAAGAAGCATTTGTTCTGTGCTGTTTCTCTTGCAGGGAGGTGTTTCCAGTGGTGCCAGAACGTACTTCAGAATCAATGGGTAAACAGCTTAGAGTTTCCTAAGTGTTTTTTTTTTAATGAGAGAAAGAAGCATGAGTGGTTGGAGTCAGGCTCTCACGGATGCAGGGTTTTAGTTTTGATTGCAGTTAAAGTTGGGGTTTGAAGCTGCTAGATAAAAGTTTGAGTTATTTCTCTGCTGCTAGACTATTTATTTCGATGTTCCTTTCTCCTGGACTGGAGGAGATAGTATGTGACGAAAATCTGTTTTACTGAATTTGCCTTGGCCAAGGGTGTGTTTATGGGATGTTGCTATATTGGGACAGTTGATATTTAGTAGTTAAATAATATGTATTGTTTTGTTACATATTTTGATAGAATTCAAGTTATGCCAATTCTTTTTTTGTTTGTATTTTAACGTGGTGTAAGAAAATAATGTGTCTTTTACTTGAAGCCTAGTAGTTTGACGAATCTAATCACATGTGGAACACAACACCTTATATTTGCCTTTAAATAAGATCAAAGTTAGGGTCTAGGCTATGTCCTTGATATATTTTGAGGGGGGTTTGGTCTGATCCATAGCAACAGGACATAAGTCAAGTTGGACCCATCAATGATCAACATGAAAGGTTTTGTGCGACTCAGATATTCAATAATAACATCCAGTAGCTACGGAATGCTATTAGGCAATGCAAGACACTCAAATAACAAAATCCCAAGTTATCTTTCTTAGAACAACAGATTTCACCTGAGCTACATCAGTAATCTTTACAAAGAGGATAAAATGAACAGCAGACCAAAGCTAGCCAGGAGAAACAGTAAACAAGAGACTATAAATGATAGTCAAATAAAGATAAAGACATATGAAACAGAGGTTAAAAAGCTTTTATACAAATGCAAACAGCCCAAGGAGTAATGCATTATGATTAAAGATATACGCAAGAAAGTGTGAAAATGATTGGCAACTCAAACATGGCCGACAAAGGATAGCCAACCCTATGAGGAAGTCACATATTCATGAGGAATAATTATATTGCACCTTAAAAATACTGGACACTTCAGAACAGCACATGATTCAAGTGACATAAATAAAACTAGGCAATAAAGATTGATCAGTATTTGTGATAAATCACTAGTACAAAGTGAGTAAGGCAATGAACTGTTCTTGTCAACTTGAATTAGGAGGGATTTAAACATCCCATAGGTACAACACGCAGATGAGTACAAACCTTAGGGGAGTTGCAAAAAAGCAAAAACAAATACAGTGAAGCAGTCGGGAATTGTTTCTGCACGCAACAGGACAAGAAGGAAACACTACTATCCAGGAAAAAGCAGCCTACTTTTAATTTGTGCCCCACTCACACTTTAAACATCCACCTGCTCCACCACTGGTTTACAGCGAGGTGTACTATCAAAACAAACGCACAGCAGAAAATTCACCAAAGCCAGGAAAAGCCTATAAAGGGCAAACAGGTTCAATTGAATACCACGTCCTCTAATTTACACACCACCTCAACTTGGAAACGGATTGCTGTTACTTTGTTTTCACTGGGTCAAAATCCTAATATTTAGATTACCTTCAATACAAACCCACTGTACCATTCAAGAAAAGGTCTACTGACATCTTTTAAAGGGCAAGTAGCAGCAATGAACTGTTGCTCTGGCTAATGGCACCTGTACCTCCAATTAGAATGGTAAGAAACAAAATCACATAGGACAATTCATTTACTCCATTTCTGTATTGATAAAGAATAATGTATACAAGTATTAAATTAATTTGGTCAAATACAAAGAATGGTTACCAAAATCATTGCAGTGCCAGCAAATCAATTTGCTACAGCTCTAGCACATTCTATCTTCATAACAAATATTAGCATCTAATTAACCAGATTATATACAGCAAAAATTTTAAACTGTGTAACAGAGACAAAAAAAATTTCCAACTGAGTATTTACCTCTTGACAGTACTGCAGGATTCCTTCTTTAGTTGCAAAGCAGCTGTTTGTTCCAGACGGATCAGACACCCACTTGCCACTCTGTACATTCATGTGCATATTTAGTTTGCCGCAGAACATGGCGATTTGGGGTTCTGCCGCCAACAATCCAGTACCTCCATCAGTTGGCACCTGGTAAACAGAATCATTTCAGTTACTAAAAAAGCATGAACTAAATTATGTAGCATGTCAAAGGATTTTGCTAAGCAGTATAAAGACAGAACAACATAGTTTTGCTTTAAGAACAATCTCCAAATTTGATACTCCGGGCCTGTCTGGAAACATTCATACTGGAATATTAAAAAGCCAAGACAGTGCCTATGAATAACAAATCAACTGGATTGCCATTTTAGAATTCCATGAAGTTTTGATGAAGGAGCGCACCCTAATTTAGCTTTAATTAGTTGTTTAAATAGTTACCGGAAAATGGCAAGTGACCCTAGTTTTAAAAGCATTTAGGTCAAACTTGTTAGCATTCAAGAAAGCAGACTGAACCTGATGTAGTTTTAAAAAACATTGAAAACAAATATTAAGGAAGATTTAATCTAGGATTTATGTGCAAGGTGACATATCCATTCAAAAGGCTATAGTCAATTACACCACATCATGTAACCACAGGATCTTATAAAAAGTAATAACATTGAGGAAAGGTTACTGGACCCAAAATGTTAACTTTGATTTCTCTTCATAGATGCTGCCACACCTGCTGAGCTTTGCCAGCAACTTCTGTTTTTGTTTCTGATTTACAGCATCCACAATTCTTCCAGTTTTCAAAATTTATTTATGGGTTGTGAGCATTGCTGGCAATGGCCAACATCTGTCGTTCACCCCGAACTGTCTTTGAGAAGAAGCTGGTGAGTCATCCACTTGAACCACTGCAGTCCAACCTTTCGTTGTCCAATTGTCTTAGGAGGTCATTATGTTTCAGAAAGTCATCTGGATTTTAGGGCTTTTAAGTCAGCGAGAGCTGTAGTCTAACTGGTACAGAGAAATGATGAATTAGAAGTCAACTTCAAAAACATCCAGTTAATTGCTACAAATGTATTTTCACTGGCTCAAAACTGAAAACAGTAGTTAGGTAAGTACAGGCTGCAAAGCTTGTCAATGCAAGGTGGTACAAGTTTATATTACCACATTCAATTTGGAGATCATTTATCTATCTTGGGGACAATTTGTTATTTTACACTATTTGAGGCTTCTTCCTTTCATCAGCTGATCATCCCTTTGGATGCAAGTTTGGTTTATTACAATTGAGTGATAAACCTGTAATAATGAGAGTCTGTGATTCTTGCTGTTATGTAATCATACAGAATAAATCCAATATATTTTTCAATGGGTACCCTATTAAATAAAGCCCAGTAGAGAGAGGAATCTGACGGCCCAGTGAGCAAAAAACTACATAAGTGTTTCCTCTCTGTAAAACGGACCACAACAGTACATGAAGAGAAGGCAATTTTGGCCATCCACCAGTTTTATAATGGCCTGCAGTGTTATTTTTCAAGGTAAGGAAAAGTTGCTCTAGTCTCATGTTATTTTCCCCCCTCCCACTCCTACTAACTCACATTCCATCTGAACAATAAATGGGTTTGAAGGCAGAACTTTACTCTCATCCAAGGTCTCATTCCTATGACCAATTGAAGAGGATTAAAAACCAAAAGAACTGTGTGGATGCTGTAAATCAGAGACAACAATACAAATTGCCAGAAAAACTCAGGTTTGGCAGCATCTGTGGCAAGAAATCAGAACTGAGGAAGGGTGATTTGACCTGAAATATTAACTCCGATTTCCTTCCAATTGGAGAGGGCAGATTAACTTCTCATTTTTAACACCACTTCTCTGTTGGTCACAACAATTTAACTTTTTTTTAAAGCATACAGCTATCACTTTAATTTATTAAAATATTGTTAAACAGATCAAAACAAAGAAGCCTATTCAAAGTTCTCGAATGAAAGGAGAAGTGGATTACTTATTACAGCTAAATAAAAAAAATGCTACAAATATACACAAAAATCAGTAACAAAATTACAAAGAAATGGAAAGGTAGGGTGCTTAATACATATATAGGAAAGAAAAATCAATTGCAGTTTCAAGTTCTGGAGATTCATTGAATTCTGAGGAAGTCGTATATCAACTATGTATCTTGTCCTGTTTCCTCAGGAAGAGTGGACACTTGCAGTTAGCCTTGATTTCTTAGTGAATAGTGATTTTTCAGTAATTTTTCACCAGGTTTTTGGCAGTTGTAACAGACTGCAAGAAGACCTTTCAGTATAATTTATGTTATTTTGCTTTCTCTCTCATGACTCAAAGGCAGTTGTTCAAATAGCACTCCTTTGCGGATTTCAATGTCTGTGTTGCTAGTTTCCAAGCTGGATATTACAGGCTATCTTTGCTCCCAACATATGAAGGTTGTCAACACCATGCTCACAGGGATCAGATTTACAGGAGAGGAGGAAACCTGGATGTGATGGTAGAAAGAATACAGAACAGTGAATGCACCACAAAAAAGTACAGAAAATCCACACCAACTAACAAGATCCTGCACTACAACTGCAACCACCCAAACACACACAAGAGAAGCTGCATTAGGACCTTGTTCAGAAGGGCTACACCACATTGCGGCACTCCCAACCTACCAAGAGAACAAGTACGCCTCTAAAGAGTATTCGCCAAGAATGGATATCCCTGCAACTTCATCCGCAGATGCCTAATAGACAAACAGCGCAACGAGGACATGCCACAACCTAATTCACTAGCCACGTTACCTTACATAAAACACATCTCAGACTGACAGTCAAGACTTCTCCGACCACTGGGATTCATGACAGCCCATAAACCGACAGCCATGCTCAAACAACGGCTCACCAGAACAAAGAACCCTATACCCATCATGTGCAAGACAAATGTAATTTACAAGATCCCATGCAAAGACTGCACATAACACTATATAGGACAAACAGGCAGACAACTAGCAATCCGCATCCACGAACACCAACTAGCCACTAAAGGCCACGACCAGCTGTCCCTAGTAGCCACACACATAGATGACAAGGACCACAAACTGAACTGGGACAACACAACAAACATAGGACAAGCTAAACAGAGGACAGCCAGAGAATTTCTAGAAGCATGGCACTTATATATGGACTCAATCAACAAGCACACAGACCTAGACCCAATATACAGGCCACTACAACAAACAACCGGAACCGGCAACCAGAAGCAGCAGGAACGGAACCAAATCAATTCCAGAAGAGACAGTACAGCAGTGCTTCACAGGAGGCTCCAAAGCATAGGGGGACAAAATGTCTGCAAATCAACTTCCCAGTTTGGCAAACATGTCCATAATTACAACAGCCGGCATCCAAGCTACAAATCTTTACACAAACACAAAGGTATTATTCAAGTGCATACAAAACAAGAAATGTGAATTTTTTGACATTTCAATGAATTTCAATGCCTCAATTAAATGATAATTTTGATACTGACAGCTTTGCATATTCCATGTGGATTCTTTGGATGTGTATGGGGATCAGAGCAGTATTTCAGGCCAGCAATACCCTTCTTAAATCAGAGCATCTCAAATATTAAAGTCAAATGAAGAAGGCTAAATATTCAAAGTCCATTTTTTTACTACAACTGTAATTAGTCACCATAGTCTTATCAGATCATAGAACTGCTCCCTCATCAGAGAAATGACTGGCGATGGTTTAACCTGAAAGTCTCACTCCTTCGGTGAAGGGAGAGGTTGTGACAGAGAAAAGTCCTTTGTGGGTGACCTCATTGTATCTTCATGCTAATTCCTTATGTAAAGTAAGAAACTGAAGTGTATTTGCATCATCACTACAGGCTTTTTGGGCAAACCATGATTCCAGCATGGAAGTGGTCAGAATGACCAACACTACCAGATTCAAAGCATTTTTAGAATTTTTAAATTATGAACAGATATTAATTTAAGAAAATTTAAGACCATAGAATAGAAATATCCAGCACAGAAGGTAACTGAATGCCAGAAAAGAGAATAATGCAAAATGATTTTTAAAATGATTTTCAGAATAATTTTAACAATGTTCAACACGAGAGGTTTAACAATGAGAGAAGAGTTTGGATGTAGCATTATTGGCTTGGATAGAAAATTCACTCGGGTTGGGGGGATAATTAAGAGATAATAGCTTTGGAAAGCAACTAATGGGGTCTCTCAAAAAGGTGTACCATGGCCTCAGTTTTTCACCCTGTTTATAAAAGACATGGACAAAACAAGGAACCATAGCTTTGGAGTACAAAGGTAATGAAGTAAAGATGAACCTTCATGAAATACTCACTTGACCTCAACTGGAGGGATAGGTCAAACTGTGATCACAAGTTGAAAAGATGTGCAAACTTTGGAGTGTGTGGAAAAGATTTACAGGAAGATTTCTAGGACAGAAGAACAGGAATTGATCTCCTTGAAGGAATTCCTTCAAGGAATTGATCTCCTTGAAGCAGAAAAGAAATTTTAAAAGTTAAATGATTGGACAAAATCATAGTCTGTAGTGTTTAATGTGGGAAAGTATGAGTTCACTCCCTTTGAACTCAAGAAAAATAGCACACTTCCTAAATGGCATAAAGTCATTGAGCAGGAACAGAGAAATTTAGGAAATACAAGAATCATGAAAAGTTAGAGATTCTGAAATATCACAATTCTGTAAGATTTAAAAAGACTCATGGAATTTTGGCTTTTAACTTCAAAGATATCGAAAATACAAAGGATTCGAAGTTACACTACAGCTGTATAAAGCTGTGACTGAACATCATTTGGAGCACTGCATCCCAAGAAATATTTACCAGCCTTTGGGGGCAAGCTTCATTAACATGGTAACCCTTTTAACCTCCCTGCATGGACAGGTTACATCGTCTTAAAAGAAGTACAAGCTTGACAAGTGGAAAGATCTCATTTTTATAGCACTTTTCATAACCTTAGGATGGCTTAAAGTGCTTTGCAGACAATGAAGCTATTTTTAACCATGGGCATCATTGTAGGAAATTAATATCAATACCTGGCTTTCACTCTAAATGAGTATAAAATTAAAGAATTAAGAGCTCCCATCTGAATGAGAAGGTGGGCCCTCACATTGAAAGGGAAACTCCTCCTTCAAATATTACACAATTGGACCAGAAGTAGTTGGAAGGGCATATGAATGTTACAATTCTAATGACCAAGTCTGGTTTTAATTATGATTCCAGAAGCACATCAAATGAGTTGGTGTGAATTGTTAAATTAAGTTTTCATAGCGCCAACAATAGAAGACAGTCATTTGTTCCACCACTACTGTTCCAACTCTTTGAAAAAGCTTCCCAATTAAACCTGGCTCCTTTTGTTTTCCACGGTAGCTCTGCATGTTTTTCTCTTTGAAGAATTTGTGGCACTGGAAAAGCACACCAGGTCAGGCAGCATCCAAGGATCAGGAGAATTAATGCTCGGCATAAGCCTTCATGAGGAATGAGGCTTGTGGGCCGGGGGGGCGGGAGGGCGGAGAGATAAATGGGAGGTGGGGGGGCTGGGGGAAAAGTAGCTGGGAATCTTCTGCCTTGGGAGACTCCAACCACACAGGATTAACATGGATTTCACCAGTTTCCTTGTTTTCCCTACCCCCACCTTATCCCAGTCCCAAGTCTCCAACTTGGCAATGCTCTCTTGACCTGTCCATCTTCCTTCCCACCTATCCGCTTCACCCTCCTCCTCGACCTATCACTTCCCCCCTACACCTTCATCTACCTATCACATTCCCAGCTACCTTACCCCCAGCCCACCCCCCTCCCATTTATCTCTCAGCCCTCGGCCCACAATCTTCATTCCTTATGAAGGGCTTATGCTTGAAACGTCGATTCTTCTGCTCCTGCTGCCTGACCTGCTGTGCTTTTCCACCACCACACTCTCAACTCTGATCTCCAGCATTCTGCAGTCTTCACTTTCTCCTCTTCGAATAATTTGTCTATTTTAGCTTTGAGAATGGACACTAAATCTGCTTCCAACACCCTTGCAGGCAGCATATCCTAAATCTTAATGGCCTTCACCTAAATTTACTATGCCAAGTGCCAACTACTTTGAAAGCAAACAAAGAAGAATTTAACTCTGAAGTGTTGAGGACCAAATTCTTAAGGTAAGAAAGAATTACTGACAATCCAAATGTTACAATGCTAAATATGCTACTTTTCATATTGCTACTTGTTTAGCACAAATTTAGTTCAGACGACCCACAGTTTATATTGCTAAAATCAGACCATCATACCCTAATTTTTCCAGAGGTATACAAATGCTTCAGAAAGAAAATTGAATTTAGCGTATTGCCAGCATGGCACAGTAATGCTCTGATTATCAAAAACTCAAAATGTTAGTGCTGTTCCTTTCTTCATAGATGCTGACTGATCAGCTGAGTGGTTTCAGTGTTGTGTTTTATTACAGTGAAGCAATTCATTGGTGCAAAGCTCTTGGTAGAATCCAGACAACATAAAAAGGGCCATTTAAATCTAAACTTTTTATTTCCAAATAAACAGCGGTGAACTGCTAAACCACGATTAACTGTTTTAAAATGGCTGTGTAAAATAAACTGATCAATTTATAATTCAGATTAAAGGTGCTAAAATGATATACCAAGCTGTAAGGTTTCAGACTGTGGGCTGAATACAATTCTGCTGCTGATGGCTCTTAGTGCCTCATGGATGCCCCATCTTGAATTGCTATCTTTAATTTCTATTCACTCATGGGATGTGAAAATTGCTGGCTGGGCAAGCATTTATTGCCCATCCTTAGTTGCCTTCAAGGTGGTGGCGATAAGCTGGGTTCATGAACTGCTACAGTCCATTTGGCATCCACCTAGCCATTAGTGAGCGAGTTTCATGATTTTGACCTAGTGACACTGAAGGTGGCTAATTGGGAGGGTGACGGGGAGAAGGGGATAATCAGGTTTCCTTGCCTGTACTTGTTGCGAAGGCCAGGAGGAAATTCATCATTATCCACTTTGAATATCCTCAGGGCAGATAAATCTTTCATGTGCCTAGTGTCAGGAGTGAATATCTGTCTCTAAAATATAGGAAATGTTGAAACCTGTTCCAACAGTTTTTATTTCATAATTTCTAGAATATCTTAATTAACAAATGAGTCATATCCATCCTTCTTTCAACACATATTGTCACTCGCTTAATCCATTATCGGCATACTCCCATGGGTGTTGCAGATTTTTGAAACTGCAGCCAGGGATAAGTTACAACTTGAAGATGGAGGTGATGGGAGTCCAGATCAGTTGCAGTCTATGTAAAAACTTAGGATTTTCAAATGGCAAGTTGGCATTCCAGGGTCGATGGGTGTTGTATATGCAAACCCTGTGGAATCCCCATCGGAGTATACGCCGAAGAAATAGTCTGGGAAATTTAAGATTTCACTTAATCCCTTTTTGCTCCAAAAGCATCATTTAAATTGGAGAACGTGGAAGGTTACAATCAAGTTAAGTAAATAGCTACTCAGGAAAAGTGAGATTATTAAATACATAGTCTTAATTTCTAAATAGCTATTTAACTAACCAAATATTTGTCTTTTAAATCCACAAATATATTTTGCTTAGCCCAGACTCTGAGGAGACATCTCTGCCCCTCTGCATGCAGGATTTGACAATGCAGTCCAACTCTATGCCAAACAACCCACCTGTTCCACTTTCAACCTGGACCCGATCTGTTGCCACCCACCCCTCCACTGCATCAATGACACCCAACTCACCTAGTACCTTATCTCCCTACTCACTTGGTACCCTATCCTTGCCTTATGTATTTAATGCTTGATAGCAGCTGTCAAAAGTAGCAGAGAGAGATTCTCAGCCTTTATATTTCAAATAGGGAAGCTTGTTTGTGCCAAGAGGTGTTGTTGCTTTCTCCTTCAGAAACGCAGACCCCATTGTTTCATAAAAAAGGGATAGATACAGTGGCAATTTGTATTAAATTGTCAATACTTGGAAAATCCAACCCAGTCTTTAACCAGGGTCAGAAATGATTCAAGCTCATAATGCTTTACTAATCAACTGAACCATATAGAACAGACAGATATTATAGGGTAGGCGAAAATGAGGACTGCAGATGCTGGAGATCAGACTCTAGATTAGAGTGGTGCTGGAAAAGTACAGGTCAGGCAGCATCCGAGGAACAGGAAAATCGATGTTTCAGGCAAAAGCCCTTCATCAGGAATGAGGCTAGCCATCAATGGATAGCATAGATATGACATTTCACTAGTCAGTGTTTGAACCAATGCAGTGACCAATCATATAATACTTATACAATAATGCAAGTAGCCCACTTGATTGATACTACATCCACAAGCATTGACTCCCTCCACCACTAACGTTTAGTAGTACACAAAGCTGCTATCTACAAGATGCACTGCAGAAATTTGTCAAAGATCCTCAGATAGCACCTTCCAAACCCACGGCCACTTCCATCCAGAAGGGTAAGGGCAGCAGCTACATGGAAACACCACTACCTTCAAGCTTCCCTCCAAGCCACACCCACCATCCTGACTTGGAAATATATCCACTGTCACTGGATTAAAATCCTAGAATTCCCTACCTAATGGCATCGTGGGTCAACCTACAGCAGGTGGACTGCAGCAGTTCAGGAAGGCAGCTCACTAACACTTTCTCAAGGGCAGCCCTTCTTCAGGAAAGCTCTTGGTAGAATCCAGACAACATAAAAAGGGCTCCCGAAACGTCGATTCTCCTGTTCCCTGGATGCTGCCTGACTTGCTGCGCTTTTCCAGCAACACATTTTCAGCTCTGATCTCCAGCATCTGCAGACCTCACTGTCTCCTCCAGCTAGAGACAGGCAGTAAATGCTGGCCCAGCCAGCAATGCCCACAGCCCAAAAATGAATTTAAAAGACTGCATAGGGCAAAAATTTGGGATCAAATCGAAATATGCTCTAGCAAAATCATATTTGCCAACTTATCTATGAGAATAAAGTGCACAGAACTTCTGTACCAAGTGAGCTGTCCTGTTTTAATCATCAACATGATGGACAATTCTAATCACCAGCAATTACACGCTGATATAATTTATTACAATAGAGCTTTGGATAAAAACTGCAGTGATCCAATATTTCCACACTGAAGTTAAAACAACTACTGTATTCAAAAATGGCCCCTCCCTATGCAAGCTTTTAAAATTAATTTTTTGCATAAATAAATCAACAATTGAAAAACACAACACTGACATAGTTTTTCCTCTTATCATCCAGGGAGGCCAAAGAAGTCAATGAACAGGGAAAACTGCTGTTTATGGATTTATTCTTACACATTATATTAATGCCAAAACAGGAATTTCTAGTCTGAGCCAAAATAATCAAACTATTTCAGCAGTTATCATTACAATAATTATTACAATTACTGGGCTACAATAAAAAGACTTGCACCTAAATAGCACTTATTATGACCGAACATCTCAAAACACTTGAGATAAAAATCTGAGGTTTGAAGATAGTTTTTGTTGTAATATGGCAGTCAACATAGACTCAACAAACTCCCATATACAATGTGATAATGACCAGAAATCTTTGTAATGCTAATTGAGGGATGAATACTGAATCATAGTATCCCTACTGTGTTGATAGAGGCAATTCGGCCCACCATGTCTGCACCGACCCTCCGAAGAGAAACACATCGAAACCAACCACCACCCTATCCCATAACCTCATTTACCATGGCGAATCCACTTAACCATGGCCAATCCAATTAGGCTGCACATCTTTGGACTGTGGGAAGAACCAGAGCACCCGGCGGAAACCCGAACTGACACAGAATGTACAAATTCCACACAGTCATGCAAGGCTGGAATCAAACCTGGGTCCCTGGCGCTGCGAGACCACTGTGCTACCGTACCATCCTGGGACATAAATGTCAGGACCTAACAGATCATTCTGTTGCACTTTGAAATAGTGTGATGGAATCTTTTATAATTATCCATGGGTGCAAGACATGGCTTTGCTTTGTTAAATTTGACAGGCATTTAGGGCCTTGGATTAACATCTTGTGTGAATGATGGCACCTACAGGGAGGTGGTCCATTAGCACTGCACTGAAGTGTCAGCCAAAATTTTATTGCTCATGGTTCTAGTGTGGCTTGACCCCGGAGATTCAGAGAAGAAACCAGTACAAATTGAGCCAAAATTAACACTTGAAAAAATATCAGTGTTTCTTCTCTCGATCTCATTATCACTATTCAGTTATCCATGCTATGAAATGACTTTGTAGATTTAAAAAAAAGGGCTGGATTTGGTTTACCTGCTAGGAACAGAATCTCACAATAGTCATATAACTCAAAAAAACAGACATAGTTAACGGATCTGAAAGTGGCTGACATTGTTGGAACTAAAGAGAGAGCATGTGGGATTGCATGAAAACAATTGGCTTTTTACAATAAACTTTACAAAGAGCATGGATAAAATCAGGTTAGCTTTTCAAGTGGAAAATGAATAATAAAATGGGATGTGAAATAGTAATCTGGCTCTTTTTACACAAATGCTGCCAAATCTGCTGAGTTTCTCCAGCACTTTTTAACTTTCAGATCTCCAGTATTGGCAGTAGTTTGCTTTTATTTGAATATAATCAGATTCATTCTCTCTTTCAGGTCATTAGGGGCGGCACATTGGTTAGCATTGTTGCCTCACAGCGTCAGTGTCCCGGGTTCGATTCCAGCCTCGGTTGACTGTCTGTGTGGAATTTGCACGTTCTCCCCGTATCTGCGTGGGTTTCGTCCAGGTGCTCTGGTTTCCTCCCACAATCACAAAAAAAATGTGCAGGTCAGGTGAATTGGCCATGCTAAACTGCCCATTGTGTTAGGTGCATTAGTCAGAGGGAAATGGGTTTGGGTAGGTTACTCTTCGGAGGGTCGGTGTGGACTTGTTGGCCCGAAGGGCCTGTTTCTATACTGTAGGGAATCTAATCTAATTACTGACATGGGATTTTCAGGCACTGCATCTTCAAAGCAATATTCAGAGTGACAGCACAACTATAACCATGATGTGGACTGCTACTTTCAACAAGTAATAAGTCAATGCTTTATAAAGCTTATGATTTAAATCTTACAATTGAAAAGTAGATGAAGAACGTTTGCTGTGTAGGAGGCATGCATACAGAATCTACACTTCAGTGGAGGGCTTGAAGGTAACAGCTATCCACTCTTTCTACTGCCCCATCACAGTTAACGAAGACAAATAAGTTATGGGCAAATAAGCACCAGCACTGCACACTAGTTAGCTACTTTCCATTCTCCAACCCATATTTTCTGTAGTCTTTTAGACTCAGATCATTATTGGAAAACCTAAGTGAAGTGCTGCTCCACAAGCACAGATGAACGGATGTGCGTTTGCTTGCTGAGCTGAAAGGTTCAGTTTCAGACGTCTCGTCACCATACTAGGTAACATCAGTGAACCTCCAGTGAAGTGCTGGTATTGCGTCCCGCTTTCTACTTATGTTTAAGTTTCTTTGGGTGTTTGATGATGTAATTTCCGGTGCTTTTTCTCAGAGGATGGTAGATGGGAGTCCAAATCGATGTATTTGTTGCTGGAGTTCTGGTTGGAATGCCATGCTTCTAGGAATTCTCGTGTGTGTCTGTTTATTTTGTTCCAAGATGGATGTGTTGTCCCAATCAAAGTGCTGTCCTTCCTCGTCTGTATTTAAGGATACTAGTGATAGTAGTTCATGCCTTTTTGTTGCTTGTTAGTGTTCATGTTCCTGGTGGCTAGTTGTCTGCCTGTTTGTCCAACGTAGTTTTTGTTTCAGTCCTTGCAAGGTATTTTGTAAATGACGTTTGTTTTGCTTGTTGTCTGTATCGGGTCTTTTAAGTTCATTAGCTGCTATTTGAGTTTGTTGGTGGGCAACTATGATGCCAAGAGGTCTGAATAGTCTGACTGTCATTTCAGACTTGTCTTTGATGTAAAGTGGCTAGGGTTTCTGGGCACGTTTTGTCTGCTTGTTTTGATTTGTTGCTGAGAAATCGGCAGTCTGTGTTTATTGGATACCCATTCTTCTTGAAAACACTATATAAGTAATTTTCTTCTGCTCTTTTAGCTCCTTGGTGCTGCAATGTGTGGTGGCTCATTGAAACAATGTCCGAATACAGCTTTGTTTGTGGGTGTTGGGATGATTGCTTCTGTATACTCACAAACGAAGCTGAACTTCGAACAGCAGCAGGTACTCATGTAACTCGGCAAACATTATTCATCTCATATGCTGCAGGCAAGAATGCTCTGAGGCATGGTACATTTATGAGACCTAGCCGAGGCCATGGCAACAGATGAATGGACACCACACAACAATGAATAGACAGGAGTGTTCCCTCCTAGTCGGACAGCACTTCAGCGTTCCAGGACATTCGACCTCGGATCTTCAGGTGACCATCCTCCAACGCAGATTTCGGGACAGGCAACTACGCAAAATGGCCGAGCAGAGGCTGATAGCTAAGTTTGGTACCCATGGGGATGGCCTCAACCGGGACCTTGCTTTCATGTCACACTAGAGATGACCACACACACACACACACACACAAACACACTCCTACAGACCCATACACTTACGCAGACCCTCTCTCACACACAAGCTCTGTCTTACATGCTCACACGTACACACCCTCTCACAGACTTATACCCCTTTACACTCTCACATATACATACTCTCTTATGGACACTCATAGCCCCCATCCACCCCGCCACCGCCCCCTCCCCCACCCACACACAAGTTTGTGGGGTGAATTTGTAGTTTCAGAATTAAATTTTATTTTGCTCAAAAACTGCATGAATGCATGTAAGGTTCTCTAAATCCTTTTTGGAAATACAATCAGTCTGAACATTGGGGCACAGACAGCCTCGCACAGAGAACCTCACACCTTCAATGCATTATCTGGGCTGACACGGCACCTAGTGTTAAAGTTCATTTGAGAACTTGAGAATGTAACCTAAAAAAAAGTTCTGGGATTAACATATGAAAGCCCTGAAACCAACATGGTCATTCTAAAAGATGAGAGACTTAACAAACAATCCATGTCTTTTTCAATATATAATCTCAGTTGATTCACACTGTAAATTCTGTGTCTTACGATCTTACACTCCACAACCACCTGATGAAGGAGCAGTGCTCTGAAAGCTATTGCTTCAAAATAAGCCCGTTTAACTATAACCTGGTGTTGAAAGATTTTTAACTGCCACCCTAGTTGTAATAGACCTGAAGCCAAAAGCTATCATTGCCACAGGATGCAATATGTAAAATAAAACAGTAAAATTAGGTTACTAATGCAAGAAGCTTTTAAGGATATGCTGACGATATTGGTGGTACACTGGCAAATATTGGTTATTCTGCATTCCAGCAATAAGGAACCACATGTACCAGCGTATAATTATTAAACTGAAATATTACTTTATTGACTTGGACTCAGCAATGTAACCAGAAGCAGTAAAAAGATCAGTTTCTTTTCAGTGATTCTGCGCTCGTTTGAAAGCTGTTCAATACAAATATCTGACAGCTGATGTTTGTCTTGAAAGGTTAAACATTTCTTTGTCCTTAAATGCTATTTGACCTATTTTCAACATGTCAATTTTAATTTAAAACAAAAGTTTCCAATGAAATAAGCAGAACTTTAGGGAAAGTTCAGGATTTATTTCTTCAACGCTGTCATTATATTGCATCGCATTTTCAGTAGCACACTTACTCACTTACCATGGCAGATACAGAACAGAATGTCAATGAGTGGAGCACTCAGGCAGTTTGGAATTAAATATGTCACAGTAGCTGTAAGTAATTGCTGACAGGTACCCATTTCTTCATTATATAATAATGTCCAATTTTTTTAGGAAAGAGATTGCACACTGCTAGCAGCAGCTTGTGCTCAAAACAACTCATCGGATTCTTGTCATTTATATATAATGGTCCTAAAATATTTGCATTAAACTAATTCCATGACAATGAAAGGGTCTGAGGGGCTAATGTTGAGGGCGGGGGTGGGGGAGGGGGCGGTGGGAGAGAGAAGGTGGGGGGCAAAGAGAAGGTGGGGGGCAGAGAGAAGTGGAGGGGAGAGAAGTGAGAGAGAAAGTAGGGGGGAAGAGAGGGAGGGAGGCAGGGTGAAGAGAGACAGTTTTAGTGCTGGGACTGCCAAAGCCAGTAGAAAATTAACTCTTTGTGCTTACTTGCTATGGATTGAATTTAATTGCATTTTGAGACGTTATGATGATTTTCAGTAGCTATCACTGGTTATAAAATGAAAACTCTATAAAAGGTAATATTGATGAAGCTTTAATTTACTTGCTGTTTTTACAGACCAGGACTCCCCCACTGTCAGTTATTACTGGTCAGATTTGATGTTTTACTTGAACTTGAATCACAACCTTGAAAAGAAAGCATGTTTAATTCGAGACAAATGAATCAGTTTAAATGCAACCTTACGGTAACAGCTCAGCCTCAGGTACAGAATGTTTCAGTGCTTAAGATAAAAAGGAGTCTGCTCCTAGCTTAAAAATTATTCTAAACCTAACATTGAAGAGATTTTGGCACAATGTGTCTGGAAGCCATTTTATGGTCAAAAGTTTGCCCTCCTTACTAAGGAGCCATTTTATAAACAATTGAATCTGACATGCAAGTTGTGCAAGGTTACCTCATGACATCTCCCACTTCTCTGTGATAGGAACTTATCCTGCCAGCAGACGCCTAACTTGGCTGGATTTGTTTTGCCCACCTGATGGATAGCTCAAGGCCTGCAGGAGTGATCAGCCAAGCGCACACAGACCTGTCAATTAACTTCTCCTCCTTACGAATTGTGTTTCACTGTTATCTGTTTAATTAAGAACATAGTGTTTTTTGTAAATTTTTTGTATAAAGGAAGCCTGTTTGTGACAGTAAGACAGAGCAGCCTGCGAGAGCTCTTAAATGAAGAGTGATATCCTAGTCTCCTGGTTGTTAGAACCTAGTTAGTTTAGCTTTTGGTATCAGTGTTATGTTGCAACAGTGATGCTACTGGTAAATAAAGGGGATAACTAAAATGTTTGTAAGAGGTTTTTTTTATTCCAGACTATCAAAGAATACAATCTCCGAGATGAACCAAGAGGGGCTTACAGGTTGAGTCCACAAGAGATTCCCTGGGCAGTCTCAAATCTGTACTTTAACAAGGTAACCTTCTTCGCTGTCCACTACACTTCCAATTTTGGTGTCATCTGCAAACGTACTACCTATATCTCTTATGCTCACATCCAAATCATTTATATGAATGATGAAAAGTAGAGGACCCAACACGGATACCTGTGGCATTCCACTGGTCACAGTCCTCCAGTCTGAAAAACAACCTCCACCACAACCCTGTCTTCTACCTTTGAGCCAGTTCTGTGTCCAAAACTCTAGTTCTCCCTGTATTCCATGAGATTTAATCTTGCTAACCAGTCTCCCATGAGGAACCTTGTCAAACGCCTTACTGAAGTCCATATAGATCACATTAACCATCCTGCCTCTTCAATACTCTTTGTTACGCCTTCAAAAAACTCAATCAAGTTTGTGAGACATGATTTCTCACGCATAAAGCCATATTGACTATCCATAATCAGTCCTTGCCTTTCCAAATGTATCTGTCACCTCTATCCTTCTAGGTGGTAGAAATATTGAGTTTGAATGAAGCCATCTAAAAAGCCTTGGCATCTTGTTGCAAAATTTCTGCAACTGTGCATTGGTGATGGGGAAGAGCATGATGAAGGTGTTGGATTGGATGCCATTTGGGTAGTTGCTTTCTCCAGTGTGGTGACAAGTTTTGTGTGTGTTTGAATGAGTGCAGGTCCAATAAGTGGAGAGTATTCTACCACGCTCCTAACTTATGACTTGTAGAGAGGCTTTGAGGAGCTATGAGATGAATTACTCATAATTGAATTTCCAGTAACTGATATACCTTGCTGCCACTGTTTTCTGGCTAGTCCGGTTCATTTTCTGGAAAATGATAAACCCCAGAATGTTGATTCAGGGCTAGCCACTTTTTTCAATCCTGTTTCTGTTGACCACACATTAAGTCCTGATCTGGTATTGTCTTTGTACCTCGCATTCTTAACGTTGAGAAGTTGTCTTTGTTTCTACCCTAATGTCTTCACTTTGAGCTTAATTAGATTAGATTCCCTACAGTGTGGAAACAGGCCCTTCAGCCCAACAAGTCCACATTGACTCTCCAAAGAGTAACCCACCCAGACCCATTTCCCTCTGACTAATGCACTTAATACAATGGACAATTTAGCATGGCCAATTCACCTTAGCTGCACATCTTTGGGCTGTGGGACAAAACTGGAGAACCTGGAGGAAACCCACGCAGACACGGGGAGAATGTACAAACTCCACACAGTCATCCAAGGCTGGAATTGAACCTGGGACCCTGGTGCTGTGAGGCAGCAGTGCTAACCACTGAGCCACCGTGCCGCCCCAGAAATGTGGGCTCGTCCTGGATTGGAACCAGGGATCTTTTGCAAGTAGGTGTAGTTGAAGAACCAAAGCATTATACCCAGAGACCAATGAGCCACGGGCCTTTTTAAAGAATAAACCACCCAGATTCATTTCCCTCTGACTAATGCACCTAACACTATGGGCAATTTAGCATGGCCAATTCACCTGACGTGCACATCTTTGGACTGTGGGAAAAAACTGGAGCACCTGTAGGAAACCCACGCAGACACAGGGAGAATGTGCAAACTCCACACAGTCGCCCAAGGCTGGAATTGAACCTGTGACCTTAACACTGTGAGGCAGCAGTGTTAACCACACTTGTAAATTTCATCATTTGTGGGGAGTCTCAAGAATGGAATGTGTGCAGATACAGATGATTGGAGAAGGTGCTCTTAGAACATAGAACAATACAGCACAGAACAGGCCCTTCGGCCCATGATGTTGTGCCGAACTTCTAACCTAGATTAAGTACCCATCCATGTACCTATCCAAATGCCGCTTAAAGGTCGCCAATGATTCCGACTCCACCACTCCCACGGGCAGCGCATTCCATGCCCCCACCACTCTCTGGGTAAAGAACCCACCCCTGACATCTCCCCTATACCTTCCACCCTTCACCTTAAATTTATGTCCCCTTGTAACACTCTGTTGTACCTGGGGAAAAAGTTTCTGACTGTCTACTCTATCTATTCCTCTGATCATCTTATAAACCTCTATCAAGTCACCCCTCATCCTTCGCCGTTCCAACGAGAAAAGACCGAGAACTCTCAACCTATCCTCGTACGACTTCCTCTCCATTCCAGGCAACATCCTGGTAAATCTTCTCTGCACCCTCTCCAAAGCTTCCACATCTTTCCTATAGTGAGGCGACCAGAACTGCACACAGTACTCCAACTGTGGCCTAACCAAAGTCCTGTACAGCTGCAACATCACTTCACGACTCTTGAATTCAATCCCTCTGCTAATGAACGATAATACTCCATAGGCCTTCTTACAAACTCTATCCACCTGAGTGGCAACCTTCAAAGATCTATGTACATAGACCCCAAGATCCCTCTGTTCCTCCACCTGACTAAGAACCCTACCATTAACCCTGTATTCCGCATTCTTATTTGTTCTTCCAAAATGGACAACCTCACACTTGGCAGGGTTGAACTCCATCTGCCACTCCTCAGCCCAGCTCTGCATCATATCTAAGTCCCTCTGCAGCCGACAACAGCCCTCCTCACTGTCCACAACTCCACCTATCTTCGTATCATCTGCAAATTTACTGACCCACCCTTCGACTCCCTCATCTAAATCATTAATAAAAATTACAAACAGCAGAGGACCCAGAACTGATCCCTGCGGAACTCCACTTGTAACTGGGCTCCAGGCTGAGTATTTACTTGGTGTAATGATACAATTATCGATGACCCAAACATTGCATTAACAAAAGATAACTTTATGGACAAAGCTGAAAGCTGTTCAAAAGAAAATGTATGTAGACAACTTTATCATAACAATGACTGATTATCGTAACATAACCTTGTCTACAAGTGACTATTTGGGGAAGATTTGCTTACAGGCATTTCAAAGCTGGATGACTGACTTAAGAGTATCAAGAACGCATTCCCAACTTCAATATAGCTGAAACAGATGCACACCAGGTAAAATTTAGCATGCTAAAGACCAAGCTGCAGTCAGTGGTAAGCAATCCAAAGATCAAATTTCACTTTTTACAAACATGTCCAGAATTGAAAAATATGACTTGTTACTCATTGGCAAATTTTTTAAAATCCAAGGTGATTTAACCTTGTCAACCACTTGCCAGTCAGGCATGAAACAAATCAAAAGGTCTAGAAGATATCAATAACTTTTCCTTGAATACAAAATACTATGGTTTGAAACAAAAAGTTAACACAGCGCTCAGAGATCGTACCAGACTCGAAATGTTAACCCTATTTCACTCCACCGATGCTGCGAGACATGCTGAGTTTCTCCAGCATTCTCAGTTTGTTAACAATTTTAACTTCATGAGTTCAGCTACTTGACTGCTTTGTACAATTCTAGAAACACAAGATCCCAATATTCATGGATAACTGCTTTGACTGTCCTAGAGTCGAAGGACTAAATTCCATATGATTAGATTTTCTCCCATCCAAATGCTTTCACCACAAGATGCTTGGAATCTGGTGAAGACGCCAAGGTAGAGTTGCTTCAAGTAATGAACCTGAAGGATCCTAATTTGGTAAAGCTAGGGACATAGAGTCATCGAGATGTACAGCATGGAAACAGACCCTTTGGTCCAACTCGTCCATGCCGACCAGATATCCCAACCCAATAGAGTCCCAACTGCCAGTACCTGGCCCATATCAACAATCCAGAATTGCTTCAGGTGTGCAATTTTCTTTGGAGCTAAGACATGGTGGCTGGCAAAATGTACAAGGCACCAGACTGCATTACCAGTGCTGAAGCTATTGCTCATTGCTACTTTTAACAGGTTTCCAAAGAAATGCATAAGTGTTACTGGACCAGCTTTCCAGTGCTGCAGAAAAAGAATAATTGTTAAGATGAAACAACTGCCATTAAAATCTATTTTAAATGCTAACTAGTGAGTACATATGCCTATCAATGTTTTAGACTGTAGTCTATTGCTCAAATTTTGATTATGGGCAATTCTATAAATAAAGACAAGTTTTCAGATATATTGATTCTGATTTAAAAAAAAGAGAATGATAATCAGTGATGCATACAGACATTAAAAAATACAACTCATTATCATACAAGTCATAGGCCTAAAGAGATATTGACATAAATGAGTAAAATTATAGTGGGAGATTCAACAGTGTTGATACCATTCAATATTGAACAGTGATAACTGGAATCACTCGTGTTGGAGATGGTCATTGCCTGGTAGTTGTGTTGTGCGAATCTTACTCGACACTTGTTAGTCCAAGCCTGAATGTTATCCCATCTTGCTGCATTTGGACATAGCCTTCTTCAGTATTGAAAGATTTGGGAATGGTGTTGAAAATTGTACAATTATCTTCAATTCTGATCAGTGCAGGAGAGGAGGTAGGTGAAGGTGGTTGGGCCCAGTACACTACCCTAAGGAACTTCTGCAGTGATGTCCTAGCTCAGTGTAAATACATTCCTGAGGCAGCTTTCTGTTTCTAAGACATTTGCACATTATGATCAATTCTGTTAAACATCACCAAATATGGCTCAAGAGCCCATTCTGGCAAACAGTCTTTGTTACTTTTGCTGAAAAGACAGGGGGGCTGCCAGGTGTACATCACCTGCGAATTTCTCTGAGTGGTTCCTTCGCCAGCTGAGCTTTTCATTTATGCTTGACTCTTTCAATTCCCTTCCAGTCAGTCAGTCTCCATGAGGTTACAATTAGCAGTGACTTCCTCCTAGATGTCAGTCCATCATCTTCATATCTCTTTTGCTGATGTCCATGTAGGATGCCATATAACGGCTTTATCACCATTCAGAATACCTTTTTGTACATTGCTACATGTATAAGGTGCTAAGTTAGTGTAGCTATTATGCTGCAAACGTATATGCAAATAACCACACACGTATACATACACACACAAAGACTTATGTCTGGTCCAGAAAGGAAAACAGGGTAATTTGTTTTAAGACCTTGCTGTAAAATTACAATCAACTCATGATGGAGTTAAGTAGCAACAACATGCAAGTTATCTGACCACTGGCTGGATCAGTTAGGGCATCAGTTGAAGTAATTAACAGAATGTGTACATTCTTTGTAAACATCAATTTCAGACAACAGAGGGGGTTCATTAGCATATATAAGAAAGATCACATAATATTGGCTGGGTTTGAACCACTGAGTGCAGTAGGAATCTCAGCTGACCAGTGAAACCACTAGCACCATGTGGGGAGACAGCTGGGCCATTTTCAGGTGTTCTCTCCCTTTCCATATATTAGGAATTTTAAAAATTCAATAGATCCAAGTCTACTGCAGCAAGACAGGTGGAGAAGTCTCTGTCTCTATTAAAATCAGTGACAACTGTCAACTCTGACTTGCAAAGAAAGGCCCCTGCCAAGTTAAAATGCTGCATCATTTATAACTTTTGATTTTGTGAGCAATGATGTACGTAAATCTTGTTGCTCAGTTGCACATCTCACATAAAATAAATCTATTTGATGTTTTACAAGTGGTCTTGTTTGACAAGAACACTCATCAGTCTGTCCCTGGAAGGCAACAGAAATGTACAGGGATACATATACGATCACTGCAAAATTTCAAAAATTATGTGATGCAGTGACTCAAGAAAGCATAAAACTATAGGAACAGGATAATAATATTTCAACTCTTCCAGTAAAATTTGGAGATACTCAATATACTGACCAGAACTAAACAAAGAAAAGGGCTTTGAAATACATAATAGTTAATGTATTGGGTTGCTTCTCATGAAGCAGTTTAAAACAAATTTGAGTGCTGTTCATTCTGAATTGGCTATGTTTATTTCCCTATTCTAGGAGATTACCTGGCTGTGGGAGTTGTACAAAGCGTCCCACGACACTCCAAGCTGCAATGGACTGAGTGATCTTTACATGTCCATCATTTTCAGATCTTTGTACACTAAAGAATTTATGTTAGCCAATTATGACTATCAGAATTTGGTCAGTGTCTCTTTTTTATAGGAAAACAATCCTGTATGGTTTCCTAACAGGTTGTTCTTCCACTTTTCAAGAATTGTATATATGAGCCTCCAACTTTCTGTTATTGAATCCCCTTTTAAAAACTGACTAAAGAATTTACGTTAATAATCTTATTTGCCCTTTCAAAAGTACAAATACCTTCTTTCCTTAATAGCCAATATGAACAGATGAGCATGTTTATGTTCTATGATCAGTTATTACTTGCATAGAACATGTATTTGTGTAAATTTGAACAGTGAAGCAAAAGAACTGTTTACAAAGTAAATGATTGGAATGAGCTCAGGCAGAAATTTTAAATTTTCTTATGCAAATGTTAGCATGTTCCTAATATTTACATTTCACAGATCAATGTTTTCGTTTAATAGATCAATACATTAATAATGCTGTATTTAATTACAAACTCATCCTTTCCCTGCAAGTTGTAAGAGTTTCAAGGATGAAATGACAGTCACCTGGACTCAGTTCTTAATAAATTAGATGACTTTTAATGAGTCCAGTTTAAAAGATGACTAAATTCTGGGAGACATTATTTGTAAAACGTATTCCTTTTATTCATAGCCTTGAACTTTCGGACTTTTGTTTTTAAACAACACAATCTATATTGGGGTGATGGCCTAAGTAAATTACTTGAAAGTAAATTGTGATATAAAGGTAGAGCAGCAATTCCCAACTCTGGGATGAAAACGTTTCACCAACTGACATATTTCTGAATTTTTGATTACAGAGTTCTGCCATTTGAGATATTTCTCTTCACTCTGCCTTCACCTTTCCATTGCATATTGTCTTGTTCACGCCCGATCCCACCCATTGCATCTGATGATTGCTGTTGTTCTGACAGTATTCAAATTAGACGTGGTCAGGTAGCAGTCACTAGGTTCTTCATTCCCTTATTTCCAATAGCTTTCCTGTAAGGAAAGTTCTTGTGGTTGGACATAACTGCTTGGTGGTTGTTGTTGTAAAGGCATAGGTCACAATGGGTGCTCTTTTAACCTTGAACTTCAGATTAGCTAAATATATAGAAAAGTGCCTGGCTCTGCAAAAGTTTAGTGATCCGAAAAATTGGTTGCTTTAAATTACATCTAGTTTAGAAAATTACACCTATGTTATTTAAAAGGTTGCAGTGTGTGCACTGAGGTTTCTTGCAACAACAGCATGAAAATGAATTGATGGAGCTGGATCCTTTTAAATTTGTTCAGAGTGTGTGCATTGCTGGCGGTGCCGTATTTATTGACCAATTCTGAATTGCAGAACTTGTATCAAGTTCAGTGAGCAGTCATGCAAAATGTCTTAAACAAGCTCAATTTTCAACTGCAATCCAAACATTTTCTGCAAACCACGATTCAGTACATCCTCTGGTTTTCATTAAAGTTGTCAATCATATTTTAAGCTCCCTTTTTCTCTCCTCTGTTTTCAAAGGTGAAATCAAAATGGATAGAATAGCAACTTGCATAGCAGTAGGCAGCATAAAGTCACCGTAAGCATCTCTCTTTATTGTGGTAAAGATCTGATGAACTGTTATATTTAGAAAATTATTCATCATCACCTGCTGGGGAGGTGCATTCCATGGAAATGGATTTTTCTGGTAACAAGATCAAAAGTAGTGATTTTCTCACAATTAATGCCATTAGGAACACTATGCTGATTTCATTTCTAACAGACTCAGACGTAGGAAGGTGAACTTCACCATCATAATTCTCTTTTTCTAGATGAGACATGCGCTTTCTGCAACAAAAAAAAATCTCAAAAGAACTGCAGATGTTGGCAATCAGAAATGTTTTCTGAAAGTGAACTGGCCACTTTCCATTGAATTCTAAAATGCTGTAAATATATGCATCATGTTTAATATAGATATCCATGCACCTAAGCCTCTTCTTCAAGATCTTCACCCAGAAATAATCTCCATAAGCATCCATGGCAGGTTTAAATGGAAGCCAAACTCTGTTACTTATGTGAAGGCCCAAAGTGTGTACCAGAATCTGAAAAGGAATGAAATACCGTATTGTTCTTGGCACCAAGAGATTCAGTTAAATTACAATTGTATGTATACTGTATAAACATCAGTGAGACCAACCTCCATCTTCGTGATGTCCAAGGTGATGTAGCATTGTGAATTGCATAGCAAGAGCCCGAAGCAAATCAATGAATTGTTCAAGACAGCAGTAATTTCTGATCTTAGACTGACCAAGATTTGAGTGGTGCTGGAAAAGTACAGCAGGACAGGCAGCATCTGAGAAGCAGGAACATCGACGTTTCGGGCAAAACCCTTCATCTGGAATGAGGCTGGGAGCCTTGGGGGTGGAGAGATAAATGGGAGGTAGCTGAGAGTGTAATAGGTGGATGGAGGTGAGTGTCGGAAGGAGGGTGGAATGGATAGGTGGGAAGGAAGATTGGCAGATGGGACAGGTCATGAGAACAGTGTTGAGTTGGAAGGTTGGAACTGGGGTAAGGTGGGGGGGCGAATGAGGTGCACATTGATGCCATGGGGTTGAAGGGTTGCAAGGCGGAAGATGAGGTATTCTTCCTCCAGGCGTCAGGTGGTAAGGGAGTGGCGTTGGAGGAGGCCCAGGAACTGGAAGTCCTTGGCAGAGTGGGAGGGGGAGTTGAAATGTTCAGCCATGGGGTGGTGGAGTTGTTTGGTGCGGGTGTCTTGGATATGTTCTCTGAAGCACTCTGTGAGTAGGTGTCCAGTCTCCCCAGTGTAGAGGAGACTGCATCGGGAGCAACGGATACAGTAAATGACATGTGTGGAAGTGCAGGTGAAACTTTGATGGATGTGGAAGGTTCCTTTGGGGCGTTGAACCGAGTTGGGTGGGGGTGGGGGGGGGGTGTAGGTGCAGGTTTTGCAATTCCTGCGGTGGCAGGGGAAGGTGCCAAGAGGGGAGGGTGTATTGTTAGGGGGCGTGGACCTGACCAGGTAGTCATGGAGGGAATATCTTTATGGAAACCAGATAGAGGTGGTGGGCTCCGTTTGTAGGTGGCAGAAATGGCAGAGGATGATGTGATGTATGCGAAAGTTGATGGGGTGAAAGATGAGGACAAGGGGGGTTCTGTCCTTGTTGTGGTTGGAGGGGTGGGGTTCGAGGGCAGAGGTGCGGGATGTGGATGAGATGCGCTGAGGGCATCATAAACTATGTGGGAGGGGAAATTGTGGTCGTTAACGAAGGACACCATGTGGTGAAACTGGTCCTCCGGGGAAGCAGATGCAGAGGAGGCTGAGAAATTGAGAATAAGGGATAGCGCATTTTTACAGGAGGCATGGTGGGAGGTGGTGTAGTCCAGGTAGCTGTGGAAGTCGGTGGGTTTGTAGAAAATGTCAGTGTTGAGTCGGTCACTATTGATGGAGATGGAGAGGTCCAGGAAGGAGAGAGAGCGGTCAGAGATGGTGCAGGTGAATTTAAGGTCAAGGTGGAATGTCTTGGTGAAGTTGATGAATTGTGGCGCTGATGCAAGTCATCAATGTAGTGGAGGAAAAGGTGGGGAATGGTGCCGTTGTAACTCCAGAAGATGGACTGTTCCATGTAGCCTACAAAAAGACAAGCATAGCTGGGGTCCACGCTGGTGCCCATGGCTACTCCTTTTGTCTGGAGGAAATGGGAGGATTTGAAGGAGAAACTGTTGAGGGTGAGGACCAGTTCAGCCAAACAAATAAGAGTACCAGTGGAAGGGTATTGGTGGGGACATCGAGAGAGGAAGAAAAGGAGGACTTGGAGGAGCCGGTCATGGTGATATAGGTGTAAAGGGACTGGATGACCATGGTGATGGTGAGGCATTGGGGGCCAGGGAACCAAAAGTTTTGGAGGAGGTGGAGGGTGTGGGTGGTGTCCTAGATGTAAGTGGGGAATTCCTGGACCGGAGGGGAATAGGACAGTATTGAGATAGGTAGAGATGAATTCGGTGGAGCAGGAGCAGGCTGAGACGATGGGTCGGCCATGGTAGTCAGGCCTGTGGATCTTGGGTAGGAGGTAGAATCGGGTGGTGCAGGGTTCCCAAACTATGAGATTAGATTAGATTAGATTACATTACAGTGTGGAAACAGGCCCTTCGGCCCAACAAGTCCACACCGACCCGCCGGTAACCCACCCATACACCTACATTTAGCCCTTACCTAACACTACGGGCAATTTTGCATGGCCAATTCACCTAACCTGCACATCTTTGGACTGTGGGAGGAAACCGGAGCACCCGGAGGAAACCCACGCAGACATGGGGAAAACGTGCAAACTCAACACAGCCTGAGGCGGGAATTGAACTCGGGTCTCAGGCGCTGTGAGGCAGCAGTGCTAACCACTGTGCCACCGTGCCGCCCACTAAGGTTGAAGCTATGGGTGAGAGATCCCCTGAGGTGCTGAGATTATGTCCAGAGTCTGGGAGATGATGGTTTGGTGATGGAGGATGAGGTTATGGTCAAGGGGGCGATAGGAGGAGGCGTCATTCGAGTTGGTGCCTGGCTTCAGCGGTGTACAGGACAGTGCGCCAAACTACCACAGCACCCCCCTTGTCCACTGGTTTGATGGTGAGGCTGGGGTTGGAGCAGAGGGACCCTCATCATTAGCAAAGGTGAAAATTCATGCAACTCATTTTGTTGATATTCAGGAGGGACTTCAAATCTAATCTTCACTGAAACTGAGAAAACGGTTCTCTTCCATGTGCTCCAATGTACTGAAACATCAAGGATAAAGTCACAAAATGAAAGATGGCAGACTCATTCTCTCAAATTCACAATGTCAGCTTTGTGGAGAAACAGAGCACAAGCCAAACTGCTTGATACATGGCAGGAGGAAAAAAATCACGATGATATTATGAGCTGCTGGGTTGCTGTTATTTTGCTTCCAGTCATGACAGAAAATGCAGAATAAGCAGAATTCTGGAAGTATATTACTTGATCATAGAATCACGTGGCCAGTGGAGACCAGAAAGAAGACAAAGAGAGAAGAAAATATTTTAAATAAAGATACTGCCCATAGATTCTTCAGGCTGTGCTGTATGGGCTACAAAGAAACTTGGAGTAGGAGGGAAAAGATCCAATTGTCGAGGTCCACACAGATATCAACGATATAGGTAGAATGGAGAAAGAAGTGCTGTTAAGGACACATAAGCTGCTAAGTTCGAAAGCAGAACCAAAAATGTAATAATCTCAGGATACTACTGGAGCTACAAGCTAAATGGCACAGGGTTAATAAGATTGAAAGGTACATGCATGGCTCAAAAATTAATGAGGGAAAACTGGTTCAAATTCATGGCATATTGGCGCTAGTCTGGGAGGGAGCTGTTCTGATGGGATGGGCTCTATCTGAATCACATTGGTACCAGAGTCCTGACAAATCACATTACAGGGTTGCAGACAGGGCTATAAACGAAATAGTTTGCACGGGGCGGTGGCAGGGTGGTTCCACAAAGATTACAAAAATCAAAGTTCAAGGAAAAGGTGGGAGTACAGGTTAGTGGGGTTACCACAGAATAAAAGAAAGGAAAAGATAGAATGTGCAAATGTCACATTGCAGCAAGGAATCGTACAAGAGTAGGAAAATCTGAGAATGGAACAAAAGTCTTGTATGTGAATGTATGAGAATTCAGAATTAAGTTGATATCAGCCATATGGAAACAGCAAATTGTGATGTTATGAACAAGGAATTGAACAGGAAAAATATGATGATCAGTTGAATCTACAATGAATACTTTTTCTTTATTCTTCTGCCTTTATATTCTATGTTTATTTTTCTGTGTTTTAAGATGGTGCCAGAGAGTAGCAACACTTTTCATTGATTTTCTAACAAAATATACATAATAAATAAATATCAACTTTAAAAAATCAAATCAAATATGTTCTTCAAGATGTATGGAGTAGCACTCCTTCGATATATACATTGGCTCATGACCATGCAGACATAAAAACAGTGGAACAATGGAAAGGCATAGTAAGAAAGCTGCCAAGTGAAGGCGGCTACTTGAACAATCGCAGTAAACTAACCTTTGGTATGCGACATAAAAAGTTGTTTCCATCAGTAAGCGCAGTCATTAAATCACAGATAAAAGGCAGAATGTTGTTGACCTGGCAGAAATGCCACTTCCACTCGATTAACCACAATTGAGTCGAGATCACAGAGAGGTCATGCGTGTCTTATTAATACGCAGCAAACCACCAGTTTTTATTCTCTCCCACTTTGGCCAAGGTCAACTACCAAAGTAAATGCCAGAAGCAATTCAGCTTGTTATGAAATACAAGCTTACCTTGTTTTTGGATTCCAGAAAGATGTTTATTCCTGAGTGGTCCATAGCACATGTGGGACACAGCAGCGTCACAGACACCACATGACCAGTTCAAGCTTTTTCATTTACAACTGAAGGACCTGTGAAGGAATAGTGCTCCTGCGTGATGAAATGATGCAAAAACTAAAACCATGGGGCCTAGTACGGTGACTCCTGTGCTACAGAAGAGAGCACTGACAAATAACCAGACGATTTGGCCCCAGACCAATAAAAGCTGCAATTAGCAGGCTTGGGATAGTAAAGACTCAAAAACTCAAAAGTCTCAAGAACCATTAGATCTAGTCAAGAGTCAGAATTAGATTTCAGAAAATGCACAGATCTCTATTAAGTACAGTTGAGGCTCAGAAGAAGCTGTCAGGAGCTGATAAGGCAGACGGTCATTGGCACCAAGCTGCTGGCTGGGCAAAGGTACCTCCTTAAGAAATGACATCCTGCTCATAGGGACAAAAGAGCAGAGTGTGTCTGGGAATTGGTGCTGGAATATAGCCTCAGAACTTCAACAGATTACACCCCCACAAGAGACTGAATCAATAGAGGTGAGCAGGTTTATGGGCAATCCAAAGCCTTTTAAGGAAAGCTCAGAGGCTAGACGTTTGGATGTAAAGAGCTGAAAACCTTGAGAGGAAGACAGATTGTTCATGGGATTGTGCCATTCTCTGCCTATTAGCGTCTTGGTGAATTGATGACAAATTCACAGGATTCATCGGAAATGCATCTGCCATATGGCATAAACCATGTCATTTGCCTGTTAATTCCTATTTACCATGTTAATTCTAAAGTATAGAATAAATATTGCAAATTGTATAATATTCACTGAAGTGAACTTATTCTTTAAAAAGATTGACAACCTTGTCAAACCCACAAGGGTTTTAATTACAACATCTAATCCTCAAATGGGTAAGGCAAAGACTTCAATAACCACAGTAAACATGGGGCAATGTATTACTGAAAATTGCCATTTGACAGATAGGGCAGGGTGACCTCAAAGCATCAAATTAAATCATAATAAACCAAGGGTCTAATAAACTAAAAGCAACATCATTAATCAAGTTTTGCACTGTTACTTTCAACTTTAGAAGAATGTTAAAGGTGTGGATCAGAAACATTTCATTGTAGTGTTGAGACCAGAATATCACAAACACACAAGTGAACATTAATGTGCCATGCTCAGAATTAATGAATAACCTTGCAGTTAAAGAGCCTCTGGGGAACAGCAATCACAATATAATCAATGTTATTGTGCATTTGCATTATTTAGACAAAAACTAGGATCTTAATTCTAAACAAAGTGAGGGCATGAGGGGCAAGTGGCTAAGGTTGACTGGAAATTACATTACAAGATTAGATAAGCAAATCAGAGGTGCTGAGAAAGTCTATTATTTCACATGCCCATCATTCAAGCTCAACCAGAAAAAACCAGACCAACTCAATTGTATTCAGATTTCAACAAAATACAGTCACAATTTAAGGGAACAGTGTGCTGAGTTTAAGTTTGTGGAGATGTTTTTACACTAAAAAAGTACAAAACAAAGAATAAGTTTTCAGATCTGACTTGTTGCAAATACTTATTCCACGATGTCTGAGTAGCTAAAATACTGCATGTAAGTAAATGCTCAATATATTTTAGCTGTCGTTGAATCATTTACAAATAACACAAGTTACATGTCATTTTTTAAAAAACAATATTACATGATCCCAGCCATTTAGTAACTTTTGATATCAGGAACTTAACAAACCCAATTGTTTACTGTAATGCCAGTGTGAAAGAACAGCTGAAGTAGGGTCTCTTGACCCAGTCAGTATTTGCACTTGACTAGGAGGGCTGATGTAGCATAAGATCTGAAAAAAAAGGAGCATGAATAGGCCATTCAGCTCTGTGAGGATGAAACACCATTCAATAAGATCATGGATGATCTGATTGCGACTTCCAATCCACTTTCTTATGTGCCTGCCCCATCCCCAAAACCATAACACTTGACAAGCTAAGTTCACATTCTTCATTTTCAAAAGGACTAAATACAGTTGTACACAAAAGAAATTTGAAATAATAGTGGCCTTATGTACCCAGAGTAATTCTTATCTTTCTGTGGGATTGAAGTTAATGCATTTCAAAATACTTCCTCAAGTGTAGTCTCTGCAACTGAATCAATAAATGATTTGTTACACCCAAATCTGTATGGCACATTTCTTTGATCTTGCAATAGATAGCCCAACTACTTCTCATAGGGGATTTAGATCTGGGCAAACAAGGTAATGGGATCTTTGCATACCTGCTTTGTCAGGAAACAGGTTTCTGATCTTGATGCAAGAGGACACACAATGAAGGGCATTTTCTTCAACTCCACTTCAAATAAAAGCTTGTATTGTTCAAAAAGATGAAAAATTCATTTAGAATGAGACAATGAGTACAAGGATTTTCTGGCTTAACCTGAAAGACAATATTAGTTATGAAAAGAGGGGAGGTTAACCAAAGACTGCATGTGAAAATTCATACGTCTCGTTCTCACTGCCCGGATAATAACTGGTTTAAAATAGGAGCAAGCTAACCTATTGCAGTGATCCAAGGAATCAACATGAACTCTTGAAAGATGCAAATAAGAAATGTTTATTATGAATATATATTGAATGGTACAAGTGTATTCAATTCCCATAATTTAAAGACGTGCAGTAATTCCTACTTACAATTAACTAGAGATAGTAGCAAAGTCAACCCAAAGCCAGACATGTAATCTAATTACAAACTCGTCTGCTTGGGGTTAGTATATAGGAATGCATACGCTAGCAAAATTTATGGATGCATCAAGCTCTCGAGATTGAAGAAGGTTGAAGTTTTAAGACTGGATACCTTCTACTTCGATCAAACATTTCATAAATAATGATTGGCAAGAAACTAATGTAAAGTTCAGTCTAATTCTGATTCTTACAAGATGCAAGAATATTCCTGCATCAAAGCAGATTCAGTTTTATAGAATGTGTTAAATGTATTAAAAGGATGAAATCAGAATTTTTCTAGATAGATAGAATCCCTACCATGTGGAAACAGACGCTTCAGCCCAACCAGTCCATACTGACCCTCCGACCAGCATCGCACACAGACCCATTCCCCTACTCTTTCCCTGTAACCATACATTTCCCATGGCTAATGTACCTAGCCCACACATCCCTGAACATAATGGGTAAATTAACATGGCTAATCCACTTGCATATCTTTGGACTGACGGAGGAAACCAGAGCACCCAGCGGAAACCCACACAGACACAGCCAGAATGTGCAAACTCCAAACAGGGTGGAATTGAACCTGGCGCTGAGAGGCAGGAGGGCTAACCACTGAGCCACTGTGCCGCTATTTTAGGTTTCACATTTCAACTCATTTTTCAAGTTGCTCTTCTTTCTATCAGTTTAGTAACAAAGTTAGTGGGACCTCACTTCATTAATGGCTACTAAAATGCACAAATGCATACTATGATAATTTGCTCATTAATTTTCTATGGAAAAAGCATAGAATTCTCCAGTTTACAATGGTATAATAGAGTCACAGAGCTCTGAAACAGACCCTTCGGTCCAACCAGTCCATGCCGAATGTAAACCCAAATTAAACTAGTCTCACCTACCTGCGCCTGGCCCACATCCCTCTAAACCTTTCCATTTACTTATCCAAATACCTCTTAAAATGTTATAGCCCACCCCACCCACCAGTTCCTCAGGAAGTTCAATATACCTGTGTATCACCCTCTGAAAAAAATGTGCTCCTCACATCTTTTTTAAATCTCTCCCCTCTCAACTTAAAAATGTGCTCCCTAGTCTTAAAATCCCTCATCCTAGAGAAAAGACAACTACCATTAATCCTATCTATATCCTTCATTATTTTATAAAACGTTTCAGGTCACCTCTCAACCTCTTACACTGCAGTGAGAAAAGTGCCAGACTATTCTGCCTTTATTCATATCTCAAACCTTCCCAACCCAACAACATCCTAGTAAATCTCTTCTGAACCCTCTCCAGCGTATTAATATCCTTCCTACAACTGGTTGACCAGGAACGGACATAGTATTCCAGAAGAAGCCTCACCAATATCCTGTACAATCTACATGTGCTACGTGAACATGGCAAGAATAAAAGCAAGCCTACCTCTTCTTGGTTTATGCATACTCAAAGGCTGTAATGAAAATACCAGATGATTGCAACAAACCTCAAATAACTAGACACCACAATTCATTACAAGCCTAACTATACAGTACAGAACATATTTACCCAAATGAAAAGAGAATCTAAACCTCAAACACATCATTCAGAGGTTTAAACAGGGAAGGAAAGTAACAAATACCCTAAACTCAAAGTTTTTCCCTAGAGGTCCATTCAAGAACAGAATCTGGACAACTTTAATTAACTAATGTATCAAATGGCAGTTCTCATAAAACCTGCATCAGTCCAACAAATTATCTATCCATCAGCTTCTAAGCATGAAAGGATAAGCCTCTCTCTCTCTCTCTCTCTTCAATTTCACTACTGCTGACTATCAAACTTAAAAGCTTTTATCCTCCACAATTAATGAATCTTAAATGAGGACTTGCTGGTGTAACACTAGGGTTGACAAAATGCTTTATGACAATCCAATAACTCTAAAGCATGCAAGCCCAGCAAATATCTCAACTCACATTTCAGATTCACTTATCCATGCTCAGTCATGCGACACCTTCTAACACAGCCTAGAACATTAATATGTACTATCTGGCAAAACGCTTTACAACAATCTAATTGCTCTTATGGATGCAGCTATCCCAACCCATTAAGTTACAATACTGGTACTGTATCAGGGATAACATTTTAGGGATTAGACAATTTATAATTGGAAACAGACTTCTTTACCATTGTGCATGTATAAGAAAAGGATTTAAAAGTCCTCCATTTTTATTCCATGATCAGTCTGTTGTACTTTTATATTTAACAGGATTTAAAATTAGCTCAAAGTTGTGAATACGATCCTGACATTCAGAGCCTAAATTTGGTCTGAAACACTGATGCAGAAGGGGCTAAAAATACTGAAAGATGTTCAGAGTTATGGATTTGTGTTTAGAATTCATGCAACAAAATTTCAGAGACTAAGTTGAATTTACACAGCACTTTAAAATGGAAACACATTTATAATAAGATTAAAAATAAACAGAAGAACTGTTTCTGAAACAAACCTGCAACACTCCAATATTTCCTCTACCTTGAATTAAAAGGAAGACACCCAAGTACAGTGCACAAAGTGTAAAATGGAAAATAACCCAGAAAAACTGGGCTATGAAACCAAGTAATATCACTGCAGTTAAAGCGTTTGCTTTTCGCTGATTATTTGACAAAGCAGGTAAATCTTATATACGCTATAATTTTGGTAAAGCTTGGGCATGGTGAGGGGAAAGTCATCAGCCTTTAATAATAGATCTTATTTAATTTATTATTTGTTATTTAATTTAAAATATTAATTCATCCATATGAGGTGCCTCCCAACAGCTTCTACTAAGAAGTAATACATTTAACAGATGATGATTAATAACTTAAAAAATTGTTTGCTCTTATGGGCCAAATGAAAGATTTGTTTTAATAAAACAAAACTTTACCAAACTTAAATGTCAAGTGTAAACCAGTCAGTATCGGCTGAGTGTTATCCTTGACCCTTCCTCAATTCTATGTGGTTGCTCTACTATCTAATGCAACACTTTACCTCGTTTAATCTGTTTCAGAAACAAGCCCCGCACTGCTAAGGGTGACAACACTGCTCCTTTAACAAGGTTATGTTGTCCCTGGTTTTTTTCAAGAGGTTGTAAAAATGAACACCACTGATGCACGAAAGAGAAAAATATTATTTCAGCTTCTGCAAATACATGTCTTGGACAGAGTTTTTATCATACAGTCAAACAGCACAGAAACAGATCCTTCAGTCCAACTTGTCCCATTTGCCGACATGTGGCCCACATCCCTCTAAACTGGTGGCTCAGTGGTTAGCACTGCTGCCTCACAGCACTAGGGTCCCAGGTTTGATTCCAGCCTCGGGCGACTGTCTGTGTGGAGTTTGCACATTCTCCCCATGTCTGCTTGGGTTTCCTCCGGGTGCTCCGGTTTCCTCCCACAGTCCAAAGATGTGCAGGTTAGGTGAATTGACCATGCTAAATTGCCCATAGTGTTAGGTGCATTAGTCAGAGAGAAATGGGTCTGGATGGGTTACTCTTCGGAGGGTCAGTGTGGACTGGTTGGGCCGAAGGGCCAGTTTCTGCACTGTAAGGAATCTAATTTAAACCTTTTCTATTCATGTACCTAGCCAAATGTTTTTAAATGTACACGACAAAGTTCAGCATTGAGAATCCATCATGCCTGAAAGGTGATCATCAATTACAGGCTGATTAAGAACCAGCTTAGTTGTAATAAAGTCCTATGTTTTGCTCAGTATATCCAAATATAGAGTTTAAATACCAGACTACAGCATTTTCAAAGGCCACTTTCCTCTTTCATACAATCAATGAAACAATTCTATCTTCTCCGTAAGATTTAACAAAAATAGGTCCTCTTTAAGTGAGCCATTTGCAAGTCTCAAACTGCTCCACTGCATATCTTTTCAATCAAACACAAATACAGTTACTGCATTCTTAGCCAATACATCCTGCGGATGACAGAATACAAAGTAAATTAAACATGCTGAAGAAATCTTATACTCCACAAGCACCTGATGAAGGAGCAATGCTCCGAAAGCTAGTGCCTCCAAATAAACCTACTGGACTATAACCTGGTGCTGTGTGATTTTTAACAAAGAAAGAGTACATTACATTTTTATAACCAATGAAATTATAAATTTTCTTAAGTTATAACCTTTCATGATCAAAATTAGACAGCATTGAGTTGACTCATTTTCCATGGCCTGAACAAAGATTAAGGTGGCTGCTCTTCTTCTTCTTATACAGTCCCTCAAGAACAGGTGTGGCTTTTTTCCACTCTGGAGTTGTGGAATCCAATGATGGACCTGTCCACCTGATCACAACAGGGCAGGTGAAGTTTGAAGAGGCAGCTTTGGATGGGATGTTTAGATGTTTGCATGCTTCTGCTGTATTAGCATAACATCCTTCTTGGCCTGTCAGAATTGTACAGAATAGCTGGATCTTTGCAGGTGTTGATTACCATACACTAGTAGGGATACTGTGTTTCTTTAGGAAACCTTTGAGGTCGACCTTAAAGTCTCTTACCAAGCCAGAAGGGGCAGATATGTCAGGAGTTTGGAAGAGAGATCTTGTTTTGGAAGTCATGCTCGGCATCTGGATGATGTGGACTTTCTGATGCAGCTTGTAAGCAGTCTTTTTGATACACTGGATGCCCATTAGTTATTCTCTCCTCCACACACATACTTATAATTTAATTTTAGGTTGTCATCTTCACAGCTAGAAAAGGTCAATGCCACCAACACAGAAAGAATCATTGCACCAGTAACATCATACAACTAAAATTGGAGAAAGTTCTGATTTATCTCTTGGGAAGTTCAAATTCCTTGATGCTGGCCAGACAGTGGGCACCAGTATTGGAATGTCCATCCTACCAGCGGATATGCAGGATTTTGCAGATACATTGGTCATATATAGGGATTTGAAGTGTGACATTTATAAGAACAATAATTACACTCACTTTGAGGGTGAAGTGGATGAGAGACAGGAAAAAGAAAAGTTTAAAACCTTTAAGGTTTCATGTTAACTGGATGCCATCTTGAGTTTGTGGTATTGCCAACAGATGTCTAAATTTCTCAATTATGAAAATGACACATTGATAGAGAAAAACACAAGCTATTTAAAATTAAAACTCATGATTAGAGTTGCACTTTCAGCAATCCGAGTGACAAGTGAATTATATAACTTAAGAGTCTGATAGGCAGCATTTATAGAAGATTCAGCAGAGCTCCCAAGTCATACAAATTCTATTGCAGAAGTCATTCTGAATGCACCATCACTACATTTCCTAAAATGTAAGCACCACTGTTTAGTATGACCATTGAAGGCTGATCGCTATCAGCATTAGTTATTGGGCAAACAATCTTCTCAAAATCTGTATTTGTTTAAGACATTCTGGAATGCTATGCAGTACTAGCTTTTACGCAGGGATATAAAAGCTGATTCCAAACCACTACATTAGCAGTAGAAGGAAAAGAATGTCTTGCACAATATGACTCAATCAAGGATCATATTTCTAACTTTGATAGGTTGCTTTGTCATAATGCTCCCCACCTTATAATTCTGAGATAGTGAAAGAAATGGGTGACAGCTGAAATCCACCACTAGTCAATTTGTATACCAAAAGTAATTTGCATCTGACAGAATAAATGAATGTTTGGAAAATATATTCATCAGAAGTTTGAAACTACTCAAAATCTTTAGTAGAATACGACCATACCGCAACACAAGCTTTCATCTGAAAAATAGATGCTCAGCTTTGCAGAGGATTAAGAGCCAGTTGCCAGATTTATCTAGATCTTGTGATAGAGATGTGGAAAGGTTCATGTAATACTGCCAGAAAATGCAGAAGGACTAAATGAGGACTCAGCTATATACACTATGTTTAACAAATACCATACAACACCAGGTTATAGTCCAATAGGTTTACTTGGAAGTCTAGTTTTCAGAGCACTGCTCCTTCATCAGGTAGCTGTGGAGCAGCATAAGATAGAATTTATAGCAAAAGCAGAATTTATTCTTCCAAACGAATCTGTTGGACTATAACCTGGTGTTGTGTGATGTCTAACTTTGTCCATCCCAGTCCAACAACGGCATCTCCAAATCATAACAAATAGCATGACAGTGATGGAAAGTACCATTTCTGTGTTAAAGCTGCATGTATGAACTCTCAGTATTGACTTGCTTATGAAAATAAAGAAACATGAATTGGCTGCTGATTTAAGCCAATCATATGAAACTTCAAGTTGTTTTAGCGTTGAACTCATATGCAAAAAAAATTGTTTAGGAAGGTTATGGATTTTGTCAAGGACAAACCATGATTATGTATCTTTTCTAGATTTGGAATGAAAACAATTCAAAATAAATTAGATAGGCTCCAGGTCATTTTATCGGGTGAACTGTTACAGAAAAATGAAGTTTGAATATTCACCTCATCTAATTACTTCACAGGTACATGACCATGTCATATAGATAAAATTAATGAAATTAATTTCAAGAATGCCTCAACTGTATATTAAAGATACTTGTTAAAAAAAATTCTTGGATGTGGTCATCACTGCTCCCCAGTTGCCTTGGAGAAGGTGGTGAGAGCTGCTTTTTAGAACTATTACAGTCAATTGGTGTACACACAGTGCTGTTAGGAATGGAGTTCTATGATTGTGACCTAGCAATAGTATGGCAGTATAGGTCCAAGCCACATCTGTGACTCAGAGAGGATCTTGCTGGTGGTCGCATTCCCACACATCTGCTTCGCTCACCCTTCTAAATGGTAGATGTCACAAGTTTGGAAGGTAATGCTGGAGGAACTTTAGGTGAAATACTGCAGTATGTCTTGTTGATAGTATCCACATTTGGTGGCAAAGGAAGAAAATGCTGAAGGTGGTGACTGGGGTGTCTATCAAGTTGTTCTGTTCTCGATGATATCAAGCTTCTTGAGTGTTTTGTGAGCCAGGTAAGTGGAAAATATTCCATCACACTCCTGAACATGTACCTTGTAGCTGGTGGACCAGCAATGGGGAAACAAGGAGGTATGTTACTTGCCGCAGAATTCCTAGCCTCTGATCTTGCCACAGTATTGATACAGTTGATCCATTTCAGTTTCTGTCAATGGCAACCCCAAATATATTGATGAAAGGGATTCAGTGATGGCAATGTCATTGAACTTCAAAAGTGGGATGGCAGATTTCAGACGTAAAGACGTTCATGGCTTCGCACTTCTTGAAAGATTGTGGATATCTTTTGTTTAAAAAGGCATCAAAGAATGTTGGAACTGTTTTCTCACAAAAAAGAAATTTATTGGTTATCCCACATCTCATTACAACTACTTATTTACTACAGACTACCTGCTTGGATTTATGACTGTCAAGTTTCAGTTACTGCTTAAGATATTTTTTGGGTTGCTGGTGCCCAACCTGAAGAAAAGGAGCTTTGCAGCTTAGCTCTCTTGTTCCTGGAAGAATCATCATAATGAAATCCCATATGAAACTTAATTGTTCTTTTGAAGAGTATCTGGAAGAATCATGGATACTGTGTTCTAGGGAAGCTAAATTTACAAAGATCAGGAGACAACTGTCTATGCTTGATTATACCTGTCTAAACATGCCAGACTAACAGCTTTCTGAGCATTCTATATCTCATATGTTTTGCCTTTGAGAACTGAACATCATTGACAAGATCTCTCTTTATCCCAATGTTTCATTTCCTAGTTTGAATGGGCAGTTTTGGGATTATTATAAGGAGGGGTTGAGATTTATACTTGCATATTTCAAATTCATGTTAACTAGCTTTACATTTTTGCCAATTAAGTCTCCATTTCTCAATAAATCAATAATTTTGTTATTGCACCACAAGTGAAGCTCCTTTGTCATCACCTCTCCAAAAGTGGTATCAGGACTTATTGCTCAAATCATTTCCAAAATTCATAACTAATCTTTCAAGCAATTTAAGACAAAAGTTGGCAATTCAGATACATAGGAAGGGAAAGGAAAGGAAAAAGGAACTATTTCACCCCTTCTAGTCACTTACATTTTAATTCTCAGTTGCTGCAGTACTGGAAAGGGCTTGACTAGTTAACCATAGCCAATAATTAACCCAGAGTAACAACTTTATCTTCAAAATAGGCAAAGGCGCGAAAAAATCTAGTTGACACTATGAAGGAAAGTGATTAAATACACAAAGAAAACAGTTTTAATGGCGTGCTGGCTGAAGCGCCGTTAAAAGGCGGCAGCATTTGATTTGTTGAATGTTTTACTTTATCCATGGTAGACACTTATTAAACAAAGGAGAGTCAGTTATGGTGTAATGATAATGTCAATGGACTCCTAATCAAGAACCTGAGCTGAATGTTCTATGGATGTGTTTTAATCCCAACATGGCAAAATTTGAATTCAATAAAAATTCTGAAATTAAAAGCTTTCCTAAAAAAACACACTAGTGGACTGCCCCAGTTGAATGACACTAAAAAGGGTGTTAAGATAACCTCCTCTAAAGTATGCCCACAGCTGGACAGCAGCACATATAGCCGCTGTGCACAATTACCTGTCAATACCTTTAAACCACTAATAAAAAGGAAACCTGCTAGCAGTCTTTTAGCAGAACATTATTCTATGCATACCTTTTGAATATCACAAACTGAACTACAAAGACTAACAGGGTAAAAACAATGACTGCAGATGCTGGAAGCCAGATTCTGGATTAGTGGTGCTGGAAGAGCATAGCAGTTCAGGCAGCATCCGAGGAGCAGTAGCAGCCTTTTATGTCTGTGTGCATACTCATGCTTGGGTTCGGCAGAAAATTGCATTCTACATAGGAACAAACAAAATCTTGTTTCTATATCTGGATTTAGTCAGCACTTCGGGATGTAATTTTAAATGTTTCATACCATGTATAAACATTTCTCAAGCAAAATCCAAAACAATTTAACATTAAAAGTATTATATCCCAAAATTTCTCCCATTTTTAAAGTTTCCCATCCTACAATTCTCCAGTACCGCAGTCAGCCAAGCCAAGGTTTTTGTTGCTGGTTAAGAAGGGCACGAGCATATAAACCATTGTCAACAAATGGCAAAAGCTGCTAACAGAAGTTTTGACACCTTTTGTCCTGATCATCATCATCATTAGCAAATATACAGTAGATACTTTGTAACAATATGAAGATAGAATTGAACACTAATGAATCATATGTTAATACAGCCCAGAATCACATTGCTTCCTGTTTTCCTTTACACACAAATAAAGATTGAGTCGTAACATTTTCAGTGTATTTTTGCTGCAGAAGTCTTAAAACGCGTTCTAACTCTTGTAGGCAAAAGATAAAAAGAACTCAAGTCTTTTTGAAATTTTGCATATGCTAATCTCTCAATTGATTTGCAACAATAGACAGCAGCCAATGGTCTTATAGGTATGCAATGATATTTATCAAGTGGGTCATTTAGTCAACAAACCATTCACCGCCTGTGAAACATTAATTACTAGGAAAGATCATGTTGTATGCATCTTCAACAGATTTAAACGGTAAAGAAGCAAAGAGTTTGTGAGCACATCTTTGGAAAGATGGAAAGGGAAAAACAAGCTCAGATTTTGAAAGCACAATGGTTTCCGGAAATTACACACAAATGAATATTGGTCAGAACAGGACTAAGATTGGATAGTTATCAGAAGTATAAGTCCCAACTGATCGCTTTTTTCTCTATAGACTACTGAGATTGATTGCAGAACTTGCCAAGGTCACTTGCACTGAGATTCTGTGATTCAATGTATACTTGGGAATCCACTTGTAAACCTTTCTGATCTTTAAGTAAATGAAGTACAGTAATAAAACATTTTAATGAGCTTCTAAATCACAAACAGCAAAAACGCACGTGAAAATTCTTTTCCAGATGAATGCATTACATTTTTGGATTTGACGTTACGACCTGTGGAGTTGAAGAGATCACTAGAAAATGTACTCTAGCAGTTTAAAAGAGAAGACAGTTTCTATCATTTTGTAAACACTAGGATTCAATGTGAAAAAGACTGTGGCATTGTGGCAATGTAACTAGAGATCTAGAGGTCCAGGCTTTGAGAACACAATCCACCCCACCAAGGTAGCTGGTAAAAATTTAAGTTCAGTTAATTAAATCTGGATTTAAAAGCTAGCCTCATGTCTACTGCCACAAAAACTCATTTCCTACAATTTGCTAACTGACAATACATTAGATTACTTACAGTGTGAAAATAGGCCCTTCGGCCCAACAAGTCCACACCGACCCGCCGAAGCGCAACTTACCCAGACCCATTCCCCTACATTTACCCCTGCACCTAACACTACGGGCAATTTAGCATGGCCAATTCACCTGACCTGCACATTTTTTTGGACTGTGGGAGGAAACCGGAGCACCTGGAGGAAACCCACGCAGACACTGGGAGAATGTGCAAACTCCACACAGTCAGTCGCCTGAGGTGGGAATTGAACCCAGGTCTCTGGCGCTGTGAGGCAGCAGTGCAAACCACTGTGCCGCCCATAACAGGTCCACAGCAGATGTCATATCCCTTGCCCTGCACTCTTCCTTAGACTGTCTGGACAACAAGAACGCCTATGTCATACACCTGCCTTCAACACCATTATCTTCTCCAGACTGATCTCAAAACTGTGACCTTGGTCTTGGCTCTGCCCTCTGCAACTGGATCCTCAGCTTTCTGACCCACAGACGGCAATCAGTGAAGATAGGTAATTACACCTCCTCCAAAACAGCACTCAACACTGGAGCTCCTCCTCCCCCCACCCAGGATGCATTCTCATTACCTTATTGTACTCCCTGTACATCAAAGACTGCGTTGCCAAATTCCAAACGAAGGCAAAAGTGAAGACTGCAGATGCTGGAGATCAAACAAAATTCCAAATGAACACCATCTACAAGTTCACTGATAACACCATTGCAATGGGACAGATATTTCACAATGATGAGTCAAAAGGGAGATGGAGACTTGGTGACGTGGTGCAATGAGAACAATCTCTCTTTCAATGTTGCCAAAACTAAAGAACTGATCACTGACATCAGAAAGAAAGAAAGAGAACTTGCCCTCATCAACATCAATGGATCTCAGATGGAAAGGATGGAGAGCATTAAATTCCTCAGATAAGCGACAACTTGCCGTGGACGTCTAGTGTAGATGCAATGGTAAAGTCGGCACAATAACGCCTCTTCTTCCTCAGGCAGCTCAGGAAATTTGGCATATCCCTAAGGACCCTCACCAACTTCTACAGATGCACCAGTGAAAACACTGTTCTGGTGTATAATGGCCTGATATGGCAACTGCTCTGCCCAAGACTAAAAAATTATAGAAGGTGGTGTGCACAGCCCAGACCATCATGGAAGCCAATCTCTCATTCATGGACTCCATTTATACAGCTTGCTGCAGCAGAAAGGCTACCAACATCAAAGACCCATCGCAACCTGATAATGATCTCCTACAACCTCTTCCGTCAGGAAGAAGATACAGAAGCCTGCAAACACACACCAGCAGATTCAAGAACAACGTTTTCTTGGCCGTTATTAGACTGATGAATGGACTTTCTCGCCTCGAATAATGCTGATCTTGTTAATGCTGTTCTCGCCTAGTGCGCATCCTGTGCAACGTAACCCGTATGACCCCGTCTAAGTTCTTTTGATCTGTACATCCTTGATTACTATTATCTGCTTGTTCTACTCGTAAATAAAACTTTTCACTATACCTCGGTACACGTGACAATAAATCAATCTGTAATCTGCCATTCCTACCCAGTCTGATCTATGTGACTCCAGATCCATAACAATTTTGTCCATTCTTATCTGCAATTTGGTCCAACTTGGTTCCAATTTGAATGGGAGATTGTCTTCCATGATGGTCTGGGCTGTGCAATTTGCCCTCAGTTCAAGGGCAACAAATGCTACCCTTGGCATCTCTTGCCACATCCCTTGAAAGGGTTGAAAGAGAATTAATTCAAAGAGATGCATCCACCTCACTAACTTCATGCTCATAAAAAGATGGACAAAATGTTACTGCCTACAAATAGATGGGTGTGACGACTGCTTGCTTTCTGCGTCCCACTTTTCCTGATCTATGCATACAGAAAGCTCGTTAGAATCAGTGCACTTCCAAGATTCATGACAAAAACTAGGGTCTATGAAAAAAGAATGGAAGCCAGCTAACTTGATTCGCACACAGAAGTGCCCAGAATAGTACAACTATGATACAGAATTTTCTTCATATATACTGTCTCAGGGGGAAAAAACTTCTCAAAAATCGCAAAAAAACTCTTATAAGATTGTATTAAAAGGAAAACAAGTTCTTTATATAGTTTCCTTCATTTATCAAATAGTCACAATGTATTATCTAAGACAGACAGTACCGTGAGAACTAACCGATACTGAAATAAGACACCAGCAGATCCAAACAAGATTAATTTATGATGATATCAAGGACATTTCAAAATGCAACCTACTTTGCAATATTTAGTAAGTTACAATGGTAATATATTCCACAATAAAATAACACGAAAATTCTGGCAGCAGCTCTGATAAAGTCTGAACCAGACTCTGACTAATCTGCTTTGCAATGCTGATTTTTTTGACACTTTTTTTCTGTCACAATGCATATTAACATAAATAAGTCAGCTCTAATAGAAAAGCTTTAATTTATGATTGAAAGACATATTTCCTCCCAATTAAAACAGCACGAGACAAAACCTGCACAAAAATGTGATTATAAGATGTTTGCGATTTAGATCACTTTCAACATGTAAATAACACCAATGGTTTTTTCCACATTGCGTTGAGATTGGCCATAATAGGGAAGAACTTGACATCTTGTCAAATGCTTTATTTTGAATGTACATCAGGACCATATTTTAAAATGAAGGAATATTCCATAATAAAACAGCACTAAAGTTCAAAAATCATTTGAAGACTAAACTACTACAAAGACAAAATGTGAAAGGTTTACTAAATATCAACCCAATTACAAAGCCATATGTCCTGTTCTGAGCTGGGCTGTCAAATTAAAGCTTCTCAGATTACAGCGATGCAATCGGCAATTGGATAAAGGTAAATTAAGGGAGAAAGTATCAAGGATAAGAACCTAGGTCACGAACCCAAACAAATTAAAAAATACAGGCAAACTGCCAGACTGGCAAGACAGAGCGGGCAGACATAAAGTAGCACACCTGATAAAGTTAAAGACAGTGACAGGACGGACACAAATAAAACTAAAGACGCATAATTTTACAAACGACATGGGACAGAATAAATAACGGGAGACGCACATAGGAGACTTATATGTGGAAATTCCTAGACAGGTGGTAAATCAGAATTTAGATGGGTCGAGTCTCCCACTCCATTTTGCTGGCAGATTTTTCTCGTTCAAATCATTTTTGCCCTCTCCCATTTTAAAATACATCTTGTCCAGAGAAAAATGTCAAATCCCATATATTCATGCAGCAACAAAAAATAATCAATAATGAAAACAACAAAACAAATAAACCTTTTTGAAAATGATTTTACGTTTATTTATATGATACAAATATTAAAGAGAAGGAAGCACAACCCAAGCAAAAGGATGTTTGCGCACTGCAGAGGCGCCATCTTCTTGGGGGCAGCCAGCCAACAGCGTTCGGATCCGATGTTAAAGATTTACAACGTTAATTTACAAAGGAGGAAAATAAAAGTATGCAATGGGATCGGGAGGTAAAAGAAAGGCAAAGAATTTGGGAAGGGGGAAGGAGTGGTGCGCCATTTATTCCTATTAACAAATGAAGAACATACAAGACACAGAGGAATTGGGACAATCTAAACAAAGAAAATGCAGGAGCCCGATTGTGAATAAAACGGGAATGGGGAAAGAAAGAGCGAGAGCCAACATCCAGTATCAGGCAACCTCAGGAACCCCTGGGCAAGAGGGTCAAGTGTGGAACCCCTACCCCGTAAACCCTCGGCAACAGCGAACCTCCAGCCCCAACAAAAGTGCCCTCAAGGAGAAGTGAATACCACCTCCACCCTCCTTCCAAACCCTCAGGCGACGGTGAACACACCCCACCCCGGGGAGGGGGGCAGTGATCCCAGCCTTCAGCAAATGTTAACACCGCGCCACCCCCTAACCAAGGGGACAGTTAACCCCGCGCGCTCCCCCTGCCCACGGGGACAGTAAACCCCGCGCCCCCCACCCCCGTCCACGGGGACAGTAAACCCCGCGCCTACCCCCCTGCCCACGGGGACAGTAAACCCCGCGCCTACCCCCCTGCCCACGGGGACAGTAAACCCCGCGCCCCCCACCCCCGTCCACGGGGACAGTAAACCCCGCGCCTACCCCCCTGCCCACGGGGACAGTAAACCCCGCGCCCCCCACCCCCGTCCACGGCGACAGTAAACCCCACGCCTAGCCCCCTGCCCACTGGTCAGTAACCCCCACGCCTACCCCCCCTGCCCACGGGGACAGTAAACCCCGCACGCCCCCCCTGCCCACGGGGACAGTAAACCCCGGGCCCCACCTGCCCACGGGGACAGTAAACCCCGCGCCTAACCCCCTGCCCACGGGGACAGTAAACCCCGCACGCCCCCCCTGCCCACGGGGACAGTAAACCCCGCGCCCCCCCTGCCCACGGGGACAGTAAACCCCGCGCCCCACCTGCCCACGGGGACAGTAAACCCCGCACGCCCCCCCCTGCCCACGGGGACAGTAAACCCCGCACGCCCCCCCTGCCCACGGGGACAGTAAACCCCGCGCCCCCCCTGCCCACGGGGACAGTAAACCCCGCGCCCCCCCTGCCCACGGGGTCAGTAAACCCCGCGCCTCCCCCACCCGTTCCCCTCAGTGACCGTTGGCCTCCCCGGTCTCGAGCTGCCGCAGGTTTGAAAGCGCGTCCGTTGATCGGCGGATACACCGGCGCCTTTACCTCCAGCGCCTGGCAGAGCGAGGGAAGGACGATCACCGCCATCAGAAGCAGCAGCATCCTTCGTCGACAAGGTAAGTGCGGGATCATCGCCGCTTCACTTTTCCGTTTGCGATACCCGATTGGATTTTAAATTCCACGGCGTTAAGATCGCTCTCTGACTGCCTTCTAAAAGAAAATCACACCCTTTCTCAGCTCCTGACTCAGTTGATGGTTCCAGTGAAGTGTGAGCGAGGTTTGGTGTTGTGTGCGATACCTGCACCGCCCTCTCCCATCCCATCCATTCCAAGCCGGTCCCGCCTCAGTCCATTCCCCCTCGACTCCAGGCCGGCTCGGCACCGCCACCTAGCGAAGCCAGCCTCCCTCCCCAATCCCGCCCGGCTTTCCGTCAGACGGCACCGCCATCAGACGCTGCAGTGTCTCAGAACTGGCTGGAGAGCTCGGTGCACTCCAGGTGCAGCGCCACCCGGCTTGGAGGACTAACTGGGAATTGCCTGTAGCGCCACTCCGGCTTGGAGGAGTGACTGGGAATCGCCTGTAGCGCCACCCTGGCTTGGAGGAGTGACTGGGAATCGCCTGCAGCGCCACTCTGGGCTTGGAGGAGTGACTGGGAATTGCCTGTAGCGCCCCCCGATTTGGAGGAGTGACTGGGAATCGCCAGCAGCACCGCCTAGTTTGGAGGAGTGACTGGGAATCGCCTGCAGCGCCGCCCGGCTTGGAGGAGTGACTGTTAATCGCCTGCAGCGCCATCCCCGGGTTGGAGGAATAACTAGGAATCGCATGCAGCGCCACCTCTGGCATGGAGGAGTGACTGGGAATCGCCTGCAGCGCAGCCTGGCTTGGAGGAGTGACTGGGAATCCCTGTAGGGCCACCCCGGCTTGGAAGAGTGTCTGGGAATCGCCTGCAGCGCCACCACCGGCTTGGAGGAGTGACTAAGAATTGCCTGCAGCGCAGCCTGGTTTGGAGGCGTGACTGGGAATCGCCTGCAGCACTACCCCTGGCTTGGAGGAGTGACTGGGATTTGCCTGCAGCGCTACCCGGCTAGGAGGAGGAGGAGTGACTGGGAACCGCTTGCAGCGTCGCCCTGAACAGATAGTAGTCATGATTTGGAGGTGCCGGTGTTGCACAGGGGTGTACAAAGTTAAAAATCACACAACACCAGATTATAGTCCAACAGATTTAATTGGAAGCACTCTAGCTCGGGAGCTCCGCTCCTTCATCAGAGGAGGAGTGAGTCGGAAATACACAGAGAAAATGTTAAAAATAACATTTCACAACTCAGGATGGCTGCTAGTGACAGTGGTGTTGCGCAAGTCTCAGTGTTAGGAGCACAACTTTTTACTTTAAACATTAATGACGTAGATGAAGGAACTGAGGGCATTTTGGCTAAATTTGTAGATCATGCAAATACAGATAGAGGGTCAGGTAGCTTTGAAGAGGCGGGGAGGCTGCGGAAGGATTTGGACAGGTTAGAAGAGTGGGCAAAGAAGAGGCAAATGGTGTACAATATGAGAAAGTGTGAGATCATGCACTTTGGTCGGAAGAATAGTGGCATGGACTATTTTCTAAATGGGGAGAAAATTCAGAAGTCTGAAGTGCAAAGAGACTTGGGAGTGCTAGTCTAGGATTCTCTTAAGGTGCAGGTTGAGTCAGTATTTAGGAAGGCAAATGCAATGATGGCATTTATTTTGAGATGATTTGAATATAAAAGCAGGGCTAAACTTCTGATGTTCTATTAGGCTCTGGTCAGACCACATTTGGAGTATTGAGTGCAGTTTTGGGCCCCCTATCTCAAGAAGGATATACTGGCACTGGAGCGTGTTCAGAGGAAGTTCACAAGAATGGTCCCAAGAATGAAAAGCTTAATATATGAGGAAAGTTTGAGGACTCTGGGTGTAGACTCAATTGAGTTTAGAAGGATGAGGGGAATCTAATTGAAACATATGGCATACTGAATGGCCTGGACAGAGTAGATGTTGGGAACATGTTTTCATTGGTAAGAAAGGTGAGGACCCGAGAGCACAGCCTGATTGTAAAGGAAAGACCTTTCAGAATAGAATTAAGCAGAAACTTCTTCAGCCAGCAAGTATTGAATCTATTGAATTCATTGCCACAGAAGACTGTGGAGGCCAGGTCATTGAGTACATTTAAGTTTGAGAAAGATAGGTTCTTGAGTATCGAGAGGATCAAGGGTTATGATGAGAAAGTGGGAGATTGGGGTTGAAAAACCTATCAGCCATGATTGGATGGCGGAGCAGACTCAAGAAAGAACAAAGAAAATTACAGCACAGGAACAGGCCTTTGGCACTCCAAACCTGTGCCGATCCAGATCCTCTATCTATAATTGCCGCCTATTTTCTCAGGAACTATATCCCTCTGCTCCCTGCCCATTCATGTATCTGTTGATACATCTTAAATGACGCTATCGTGTCTGCCTCTACCACCTCCACTGGCAACGTGTTCCAGGCACACACCACCCTCTGCATAAAGAACTTTCCTTAAACATTTCCCTTCTTACCTTGAATTCGTGACCCCTAATAATTAAGTCCCCCATTCTGGGAAAAAGCTTCTTGCTATCCACCCTCTGTATACCTCTGATAATTTTGTAGACCTCAATCAGGCCCTTCCTCAACCTCTGTCTTTCTAATGAAAATAATCCTAAACGACTCAGTTTTTTTGAGGAAGTAACAAAGAGGATTGATGAGAGCAGAGCGGTAGATGTGATCTATATGGACTTCAGTAAAGCGTTTGACAAGGTTCCCCATGGGAGACTGATTAGCAAGGTTAGATCTCACGGAATACAGGGAGAACTAGCTATTTGGATACAGAACTGTCTCAAACATGGAAGACAGAGGGTGGTGGTGGAGGGCTGTTTTTCAGACTGGAGGCCTGTGACCAGTGGAGTGCCACAAGGATTAGTGCTGGGTCCTCTACCTTTTGTCATTTACATAAATGATTTGGATGCGAGCATAAGAGGTACAGTTAGTAAATTTGCAGATGACACCAAAATTGGAGGTGTAGTGGACAGCGAAGAGGGTTACCTCAGATTACAACAGGATCTTGATCAGATGGGCCAATGGGCTGAGAAGTGGCAGATGGAGTTTAATTCAGATAAATGCGAGGTGCTGCATTTTGGGAAAGCAAATCTTAGCAGGACTTATACACTTAATGGTAAGGTCCTAGGGAGTGTTGCTGAACAAAGAGACCTTGGAGTGCAGGTTCATAGCTCCTTGAAAGTGGAGTTGCGGTTAGATTGGATAGTGAAGAAGGCGTTTGGTATGCTTTCCTTTATTGGTCAGAGTATTGAGTACAGGAGTTGGGAGGTCATGTTGCAGCTGTACAGGACATTGGTTGGGCGACTGTTGGAATATTGCATGCAATTCTGGTCTCCTTCCTATTGGAAAGATGTTGTGAAACTTGAAAGGGTTCAGAAAAGATTTACAAGGATGTTGCCAGGGTTGGAGGATTTGAGCTATAGGGAGAGGCTGAACAGGCTGGGGCTGTTTTCCCTGGAACGTCGGAGGCTGAGGGGTGACCTTATAGAGGTTTACAAAATGATGAGGGGCAAAGTCTTTTCCCTGGGTTGGGGAGAGAAGAAATAGAGGACATAGATTTAGGGTGAGAGGGGAAAGATATAAACGAGACCTATGGGGCAACTTTTTCACACAGAGGGTGGTACGTGTATGGAATGAGCTGCCAGAGGACGTGGTGAAGGCTGGTACACTTGCAACATTTAAGAGGCATTTGGATTGGTATATGAATAGGAAGGGTTTGGAGGGATATGGGCCGGGTGCTGGCAGGTGGGACTAGATTGGGTTGGGATATCTGGTTGGCATGGACGGGTTGGACCGAAGGGTCTGTTTCCATGCTGTACATCTCTATGACTCTATGACTCTCTTCATAGCTAACACCCTCCATACCAGGCTACATCCTGGTGAACCTCCTTTGCACCCTCTCCAAAGTATCCACATCCTTTTGGTAACGTGGCGACCTGAACTGTACGCAATATTCCAAATGTGTCCGAACCAAAGTCCTATACAACAGTAACATGACCTGCCAACCCTTGTACTCAGTACTCCGTCTAATGAAGGGATGCATGTCATATGCCTTCTGGATCACTCTATCGACCTGCATTGCCACCTTCAGGGTATATGGACCTGGACTCCCAGATCTCTCTGTCCATCAAATTTCCCCAGGGTTTTTTCATTTACAGTATAGCTTACTCTTGAATTGGATCTTCCAAAATGCATCAGCTAACATTTGGCCGGATTGAACACCATTTGCCATTTCTCTGCCCAACTCTCCAATCTATCTATATTCTGCTGTATTCTCTGCCAGTCCTCTTCACTATCTGCTACTCCACCATTCTTACTGTCATCTGCAAACTTGCTAATCAGACCACCTATACCTTCCTCCATATCATTTATGTATATTACAAACAGCAGTGGTCCTAATCAATGGGCTGAATGGCCTCATTTTTGCTCTTATGTCTTACTGTCTTGTGGTTATAGTCCAACAGGTTTGTTTGAAAGTCCTTCATTAGATTGCTAATGCTGCAGGTACATAGGATACAGAACTTATTAGTTAAAAATATAAAAGTGTCATACAACTGACGCGATGTATTAGACAAACCTAGATGGCTGCTAAATCTTTATCACTTAGTGTGGGGATGCAGGTTTCTATTGATTAATATGTAAATCCCAGAATTTCTTTCAAGTCACAGCACTTTCCCTCTCCCTCACACACACGCATGCACACATGTAGGTGTATGGGGTGAATTTGCATTTGCAGATTTGTATTTGCAGATGCATTGTATTTTGTTCAAAAAGCACACAATCCGTAGGCAATCAGTCAATGTGACATTCTAAAAAAATTCCTACTTTAGAAATTAAACCAGTCTGACTCCAGATTGGGATGCAGGCAGATTCTAACCTCAAACCTTTAATGCATTGTCTGAGCTAAGATGTCACCTTTTTTTATCCACTGATATAACCTTAAGTTATCTCAGGGCTGTGACTTGAAAGAAATTCTGGGATTTACATATTCAATGGAAGAGTGCCTCCCCATTTGAAGTGATTGAAGACTTAACAGCCATCTAGGTTTGTCCTTTACATCACATATGTTGTATAACACTTTGATCTTTTACTAATAAATTCTATGTCCTATGTATCTACCCCATTAGCTACCTGCTGAAGGAGTAGCACTCTGAAAGCTTATACTTTGAAATAAATCTGTTGGACTATAACCTGGTGTGTGATGTTTTTTAAACTTTGTCTACTCTAGTCCACATCACAGAAATTGTTGGAAAAGCTCAGCAGGTCTGGCAGCATCTGTGAAGAGAAATCAGAGTTAACGTTTCGGATCCAGTGACCTTCAGAGCTGGAGGAGGAGTGCTGAGAATCGTCTGCAGCACCATACCAGTGGGAATTGCACGCAGTGTCTCCGAGTCAGGAGGAGCAGTGACTGGGATTACTTGCAATGTCTTTATTTTTAAATTTCATAATCATATTTATTATGGTCAATAAATGACAAGTGGAAGGATCTCACTTTACCTTCTACTTAGTTACTTCCACAAAATGCAGATCAAGAGTCTCGACCTTCATTCCTGTCAAAAGTACAAAAGATAGCATTCCTAAATTGTAACTGTCTTGGTGCAACACATTATTGAAAATTAACTAGAATCTCTATTGTGTGTTCCTGGAGCTTGTGATGTTGAAATAGCAGGCAAGAAGCTCTCATTCAATCAGGGAAAAGAACTGATTGGGAGAGCCTGCAATGTCACCCCAGGTAGGGAAGAAGAGTTACTGGGATTGCCTACGTGTCACTCAGTGTTGCTGGACTCAAAGGCTCTGAGAAGAAAGACCTACTCAGTCTTTCTTGATGGCCACCAATGTGCCACAGTCGCAGAGTGCCCACTACACCTGATCCAACCTAAAGCCACCTTACTCAGCATCTGTGTGGAGGCACTGGGCTTCTTAACAAGAAAACACTAAGACTAATTTGATGATAATGATCAGGAGATCCAGATCTTCTAAACTGTCAATGCAGTGTTCTTGAACTTGCAGCTCCACCAAAACTCAAGTGAGAAGAGAGAAGTCTTTAACCACCTGAAAGTCGAGGTGCGACAAATGGTGAGTAGAAAGAACGCAGGATACTAACAATTCATCAATAACCATCGCGTACACAGCTTCTTCAGCTCAATCAAAGACATCTATAGCACAAATACCCAGGGACCTATTCCACTGAGAGTTAAAAATGGAGAGTTGGTCATCAAAGACTGAGAGGCAGTCAACGCCTGCTGGAGACAGCACTTTGAGGACCTCTGCAATCAAGACTTAGCCTTCGGTACAAGTGCTGTCAACACCATCTTGCAACACACTGCCTATAGCCATTTTAGCACACCTTCAACTTGCTACAAGGTCAACACTCAAAAAACACCAAGGCCTTGGGCACTGATGGAATCTCCACAGAAGGGGATAATGCAGAAGGAAGAGAGCATGCCAGGAGATCTCAGTGAGGCCGTAAGTGTAACCATCTTCAAGAAATGAGAGGGATTCCCTCCTGGCTACTACAGGCAAGGTGATCGCAAGATCCTCTTCAACTGTCTTCATCAAGTGACTGAACAGCTCCTTCCTATGTGTCAGTGTGGCTTCTGCCTGTCAGAGGCACAATTGACATGATTTTCAGTGTGCAACAATTCAGGAAAAGTGCAGGAAACGGTATGAACGTCTGTACATGGATTCCTTTGATCTCACAAGGGCCTTTGACTTGGTCAACTGTGAAGAATTGTGGAATATCATCCTCAAATTCAGCTTCCCACAGTCATTTGTCACCATTCTCCACCTGCTTCACGATGACATCCATCAACTGGGTAGAGGAGTGACAGGAATCGCCTGCAGTGCCATCCAACCAGAAAGAGTGACTTTTCATTCATGGGATGTGGTTTTTGCTTGCTTGGCCAGCATTTATTGCCCATCATAATTGCTCTGGACTTCAGCGTTTTGTTCATTTTGAGTCACTGCTGTAAGAAAGTTTGGAGCTCTACATAAATTGTGTATCCATGAGCAGGTTATTCTTTTGCAAATGCTGCTTGATAGCACTATTGACAATGACTTCGATCACTTTAGTTGAACATCAAGAGTAGACTGATTAGGTGGTATTTTGTCAGATCGGATTTGTCCCTTTTTGTGGATAGGGCATAATTTGGTAATGCTGGGTAGATATCTGTAATTTACCTGGACTGGAACGACTTGGCTTGGTTCATAACTAATTCTGGACAACAAGTTTTCAGTACTATTACCAGAATGTCATCAGGGCCATAGCCTTTTCTGAACCCAGAGCCTTCAACTGTTTATTCATATCATATGGGGTGAATTGAATTGGTTAGAAGCCTGGCATCTATGATGCTGAGAACTTTGGGGAAGGCCAAGATGGATCATCCTGGCCACTTCAGGCAGAAAATAGAAGCAATTGCTTCCATCTTACCTTTTGCACTGTTGTGATGGGCTCTCTTATCATTGAAGATGCGAGTATTTATGGAGCTTCCTCATCCAGCGAGTTTGCTTAATTGATCAATATCATTCGTGACTGGATGTGACAGGACTGCAGAGCTTGGGTATGATCTGATACTTCAGGGATTGTTTGCACAATCTATTGCATGCTATTTCCATTGTTTAACATGTAAGCAGTTCTGAACTGTAGATGTACAAAGGTGACGACAAATTTTTAAAATCTGCTTGGCATTGCTCCTGGTATGCCCTCCTGTAATGATCCTCTAGCCAGGATTGATCTCCCAAATAGATGGTAATTGTAGAGTAGGGCATGTTATAATGAGGTTTCAGATTGTTATTGAATACAATTCTGCTGCTGCTGGCCCACGTGCCACATGGGTACCTAGTTTTGAGTTGCTAGATCTGTTTGGTATCTGTCCCAATGATATCTTTTCAATGTGAGGCTTTGTCTTCAAAGTATAGCATTACCAAAACTTTAGCACTACCCAACAAGGTAGTGGTGGTGAAGGGCTTTTGCTTGAAATGTCAATTTTCCTGCTTCTCGGATGCTGCCTGACCTGCTGTGCTTTTCCAGCACCACACTCTCGACTGTAGTGCCACGCAGCCAGGGATAGTAAATCTGTATTGTGCAGTGCCCCACTCTGCCCTTAATGGTCAAAATCTGCTATCACAGAGAAAAATGTCTTAAGCAGTACCCAACAAGGAGGATGCATGGACAGTGCCACTTAACGAGAAGAGAGTACCTTCTATGCATTGGCATGCTGTGTTACATGCATTTTCATGCCTCTTGTAAGTATGTCTCTAAACAGAATTTAATTGAAAGAAGTGTGCATTGCATATTTTGTTCTTTTCATCATTTAATTTTTATAGACTACACAAGATATATTCAAATGAGCAAAGCAGTAATATGCATCATCGACTTGTATTAATAACTTAGTTACAATTTTGAAGAAAGTACTGGTGTAACTGAATGCTGTACCTGAGTTACCAGAAGGCATTTGATGGTGTGCTGCCTAATGTATTTGCTGTTTGGGTTCGAATCATTTAGTGGTTTAGATTGGGAAACCAACTGTCTTCTATTTATAAGATATTGTCCCTTATTTTGACGGCATGGATGGACACAATTTGTTCCCTATCACTATGGCAGCCAACAGAGAAATGAGCCTCAGAGTGTCAGTTGCATGAATTGTGAAGATAGAACTTTTTTTTCCACTAGATGGTACTGTGCTTTGGTTTCCTACAGCAGTGCACAAATGCAGTAGCTCACTGGTGAAGATTGATATGGAAATTGAATAATGTAATGTCAGAATTGGGGTAGACACCTTAACACCAGAAAGTGGCCACAGAAGGAAGCATACATTTTGAATAAACCTTGAGATATGCGTAAGAATAACCTTAGCATTGTTTAAATAGATTGCAGACATTCTGCTGTATCAGTCTGGAATAGAATTCAAATGCTTAACACTTTGAAGTAGTTTGAAAGTTTAAGGCATCCTGACATTTCATTTCTAAGAATTATGGAAGAATAAAAATTTCATTTCCTACTGTGGACTGCAGAGGATACGTGACCACCTAGGACAGAATCAAAAAGTGTGGTGCTGGAAAAGCACAGCCAGTCAGGCAGCATCCAAGGAGCAGGAGAGTCGACGTTTTGTGCATAAGCTCTTCATTGGGAATGGGCGGTGGGGCCAGGGGGCTGAGAGATAAATGGGAGGGAGGTGGGGTTGTGGGGAAGGTAGCTAGGAACGCGATAGGTGGATGAAGATGGTGGAGGATGCTGATAAGTTGGAGTGGAGGGTAGAGCGGATAAGTGGGATGGAAGGTGGACAGGTAGGACAGTTCAAGAGGGTGGTGCTGAGTTGGAGGGTTGGATCTGGGAGAAGGTGGGGGTGAGCTTATCCTAGATCCAATCCCTCCCCCCACATTACTCTAGCTCCAATCTTCCAACTCTGAATGCGTACAAATGCTCCCTTTCCTTGCTCTTACGGTGAGCAGTACTCACCTACCTTCCTCTCACCTCAACCCCTCTGCAGATCTTTTGTGGTGACCAGCAACCCTCTCCACACCACTCCATGGTTGAAGCATCCTCTTGTTTTATTTCTTAAGCATAGGTCACTTAAAAATCTCTCTTAAAAATCTCTACAGGAAGAATAGAGTGTCTTTAGATAGGGTTTGGAAAAGAATTTGTGGGAATAGTTCTGTAGTTCTATGGAGAAGGAACTTCAGTTAAACTAGGACAACTCTCCTTGAGAAAAGAATGTTGAGTGGAGATACTCATGAGGATCTGAACTAAAATCTATTCCCATTGGTTGAAACGTCAAGAGCCAGAGGGGACCAATTTAAGGTAATTTGGCAAAAGAAGCAATGAGAAATTTCTTTTGTGTGCAGTGAATTGTTAGGATTTGAACTGCACTGCCTGAATATGGTAAAGACAAGTTCAATTGAAGCATTCATGAGGGAATTGGATCATTATCTGGAAAGGAAAAGTGTGCAGGCCAATTGACAAAAAGCATACTATTGGGATGAGGTGAATTGCTTCTTCAGGGGACCAGCATGGACACTATGCTGAGGAGCTCCTGGAGAAATGTCCTGGAGCTGAGATGACTGACTACCGACAATTGCAATCACCTTCCTTTGTCTTAGGTATGACTCTGACCAGGTGAGTCCACATTGCTGGGTTTTTTATCTGTGTTGTAGTAATATCAAAGCAGCTGGTTTTGGACGCTGCGAGCTTTCATCCACTAGCCTCACCACAACATCATGGCACTTCTCCAATTCAATTCAAATACAATCCAGAGAATGCTGGAGAAACTCGGCAGATTTGGCAGCAGTGTGGGGAGATAAATGGCATTAAGATTTTGAGTCCGGTATGACTCGTCTTCAGAACTTCAGCAAGTTGGTAGTGTAGGTTTCTGCACAGTTTGTCAAGGATATCAGTCCAGTGACTTGGATGTGGTCAGTTAGCTATTTTGAGACATTCAAAATAAGGAGTTCTATATCAATATAGTCTGGGCAGGGGTCTCAGTCTGGCAATCAAATCATTGGTTTGCAATTGCTGACACTTTTTTTCACTAGGTGGTTCTGTGCTTTGGTTTCCTACAGCAAACACAAATGCAGTACCTCACCGTTGAAGGATGATATGGAAATATTATAATTTAATGTCAGAATTTGGATGGATACATAATTACTAGAAAGTGGATGCAGAAGGAAGCGTGCATTTTGAATAAACCTTGAGGTATGCTTACAGATAACCTTAGCATTGTTTAAATAGAATACAAGCATTGCTACTGTGTCAGTCTGGAGTAGAATTCAAATGTTTAACACTCTGAAGTGGTTTGAAACTATAAGACATCCTGGCATTTCATACTTCAGAATTTTGGATGAATCATAATTTCAGTTACTGCAGAGGATACACACTGCCTCCTAGGACAGTAGGAAATAGACAATAAATGCGGCCTTATTCATTTCATGTTTCAAGAACAAATTTAAAATGTAGTTGAATGAGGTTCAAATTGGTAAAAATCCTTAATGACATACTTTTGACGAGAATTTATGTAGCTTAAGTGAATTTAAATTTGTACTATAAAACTAGTTATTGCTGTTTAATAGCCATAAAGTGCAGGTACTCTTCTAAGTTGAGATTGAAGACGTATTCCTAGTGCACACTTGGGAGCTCGTTCTGCCTCTGATGATTTTAACCTGAGACTGTATGTAAAGGGCAAAGAAACTTAATTTCCACAACTGCTGGCATCTATCTTAATGTAATTATGGATCTACCAAAGATGCATGCAACACTAACTACTAGTGCTAATTGATTAATTATTAAACTAATATGTTACCAATTCTCTTTATCTGGATTGTGTTTGACAATAAATAAGTTTGTTTAAGTTATTGAGAATTCGGGGCATCAGGAATCCCACATGCAAAATAACATGCCTTTCAATCTAGGTGAGCATACCAAAATGTTTGGAACAATAACTTTTTTTTGTACACAGGATGAGGGCATCCTTGGCTGAGCCAGCATTTATTGCCCATCCCAGAGGACAGTTAAGAGTTAACCACATTGCTGTGGTTCTGGAGTCATTTGTAGGCTAAGAATGGCAGTTTCCTTCCCTAAAAGATATGAATGAATTGATGATATTTAGATCTGTTAATATCAGCTCTTGAACAATATTGGATTACTTTCTCATTATTCAGGATCTCTTACTAAATAGAATTACGTTCATGTTTCTGTGTACACAGCCATGTCCTATGCCAAAATATTAAGATTTCTTCAAATATAGGCCTTATTGCTATCCTGAGATAACATTTTTCCCTAAAGATGGTGGTGTATACTATCCTGAGACAATATGCTTCTCTTTGTATTAGTCCCAGAGTACTTAGGGAAGGCTAAATGATAGGACAGCTGATGAACAGTGGCAGATATTTAAGGAGCTTCTCAATTCCTCACAACTAAAATATATCCCAGTGAGAAAGAAAGATGGTATTGGGGATAAAAAACATCCACTGCTAAACAAGGAGGTCAAGGACAATATAAAGTCAAAAAACTAAGGCATACCATATTGCAAAGGTCAGTGGCAGGATGGAAGATTGGGAACCTTTCAGACATAAACAAAGGGATATTTAAAAAATTAATAAAAAGAGCTAAGACAAATTATGAAAGAAAACTAGCACAAAATATCAAAAGAATAGCAAAACCTTCTATTAGACAATTGACAATAGGTGCAGGAGTAGGCCATTCTGCCCTTCGAGCCTGCACCACCATTCAATATGATCATGGCTGATCATCCTTAATCAGTATCTTGTTCCTGCCTTATCTCCATAACCCTTGATTCCACAATCCTTGAGAGCTCTATCCAACTCTTTCTTAAATGAATCCAGAGACTGGGCCTCCACTGCCCTCTGGGGCAGAGCATTCCACACAGCCACCACTCTCTGGGTGAAGAAGTTTCTCCTCATCTCTGTCCTGAATGGTCTACCCCGTATTTTTAAGCTGTGTCCTCTGGTTCGGCACTCACCCATTAGCGGAAACATATTTCCTGCCTCCAGATTGTCTAATCCTTTAATAATCTTATATGTCTCAATCATATCCCCTCTCAGTCTTCTAAACTCAAGGGTATACAAGCCCAGTCGCTCCAGTCTTTCAGTGTAAGGTAATCCCGTCATTCCAGGAATTGACCTCGTGAACCTTAGCTGCACTCCCTCAATAGCCAGAATGTCTTTCCTCAAATTTGGAGACCAGAACTGCACACAGTACTCCAGGTGTGGTCTCACCAGGACCCTGTACAGCTGCAGAAGAACCTCTTTGCTTCTATACTCAATCCCTCTTGTTATGAAGGCCAGCATGCTATTAGCCTTCTTCACTACCTGCTATACCTGCATGCTTACCTTCATTGACTGGTGTACAAGAACACCCAGATCTCTCTGTACTGCCCCTTTACCTAAATTGATTCCATTTAGGTAGTAATCTGCCTTCCTGTTCTTGCCACCAAAGTGGATAACCATACATTTATCCACATTAAACTGCATCTGCCATGCATCTGACCACTCACCTAACTTGTCCAGGTCACCCTGTAATCTCCTAACATCCTCATCACATTTCACCCTGCCACCCAGCTTAGTATCATCAGCAAATTTGCTAATGTTATTGCTAATACAATCTTCTATATTATTAACATATATTGTAAAAAGCTGCGGTCCCAGTACTGATCCCTGCGGGACCCCACTGGTCACTGCCTGTCATTCCGAAATGGAGTCATTTATCACTACTCTTTGTTTCCTATCAGCCAACCAACTTTCAATCCAAATTAGAACTTTGCCCCCAATACCATGCGCCCTAATTTTGCTCACTAACCTCCTATGTGGGACTACATAAAAAGCTTTCTGAAAGTCCAGGTACACTACATCTACTGGATCTCCCTCGTCCATCTTCAGAGTTACATCCTCAAAAAATTCCAGAAGATTAGTCAAGCATGATTTCTCCTTCATAAATCCATGCTGACTCTGACCTATCCTGTTACTACTATCCAGATGTGTTGTAATTTCATCCTTTATAATAGACTCCAGCAGCTTTCCCACCACTGAGGTCAGATTAACTGGTCTATAATTTCCTATTTTCTCTCTCCCACCTTTCTTAAAAAGTGGTACAACATTAGCCACCCTCCAATCCTCAGGAACTAATCCCGAATCTATCGAACTCTGGAAAATATTCACCAACGCATCCACGATTTCTCGAGCCACCTCCTTCAGTACCCTGGGATGTAGACCATCAGGCCCTGGGACTTATCAACCTTCAGACCTAACAGTCTCTCCAACACCAATTCCTGGCAAATATAAATTCCCTTCAGTTCAGGTCCTTCAGCCACTGTTACCTCAGGGAGATTGCTTGTGTCTTCCCCAGTGAACACAGATCTGAAGTACCAATTCAATTCTTCTGCCATTTCTTTGTTCCCTGTAATATATTCCCGTTTCTGTCTTCAAGGGCCCAATTTTAGTCGTAACCATTTTTTTGCCTTTCACATACCTAAAAAAAACTTTTACTATCCTCCTTTATATTATTGGCCAGTTTACCTTCTTACCTCATTTTGGATAAAATAGAAGTGGAGCGGATGCTTCCACTTATGGGGCATTCTTAGACGAGAGGTCTTGGTCTTAGCAAATCTTAAAACAGAGTTAAGAAGAAACTACTTCTCCCCAAAGCGTTGTGAATCTGTGGAATTCGCTATCCCAAAGTGTGGTGGATGTTGGGACAGTGAGTAAATTTGGGGAGGAATTAGACAGATTTTTAATTGGTAATGGGTTGAAGAGAAATGGCAATAAGGCAAAAAAATGGGATGAGGAGCATATCAACTATGATTGACTGGTGGAACAGTCTCTATGGACTGGATGGCCTAATTCTGCTCCTACATCTTATCTTATGCAGTGATTCTAGAAATAATGGATGCATTGGTGGTCATCTTCCAGGATTCTATAAACTCTGGAAGAGACCTTGCAGATTGGAGGGGAGACCAATAAGCCCAACATTGGTAGTTGGGCAAATTCTCGAATCCTTTATCAAGGACTTTATAATGGAGAGTTCAGAAAGCAATGACAGAATCAGACAGAGTCAGCATGGATTTATGAAGGGAAATCATAATTGACAAATCCGTTGGAATTCTAGGAAGATGTAATTAGTAGAGTTGACAAGGGGGAAAAGTGTTTGACAGAGTTCTGCATAAGAGATTATTGTGCACGATTAAAGTGCTTGGGATTGAGGAAAGTGTATTGAGATAGATAGAAAACTGTTTGGCAGAGAGGGAACAAAAAGTAGGAATTAATGGGTCCTTTTCAAATTGATGAGGATGTTGAGGTTCTTCAGCATGATCTGGACAGGTTGGGTGAGTGGGAACATCAATGGCAGATGCAGTATAATTTGGATAAACGTGAGGTTATTCACTTCGGAAGCAAAAACATTAAGGCAGATTACTACCTGAACGGGTGTAAACTGGAAGAGGAGAGTGTGAAGCGGGACCTGGGTGTCCCGCTGAAAGTAAGCATGCAGGTGCAGCAGGCGGTAAAGAAGGCAAATGATATGTTGGCCTTCATTGGGAGAGATTTCAAGTGCAAGAGAAGAGATGTGTTGCAGTTATACAGAGTTTTGGTGAGGCCATGCCTAGAATATTGTGTGCAGTTTTGGTCTCCTTTTCTGAGGACGAATGCTTTTGCTCTCGAAGGTTTACTAGGCTGATTCCAGGGATGGCAGGACTGATGTATGAGGAGAGATTGACTAGATTAGTATTTTTGCTGGAGTTCAGAGAAGTGAGGGGGGAATCTCATAGAGACTTACAAAATTCTAACAGGACTAGACAGGGTAGATGTAAGGAAAATGTTCCTGAAGGCGGATGCATCCAGAATTAGGGGTCACACTCGGTGGACTATTTAGGACGGAGATGAGGAGACATTTCTTCACCCAAAGAGTGGTGAGCCTGTGGGTTTCATCAGGAAGTAGTTGATGTCAAAACATTGAATGTTTCTGGAGACGGCTAGATATAGCACTTGGGGCAAATGGGATCAAAGGTTATGGGGAGGAAGCATGATTAGGCTATTGAGTTGGACAATCAGCCGTGATCGTGATGAATGGTGGAGCAGGCTCGAAGGGCCGAATGGCTTCTTCCTGCTCTTATCTTGTATCTTTCTTCGCTGTACATACTACTTGTTGTTATGATAGTTCTGTACATGTTTATTTGCAAGTGTTTGATTCTCTCCTGATATAATATTCATGCTGCACTGTTACAGATTTGCTCAACTATAACGGGTCAATATTAGGCTACAAAAGGATTCAAAACATCCCTCAATTATAATTTTAGCCTCAATTAAATTTTGATAATTGCTCACACATTCTCATTAATGCTTTTATTACCATGACAAGAATAAACCAGGAGAAAATTGATTTCTGTACTTTTTGAATCATTCTTGTTGGTCTGTCTTTAAAGTTTCAGACTAATAAAAATGTAGTATTATGTAGCAACCTTCATAAACTGTGCATTGTTTATTGTAAAGAAAACATCAAAATACTTACAGTCATTGTATTTGAAAATTCAAATTAAAAGTGAAATTTAACACAATTACATCTAAACAAAAACCGTGTGAAGAGTTTGAAAAATATTCAGTGCCCTTATTTGCCACCATTAACCAGTTCATTAGATGAGTTTGTTTACATTTTCTGTAACTAATACTGCAACTTCTTACTTACAATCCGATCTGAATATGATAAAGGTTGTTCATATAGCGCACATCACCAGTGTTACTAAGAATACACCTGCTTGATATGCTTCAATCATCATCCTGAACGATCTCTAAACTGAAAACTAGTCCCATTTTAAAGTGATCCAATGTAGTTAACTTATTCCATTGTTTTCATCCTCGGAATCAGAAACTGCTAAGTTGTAAGCTTTGGAATTTCCACACCACATCTGCCAATATTTTGAGGTGTAAAAACATAAATGGAGAACCAACTTTCACATCTCGTCCTTTTTAGATTTTGGAAGGCAGAATAGATTTTTAAATTTTGAATCCAGTGCTATCTGTAGCCAAGTGAGATTATTGCATTCTTTAAGGTGGTGTAGGGAAGAAGTTATTGAACTGAACAACATTGGTCTTCAGCTGAGACAAACCAAATAAATAGCACAAGTAAATAAAACTACAGAACAGGAACTGTAGATCTCTCCTCCCAATATTTGATTTGATTTGATTTTTTATTGCCACATGTGCTAAGATGCAGTGAAAAGCATTATTTTGCATGCTAACCAGACAAATCGCACCTTACATTAGTACATTATGGTTATAGAACAGAATATAGAATGTAGTGTGACAGCTGCAGAGAATGTACAGAGAAAGATCAACTCTAATAAATGAGAGCTGAAAATGTGTTGCTGGAAAAGCGCAGCAGGTCAGGCAGCATCCAAGGAACAGGAGAATCGACGTTTCGGGCATAAGCCCTTCAGGAATGAGGAAAGTGTGTCCAGCAGGCAAAGATAAAAGGTAGGGAGGAAGGACTTGGGAGAGGGGCGTTGGAATTGCGATAGGTGGAGGGAGGTCAAGGTGAGGGTGATAGGCCGGAGTGGGGTGGGGGCGGAGAGGTCAGGAAGAAGATTGCAGGTTAGGAAGGCGGTGCTGAGTTAGAGGGATCCCTCTAACTCAGCACTGCCTTCCTAACCTGCAATCTTCTTCCTGACCTCTCCGCCCCCACCCCACTCCGGCCTATCACCCTCACCTTGACCTCCCTCCACCTATCGCAATTCCAACGCCCCTCTCCCAAGTCCCTCCTCCCTACCTTTTATCTTAGCCTGCTGGACACACTTTCCTCATCCCTGAAGAAGGGCTTATGCCCGAAACGTCGATTCTCCTGTTCCTTGGATGCTGCCTGACCTGCTGCGCTTTTCCAGCAACACATTTTCAGCTCTGATCTCCAGCATCTGCAGTCCTCACTTTCTCCTCTAATAAATGAGAGGTCTGTTCATATGTCTGATAACAGAGAAGAAGTTATTCTTAAAGCTGTTGGTACGTATTTTCAAACTTTTGTATATTCTGCCAAATGAAAGAGGGTGGTAGAGAGTATAACCAGGATGTGATGGGTCTTTGATTGTGTTGGCTGCTTTCCTGAGGCAATGGAAAGTGTAGACAGAGTTAATGGAAGGAAGGCTGGTGCTCATTATGGACTGGGCTATGTTCACAACTCTCTGTAATTTCTTGCAATCTTTGGCAGAGCAGTTGCCATACCAAGCTATGATGCTTCTGGATAGGAAGCTTTCTATGGTGCGTCCATAAAAATTGGTCATAGTTATTGTGGACATGCCGAATTTCCTTAGCCTTCTGAGGAAGTAGAGACATTGATGTGTTTTCTTGACTGTAGTGTCGATGTGGGTAGAGCAGGATAAACCATTATTGATATTTACTGTAGGAACATGAAGCTCTCGACTACCTCCACTCGTGGCCTTTGATACAAACGGGGGCGTGCCCTTCACTGTGTTTTTGAAGTCGATGGCCAGCACCTCTATTTTGCTACATTGAGGGAGAGATTGTTGTCTTTTCACTATGTCACTAAGCTGCCTATCTCCTTCCTGTACTCTGTCTTGTTGTTTGAGATCCAACCCCCGGTGCTGAAATTTGTAAATGGAGTTGAGAGTCGAATTTGGCCACGCAGTTGTGAATCTAAGAGGAAAATAGTAAGGGGCTGAGTATGAAGCCTTGTGTTGGAAGATTATTGTGGAAAGAGGTGTTGTCGTCTCTCCTTACGATTGTGATCTGCAGGTCAGCAAGTTGAGGATCCAGCTGCGGAGGGGGAGCAGAGTCTTAGATTTTGGAGTTTAGAGATGTATTTTGTTGGAATGATGGTGTTGAAGGCAGAGCTAAAGTCAATAAATAAGAGTCTGATGTAGGCATCCTTATTGTCCAGATGTTCCAGAGATAGTGGAGGGCTAGGGAGATGGTATCTGCCATGGACCTATTGTGACAAATTGCAGTGGTTCAAGACATTCTGGGAGGCTGTAGTTGATGTCTGCCATTACTGATCTCTCGAAGCACTTCATATTGATGGATATCAGAGCCACCGGGTGTTAGTCATTAAGGCATGTTGCCTGATTTTTCTTTGGCACTGAGGTGATAGAAGCATGTGGAACCTTACATCGTAGTAAGGACAGGTTAAAAATGTCTGCAAATACTCCACCAGCTGATCTGTACAGGATCTGAGTGTACGGCTGGAGACTCCAATGCACCAGTTGTTCACTCTCAAGAAGGCCAATCTGATGTCTGCCGCAGTGACTGTAGGTACAGTTGCACCCAGGACTGTAGGGGCATGTGACATCATTTCACTGACCTTCTGTTCAAAATAAGTATGGAATGCATTAGGCTCAAAGGAGTAATGCCCTTTTGTCAGTGATTCTACTTGACTTCGCTTTGTAGCCCATTATATCGTGTAAGCCTTGCCATCGTTGACGTGTGTTTGTATAGTTTGTCTAGAACTTTAGTCTCATATTGTCTCTTGGTGTCCCTGATGGCTTTGTGAAGATCAGTAGCTTGATTACAAACACAAAATATGCAGATTTTACAAACCTTGAAGAAAAATATAAAATTTTTGTCATATTCAGCAGACTACAGAATCTTCTGTTAATGGTACTGACTTGCTGAATATGTCCACTATTTTCTGTTTTAAGCACAAAAACCTATTTGCTCAGCTGTGGTCAGGATTAAAGATTCTTGAATTTGCCAAATGTAGCAACCGTTGGTACTACTAGGTTGTATTTTCGAAGGACTGATGTAACAGTGATCATGGATCTGCAGGCACTGAACAGATCACATCGAGTTGAGATATCCTGTAGCAGAGATTCTGTTCATGACCATTTTGAAGCTTGATAAATTTTAATTCTGCAGTATTAGCTGGTTCCACTTACCATCTGCATGACCTGTGGCAGGTTGTGATCCTCCAAAATAGTCTTTTTTGTCACCTTGGGACCCATAAGTCAAAGAAAGTCTCAAGGGGTTGTAAATCTGGACCCCGAGAGGGGCCTCTCGGTTCCGCAGCTCGGTCTCTTTTAGCAAGTTTTAACAATTTATTGCAACGCTGGGCAAAAGCTATAGAGTCATTGAGATGTACAGCATGGAAACAGACCCTTCGGTCCAACCCGTCCATGCCGACCAGATATCCCAACCCAATTTAGTCCCACCTGCCAGCACCTGGCCCATTTCCCTCCAAACCCTTCCCTTTCAAATACCCATCCAAATGCCTCTTAAATGTTGCAATTGGACCAGCCTCCACCACATCCTCTGGCAGCTCATTCCATACACGTACCACCCTCTGCGTGAAAATGTTGCCCCTTAGGTCTCTTTTATATCTTTCCCCTCTCACCCTAAACCTATGCCCTCTAGTTCTGGACTCCCCAACCCCAGGGAAAATACTCTGCCTATTTATCCTATCCATGCCCCTCAATTTTGTAAACCTCTATAAGGTCACCCCTCAGCCTCCGACGCTCCAGAGAAAACAGCCACAACCTGTTCAGCCTCTCGCTGTAGCTCAGATCCTCCAATCCTGGCAACATCCTTGTAAATCTTTTCTGAACCCTTTCAAGTTTCACAACATCTTTCCGATAGGAAGGAGACCAGAATTGCTGACAATATTCCAACAGTGGCCTAACCAATGTCCTGTACAGCTGCAACATGACCTCCCAACTCCTGTACTCAATACTCTGACCAATAAAGGAAAGCATACCAAACACCTTCTTCACTATCCTTTCTCCCTGCGACTCCACTTTCAAGGAGCTATGAACCTGCACTCTAAGGTCTCTTTGTTCAGCAACAGTCCCTAGGACCTTACCATTAAGTGTATAAGTCCTGCTAAGATTTGTTTTCCCAAAATGTAGCACCTCGCATTTATCTGAATTAAACTCCATCTGCCACTTCTCAGCCCATTGGCCCATCTGATCAAGATCCTGTTGTAATCTGAGGTAACCCTCTTCGCTGTCCACTACACCTCCAATTTTGGTGTCATCTGCAAATTTACTAACTGTACCTCTTATGCTCGCATCCAAATCATTTATGTAAATGACAAAAAGTAGAGGACCCAGCACTAATCCTTGTGGCACTCCACTGGTCACAGGCCTCCAGTCTGAAAAACAGCCCTCCACCACCACCCTCTGTCTTCCATGTTTGAGACAGTTCTGTATCCAACGCAGGGGTTAAGCACTGCTGTACACCCTGTAACAGCTGCGCACAATGTTAAAACACAGACAACTTTTATAGGTCTCTTAACAAACAGAACAGCCTTAATTGCAAAATTAATCCAATAAAATGAAATGATATGACAAATAGACATAAAATTAAGCCAATGATATTTCCTGGGAACTGACTTGTTTTGTGCTTCTTTATCTCTGTGACACCTGATTTCCAAGGTCAATTTGGGATACTTTAATCATGTCATTTCTTACTTAGTTAATTCATACTATGAACAGGGCATTGTTTACTAATCTCTTTCAATTAGTTCAGGAATGCAGTTTTCAAGAGAGTCAGATGCCATTGCTCCTAGAAGCCATTTTATTATGTTATTTTATGTTACTTGCACTAAGAAGCTATTTTGTAGTTAGTAAAAGCATGCATTAAATGGTTGCTCCTGACAACAGCCTAAATCCAGATTTTAGATCCTCATGATTATGTAAGAAGAAGAAGATGAGCTTGTCAACAATTTGAATCTCTCCACTACTTGGCAACATTTTTTTGGAACTTTTGAACTTGACATCGTTTGGCTCGACTAAGGACCATTGCATGACATGTGTTAATAGGGCAAAATATTGGTTGCTGTTATCACTATATATTGTTAGTACAAATTTTTGTTGCTGCTCATTTTTGACATTGAAATGTTCACAAATGATCGCTCAATTTGCTGGAAGAATGTTTAAAAACATCAATTACAAATATAATGAAACCAAGATAGTCATGATTGCTTGCATATACCTCTTAATCATCAGCCAAGTATGCAGGTGACACTTGTATATGAGCTTGATCAGAAACTAATCTCCAAGTGAAAGATGATGCGTTCTCTGCAGCATTTGTCAAAATGGTCTTTTCAGTGAACAGCTGGAAACCTAAGATCCTAAACCAACTGGATGGAGTTTAATGTAGGGAAGTGAATGTCTGGAATTCTCTACGCCAGAGGATTATGGAGGCTAGATCATGGTAAGTAGTGGAGGTAATTAGATTTTTAAATATTGAATTGAGGGCTTTAATAAACTTGTGCAGACCAACCATAATTTTATTGATTGGTTGGGCAGGCTTGAGGGGCCAAATGGCCTCCTCCCACTCTTGATATTTCTTATATAGTTTTTTGTTATATAGATCATCTGATGTTTCTGCTGGAAAGCAGGGTAAATGAATCTCTTCTGCCCATAACACTTTTTATATAATATTAATGGGTCGAAGTAGATACCTAATCACTTGAAATAGCATGGGCTATGTTCTCACACCTTGTCTGATTATTTGGGTTGCAGCAGTCTTGAATTTATGAAATATTACTCTGTCAAAAGAAATAGGTTTGATTATTGACTGTAGTGGAAGAACTGCTAGAAAAGTGTTTTGCAAAGTGATGGCATGTTTAATATGCAGGTGGCTCAGTAGACCACTTGCACTTCTGTAACATGATACTAAATAGAGGAGTAACCACCTTTTATCCAATCCAATTAAATAAATTTCTGTTCACAAATCCTTAATTTCTAGAGTTTGTGGCATAATGTTTATCTTGTCATTTTTTTTTTCCCCAGTTCTGTTTAAATATTTGTCCACATTATCCACATGGTACCAACAGATCAGTGAAATTATACAAATCATTAAAGGTATGAAATAACTCAACAAAGGCTGGTACCACATTACCAAGTCATCCTTTTTTTACACATGCATAGTACATGACACTGGCCCAGCTGGCTCAGAATTGGGTCTTAGAGTAAACAGAACCCCGACACTTCATTTTATATTTGTCAGCCAGGACTCCCTTCGTGGACGAGGTTAATAACCCCAATCAGGGACCTCATTACAAGGTGTGATTTTGTTCTTGTTTTCAACTTTTATTTTTTATTTACAGCTCTGTCTTTATTCAGTCGTAGCATTCTTCCATTTGAATCAGAAGCTTGTGCTCAGTCACATTCCAGAAACTTGAATAAATGGATCAGAATCATTTAGTCAGCAGTGAAGACCTCAGCATAAGCTTCTTGCTTTCACATCTCCTATCCCGTTCAGTCTCTCTGGTGTACTGGCTGCAGTCTCTCTGGTGTACTGGCTGCAGTCTCCCCTTTGACCCTATACTTCCTAACCCAGCTGCTCAGTCAGAAACAGAAGCTGTGAGGAAAGGGAGGTGTGGGGTGAAGTGGTAAGAGGAGCTGTTCATTTAAAAAGCAGTGTTCCTAAGCAGTTCTACTGACTAAGAGCAGCTCTAAATAAATCCCTGTAAAAATGGAAATTAGGTGAATTTCCTACATGATAGGTCTGACTGGGTTCTTTTGGAGCTCACTTAGGTACATTGTGACTTATGAATTTGAGCTTAAATCAGATTTACAGAGTTTGCAGCACTTTTATGAACCTCCCCAGTGTTCACTACAATTGGAATAGCGAGTTCTGAGCCAACATCTATGCTAACATTTCTTTGAAACTTTGTGGGAGTTCTGCACTATTAGAGGTGCCATAATTTGGATGAGATGTTAACGATGCATTTCAGTTGCATGTAAAATATCTGACCTTTCAAATGTATATAAAATATCCCTGCGTGTTATTTAGAGAAGAATCTGTGTCCAGTCATTGGTTATGCAAAAGCAAATATCTGAAACAAATGATCTAGTCAGTTTTTTACTTGTGCTTGTGTTTTGCAAATTAACTGCTGTTTCCTACACCACAATCCTGGATACTACAAAGTCTATGGGTATTGACAACATTTCAGCAATAGTATTGAAGATGCATGCTTCAGAATTTACCACTACCCTAGCCAAGCTGTTTCAATGCAGTAACAACTCTTGAGCATCTCTTCAAGTATTGAAGCAGTCCATGTCCAAATTCAGAAAGACCTGGATAATATCCAGGCTTATGCTGAAAAGTGGTTAGCAACATTCGCATTACACAAATGCCAGGCAATAACTATGTCCAACTAACCACCAGCCTTTGACATTCACTGGTGTTACCGTCACTGAATCTTCCTGTGTTAATATCCTGGGAGTTACCATGAACCAGAAACTAAACTGGATTAACCATTTAAATACAATGGCTACAACAGCAGGTCAGAGGCTAGGAGTATTGCAGCAAGCAACTCATCTCATGACTCCCCAAAGCCTGTCCACCATTTACACGGCACAAATCAGAATGTGATGAAATACTCCACACTTGCCTGGATGATTGCAGCTCCAAGAACACACAAGAAGCTTGCGATCAACCAAGACAAAGTAGCTCACTTGATTGGCACAACATCTACAAACATCCACTTGCTCCACCATCGACGCTATGTAGCTGCAATGTGTACAATCTGCAAGATGCACTGCAGAAATTTAGAAAACATCCTTAAACCTATAACCACTTCCATCTAGAAGGACAAGCACAGCAGATGCATGGGAACACCTGAAAGTTCTCCTCCAAGCCATTCAACATCTTGACTCGGACATCACCATTTCTTCAGTGAGTTTTCATATTCTAAGAAGGATGAGGTCAAAAATATTAAATTGCAAGAACTTTATTAAGGGGTTATTCACTCAGCAGGCAGAAAGATTAGGTGAAGCAGTTTCCTGCGTGAAATGACAGTGAGGTCATCATGATGTGATGTGATTGGACTCTTAAAGTGACTATCTACCATACATACCAGATGCACAACATACTTCTCCTTTTACATGAGAGGTTCCTACAGTGAAACATTCACTGTACAATCATATTTACAATCATATATAAAAAGTCAGAAAGTAAGAAGTTCTGGAGAACCCTTATTTTTATATAGCTGTGGGACCACCTCAAATGTCTGTTTATTTTTCTTGTTGGCTTTAACCTCTGGTGTTTTAGATGTACTAAGAACATGATTTGTCATTGTGTTTTCCTGAGACAACTCAATGTTTGGAAGGTCACAAAATGTCATGGTATTCTACACTAAGGTATGGTCTTCCTTACATGTGCCACTTACTATTCTATCTTCAGGTAAATCTAGGTCTCTTATTCGGTGCAGCTATTGTGGATCATTGATTAACTTTGTTTCTGGCATGTTTATTCTGGCTGCCAAGAGTTGATCTGCATGTCTTCTCCTTACCAAATTGCCTCTTGTCTGTATGCTGTGAGAGACTGGTTTAGTCTGTGCTCCAGGGATGGCTGGTACCCATGTCTTGTCAGTGATATAATTCGTCAACAACACTTCTTGACCTTTTTGAAACATGCGGCATCTGGCTTTGTTCTCCTATTTGAAAACCTTATTCTGTTGTTTCCTGTCAACAGTGTCTTTAGTCATGGGTGCGTTCAGCAAATGAAATGGCATGTGCAACTGATGCTTCACAATGTCCAGTGTGTTGGATGGCACTGTGGCTCAGTGGTTAACAGTGATCCCTCACAGTGCCAGGGACCTGGGTTTGATTCCAGCTTTGGATGACAGACTGTGGAGTTCGCACATTCTCCTTGTATCTGTGTGGGTTTCCTCCAGCTGCTCTGGTTTCCTCCCACTGTCCAGAGATGTACAGGTTAGGTGGATTGGCCATGTTAAATTGTCCATAGAGTCCAGGGATGTGTAGCTTCGGTGGATTAACTATGGGAAATGCAGGGTTACAGGGATAGGGAAGGGATTGGTTTAGATGGGATGCTCTGAGGGTCGGTGCAGACTCAGTGGACCGAATGGCCTGCTTCCACACTGTCGGGTTCTGTGATTTTACAATGTTAATAAAATTGGCTTAATCTTTTAGATAGTGATCCTTATTACCCTTAAGGAGATTTCATTGTGTGAACAAACCTTTGTGCCAAAGGATTTTTGGTTGTGTGATAAGGAGCTGATTGGGTATGTTTAAATCCACTCTGCTTTAGATAGTCCGTAAACTCTTTGAAAAAAATTGTGAACGGTTGTTACAAGCAAGATGTTCAAATTTTGTCTAATGCCAAAAATTATTTCTTGAGTTTCTTTTTCTATCTGTGCATAGTTTGTTTCTGCTTTGCTTAACGATCTTGATACAAAAGCTCTGTGCTTCCCTTCACCATTGGGTAATATGTGAGAAATGAATGCTTCCACTCCTTAGTGTGATGTACAATGGTAACTTGGTCATGATTTCTAACTTTAATAAAGTCTCGTTGACTTGTGTAAAAGCTGGTTCACATTGATCTTCTTGTTTTGGCACAATAAATTTTGCAAAGGCTTAACAATGGTTGCAAGGTTTGGAAGAAACCTGCCAAAGTAATTTAGCAAGACCAAAAATTATCACAGTTAATTTATATTTTTAGGTGCTGGTGTCTCAGTTATGGCTTTTACTTTTGAAGGAGACTTGGATAGTCTCTTAGCATCAATGTCATGGCCTAAATAGTCAATGGGAGATTTTAAAAAAATTCACTTTATTCTTTACTCACGTTAAGCCATAATCTTCAAGTCCCTGCAGAGTAGAATCTAAATTATGGAGATGCTGGTTTTCATTTCACCCATGACAAAAAGACCATAAGATATAGGAGCAGAAATTAGGCCATTCAGTCCACTGAGTCTATGCCGCTATTCAGTCATGGCTGATAAGTTTCTCAACCCCATTCTCATGCTTTCTCCCTATAAACCTTGATCCCCTTGATACTCAGGAACCTATCTATCTCAGTCTTAAATATACTCAATGACCTGGCCTCCACAGCCTTCTGTGGCAATGAATTCCACAGATTCACCACTCTCTGGCTGAAAAAGTTTCTCCTTATCTCCATTCTAAAAGGTCTTTCCATTACTCTAAGGCTATGTCCTCTGGTCCTAGTCTCTCCGATCAATGGAAACATCTTTCCAACATCTACTCTGTCCAGGCCATTCAATATTCTATATCTTTCAATTAAATACCTCCTCATCCTTCTAAACTGCATTGAGTATAAACCCAGAGTCTTCAAACGTTCTTCATATGTTAAAATTTTCATTCCTGGGACCACTCCCTTGAGCCTCCTCTGAACACGCTCTAGGGGCAGTATATCCTTCCTGAGATATGAGGCTCAAAACTGCACACAATACTCCAAATGTCATCAGACCTGAGCCTAATAGAGCCTCAGAAGTACACTCCTGCTTTTATATTCAAATCCTCTCAAAATAAATGCCATCATTGCATTTGCCTTCCTAACTACTGGCTCAACCTGCAACTTTACCTTGAGAGAATCCTGGAGTAACACTCCCAAGTCTCTTTGCGTTTCAGACTTCTGAATTTTCTCTTCATTTAGAAAATAGTCCATGCCTCTATTCTTCCTACCAAAGTGCATGATCTCACACTTCTCCATGTTGTACTCCATCTGCCACTTCTTTGCCCACTCTCCTAACCTGTCCAAATCCTTCTGCAGCCTCCCTGCCTCCACAATACAACTTGTCCCTCTACCTTTCTTTGTATCAACTGCAAATTAAGCCAAATGTCATCAGTTCTCTCATCGAGATCGTTAATATATAAAGTGAAAAATTGTGGTCCCAACACTGAGCCTTGCGGAACACCACTTGCCACCAGCTACCATCCTGAGAAGGACTCTTCTATCCCTACTGTCTGCTTTCTGCTAGACAGCCAAGCATCTATCCATGCTAGCACCTTGCCTCTGACAGCAATGGGCCCTTACCTTACTCAGTAGCCTCCGGTGTGGCACCTTGACAAAAACCTTCTTGAAGTCTAGGTAGATAACATCCATTGGCTCTCCTTGGTATAGGTAAAAACAATGACTGCAGATGCTGGAAACCAGATTCTGGATTAGTAGTGCTGGAAGTTCAGCAGTTCAGGCAGCATCCAAGGAGCTTCGAAATCGACGTTTCGGGCAAAAGCCCTTCATCAGGAATAAAAGCAGTGAGCCTGAAGCGTGGAGAGATAAGCTAGAGGAGGGTGGGGGTGGGGAGAAAGTAGCATAGAGTACAATGGGTGAGTGGGGGAGGGGATGAAGGTGATCGGTCAGGGAGGAGAGGATGGAGTGGATAGGTGGAAAAGGTGATAGGCAGGTAGGACAAGTCCGGACAAGTTATGGGGACAGTGCTGAGCTGGAAGTTTGAAACTAGGGTGAGGTGGGGGAAGGGAAAATGAGGAAACTGTTGAAGTCCACATTGATGCCCTGGGGTTGAAGTGTTCCGAGGCGGAAGATGAGGCGTTCCTCCTCCAGATGTCTGGTGGTGAGGGAGTGGCGGTGAAGGAGGCCCAGGACCTCCATGTCCTCAGCAGAGTGGGAGGGGGAGTTGAAATGTTGGGCCACGGGGCGGTGTGGTTGATTGGTGCGGGTGTCCCGGAGATGTTCCCTAAAGCGCTCTGCTAGGAGGTGCCCAGTCTCCCCAATGTACGGGAGACCGCATCGGGAGCAACGGATACAATAAATGATATTAGTGGATGTGCAAGTAAAACTTTGATGGATGTGGAAGGCTCCTTTAGGGCCTTGGATAGAGGTGAGGGAGGTGTGGGCGCAGGTTTTACAGTTCGTGCGGTGGCAGGGGAAAGTGCCAGGATGGGAGGGTGGGTTGTAGGGGGGTGTGGACCTGACCAGGTAGTCACGGAGGGAACGGTCTTTGCGGAAGGTGGAAAGGGGTGGGGAGGGAAATAAATTCCTGGTGGTGGGGTCTGTTTGGAGGTGGTGGAAATGTCGGCGGATGATTTGGTTTATGCGAAGGTTGGTAGGGTGGAAGGTGAGTACCAGGGGCGTTCTGTCCTTATTACGGTTGGAGGGGTGGGGTCTGAGGGCGGAGGTGCGGGATGTAGACGAGATGTGTTGGAGGGTATCTTTAACCACGTGGGAAGGGAAGTTGCGGTCTCTAAAGAAGGTGGCCATCTGGTGTGTTCTGTGGTGGAACTGGTCCTCCTGGGAGCAGATCCGGCGGAGGCGGAGGAATTGGGAATACGGGATGGCATTTTTGCAAGAGGTAGGGTGGGAAGAGGTGTAATCCAGGTAGCTGTGGGAGTCGGTGGGTTTGTAAAAAATGTCAGTGTCAAGTCGGTCGTCATTAATGGAGATGGAGAGGTCCAGGAAGGGGAGGGAGGTGTCAGAGATGGTCCAGGTAAATTTAAGGTCAGGGTGGAATGTGTTGGTGAAGTTGATGAATTGCTCAACCTCCTCGCGGGAGCACGAGGTGGCGCCAATGCAGTCATCAATGTAGCGGAGGAAGAGGTGGGGAGTGGTGCCGGTGTAATTACGGAAGATCAACTGCTGTACGTAGCCAACAAAGAGATAGGCATAGCTGGGGCCCATACGTGTGCCCATGGCTACCCCTTTGGTCTGGAGGAAGTGGGAGGATTCAAAGGAGAAATTGTTAAGGGTGTTAACGAATGAGAGTGTTGGTGGAAGGGTACTGTTGGGGACGTCTGGAGAGGAAAAAACGGAGGGCTTGGAGGCTCTGGTCATGACGGATGGAGGTGTAGAGGGATTGGATATCCATGGTGAAGATGAGGTGTTGGGGGCTGGGGAAACGGGAGTCTTGGAGGAGGTGGGGGGCGGGGGTGGTGTCTCGAACGTATGTGGGGAGTTCTTGGACTAGGGGAGATAGGACAGTGTCGAGGTAGGTAGAGATGAGTTCAGTGGGGCAGGAGCATGCTGAGACAATGGGTCGGCCAGGGTGGTCAGGCTTGTGGATCTTGGGAAAGAGGTAGAACCGGGCAGTGCGGGTTCCCGGACTATGAGGTTGGTAGCTGTGGGTGGGAGATCTCTTGAGGTGATGAGGTTCTGTATGGTCAGGGAGATGATGGTTTGGTGATGGGGGGTGGGGTCATGGTCGAGGGGGCAGTAGGAAGAGGTGTCCTCGAGCTGGCGTTTGGCTTCAGCGGTGTAGAGGTCAGTGCGCCAGACTACCACTGCGCCACCTTTATCCGCTGGCTTGATAGTGAGGTTGGGATTGGAGCAGAGGGATTGGAGGGCTGCGCATTGTGAGGGTGAGAGGTTGGAGTTGGGGAGGAGGGTAGACTGTTTGAGGCGGTTAATGTCCCGGCGGCAGTTGGAAATGAAGAGGTCGAGGGCAGGTAATAGGCCAGCGCGGGGTGTCCAGGTGGATGCAGTGTGTTGGAGGTGGGCGAAGGGGTCCTCGGAAGGTGGGCGGGAATCCTGATTGTGAAAGTAAGCTTGGAGGCGAGGCGACAGAAGAATTGTTCGATGTCACGGCGTGTATTAAATTCATTGATGCGTGGGCGGAGGGGGATGAAGGTGAGTCCTTTGCTGAGGACTGATCATTCGTCCTCAGTGAGGGGGAGGCCTGGGGAGATGGTGAAAACTCGGCAGGGCTGGGAGCTGGGATCTGGTGTGGGTGTAGAGCTGGGAGTGGGGGCGGAACCTGTAACTGGGGTGGGTGTGATGGTGTGGGGAATGGGGATGGAGTCATGAGCAGGGGTAGTATTCCCCTCCGGGTTCTGGGGGGTGGGGATAGTGACAGTGGGGTCTGTTGGGGGCATGTCAGCAGAATGCAGGTGAGTGGCGCTGGTGGGGGCGGAAGTGGTGGTGACCACTGCAGTAGGGGTGGCGGAAGTCACAGCATGTGGCATCAGTGATGATGTGAAGGGCGGAAGTGATGTCATGTGTGATGCATGAGGAATTGTGAGGGGTGGAAGTGGTTGTGGGAGTGGCCATGATGGGGGCAGAAGTGACATCATCAATCAGCGTGGGGGTGGCAGCTGCATGGCTAATGGCGTCTAAGTAAATTCCGAGGCCAGGGGAATCTTCTGGAATGTTTGAGGAGCACTAGTTATGGAGGTGGGTCGCTAAAAGTTTGTTGTACTTACAGTTTTTGATGTTTGAGATGGAATTGAAATACTGTTTGTTGAGAGTATGAATTCTCCTGAGGATGTAGTACAGAGTGGGTCCTTTGCAATTCTGAGAGAGTGTGGCCCTCAGCTGAGGCAAGGCTGACTGTAGAGAGGTTAGGTGCCGGCGCATTGCTGCAAGCGTGGAGCGGAGGATCTTGAAGGAGAACTGTTGCTGGTGTTTTTGAATCTGTAGTCTGTACTGTTTGTCCTGTTTGGGTCTGAACTCTGCTGGTTTAAAGGTGGTCTGGAGTCCGTGTGGGATGAGTTGGTTACGGAGGCAGGCACTGAGGAAGCAAATGTGGCTGTGGTAGCGAGTTTGTTTCAGGACATGGTTGAAGAGCTTCAGGGCTGAGGAAATGACCTGGGAGTTGCAGTGGGAGAGGGACTCCCTGAGATTCTTGTAGAGAGAGAGAGGAGGAAAACTTCTTCAAGGCAGGCATCCTTGCAAGAGGATTCGCAGTAGGGTTAAAATCAATGAGGTAAAAACAATGACTGCAGATGTTGGAAACCAGATTCTGGATGAGTGGTGCTGGAAGAGCACAGCAGTTCAGGCAGCATCCAAGGAGCTTCGAAATTGACGTTTCGGGCAAAAGCCCTTCATCAGGAATAAAGGCAGTGAGCCTGAAGCGTGGAGAGATAAGCGAGAGGAGAGTGGGGGTGGGGAGAAAGTAGCATAGAGTACAATGGGTTTCCACCGACTCCCACAGCTACCTGGATTACACCTCTTCCCACCCTACCTCTTGCAAAAATGCCATCCCGTATTCCCAATTCCTCCGCCTCCGCCGGATCTGCTCCCAGGAGGACCAGTTCCACCACAGAACACACCAGATGGCCTCCTTCTTTAGAGACCGCAACTTCCCTTCCCACGTGGTTAAAGATACCCTCCAATGCATCTCGTCTACATCCCGCACCTCCGCCCTCAGACCCCACCCCTCCAACCGTAATAAGGACAGAACGCCCCTGGTGCTCACCTTCCACCCTACCAACCTTCGCATAAACCAAATCATCCGCCGACATTTCCACCACCAGGAATTTATTTCCCTCCCCACCCCTTTCCGCCTTCCGCAAAGACCGTTCCCTCCGTGACTACCTGGTCAGGTCCACGCCCCCCTACAACCCACCCTCCCATCCAGGCACTTTCCCCTGCCACCGCAGGAACTGTAAAACCTGCGCCCACACCTCCTCCCTCACCTCTGTCCAAGGCCCTAAAGGAGCCTTCCACATCCATCAAAGTTTTACTTGCACATCCACTAATATCATTTATTGTATCCGTTGCTCCTGATGCGGTCTCCTCTACATTGGGGAGACTGGGCACCTCCTAGCAGAGTGCTTTGGGGAACATCTCCGGGACACCTGCACCAATCAACCCTCACCACCAGACACCTGGAGGAAGAACGCCTCATCTTCCGCCTCGGAACACTTCAACTCCAGGGCATCAATGTGGACTTCAACAGTTTCCTCATTTCCCCTTCCCCCACCTCACCCTAGTTTCAAACTTCCAGCTCAGCACTGTCCCCATGACTTGTCCGGACTTGTCTTACCTGCCTATCACCTTTTCCACCTATCCACTCCACCCTCTCCTCCCTGACCAATCACTTTCATCCCCTCCCCCACTCACCCATTGTACTCTATGCTACTTTCTCCCCACCCCCACCCTCCTCTAGCTTATCTCTCCACGCTTCAGGCTCACTGCCTTTATTCCTGATGAAGGGCTTTTGCCCAAAACGTCGATTTCGAAGCTCCTTGGATGCTGCCTGAACTGCTGTGTTCTTCCAGAATCCAGAATCTCCCTGGTATAACCTACTTGTTACTTCCTCAAAGAATTCAAGCAGATTTGTTCCTGTGATGAAACCATGCTGACTTTGCCCTATTTTACCATACACTTCCAAATAATCAGAAATCTCATCCATCACATTGGATTCCAGAATCTTACCCACAACCGAGGTTAGGCAAACCTGTCTGTAATTTTCCGTCTTTTGCCTTATTCCCTTTTTTTAACAGGCATGTCACATTATCAATTTTCCAGCTAATTTTTCCTCTGGGACCCTCCCTGATTGTAGCGATTTCTGTCTAGGTAATGACTCATTCCAATCCACTTAAAATCTGATCCATAGGATGTTAGAATAATGCAGGTATAGATGTGATTTCAAATGGAAGCCTTTTGTATTTGAATAGTCCTTGACATGTTACAATTACAAGCACTTCTTTGATTCAGAATCTTCATTCTTGCCTCAGATCAATTTTACTGAAAAGCTGACCTGCAGCTAGTCCAGCAAATAGGTCAACAATTAAAGGCAAAGGATACTGCTCAACACACAGTACAGAATTAATAGTGACCTTAAAATCACTACACGTGTGCAATGATCCATATTTTCTCATCACTCATACAATAGGTGTGGTCCAATCACTCACATTTATGGATTTAAGGAAAGCCCCCAGTCGAGACCAGCCTAATTCTGCCTTGACCCTTGGTCTGATTGCATTAATGTTTAAGGACAAGTTTTAAAGCTATAGACTTTCTCAGATTACAGCGGGATCAAGATCAGATGGGCCAAGAGCTGAGAAGTGGCAGATGGAGTTTAATTTAGATAAATGCGAGGTGCTGCATTTTGGGAAACCAAATATTATACATTTAATGGTAAGGTCCTAGGGAATGTTGTTGAACAAAAGCACCTTGGAGTGCAAGTTCATAGCTCCTTGAAAGTGGAGTCACAGATAGATAGGATAGTGAAGAAGATGATATGCTTTCCTTTATTGGTCAGAGTATTGATTTCAGGAGTTGGGAGGTCATGTTGCAGCTATACAGGACATTGGTTAGGCCACTTTTGGAATTTTACGTGCAATTCTGGTCTCCTTCCTATCGGAAGGATGTTGTGAAACTTGAAAGGGGTCAGAAAAGATTTACAAGGATGTTGTCAGGATTGGAAGATTTGAGATATAGGGAGAGGCTGAATAGGCTGGGGCTGTTTTCATTGGAGCGTCAGAGGCTGAGGGGTGACCTTTTGATGTTTATAAAATCATGAGAGGCATAGATAGGATAAATAGGCAAAGTCTTTTCCCTGGGGTCGGGGAGTCCAGAACTCGAGGGCATAGGTTTAGGTTGAGTGGGGAAAGATATAAAAGAGACCTAGGGGGCAACTTTTTCACGCAGAGGGTGGTATATGTATGGAATGAGCTGCCAGAGGAAGTGGTGGAGTCTAGTACAATTGCAACATTTAAGAGGCATCTGGATGGGGATATGAATAGGAAGAGTTTACAGGGATATGGGCCGGGTGCTGGCAGGTGGGATTAGATTGGATTGGGATATCCAGTCGGCATGGACAAGTTGGACCGAAGGGTCTGTTTCCGTGCTGTACATCTCTATGACTCTATACGGCACTGATCGAGCCTTGTAATATTTTTATCCTTGAGTTTTCAATTTCATAGAGATCTTATCAATGCTACCCAGATCCCCTTTGAAAACAATGGCCTGTTTCTTTAGAATTTGTGATAAATCAAGTGATTTACCTCAGCCCAGTTGAGTTTGATTTAATTCCCACCATGTACTTCCCAATAAATTTGGAAGATTTTCTTTGACAAATCTTCAGACTGACTGTATAACTGAACATTCACATTTATACAACTCCTTAAGGCATTACTTCACCGTGTGTATGTTGTTAGTACAATTTTTGTGAGTCGCAACGCCATGTGACTCAGCTATTTCTGATGTATACGTATTGATGAAACCGTCGCTCAGGTGTTCACCTCCATTCTTACTGGTTCGTCATTCAGTAAGGGAGTGACCTAGTACTGCATGGTGTCACCAGCAATGGCCAATATGTTTAATAATAGCTTCTCTTCAAACTATGAATCTGGGCTTTTCTCATGCTCTTTTTGTACTGAATAGATTTTCTTTCTACCCTTTGCTTCCTGTACTTTTACTGTATGTTGTTCATATATCATCGTCAAAAACACCCATTCAGTGTGAATATTTTTTCCTGCAGTTTCTGAATACAGTTTCTTTATATCAACAATTTTCAGTTGCGTGACCAGCTTTTCATCACTGATGACAGTTTTGATTGATGCTTATCTCTCAGGTGTCATTTTGTGAACTGTCTCAGCCACCATTTTGAAAGCTCTTGATGCTCAAGCTTAACTGTTGAGCTTCCTTGACTGCTTGTTTCACCAAACATTTTCACTGCTTTCTTTAATTGTGGGTTCCTTTCCATCAATCATCTCTTATGTATTACTTCGTACCTTAACTCATTCACCCATCTGTCTCTGATAGCATCATTTAAGTTGTCTCTGAATTTGCAGCATTCTTCTAACTTCTTTAAAATTGCAATGAATTGGGAGATAGATTCACCATCATGCTGGTTATGTTTGTGGAATCTGAACCTTTCAGCAATCACCAATGGTTTTCGTGTAAAATGATTATGTAGAATGCTGTCTCACAGCGCCAGAGACCCGGGTTCAATTCCCGACTCAGGCGACTGACCGTGTGGAGTTTGCACGTTCTCCCCGTGTCTGCGTGGGTTTCCTCCGGGTGCTCCGGTTTCCTCCCACAGTCCAAAGATGTGCAGGTTAGGTGAATTGGCCATGCTAAATTGCCCTTAGTGTTAGGTAATAAGGGGTAAATGTAGGGGTATGGGTGGGTTGCGCTTCGGCGGGTCGGTGTGGACTTGTTGGGCCGAAGGGCCTGTTTCCACACTGTAAGTAATCTAATCTAATCTAATTCCTACTATTTCTTCATACGTTTTGGAATCCAGCTCCACTAGCTGTACCAGGCTTCTCAGGAGGCCAAAAGATTTTCATCCATAATAGTGAGGAACACAAGGACCACTATATCTGTTTCAATTTTGTTAGCTTGAAGAAAATAATGGAATCTCTGTGTGTATTAGTTACAGCTTTTCTTTTCATCAGAGAGCCAAAGTTTCCCATATATTTTTTAAATGGCAAGGGCCTTTGTAGCATAGTGTACCTCAAAAATGTCAACATTATCTTGCTTTTCAGGTTTTAAAAAAGATATTCCTGAAGTTACCTTTTTCTTTCCTAAGACTACAGCAGTAACTGAAAACATTTCCTCTGTAGAGGGCATTCGTTAGTCAGTGTTCTTTCAGAATGCAGCACATAGGGAGCACTGTTTGCCTCTTCCCTGAGGTGAAGTCCTTTTGTTTTTATTCCTTACTGACTGTACCTGCTTCAATGCAGCAAAGGGGACTTTTGATTTCTTATTGAAGTGCCTCCAAGATTTACCATGAGAACCACAAGGGTGATGCAATGGCTGAGTGGTGTTCCCACTGGATCATTAATCAAATTAATGTTCTAGGAACCTGAGTTTGAATCCTGCCATGGCAGATAGTGGAATTGAATTCAATTTAAAAATAATCCGGAATTAAGAATCTAATGGTGACCATGAAACCATTGTTGGAAAAATCTATCTGATTGACTAAAATCCTTTAGGGTCCTTTCTTGGTCTACAGTACATGTGATTCCAGATCCACATCAATGTAATTGATCCTTAACTGCGTCCAAGCAATTAAGGTTGAGCAATAAATGCTGGACTTGTCAATGAAACCCACATCCATGAATGGGTAAACAAAACACTTTTATTTCAATGAATCAGTGGATTGACCCAGTGGATCTTTAAGCAGTTTTAATTCCTATCATCAGGTTTTCTTCTTGTGTTACGTTCCAAGAAGGACCAGGAGACCAAAGTAGGAACTTTGATAAGGAGCGGTTCACTTTGCAGGTAGCAAGGTTTTTCTAAACAGTTTCCCACCCAAAGTGCCAATGACATGTGGGAATTTAAAGGGACAATTCCCTCTCTAATGACATTGTGGGTCAATGCCTTGACTCAGCGGTTCAAAAAGGCAACTCGCCACCATCTTCTTGGTAACTAGGGATGGAAAATAAATGCTGACCCAGCCAGCAGTGCCCATGTCCCATGAGTGAATAAAAGAAATACATAATTTCCCATAAAGAACTTGTTCTTAATCCATGAAAAGGTAATTTGTAAATATATGTTCATTTTTTTCTTCTGAGCTGTTCCTTTTTTCAGAGATGACACCCTTACCTACCCATCATCTATCCTGACATCTAACACGAATGCCAACTCCTCAGCTACTTAATATCGTGTTATTAGATTAGATTCCCTGCAGTGTGGAAGCAGGCCCTTCAGCCCAATAGGTCCACACCAACCCTCCGAAGAGTAACACACCCAGACCCATTTCCTTCTGACTAATGCAGCTAACACTACGAGCAATTTAGCGTGGCCAATTCACCTGACCTGCACATCTTTGGACTGTGGGAGGAAACTGGAGCACCCGGAGGAAACCCATGCCGATACAGGGAGAATGTGCAAACTTCACACAGACAGTCACCCAAGGCTAGAATCAAACCTGGGACGCTGATGCTGTGAGGCAGCAGTGCTAACCACTGAGCCACTGTGCCACCCGTCTAGGTGCTGCATGTGTGATGTTATTTCATATCTACATTCTTTAGTATTAAGTTTTTTTGACTTTTTTTCTCACAAATGCTACGTAACCTACACAATTTTTCTGTTAGGAAACAATGATCATTTTAATCTAGCAACATTATTTTGAAATACAATTAACACACATTGAAAATGAGTGACCAAAACATTAATGGTATCACAAGCTAAGGAAAATTACAATTACAACCACTATTTATAGAAAAGGTAGTCACCATAGTCCAAGAGGTTGCTCTCTCATTAGAGAGAGAGAGAGAGAGAGACAGTTGGTGGTGAGTTTAACCTGCGGGACCCCAGGCTATATGTGAGAGGCAAGGTCATTCTGTATTGCAAACCAGCTGTCCAGCCAACTGAGCTAAGCAATCCCAGCTATTTATATAACACCTTGAACGTATTACCAAGCCCCAGGTGCATCACAGACATGTTAGCGTGATGTTTAACACCAAGCTGCATCTGTCAAATGTCATTTTTCAAAGCTATTTGAAAGAGATGATTTTTAAAGGGAGAAAGAGATGTTGAAAGGCCTAGAAGGTCAGAGCTGCTGAAAGCATGGCCACCAATGTTGATCAACTAAAATGGGGGAAGGTAAAGAGTCTAGAAGTAGAATAGAGCACATATGTCAGAGGGCTGATTGGACTGAAGAACATTAGAGATATGAAGGACAAAGTAGGCATGGAATAATTGGAAAACTGGGATCAGAACTTTAAAATCCAAGAACCAATATATGCTGACAAGCGCAGGAGTGGTGGTGAGTGGAATTTGATGTAATTATGGAGACAGACAGCCCTTGAGAAAGTGAGGGCTGCAGATGCTGGAGATCAGAGTTGAAAAGCACTGCAGGTCAAGCAGCATCCAAGGAGCAGGGGAGTCAGGCATAAACCTTCTCCAGGAATGTGGAGGAGGGGTTAAGTAAGGGGGCTGAGATAAATAGGAGGGTGGGGATAAGGTAGCTGTGAAGGTGATAGGTAGATACAGGTGGGGGGGATGATGGTGATAGGTTGGAGGGGCAGGTGGAGTGGATAGGTGTGAAGGAAGATGGACAGGTAAGACAGTTCAAAATGGTGCTGCTGAGTTGGGGGGTTGGATCTGGGATGAGGTGGGGAGAGGGGAGATTAGGAAACTAGTGAAGTCAATTTTGATGCCGTGTTATTGGAGGGTCCAAAGGCAGAAGATGAGGCATTCTTCCTCCATTGGTGTGGTGGCTTGGATTTGTCCTTGGCAGAGTGAGAGGAGGAGTTGAAGTCATTGACCACAGGGCAGTGGGGTTGTTTGGTGCATATGCCCCAGAGATGTTCCCTGAAACATTCTGTGAGTTGGCATCCTGTCCCCCAATGTAGAGGAGACCACATCGAGACCAAACGGACACAGTAGATGAGGTGTTTGGAAGTGCAGGAAAATCTCTGCCAGATGTGAAAAGACCCTCTGGTGTCTTGGATGGAGGTGAGGGGGGAGGTGTGGGCGCAGGTGTGGTGGGGGGGGGGGGGGGGGGGGGCGGTGCGTGGACCTAACGAGGGAGACGTGGAAACAGCGGATCTCCGGATACAGTGCATTATCCTCCGCCATTTCTGCCACCAACAATCAGATCTCACCACTGGAGATATATATTCCCTCCCTACCCCTATCTGCGTTCCTCAGAGAGCATTCCCTCTGTGACTCCCTTGTTAGGTCCTTCTTTGCTAAGGGGATTGAGTTTAAAAGCAGGGAGATTATGTTGCAGCTGTATGGGGTGCTGGAGGGGCCACTCCAAGAGTACTGCGTGCAGTGTTGGTCTCCTTACTTGAGAAAAGATGTACTGACACTAGAGGGAGTGCAGAGGAAGTTCACAAGGTTGATTCTGGAGTTGAGGGGGTTGGCTTATGAGGAGAGACTCAGTAGACTGGGATTATAATCATTAGAATTTAGAAGAATGAGGAGGGATCAAATAGAAACATAAAATTATGAAGGGAAAAGATAAGATAGAAGTAGAGAGGATTTTCCATTGGCGGTTGAAATGAGGACAGGGTGGCGTAACCTCAAAATTAGGGGGAGCAGATTTAGGACTGATTTGAGGAGGAAATTCTTTACCCAGAGGGTTTTGAATCTATGGAATTCCCTGCCCAGTGAAGTAATTGAGGTTTCCTTATTGAATGTTTTTAAAGCTAAGATAGATAATTTTTTGACCAGTAAAGAAATGAACTGTTATTGTGAGAGGGCGGGTAAGTGGAGCTGAGGCCATGAAAAAAATCAGCCATAATCTTATTGAATAGTGGAGCATAATCAAAGGGGCAGACAGCCTACTTCTGCTCATGGTTCTTCTGTTCTTTGTAGCAAAGATCAAAGGCAATGGCTTCAGTCTACCAATGGTTTAACTGCTCATCAAGTAGTGGATGTCAGACAGGTATTTCGATAATTTAGCAACAGTTGAAGAGCAAGGATCAGTGCTGGGACCTCTATTATTTGTATTATATGTAAAAATTATTTGGCCGAAAATGTTGGGTGTCTAACTCGTAAATTTGCAGGGAACATGAAAATGGTGGAGTCGTGGATAGAAAGGAAAATTGTCAAAAGCTACAACATGATGTAGATCTGTTGGAAAGATGGGAGTAGAAATGGCAGATGGAATTTAATTGAGACAAGTGTGAGGTGATGCATTTTGGGATTTCAAATGCAAGAGGAAAGTATATAGTAAATGGCATGATCCTAACACAAGAATTAAAGGCAAATGTAATAAGCAGTGAAATTAACACAAATTATACAGAAGACAGTAATTAAACAGATGATTAATATTAAACACAGGCTATACATATAAGAAGCTAAATGGCAGTTATAGTAACAAAATCCTACCCTTTGGGGTTCCCTGCACTGTCATCACCTGCCTTTCCCTCCCTGCTAGCCAGGTTGGAAAATTTGTGGTCTTGGGAGTTTCAGCTCACACTGAGAAAATATAATTTTAAAATGCTGAGGTTCTTGCTGTTGGTTCTCTTAGTTCATGTCTGGAAGGTCTTATTCAGATAGCACTTGGTTGGCATCCTCCCTCTCAGATGTCCTTGGTTGCGATGATGCTCTTGGTTTATCTTCCTGAATTAGCTTATCTGTTCTTGGTTTGAAGCTGCTTGTTGAGGCTAGAGTCTGTGGGAAAGCTGTTTCTGCAGAAGCTTGGTGTTGAAAAGGATCTCTCCCTCTGGTCAGATCAGGGCTGACAATTATCCAGCCTCTGTGCCCCATTATCTCCTCTCAAATCTATGTTTTGGTGTTCCCTTTGAGGTCAGTTTCCTGATGGTTAAGAGTATGTGTGAATGTATTTTGATTTTAGATGTGATTTGGAGGCGTTAGACTGAGTTGGACATGGTTAAAAATCACACGACACCAGGTTATAGTCCAACAGGTTTATTTGAAAGTGTTTTCAAATTATTATCTGGTTTTGTACTGTTTAGATGATAGGGATTTTTGCTCAATCCTACAACCCTCAACAATCACCTTTATCATCTCCTTGAAATATTCAATCAAGTTAGTAAGACGTGACCTGCTCTGCACAAAGCCATGCTGATTGTCCCCATTTAGGCCATGCTTTTCCAAATGCTCATAACTCCTATCCCTAAGAATTCTCTCCAATAGCTTCCCAACAACTAATGTGAGTCTCAACTACTAATGTGTATAGTTTCCTGGATTATTCTGCTTCCCTTCTTGAATAGAGGAACAACATTAGCTACTAGCCAGACCTCCGGTACTTATCCAGTGGCTAGCGAAGATACAAAGATCTCAGTCAAGGCACCAGCAATCTCCTCTCTTGCCTCTTTCAATAACCTGGGGGTAAATACCAACGGATCCTGAGGACTTATCCACCTTCCAGAGACCCAAAACCACTTTTTTCTTGATCTTAAAATGCTATAGTGTATTAGCATGTTCCACACAAACCTCACGATCCTCCGTATCCTTCTCCTGGGTAAATCCTGATGTAATGTATTCATTTGGGATTTCACACACATCCTTTGCCTCCAGCACAAGTTCTTTCCATTATCCTTGAGTGGTCCTATCTTCTCCCTAGTTATCCTCTTTTTTAATGTATCTACAGAAATGCCTCTTTAACCCTACTTGCCAAGGTCATTTCATGCCCCCTTCTTCCTCTCCTAACCCCCTGTCTGAGTTCTTCCCTGCTTTCTTTATTTTCCTCATAGGCCCTGTTTGATTTTAGCTTCTCAAACCTGACGTGTTTATTTTTTCCTTTTGCCTAAATTCATAACCTCCCTCATTATCCAAGGGTCCCTTACCTTGCCATCCTTGTCCTTTCTCCATATTGGAACATGCCGGTCTTAAACCTCCACGAACAAGTCTTTAAACAATTCCCACATGTCAAATGTGGACTTATCTGATAACATCTCTTCCCAGTTAACAAACCCTAGCTCCTGCCTAGTATAGGTGTAATTTGCCCTTTGTCAGTTTAGTACCTTGGAACAAGGTCCTGACTTATTCTTATTCATAGCTATCTTAAAACTTAAGGAGTTGCGATCACTGAATCCAAAATACTGTTCCACTAAAAGGTCTGTCACCTGACCAGGCTCATTAGCCAGTACAAGTTCCAGTTTGGAGCAGGAAAGTCAATGTATCAGGCATAAGTCCTTCATCGTGAATTTATTCCCAATGAAGAGCTTATGCCCAAAACATCAACTGTCCTGCTCCTCGGATGCTGCCTGATGTGCTGTGCTTTTCCAGCACCACACTTTTCAACTCAGTTCTCCGGGAATCTGCAGTCCTCACTTTCTCCAAGTTCCAGTATGGCCTCTCCTGGAGTTGGACTGTCCAAATACTCTAAAGAAACCCTCTTGGATGCACTTAACCAATTCTGCCCCATCTAAGCCTCTTGCTCTAAGGATCAATGTTGGGGACATTAAAGTCACCCACTATGACAACTCTACTGACCTATTTGTTCCTCAATATCTCAATGGCTCCATAGTATAATTGTATCAGGGTGATTGCACCCATCTTATTTGAGCTCGATCCATGTTGCCTCAGTGGATGAGCCTTCCAGTATGTCCTTTCTGAGTGCAGATATAACATTCTCCCTGATTAATAATGTAACTCCACACCTCTTCAACCTTCCTGTCTATTCTGTCTAAAACAATGAAACCGTGGAACATTGAGCAGCCAGTCCTGTCTGTTTCTCAACTCTAATGGCCACAATATCATATTCCCATGTAGCGATCTGGGCTCTCAGCACATATGATGTTTAGATTAGATTTAGATTACTTAGAGTGTGGAAACAGGCCCTTCAGCCCAACAAGTCCACACCGACCCGCCAAAGCGTAATCCACCCGGACCCAATCCCCTACACCTAACACTACGGGCTACTTAGCATGGCCAATTCACCTAACCTGCACATTTTTGGATTGTGGGAGGAAACCGGAGCACCCGGAGGAAACCCACGCAGACACGGGGAGAATGTGCAAACTCCACACAGAGGCGGGAATTGAACCTGGGTCTCTGGCGCTGTGAGGCAGCAGTGCTAACCACTGTGCCGCCCACTAATGCCTTACCTTGGTGGGCAGCATAGTGGCACAGTGGTTAGCACTGCTGCCTCACAACGCCAGAATCTTAGCTTGCTCGCCTGCAGTACCGTATTCTTCCACGATGTCCGAGTATTCATGCTGTAAGTAAAGTATAACAGTGATGTGTATTCCTCCCGCATTTCTATTACTTATTGTGTGTTTTTACATTAATTTGCGAAGGTACATTGATGCTTTTACATAGATTTTTTTTTAGGGATGTTGATGTCTTGAAGCTTCATTTGGTCAAGGTTTACTGTGGTTATTTGTACCTCTTAATTGTCTGGAATATTGGATCAACCGGCACACTCCTGGTTCCATAAATGCTAGTTAATAAAATGTTTGTTGTATATAAAATTATAAATGGCATGCATAATGTAGTTAGTCAGAGTCCAAGGTGGAAATTTCAAATACTAAGGGCTTAGGTTTAAGGTGAGATGGGAAGATTTTAAATGAGATATGTGAGGCAAGTCTCTTACACTTAGGGCGTTAGGTGCCTGGAATGCATTACTGTGGTGGGGGGGGGGGGGGGGAGTGAGGGGGTGGTAGAAGCAGATTCAAAAGCAACTTTTTGGTGTGAGCGAGACTGGGTTTTATCAATGTACAAGCTATTATGTTATCAAGACTAAGTATTTAAATGAAAAATATGAGAAGGCCAAGGATAGGTTATTGGGCATGCCAGAGGTATGTGAAAGGGAGCAGGAAGAGAAGCCATTCCAGTTGACAATCCTCATTATTCATGTTGTTCAGCAGGCGTATGTATGTTGTATGGAAGGCCCAACTGAGTTAATTATAGTTCTCTATGTACAGACTCCAAATTATCATGGCATACTATTCATATTCTTTTATATGCAGAATTTGTTACTATCCTGGTATAATAATAAACAAGCCTTACTTTCTATGTTTCTATATACATAGATCCACTTGTTATTTTGGGATCGTATTTATTTTTCCGTACACAGGCTTTGTTGTTGATTCGACATAATATCTTGCGTTTATTTTTTAACAGCTTTGCAAGAAGAGACAATAAAAACTGCAAGATAAAAGAAATGCATTTACTCAATGTCTTTTATAAATATCAGTATTTTTTATTACAGGCCAATTGCCTGTTCATCTTTACATTTGTAGAAATGATGCACTTCACCTTGTTTCACATCCTCGATTGTCATGCTCTCTCATGGTGGCTAGGATATTTTAGTTCACAGTCTGGATAGAAAAATCACTGGATTCATAACTTACTATGTCAACAGCATTAAAGCTAATAACTTATCAAAAAAAAATTCAATCTTTCTAGTCGATAACATTGCAGGAAAGAAAATTGCTTGAAGAGCTGAGGGGGAAACTATTGCCAAGTACAGAGTTGGAATAAATCAGAAGAACAATGATGCTTTTGCTGTCTTAGGCACTACCTGCTCTCATTTATTATTAGATCAATGGAATTTCAATCAGCTTCCAACGTTGTGTTTAGTGATGTTGAGTGAGAATTTATTTTCTTGAACATCCTGGATATGGTGGAGGTGGGGTGTACTGCAAGGAAGCCTGAGGTGTGGGTGTGTAAGGTGGTGGGAGATCTGCAGGATAATCCATCTCATAGTCATAACTGTAAGGCGGAGGAGGAGGAGGGACTGAAAAGAAAGATTGAGAACAAAATAAATGAACAGAGGTGACAGCCAACAGTATTTACAAATAATAACTGGAATATTAAAAAAAGTCTACTCTGAAACATTGTCTACAGCAAAACAAATGATGTAATAAATCATTCGACAGCATACACCTACACACAGCAATATATTTTACTAATGATACCCAGTAAAATTATAAAATTATCCACTCGAATTGAGTAACTGGGACATTTTTGTAACTCAGGAATGCAAGAAAAATACACTTTTGTTGTTGGTTATTTCACAGCTATCCAGCAAAATAAATTAATGGATTATAGAAAAGTTACTTAGATGCTAATCAAAAGCTTTGCTTATTTTTATGCTCACACTATCCCCTGAGGTTCTGCCACACAAATACTTTATTTAGTCAGTCATTTTCATATTTATTCATTCTAACTTATTAATGGGGCTGTTTTCCCTGGAGCATTGGAGGTTGAGGGGTGACCTTACAGAGGTTTATACAATCATGAGGGGCATAGATGGGGTAAATAGACAAGGTCTTTTCCCTAGGGTGGGAGAGGCCAGAATGAGAGGGCCTACATTTAGGGTGAGAGGGGAAAGAATTAAAAGGGACCTAAGGGGTAACTATTTCATGCAAAGAATGATGCATGTATGGAATGAGCTGCCAGATGAAATAGTGGAGGCTCGTATAATTATAACATTTAAAATGCATCTGCATCGGTATATGAACAGGAAGGGTTTACAGGGATATGGGCCAATGAATAGGAAGACTTTAGAGGGAAATAGGAATAGATTAATTTAGGATATCTGGTCAGCATGAACGAGTTGGACCAAATGGTCTGTTTCCGTGTTGTACATGTCTACAAAAGATGTTGTGGTTGTGTCGGTGTTGGATTGGGGTGGACAAAGTTAAAAACCACACAACACAGGTTGTAGTCCAATAGGTTTATTTGGAAGTACTAGCTTTCAGAGTGCTGCTCCTTTATCAGGTAGCTGGGGAGCAGGATCATAAGACACAGAATTTAAAGCAAAAGATCAAGTGTCATGCAACTGATACGATATATTGAACAAACCTAGATTGCTGTTAAGTCTTTTATCTTTTAGAATGGATTGCAGGTCCCAGTTGAAGCCTTCCTCAACCTTGGGTTCATGTCACAGTACAGGTGACCCCACTACACTATACACTCTCTCACCCACATACATACACACACAGTCTTACATACACACTCAAGCAGACCCTCAGTCATACACAAATTCTCTCTCAGACACAGACATACACCTCTCATACTCATACCCACGTACACACCCTCTCATTGGCTTATACTCCGTTACACTCATGCACACACTCTACCATGCACGCACACATGCAAACACACACTCTCACATACACACAGTTACGCACTGACTTGCACACACTCCCACTCCCACACATACTCTCTCCCTCTCTCTCTCTCTCTCTCCCTCACATTGCACACACACACACATACACACGCATGTAAGTATGGGGTGAGTTTGCATATGCAGAATTATATTTGCAGATACATTCTATTTTGTTCAAAAAGCACACAATCTACAGGCAGTCAATCCATGTGACATTTTATAAACTGCTACTTTGGAAATAGAACCAGTCTGACTTAAGATTGAGATACAGACAGACTTTAACCTCACACCTTTAGTGCATTATCTGAGATGAGATGCTACCTTTTATTATAAAACCTTATCTCGAGAATGTGACTCGAAAGAAGTTCTGGATTTACATGTCAATGAACTAAAACCTGCAACCCATTCTAAAAGATTAAAGACTTACTTAGAGTCACAGAGATATACAACATGGAAACAGACCATTCGGTCCAACTCATCCATGCTGACCAGATATCCTAAATTAATCTAATCCTATTAGCCAGGACTTGGCTCATATCCCTCTAAACCCTTCCTATTCATATACTCATCTAGACTTAACAGCAATCTAGGTTTGTTCAATATATTGATAAATTGCATAACATTGTGATCTTTTGCTCTAAGTTATGTGTCTTATGATCCTGCTCCACATCTACCTGATGAAGGAACAGCACTCTGAAAGCTAGTGCTTCAAAATAAATCTGTTGGACCATAACCCGGTGTTGTGTGATTTCTAAATAAGATGAGAGCCCATGATGTCAGGGGCAAGGTAATGGCATGGATAAATGATTGGCTGACTGGCAGAAGGTGGACAGTAAGGATAAAGGGGTACTTTTCAGGATGGCAGCCGATGACTAGTGGAGTTCTGCAGTGTTCTGTGTTGGGATCACAACTATTCATGTTATATGTTAACAATCTAGATCAATTGATTGGTAAGAATATCAAGGGTTACAGGGAGAAGGCAGTTGAATGGGGTTAAACATATCAGCCATGATTGAATGGTGGAGTAGACTTTAGGATCTGAAATGCCAAATTCTACTCCTTTATCTAATGGTCTTACATGTGTCTGATGACTGATCCATGCAGACCAACAATACAGGAGGTCACTGGGATTAAAAACAGTCACAAGGAAGTCTGGAGAGTTTGGTGGCTGTGGGAATGGAGTTATGGAAGAGGGTTAGAAAAGTTGAGTGAGGGCTCAAAAGGGTGGCATCATTCTAAGGCTGGGGGGTGGAGGGGTGCTTCTGATTGACACTAGAAATATCCCGTCTTCCTGCTTAACAGCAACTTGCACTGTCAAAACTGCCAGGCTGTTTGCCTTCTTCTATCTTCCTCTGCTGAAGTCTATCTGCTTCCTTTATGTAAGGTCAGGTTGCATTGGGGAAGATGTTAGCTTGCTTTCAAATATATAAGTGGTGGGGCAGGTGGGGTGAGGGAGTGGTGTGGGACGTGGCAGCATGGGAGCAGTAAAATTCACACCAGAGGAGGGTAGACAAACTGTAGAAGGTGTTGGAAGCTAGGTCCATAGCTTAGAGTACACATTTTAATGTACTGTAAATTACAAACTTTTACACACATAGAAATGAATGTCATTATTCTGAAACACATTAGCTATATAACAAAGTAGTAATGAGAGCCTATTATGTTGTAGCTATTTTTGATAATGACACAAAAATAAGTAGGAAAACAAGCTGCAAGTATAATGTTGGAAAATGTGAGGTTTTCCACTTTGGGAACACAAATAGAAAACAACATACTATTTAAAATAAGAGCTTGCAGAATGCTGTGGAAGAGAAGGGTCTGGGTATACTGGTATATCAACTACAAAATCCCTGAAATGCAGAAGTATTGTAAGTGGATTGGAGATATGCCATGAGGGCTCATAGAAGGTGGGACATGTGGATGCCAATGTCTGTGGATTTTGGGATTAGTGTGATTAGAGCTTATGAGCCTCTCCTCATATGTTGCTGTCTGGTTTGCAACCAGGAGGTCATTTGGAGCATGCAGAGAAAAAGTGAGAATAGCAGATGCCGGAGATATCAGAGTTGAAAAGTGTGGCACTGGAAAAGCACAGCAGGTCAGACAGCATCCAAGAAGCAGGAGAGTTGATGCTTTGAGCTTAAGCCCTTCATCAGGAATATGGGTGGGGGGTGGTGGGGTAACAGGGCTGAGAAATAAATAGGAGGGTGGGGTGGGGTGGGAGAAGGCAGCTGGGAAGGTGATAGATGCAGGTGGGGGATGATGGTGATAGGTTGGAAGGGAGGGTGATAGGTGAGAAGGACAATGGACAGGTAGGACAGTTCAAGAGGGCGGTGCCGAGTTGGAGGGTTGAATCTGAGATGAGGTGTGGGGGGGGCGGGGGGGGGTAGATGAGGAAACTGAAGTTGACGTTGATGCCGTGTGGTTGGAGGGAGCCAAGGTGGAAAATGAGGCGTTCTTCTTCCAATCGTCAGGTGGCTTGGATTTGACGGTGGAGGAGGCCCAAGACTTGCATGTCCTTGGCAGTGTGGGAGTGGGAATTGAAGTGCTTGGCCACCGGGCAGTGAGGTTGGTGGGTGGTGTGTGTCCTAGAGATGTTCACTGAAAGGTTCCACAAATTGGCATCCTATCTCCCCAATGTCGAGAAGACCACATCAAGATGTGGTGTTTGGATGTGCAGAAAAATCTCTGGCGGACGTGGAAGGAACCTTTGGGACCTTGTAGGCGCAGGTTTTACATCTCTTGCAGTGGCAAGGGAAGGTGCCGGGAGTAGAAGGTGGGTTGAGGGTGGTCCTAATGAGACAGTTGCGGAGTGCATGGTCTCTGCGGAATGCAGATTGGGCAGGGAGGGAAATATATCTCTGCTGGTGGGGTCTGGTTGTACGTGGCGGAAATGGCAGATGATAATGCACTGTATCCAGAGATTAGTTAGGTGGAAGGTGAGGACCAGGGGTTTTTATCCTTGTAGTTGGAAGGGTGGGATTCAAGGGCAGAGATACGGGAAATGGAGGAAAAGTGCTGGAGGGAATTGTTGATCACGTGAGAGGGGAAGTTGCAGTCCTTGAAATAGGAGGCCACCTAGGATGTCCTGGAGTGGAAGCAGATACAGCAGAGGCAGAGGAATTGGGAGTAAGAGATAGCGTTGTTACAGGAGTGGGGGTAGGAGGAGGTGTAGTCCAGGTAGCTATGGGAGTTGGTGGGTATTAAGTAGATGTCTGTGATCAGTCAGTCGCCGGAGAGGTCTAGGAAGGGTTTGAAGGTGTCCACGATGGTTCAGGTGAATTTGAGGTCAACGTGGAAGGTGTTCGTGAAGTTGATGAACTGTTCAACCTCCTTGTGGGAGTACGAGGTGGCGCCGGGACAGTCACCAGTGTAGCGGAGCAAAAAGTGGGGTATGATGATAGTGTAACTTCAGAAGATGGACTGTTACATATATCCTATGAAAAGGCAGGCAATGCTAGGGTCCAAATGGGTGCCATGGTAAGCATCTAATCACATTGCTCATGAAATGCATAAAATATGAATTGAAATGAACTTGATGTCGATATGAACCTTGCTGGATATGACATCCAGTTTTGCCACACATCTTGCCATAGACCACATCATTCACTCTGCCCCCTTTTTTTGTCATAAATTTGCATTCTGTTGCAAAAAAATCTGCAGCTCATATTAATCTGAATCAATGACTAACTAGTAACCAATCATACAAATTAAACATATAATCTATCATACCAGTTTTCATTATGGACCTCAGCTGTCCAAAGATTTCATCAGCTGGGGTCATAACCACGAAAGTTCACAGGACCTTCCCAAAAAGGTGTGGTCAAGGCTCAAAATTGGACATTATGAATTGAACCACAGCTGGACAAATCAACCTTGACAGAAAATTGGTCAAACTAAATTAGATAGCAGCCAGAGAACTAGCTATAGAGAACTGTGTAAATGAAGATCAAAGATTGAAGGGGAACCAGTTTACAACCAGCCCAAGGATTGTGTATTGACTGCCTGAATTTGTGCACTTTACACCTCCCAGAATGGCAACAGTGAAGGGTGTTGGTGTGACCCTATTGGATGATTTAAACCCAACTCATGATCTCATTGGCCAAAGGTCACAGAACCTTATAGAAGGTCCAGTGTGAGGAAGGATAAAAGCAACACACCTGAAAGCCAGCCCCTTGGTGAAGGTGCAGTGAAGAATTCCAGCAACCCTAGAAGACCAGGAGAAGATCTACCTTGATTTGTAAGATCCACATTTGTAGAAGAAAGCCATCCCTATGTGGGAAAGGATGGAGATTCTAATGGCCATGCTCAAACATGTGGATTATATTGGATTCAGGTTAGTATACTTTCTTAGACAGCTAGAACTAGACAGAAAGTAAATATTGTGGGAATTTTTGGAAATGCGCACATATGTTTTAGCAAGGAATATTTTGTTAATAAAATCAAGTCGAATGGTAAACCAAATTCTGTATCCCTTTGTCAGCCTCACTGACAAGAGCAAAGTGGAGAAATTGTTTTTAATACATAAACTGGTTGAAGTGCCCATAAACAACAAACGTGATTTTGATCTGCTTGTCCCTGGCACAGCTTCTCTTAACAATTGTATGATAGCTGAGATGATTGATTTTTAATGTCAAGCCATCCTGAATGATGCATCCTCCATCTTGATGAGACTGAAAGGAGTTGGGGTGTCTCGGGGGTACCATTGTCTCCATGCATTTGTGTTTCCACGGAGTGGAATATAACAAGAGGGCACTAGCAAGCAAGAAGTTGGTTTGAAGTGTGTCTATTTCAAGGCCAGGAGTATCTGGAATAAGGTGGGTGAACTTGCAGCATGGGTTGGTATCTGGGATTTTGATGTTGTGGCCATTTCAGAGACATGGGTAGAACAGGGACAGGGATGTTTGTTGCAGGTTCTGGGATTTAGATGTTTCAGTAAGAACAGGGAAGATGATAAAAGATGTGGGGGTGTAACATTGTTAGTCAAGGATAGTATTATGGCTGCAGAAAGGATGTTTGAGGACTCATCAACTGAGGTAGTATGGGCTGAGGTTAGAAACAGGAAAGGAGAGGTCACCTTGTTGGGGGTTTTCTATAGGCCTCTGAATAGTTCCAGATATTTAGAGGAAAGGATATCAAAGATAATTCTCGATGGGAGCGAGAGTGACAGGTTAGTTGTTATGGGCGTCTTCAACTTCCCAAATATTGACTGGAAATATTATAGTTCAAGTACTTTAGATGGGTCAGTTTTTGTCCATTGTGTGCGGGAGGGTTTTCTGACACAGTATGTAGACAGGCCAACAAGGGGCGAGGCCACGTTATATTTGGTACTGGGTAATGAACCCGGCCAGATGTCAAGATTTGGAGGTAGGTGAGCACTTTGGTGATAGTGACCACAATTCAGTTATGTTTCCTTTAGTGATGGAAAGGGATAGGTATAACTGGAGGGCAAGAGCTACAGCTGGGGGGAAGGCAATTACAATGCAATTAGACAAGGTTTAGGATGCATAGAATGGGGAAGGAAACTGCAAGGGATGGGCACAATAGAAATGTGGAGCTTATTCAGGGAACAGCTACTGTGTGTCCTTTAATCAGTATGCACCTGTCAGACAGGGAGGAAGTTGTTGAGCGCAGGAGCCATAGTTTACTAAGGAAGTTGAAGAAGAAGGCTTTTGTTAGGATGAGATGTAAAGGCTCAGTTAGAGCGATTGAGAGTTACAAGGTAGCCAGGTAAAACCTAGAGAGAGAGCTAAGACGTGCAAGGAGGGGACAAGAGAAGGCGGATAGGATCAGGGAAAACCCTAAAGCTTTCTTTAGGAATATAAGGGATAAAACAATGGCTAGAGTACAATTAGGGCCAATCGAGGACAGTAGTGGGAAGCTGTGTGTGGAGTCCGAGGAGATAGGAGAAGCGATAAGTGAAGATTTTTCATTCGTATTCACATTGGAAAAAGACAACATTGTTTAATAGAATACTGAGAAACAGGTTACGAGACTGAACTGCATTGAGGTTCAAACGAGGAGGTGTTAGAAATTCTGGAAAGTGTGAAAATAGTTAAATCCTCTGGGCCTGATGGGATTTATCATAGGATTCTCTATGAAGTCAGGAAGGAGAATGCCTAGCCTTTGGCTTTGATCTTTATGTTATTGTCTACAGGAATAGTACCAGAAGACTGGAGGATAACAAATGTTTTACCCTTGTTCAAGAAGGGTAGTAGAAACAACCCTGGAAATTATAGATCAGTGAACCTTACTTTGGTTGTGGGTAAAGTGTTGGAAAAGTTTATAAGAGATAGGATTTATAATCATCTCGATAGGAATAAGTTGATTTAGGGGTAGTCAGCACGGTTTTGTGAAAAGTAGGTCGTGCCTCGCAAACCTTATTGAGCTCTTTGCAAAGATGACCAAACAGGTGAATGAGGGTAAAGTTGTTGATGTGTTGTATATGGATTTCAGTACGGTGTTTTATAAAGTTCCCCATGGTAGGTTACTGCACAAAATACTGAGGCATGGGATTGAGGGCAATTTGGCAGTTTGGATCAGAAATTGGCTAGCTGAAAGAAGATAGAGGGTGGTGGTTGATGGGAAATGTTCATCTTGGAGTTCATTAACTAGTGGTGTACTGCAAGGATCTGTTTTGGGTCCACTGCTGTTTGTCATTTTTATAAAAGATAAGTGTGTAGAAGGATAAGTTAGTAAATTTGCGGATGATACAAAAGGTACAGTTGTGGATAGTGCTGAAGGATGCTGTGGGTTAAAGAGGGGCATGGACAAGATGCAGAGCTGGGCTGAGAGGTGGCAAATGGAGTTTAATGCAGAAAAGTGTGCGGTGATTCACTTTGGAAGGAGTAACAGGGATTCAGAATACTGGGCGAATGGTAAGATTCTTGATAGTTCAGATGAGCGGAGAGATCTCTGTGTCTATGTACATAAGTTGCCACCCAGGTTGATAGTGCTGTTAAGAAGGCATATGGTGTGTTAGCTTTTATTAGTAGAGGAATTAGTAGAAGCACGAGGTCATGCTGCAGCTACAAAACTCTGGTGTGGCCACACTTGGAGTATTGTATGCAGTTCTGGTCACCACATTATAGGAAGGATGTGGAAGCTTTGAAAAGGCTTCAGAGGAGATTTACTAGGATGTTGCCTGGTATGGAGAGAAAGTTTTACAAGGAAAGGTTGTGGGACTTGAGGCAGGTTGTGTTAGAGAGAAGAAGGTTGCGAGGGGACTTATCCATGCAAAGTCAGGGATTCTATGTGTCCAGGGTAACGACCTAATTTTCTCCAGTTTCTCCAGCCTCTGCACAGACCTCCAAGATCTGTGTCTGGCAAGAGCGGAGAAAACAAAGTCAATCAGCATGAGCAGATTCTCAGTATGGTACAGCTTACAGGGAACATTGGTGACTGTTACATGTGCAGAAATTGTCTCCAGTTGCAGCTGCTGGAAATCTATACTTTTGATCTGGAGCAGCAGTTTGAGTCATTATGGCAAATCTGCAAGATTGAGATTTTTGTGGATAATACATACAGTCAGGTGCTCACAGTGCAGGTAAAGTATGTACAGGCATAAAATGAATGGGGTGACCACCAGACAGAGTAAAAGCACTAGAAAGGTAGTGCAGAAGTCCCTGGGTCCACCTTCCAGTCTTACAGATTTTTCATTTTGGTAACTGCTGGGGGAGATTGTTTCTCAGTGGGATGCAGCAACAACCAAATCTGTTACCATGTGTGGTTCAGCTGCACTGCATGAGGGGGAGAAAAAGTCTAAGAGCAATAATGATACTGGATTCTATCATAACAGGAACTGCTAGTGGCGACAGATATCACACAAGGTCTGTTGCCTCCCTGGTGCTTGGCTTATGGTCAACAATAGTTCCAATAACATAAATAAAAAAAGAATGGGGAGCTGGAAAATAAAGGCACGACCTCAAAGGTACCATATATATACTTGTGCATAGGTTGATCACATGCATAAACTGGCCCCTCAGTTTTTGCCAAAAAATCTTGTATTTTCCAGAGATCTTGTACATAAGTCGACCCTACCATATCGCATTAGATGACATGCATTCATTCATATTGGTAACTCTATTCATCGCTCTTTGTTCACTTTATCGCATCTCCATTCATTCATAACTGTACTTATGGCACTTGGTTTACTACAGTACGTTTTGATTCATTCATTCATTCATTCATTCAGACCAGTATGAAGTCTATCGGTACTTTTCACAGTTTGTTCTCTATACATCCAAAAGTTAATATTGTTAAAAAGTTAACCATTTTAATTGTGCCATTATATCTGAATAAAAGTGAGATATATTAGCGACATAGCAGTATATCTTTAATTCTTTGACAAATGTGTTAATGTTGCTGAGGTCCATGACATATGAGAGTAAATGGGAGGGAAAGGGAAGAATTTGATGGGAAAGTTCAAGATACTTACACATCCAGAATTTAATAAATATTTCATTTTAAGTGTGCCATTATACCAGGCCATGATGATTTTGCAGGATTTCAATGAATCTTTGACATGTTAAATTTTCGTACCGGTCTCTTGCTTTTATCTGGTAATTATCTTTACCATAATTCATTGTGTTTTTCTTCTTTGCCCGTGACTTTTTTTTTTCAAAAGATTAGATTAGATTCCCTACAGTATGGAAACAGGCCCTTCGGCCCAACAGGTCCACACCGACCCTCCGAAGAGTAACCACCCAGACCCATACCCCTGACTAACACTTTGGGCAATTTAGCATGGCCAATTCACCTGACCTGCACATCTTTGGATTGTGGGAGGAAACCGGAGCACCTGGAGGAAACCCATACAGATATGGGGAGAATGTGCAAACATGTGCAATCAAATTGACTTTTGCTAATAATTCTGTATTTTGAACTGCAGCATGAATTTCAGCCCCTCAAAACTTGTGCCCACGTATAAGTCGACCTCCTAATTTCAGCTTTTAAAAAAACATTTTCAAAATTTGACCTGTACACAATCTCGGGATTACTCCCAGTGTAAAGTATTAGCAAGTTTTGGAACAATAGAACTGACAAGATTAGTGGCTAGAGAGATGTTGTAGAAAGAAGGATTTAGATTTCTGAGGTGTTGGGTCTGATTCTGGGGAAAATGGAACCTGTACAAGTTGGATGGATTTACCCAAGCAGGACTTGGCCTAATATCCCCCAGGGTCATTTGCTGGTATTAAGGTTTAAAGTAAAATGGAAGGGAAAGGGAACCTGAGTTGGAAGACACAGGAAAGAGAAACAAAATTAGAATTGAAAGCTCAAAGTAGAAACAGGAACATCAAGGTTAACAGCAAATAGGGCCATTGTACAAAAAAGTGAATAAAAATGCTAAAAAGGCATAAAGACTATAAGATGTAGGAGCAGAATTAGACCATTCATATCATAGACTCTGCTCTGACATTCGATCATGGCTGAAATGTTTCTCAACCCCATTCTTTTGTATTCTCCTGAAACCTTTGATCCTCTTACTAACCAAGAACCTATATATCCCTGTCTTAAATATACTCAATTATTTTGGCCTCTACAGCCTTCTGTGACAGTAAGTCCCACAGATCAACTGTTCTCTGGCTGAAGAAATTCCTTCAGTTTTTCTCAGTTCTTCACTCTGAGTCTGTGTACTTGGGTCCTAGTTTCTCGACTAGTGGAAACTTCTTCTCCACTTCCACTTTATCCAGGCCTCTCAGTATCCTGAATGTTTCAGTCACATCACCCTCATCCTTCTAAACTTCAAATACAGACCCAGAGTCCTCAATTGCCTCTCATACGACAAGTCCTTCATACTCAGGATCATTTTTGTAAACCTCCTCTGAACCCTCACCAGTGCGAGCACATCTTGTCTGAGATACAAAGCCCAAAACTACTTGCAGCATTCCAAATGTGGTCTGCCCAGAGCCTTATAGCCCCCAGCAGTAAATCTCTTTTCTTGTATTCTAGCTGTCTTGAAATGAATGTCAACATTGTAGTTGCCTTTCTAACTGCCAATTGAATCTGCATGATAACTTATCTTGTGAACTAAGACTCCCAGGTCTCTTTGTGCTTCAGATTTCTGAAACCTTTCCACATTTAGAAAAAGTCTACACTGTATTCTTCCTACCAAAATGTACCTCACATTTTCAAACACTGTATTCTATGTGCCACTTCTGTGTCCACTCTCCTAGCCTGTCCAAGTTCCTCTGCAGCTCGCTGCTTTTTCAACACTGCCTGTCTCTCTACCTATCTTTGTTGCTCAATTTGCAAACAACACAATGCCTCCAGTTCCTTCATCCAGATAGTCATTATATACTGTAATGTGAATGCTTGTTGTCCCAACACACACTCCTTTGGAACTCCAATATTCACCGGCTGCCATTCTTAAAAAGACCCCTTGGTCTCTACTCTCTGCTTTCTGCCAGTCAGCCAATCCTCTATCCATCCTAGTATCTTGCCCCTAACAACATGGGCTCTTGACTCATTTAATAGCCTCCTGTGCGGCACATTGTCACAGGCCTTCTGGAAATCCAAATAGGTCATGTCCACTGGCTTTTCTTTATCTAATGTGGTCATTACCTCTTCAAGAATTCTAATTAATTCTTCAGGCATGACCTCTTATTGATGAAACTGTGCTGACTCTGCCTTATTTTACCATGCACTTTCAAATACTCTGCATGTCCTTAACAATGAATTCTAAAAACTTACCAATGACTGAAGTCAGGCTAACCAATCTATAGTTTCCTCTTTTACCTCCGTCCCTTCTTACATTAACCATTTTCCAGTCCTCTGGGATCCTTCCTGACTCCAGTGATTCCTGAAAGATCACCTTCAAAATCTCTACAATCCCTGCTATCTCCTTCAGGACTCTGGGGTGTAGTTCATCCAGTATGGGTGATTTATCTACCTTCAGACCTTTCAGCTTCCCCAGCACCCTCTCCTTATTGATGGCCACTACACTCACCTCTGTCCCCTGACTCTCCTGAAGTTCTGGTATGCTGCTAGTGTCCTCCACTGTGAAAACTGATACAAAGTACTTATTCAGTTCCTCTGCCATCTTTGTTCCCCATCACTACTTTAGCCTCATTTTCCAGTGGTCCAATGTCCACTCTTGCTTCTCTCTTAAGAGAAAAAAAAATGTAAGAGAGAAGTAGATTCGTTTCTAGACAGTAAAGGTATTAAGAGGCATGAGGAGACAATGGGAGTACAGGATGGAGATATAGGATTAGCTATGAAAACATTGAATGGTGGAGGAGGCTCAGTGGGCCAAATGGCCCACTCTTGTTCTTCTTTTCTGTGGTTCTAACACATATTGAGACAGAGGCAATGTAGAAGAATGGATAAAGGCAGAATTAACATGAGAAATGACTAGATAGGAGAAGATTTGCACATTACAAGGCAGATTAGATGTATTTCCTTTCACAGACATTTTGGGATCAGCATATGAATAATTTGATATGTGACATTGGACAACTATTTTATGGTTGGGAGAAGAACAAGATTCTAAACCTTTTGATTTCTAAAGCATTCCACCACTGTGAGTTTCTTCTGTGTCTGTTGCAGACAAATTGATAAAGTGTTACAGTCCATGTAGAGAATAATAAGACTAAAAAATTCATGCTCCCCTCCTCCACCCCATCTTCAGCAAATATATAACCTTTCCCTAGCTACTAAAAAATCTGAAGCAGGGTACTGGCCCTGAAGTATTGACTCTGCTTTCTCTCCACACATGCTGCTAGACTTTTGGATTCAGTGACCCTTGCTCAGAACTGGGACCTTAGTCCATAGTTTCTGCCAGCTTCTAATGGTTCCAAGTTTCCTCAGGAAAGGGAACATAAAGTTCAGATTGTTTTACTGGGAAAAATAAAAGGCTTTTACACTTGTAGGCAATGACAGCAGGCTGTGTCATAACAATGGAGGATGTAACAAAATATATATTATCATCATTTGGAACATGGATTTCAAAATAGAAGCTGATAGCTGTGAATCAGTTCTGTGAAGGTATTTCTTTTAAACACGATACACCGTCCTTCATTTTACCTTAAAGACAGTTCCAAATAATAGCAGTTCTATAAAAACAAAAGTTGCTGGGGAAACTCAGTAGGTCTGGCAGTACCTGTGAGAAGAAGGCAGGGTTAGCGTTTCGGGCCCAGTGACCTTCCTCATCAACCTCATTATTATAACAAAACGTTTATGTCATGGTTAGTCCTCTACGACTGTTGAGACATGTTTTTATCAGAATTCTACAAATCAAATTTGACAGAATTTGTTTTATTTTCATCTCGTAATTATTAAGTTCCACAAAAGTAAAAGCATAGAAGTTAAAATTAAAGTGAGTGGAGGTCCAATAAACCGAGGTGGATAAATGGAGAAATTGGCACATGTCTGGGTTCATTAAATGACTGTTAAATCAAAACTTTGCTGATTCTTTGTTTCTTACCAGTGAATCGACTGACGGTATTGATATGAGATGCCTGTATCACACCCACACGTGTGTTCCCACTGTTTTTGATACACATGCAGATACAAATAGCTACTCCAGCAACCACTCCCATGAGAAAGACAATCCCAAATACGACACCTGCTATTGCTGTGCCTCTGTAAAACAAAGAATTGTTACTGCGAGACGGGGATGCAATTGGAAATTAAATTTAAACTATTTTGGCTTGATGAGTTACATTGAGCTGTTTGACTGCTTTGCCTTGAGTCTAGGGAGGTTTCTCTCCATATTTTACCAAGCATCTCTCATTAATTACATACTCTCCCACAATGGCAATTTGTCCATCACGTTACATCAGGCTTTCAGTCCAAATGCATTAATGTTGAGGCAGTGTGGAAACAGAAGGAAAGAAAAGGAAGCAATCAAAATCCTGGGACACTGGGCTCAAAGATCTATGGATCAAAAATAAGCCTTTTCAGTCACAAAGAAGACAAAAGTCTAAAACTTGCAGCTCTAAGTAGACATCATCCTCGAACTGAGAGACAGCAAACAGATATATCACCATTGCAACTTGGACTTCTTGCGGTGAGAGAGAAAGAAAAGCAGCTAGTTGTCTCATTTAACTGGACAGCCAGTGTTAATCTGACTATAACCAGGGAGCGTGGGGTTTAATCCCCATTTCAGCTAGTGTGGATTTGGGACCTGCCTCCTTACCATACCAATGGTGAAGGTCATGGTCTTAACTTCAGGCAGGTAATTTCAGGAAAAGATATACCATATCAGAAAAATTACGTAAGTTGCCTTCCAGCACATTCATGCTGCTTTTCCCTAATCAACCTTTTTTTTAAAATTCATGATAGTAGTGGTCATGGGTTTGGAAGGTGCTGTCCTGATGAAATTTTGCATCTTGTAGGTGGTACAGACTGCTGCTACTGAGTGTCAGTGGTGGAGGGAGTGAATGTTTCTGGATGTGGTGTCGATCAAGCTTTTTCCTCGATAGTTTCAAGCTTCTGGAACATTGTGGAGGTGCAGGCAAATGGGAATGTTCTGTGATACTCCTTACTTGTGCCTTGTAGTTGGTGGATAGCTTTGCAGTGACAGGAGGTGAAATACCACAGAATTCTGAGCCTCTGAAATGCCAGTATAGCCACAACACTTGTATGGTCAATGGTAACACCTAGAATACTGAATGTCAAAGGGTGATGGTTAGATTCCCTCTTTTTGGAGATGGTCATTGGCACAAATATAACTTCCTAGTAGTTAGCAGATACTTAGATGTTGTCTTGCTGCATTCGGACATGGATTGCTTCAGCATCTATGGTGTTGTGAATGTTGCTCAACATTGTGCAATCTTCAGTGATCATCCCCACTTCTGACCCTATAACGGAGGCAAGGTCATTGATGAAGCAGCTAAAGATGGTTGGGCCAAGAACTCTCCCCTGACAGACTCCTGAAATGATGTCGCAGAGCTGAAATGACTGACCTCCAAAAACTACAACCATTTTCCTTTCTTTGAAATATGTTCAATCTTCAGCAGTTCGAGCTGAAGATTGCTTTAGCTTTATTCTGCACTGATGTGCTGTTTCCCCCATTACTGAGGATGGGGATGTCTCGAGTGAGTTGTTTAATCGTCCACTGCTGTTCATGACTAGATATGGCAGGACTGTGGATATTTGGTTTGGGAATAGCTTAGCTCTGTCACATGCTGTTTGGCACACAAATAGTTCTGTTGTTTCTTCACCAGCTTGAAACAACAGTTTTAGCTTTAGTTTGTGCTGCTTCTAATGTACCCTTCTGAAATCTGCTACATTGAGCCAGGGTGAGGTTTGGTGATCATAGTAGAGTTGATGATACGCCAGGCCGTGGGATTGCAGATTGTATTAGAGTACAATTCTGCTGCTGATGGTCCCCAACTCCTCCTGCATGCTGAGCTTCAGTTGCTAGATCTGTTTGAAAACTATCCTATTTAGCATGGTGATAGTGCCACACAATGCGATAGAAGATATTCTTAATGTGAAGACTGGACTTCTGTTTCCACCAGATTCTGGATTAGTGGTGCTGGAAGAGCATAGCAGTTCAGGCAGCATCCGAGGAGCAGTAAAATCGATGTTTCGGGCAAAAGCCCTTCATCAGGAACTGTTTCCACCAGGGCTATGTCGTAGTTATTTTCACTGAGCTGTCATGAATAGATGCAACTGCAGCAGGTAACCTGATGTGTATGAGGTCAAGTGTTTTTTTCCCTCTTGTTGGTATCTTCCTGCCTGCCACAACCCCAATCTTTGAGGAGAAAGTGAGGTCTGCAGATGCTGGAGATCAGAGCTGAAAATGTGTTGCTGGAAAAGCGCAGCAGGTCAGGCAGCGTCCAGGGAACAGGAGAATCGACATTTCGGGCATAAGCCCTTCTTCACCCCAATCTGGCAGCTTTGTCCTCTAGGACTCAACCTGCTTATCATTAGTGATGCTTTCAAGCACTCTTGGTGATAGACATTGAATACTACCCTGGTAAATTCCATGCTTTTTTCACCCTCATGCTTCATACACAAAGTGTTCATCATGGAGTACTGATTCATCAGTTGAAGTATGGGGGTGGTGGGTAAGAGGAGGTAAAGATAATCAGCAGCAGGCTTTCTTGCTTTGGATGCCATGAGATTCACAAGATCAGAGCCAATGTAGAGGATTCTGAACGAAACTTCCAACTTTATACCTCTGTGCTGCCACCTCTGCTTTTGCCTCTGCGATGTACCCAGAGATGATGATATTGGCTGGGGCATTGTGTGTAATGTATGATTCTGTAAATATGACTATGTCAGGCTATTACTTTGCAGCTGACACAGTTTTTGTACTAGTCCCGAGATGTTAGTAAAGAGGACTTTACAGGCTTGACAAGGCTCTGTATGCTGTTGTCATTTCCGTTTAGTTTCATATTTAGTTAATGAAGTCAAGTAGTCCATTCAGTTTTGATTCTCATTTGTGACTTTCTAGTGTTGATACTTGCTGTGCCACTTCGGAGAGCAGTTAAGAGTCAGCCATTGTTATGGGGTCCAGATTCATATGGAGTGCAGATTAGGTAAGGATGGCAGTTTCCTTCCCTAAATAATATTAGTGTCATAATTGTGTAAGTGAATTAATTTTTTACCAGATTATTTCTAAAACTTTTCTCAGCTCATTAAATTCATTGATTTGTTGTGACCGGGTTTTTCTAAATACTATTTTGGAAACAGGATGAAATGTTTGCATAAAATAAAACAAAACTGTGGATATTGGAAATCTGAAACAAACAAAACCAAAAATAGCTAGAGAAACTCAGCAGGTCTGACAGCATCTGGCAAAATTTGAAATGTTTGCAATTTCTCCAGCCCGCTCTTCCGTCTGCATCAACCAGTGTCTGCCACTAGATGGAACCTGGTCAATTTAAACTCCTTCAGAACAGTGCAATTTTAACATGCTGCACTTAGATTAGATTAGATTAGATTACATTACATTACAGTATGGAAACAGGCCCTTCGGCCCAACAAGTCCACACCGACCCGCCGAAGCGCAACCCACCCATACCCCTACATTTACCCCTATACCTAACACTACGGGCAATTTAGCATGGCCAATTCACCTGACCTGCACATCTTTTTGGACTGTGGGAGGAAACTGGAGGACCCGGAGGAAACCCACGCAGACACGGGGAGAACGTGCAAACTCCACACAGTCAGTCGCCTGAGTCGGGAATTGAACCCGGGTCTCTGGCGCTGCGAGGCAGCAGTGCTAACCACTGTGCCACCGTGCCGCCCACAAACCGTGCCGCCCATTTACAGTCCCTGTACTTACATTTATATTGAATTTATTTTAATTTTTAAATTTATCAGTGTTATTTTATTTATTAATGTAGGGATCTAGTATTGTACATCATTTCAACTTCATTTTTTAACTGTTTTGTGCTGATAAAAATCCTTAAATACCTTACTGTAATGTTACTTTTGTATTTAGTGATTTGATTTTGCAAGATATTTCAGCTAGGAATACACACAGATCAGTATTTAATCTCTATGCTATTACTTCTCTGCTAGAAATGTCCATAGAATCCAAGCTCTGGCTTTAACATTGATTCCTAAGGGAAAGCATGCTTCACTTAAGGTAATCTCACTTAAAGTCGCAATTTTTAGAAACGCAAATGTGACTTTAAATGGCGACTTAATTATGTTCTTTTTAAAGGCATCATTATTCTGTTATTGTTTTGCCTGTAATCGTTCAATCTAACTTATTCAGTACTGGGCCATCCTTAATCCACTGAAAATAGCCCTCCTCTAATAAAGTAATTTAACTTTAGCAAAGATCTGAAAAATATCCACATGAAATTAGTATCTTTGTTGCAACCGGTGTCCCTTACATCTCTAATCCATTCTATTCTATGCTTTTCATGCCATACCCTTGTAATCCTATCAGCTGCTTGTGCTCCAGTTGAATAAGCATCAGAGCAACTACCATTAATTAAAGATTACAGAAAAGTAAGCTTTTTTTTTAAGATGGCCTGTGAAAGACATGTAGACAAACAGCTTCAAGCTTTGCTCCTCACAATTTGAGTTTTCTCTAACATTCCTCAAAAGAACTTTAAATATTTTCTATCTGTGGAGTGGGCAAAGAGAAGAGAAAAACAGATAAGCAAATTTGTTAGGCTCATATACATATTTTACCATGGTGTTGTACTGAAATAATTAAGAGTCATAGAGTCATAGAGATGTACAGCATGGAAACAGACCATTCGGTCCAACCCGTCCATGCCGACCAGATATCCCAACCCAATCTAGTCCCACCTGCCAGCACCCGGCCCATATCCCTCCGAACCCTTCCTATTCATATACCCATCCAAATGCCTCTTAAATGTTGCAATTGTACCTGCCTCCACCACTTCCTCTGGCAACTCATTCCATACACGTACCACCCTCTGCATGAAAACGTTGCCCCTTAGGTCTCTTTCATATCTTTCCCCTCTCATCCTAAACATATGCCCTCTCGTTCTGGACTCCCCCACCCCAGGGAAAAGACTTTGTCTATTTATTCTATCCATGCCCCTCATAATTTTGTAAACCTCTATAAGGTCACCCCTCAGCCTCCGACACTCCAGGGAAAACAGCCCCAGCCTGTTCAGCCTCTCCCTGTAGCTCAGATCCTCCAACCCTGGCAACATCCTTATAAATCTTTTCTGAACCCTTTCAAGTTTCACAACATCTTTCCGATAGGAAGGAGATCAGAATTGCAGTGGCCTAACCAATGTCCTGTACAACCGCAACGTGACCTCCCAACTCCAGTACTCAATACTCTGACCAATAAAGGAAAGCATACTAAACGCCTTCTTCACTATCCTATCTACCTGCAACTCCACTTTCAAGGAGCTATGAACCTGCACTCCAAGGTCTCTTTGTTCAGTAACACTCCCTAGGACCTTACCATTAAGTGTATAAGTCCTGCTAAGATTTACTTTCCCAAAATGCAGCACCTTGCATTTATCTGAATTAAACTCCATCTGCCACTTCTCAGCCCATTGGTCCATCTGGTCCAGATCCTGTTGTAATCTGAGGTAACCCTCTTCGCTGACCACTACACCTCCAATTTTGGTGTCATCTGCAAACTTATTAACTGTACCTCTTATGCTCGCATCCAAATCATTTATGTAAATGACAAAAAGTAGAGGGCCCAGCACCGATCCTTGTGGCACTCACTGATCACAGGCCTCCAGTCTGAAAAACAACCCTCCACCACCACCTTCTGTCTTCTATCTTTGAGCCAGTTCTGTATCCAAATGACTAGTTCTCCCTGTATTCCATGAGATCTAACCTTGCTAATCAGTCTCCCATGGGGAACCTTGTCGAACGCCTTACTGAAGTCCATATAGATCACATCTACTGCTCTGCTCTCATCATTCCACTTTGTTACTTCTTCAAAAGACTCAATCAAGTTTGTGAGACATGATTTCCCACGCACAATGCCATGTTGACTATCCCGAATTAGTCCTTGCATTTCCAAATACATGTACATCCTGTCCCTCAGGATTCCCTCCAACAACTTGCCCACCACTGAGGTCAGGCAAATGATCCATAAATTAGCATCCTGTCTCCCTGATGGAGAGAAGACCACATTGGGTGCAACAGATACAGTACATAACGTGTGTGAAAATACAGGTAAATTTTTGTCGGATGTGGAAGGATCCTTTGGGGCCTTGGATGGAGGTGAGGGGGGAGGTGTGGGTACAGGTTTTGCACTACTTGCATTGGCAGGGATAGGTGCTGGAAGTGGGCTGTGGGCTGGTGGGCGGCGTGGATCTGACAAGGGAGTCACAGAGGGAATGGTCTCTCCGAAACACAGATACGGGTGGGGAGGGAAATATCTCCCTAGTGGTGGGGTCTGTTTGTAAGTGGCGGAAATGGTGGAGGGGGATGCAATATATCCAGAGATGGGTGGGATGGAAGGTGATGGTGGTATTCTGTCCTTGTTGCAATTGGAGTGGTGGGGTTCAAGGGTGGAGGTGCAGGAAGTGGACAGGATGTGCTGGAGGGCATCGTTGACCATGTGGGAGGGGAAACTGTGGTCTATGAAGAAGGAGGCCTCTGGGCAGTTCTATGGTGGAATTGGTCGTCCTGGGAGCAGATGCGGCAGAGGCGTAGGAATTGGGAATAAGGGATGGCATTTTTATAGGAGACTGGGTGGGAGGACAAGAAATATTCATATGGCCTTTAAATGGTCTTTAAACATAAAAACACGTACAGGATCATGTTCATAAGTACAAGGCTCATCAAATGGACGTTAGTAAATCAGAGATCCCCTGTACACCATAGCATAAAAGTCCATAAAAAGTCAGCGATTAATTCCATATGTAATGACTGCTGAGCGTTGGTCATTAAATGGCGGAGTGTGAAACCTACAGAGTAACAAATGTATGAAAGAAACAAGCAGATTCTTCAGACTCCTCCACTGTGACAATTGCTCTGCATGTATCTTCTAAATTACTTAAGAGTAATAATTTGTTCATGAAATTGTGTAACTGGCCCAGAATTTGGCAATAAGCATCTACAGCATGTTCCAGTACCTAGGCCTCATCCTACACTGTTCAGCTCTTAAATGGTTCAAGCTGAAAACTGCTGCAAATTTGAGGTCGTAACAATGTGATAAGGGCAATGGAGCACAAGCACCTTAGAGACTAGTGGACTTCCTTAAATTAAGAGATTTAAGGGTTGAGAAAAATACAAAAACTGATGAAATAAACAGAATGAATTTAAATTAAATCAAACATAGAAAGATAATGAAGAGAAAGAAAAAAATAACAAAGTAAAAGAGGTCGGAAAGAAAAAGAAGAAAAAAAGAGACATCTGAAATTTAAAAGCTCCACTAACAATTTATGGCTTACATGAATCAAACTCAAGTTCCAATTATTCCTTTTATCATTCTGAGAAGTTGTCATAAACCTCATCATTAAACTGGTCCTTGTGCTGTTAGGTACCAGCCCTCTGTTGCTACAGTAGGTTTAATTGGTAATTAACTTGTAAATACTGCAATTTCTAAAAACACATATGGAGGTCATCAGTAAGGTGCTGTTTTCATAAGTTCAACAGAAGAATGGCACAAATTATGCAGTAATTCAAAGAACATTGCTTCTTTGTCACAAACTGATTGACTATTTACACACTAATAATAGTATGCATGTTAAACATAATTATTTTGTCAGAAAATTCAAGGAACTATTACAAAAATTAGTGGAAAATAAATCTTGTGAATACAAAGTGATAGTATTAATTTTCCATTGTCTTCACTTTCCAGCCCCATCAGCCTCCAGATTGAAAAGATCATTGTTGCCATCTCTAACACTTTGCTACCAACTAACATATCATCTGTTTCCCTGACATTTCAGTATTTTAAAGTGACAGGTCCCTTTGCAAAAGCTTGATTCAGCTCTTCAATTACTCAACATCCCTCCATTTCCAACAGCACCTTTCCTTGCAAGGACAAGAAATACAGTACTTATATTTTTATGTCCCCTCTTCCAATTGCCAAGCACTCCCTCCAGTTGAAGCAGCAATTTAATTAACTATATATTGAATCAATTGTCATCTCATAGGTGCAACATTTGATTGGATCAATATCTGATAAATTTTAGACAGTCTGGAATGTTAAGAAAAGTTGCATTTCTATAGCTTTAAAGAATTTACTTGCTTAGTACTTAACAGTCCTTCTGGTGGCTATACTGGAGAATGCACAATTAGTAGAATTACAATAAATTATGGTTACAGTTTGATCTGTGTGTTTTAAATCTGGAACTATGGCCCCATCGGAAATGTACAAGAAGTCTTGAAATTGGCATTATTCTGCGAAACTGTGACATCTTATGAAAACAAAACGTGTTGTCAGAAGCGATGTATAATGTTAGGTTGAATTTATATTTTGTATTTTGTTTTGTGTTATGAAGATATGGCTTTCGAGTCCTTGGGAACTTGGTGACCGAGGAGTTTGGAAGCCTATTCATTTACATTACCTTAATGAGGTTTTTGAAATGATGATCTGGATGTGAATAGTTCAGTGTGTTAAAGTGTAAAAGCAATGTTTTTGTCTACTGACACACAGAAGAAAAAACTAGATTACAGTAGACATGAAATGATCAGAGAAATCAATCCAGAAAGTCAGTCTGTCTGTGTGTGAATATGATAGAGTGGATGCTGGGGTGTCAAACACCCTCATAAGAAATTTGACAGGAACTGCTGGAAACTGAATTTATGGAATTTGTGTTTGGTCTAAAGTTAAAATAAGATTGAGTTTAGTTTGTAGTTTGTTTTAGTTGTCTCAGGAAGATTTACCAGCTGAAGAAAATTAGCATCTAGTGCATACATAGAAACTCACTGGAGAAAAATGTGCTCAGTGACACTGGTCTGTTTGAGAAGAGTTAGTGTGGAGATAGTGATGACTCTTTGCTGAGGTTGGGTGTTTGCAAGGATCTTACTGAAGACAAAAAAAATGTGAAATTCTGATGTCGGTATTGAAATATTTCCAACCATTTTATCTAGTATAATGTAGATCATGTTCGTTCTTGTTTAATAATTGTGTTAAAGGTACACTGGCAGATGTTTGTTAATGTATTCAACAGCTAACCTTCACCTTTAAAAAAAAGTTAGGATCTACCAAGCCATATTTTACTCTGTGCTCTGATTTGTCTAGTGTTAACATCAGCTGGGATCATAGCCGTGTTCTTTAGGTGAGGTATACCTTAGCAGGCATAAGAAACTCTGTTTTGTATCTATGAAGCTAATATGGTTTGCTGATGGTTTAATTAGTAAGCATGCTTTAGAATGTTAATTGACCCATGAAGTTTAGAATATACTAGGTTCATTTCCCGATGTTCAGCTTGAAAGATGCTACAATTGGCTATAGTATGCCAAAGGAGAAAGTGAGGACTACAGATGCTGGAGATCAGAGCTGGAAAAGCGCAGCAGGTCAGGCAGCATCCAAGGAGCAGGAGAATTGATGTTTCGGGCATGAGCCCTTCTTCAGGAATGCCAAAGCTAAGGAGGAACAGGAGGAAACGGAATCAGGACTTTGGCTCCTGATTATTCAGAAATACCTGCTAGAAAATATTATCTGTAGCTGTCAGTTGAAAACAAGATTATGTTCAATTATTTTTATTCATTGGCAGGATATGGACATTGCTGGCAAATGAGATTAATTGGGCAATGAGAAGATGTTGAACCACTTTCTTAAAACACTGCAGTCAGTGGGACTTACATACATCCAAAATGCTTTTACAGCATAGAACAGTACAGCTCAGGAACAGGCCCTTCAGCCCAACATATTTGTGCCTACCATGATGCCATTCTAAACTAATCCTATTTGCCTGCACATGGTCTGTATCCCTCTATTCCTGCCTCTTCACGTCTGTTTAAATGCCTCTTAAATGTTGCTATTGCGTCTGCTTCTACGACCTCCCCTGGCAGCACATCCAGGACCTAACTATCCTGTGTGTGGGGGAAAAAAAAAAATCCTTGCACATCTTCTTTAAATCTTTCTCTTTGACCTTAAACCTTAGGAATTTTTATAAACCGAGAAAACTGCGGATCCTGGAAATCAGAAATAAAAACAGAAATTGCTGGAAAAGCTCAGCAGGTCTGGCAGTATCTGTAGAGAGAAATCAGAGTTAATGTTTTGGGTTTTGAGAGAGGTTGGGCTCTGACAGAGTTCTGAGGAAGGGGCACTGGACCCAAACTTTAACTCTGATTTCTCTCCATATTAGAATTTTTCCTTTGTGGGCACTGAGAACCTGACCCACTGACAATGAAAGAAACAGCAATTATTTTTAAAGTGGGATTGTGTCTAATTTGGATAGAAACTTGGAGGTGGTGGTCCCCAGGTACCTTTCAAATTTAAACAGCCTCCAGTCTCCTACATCTATTTATATTAATAATTTTGGACTTTTCTTGTGTATAAGGTCATTACACAACTGAATTGCTTACTTTGATCCTCCAATTATCTAAATATGAAATATGCTGTTACTTTAGTTCAAATCTTGTTCAATACAAATTAAAAAGTCAATGCAACATGCCCTTTGAATTAATTTTCTCCCTTTGACTTGGTATTGTTTAATGACTGCTCATGGATTCATCCAGTTTCCTCTTCAACTAATAATGCTGTTGGACTATTTCTTATGTTTTTCAGGAAGAAAGACAAAAAAAAAACTTTTAAACAGCCTATTAGAGTTGAGTAGAGATCTTCCTTGAGTAGAGATCCTTTTAAGACAGTTGCAAAGAAGAGATGTATTGACCATAGCCTCGGATCTTTGGAAAGGCATTGTTTGGTTAAATGGGTAATCAAGGGAATTACTTATAAAGGGCATGTGTTCTGAGAGATATAACTAGGCATTATAAAGTCTATCTCTTCCTTTTGTTAGAGAAAAGTCTAGATAAATAGCCATCCTCCGGTATGCTCAAAGAAAGATCATTAGAAACAATATCTGGAGAAATAAATCAATTGAGACAGGATGTAACAATTTATATAAGCACTGGTCAAAGATGTTATATAAAACTTTTCCACTAAATAAATCTCTTCTTTAAGATTAGTTCAATCATTTTTTTATTCTCTCACTGGTGTTCTATTCCAATGGCAAAAAAATGACAAGTATGTTATCCAAGTTCCAATCTGGATATCCCTTGAGAAAATCTTCCAAGGCATGGTCCTGAAAAATCCTATTGTCACTTTACCTTGGTACAACAGCAACTTCTAAGCTAAGATTTTAAGAGCTTAAATGGAACTACTGTTTTAGCATTTAAAGTCAGTACACTTCCAAAATACAGATTAGGAATGCAAGGGACACAGAAGTGCCTGTTAATGAAGTTTGCAATTAATTAACAGAATCTGAAAACAATACAAAAAAAACTGTTCATCTAATTTACAGCTTGTCCTATATTTTAGCTCACTTATCAATGGGTGCCGGTCAAGAGCTTTGTGTATTATTTCTATAGCAACAAATAACAAGTCTGCCTATTTGTCAGTAATAAAATAGTACCTCCATGGTGATGCTGTTGGCACAATGCAGACAAAGCATGGATGTTTTGAAATGCTGATAGCCAAGAAATCAAGAGAACATTCCCAGTTGGTTTACGTAGGATTGAAATAATTAGTATTGACTATTTTCCATTTTGCTTTTACTTCCTATATTCAGACCACCTATATATACACACACAGTAGATGGATCTTTTATATGCTTTACGCTGGTCAATTTAGGCAGTTCTGAAACAGATAGCTAATAAACCAAATCGACTATTTTTCAAGTATCCCAGGCTCTGGTCAATCCATACCTTCTCTGGGATTGTTCTGCAGGTTATTGCTGAACTTTCAAACTTAATTTTGGCGTCTTTTTTTAACTGCTGAAATATGTAAGTAATGGTCCAACACTTATTGTGCAAGATCATATAAGATAAAGAAAGAAGATAAATTTAAAAGTTATTAGCTAATACTAAACTTAACGGTATAGAATGAATTTTAAAGACATGATGCTTTGAACCTTAATTTCTGTAAAATGAAGATTCAGAGGTAAGAATAACATATCACGTCTTAAAGGTTAGAGGAACAAAGTAAGATATTTCAGGAATCAGTTACATACAGCAAAAATTGTAAAGAGGAAAATAACATTATTGTAGACAGATTTGTGACTAGAATGTTGGCCTTTTGGACAATAAGATTGTCATGGATTATTTGCAACATAGGAAATGTGGAAGAATATGAAAATACATAAAAATAATTACATTGAGTAATGTCTTTACTATTTTGATGTTTGTAAGGAGATGACAATACTAGTGTGTAAAAGATGTGGGGTCAGAAGGGATCAGCAATTTTATTTTTTAATAAACTGTTGTTTATTCTGCAATGGATTTCAAGCAGCCAGGCTGAGTAGGACTATGCATTGAAAAAGACATTACAAACATAAGACTGGTCGGTGCTGATTCACCTGTGGAAGCAAGATTCATCTTTGCCTTTGTCTTTATCTGTTAGGAATCATGAATGTGTTTCCCATTTTTTATATTCTTTCAGAAATCTCCCAAAAGTGAAATCCAAATTGTCAGTCGTTTATCGTTATGAGCCAAGGAATCTTTAAATCAACTGTGCACATCTAAAGGACATTTATACTAGAAACATGCAAATTCATCAACTGCTATGACAGCAAAATAAAGAGATTACTTTGCCTTTTTCAAAATGTCAACAAGTGACCTTTAATTGTAAATAAATTAAATGTTTTATCAAAATAATATATTTGAAACAAGCTGTCATCCCAGTTCACGTACATACTTAAAATTTATTTGAAAACAAAATAGAAAGTCTTGCACTTGCACAGTACTTTCTCACATCACTTAGACATATTTTCAATCAATCAACTTATATGCAGTTAATTACTTTGAGGTACAGTGATTATTGTTAAAAACAACTGCTGGCCAAAATGTTTAGACACAGGTATCTCCTATCCACTGAATAACCAATTAATCTGTTTTTGGTAATGGCAGTCCAGGGTATAGTGTTGGTCAGAATTCCAGGAAGAACTGTTTGTTCTTTTTGAAATGCTTTTTGGTATATTTAATGTTTACATAAATATAGTGAAATGCTGTCATTTAAAGTAGAGGTGATCATCCATCTCCAAACCCAAGCAAATCCAGCTACTTGGGGTACCATTCAACCATGCAGATACTAAATCATATTTTAAACACACACAACAGAAGCTATCACAAACATTCCTGAAATATGCAACCATTGAGGTAAACAACTATGTGAATAGACATCTGAACACGTACCCACTCAGAAATGCAATCAACACATGCAGTTATTCAAATATAGCTAAACATGATCAGTCAAATATTCAGCCATTGAAACACAGCATGTTAAACATAATCAAATCAGTTAAACACAAATAAATAGCTATTCAAACATACTCTTCGGAGGGTCGGTGTGGACTTGTTGTGCCGAAGGGCCTGTTTCCACACTAAGTAATCTAATCTAATCTAATCTAATATAGTGAGACACATAACCATTCAATGATACTGCTACTAAGACATAACTAAAGTTCACAGTCACTCAAAATCAGAAATACAATCTTCTCAAGCATACATTCATACAAATACAATCAGCTATTCAAAATAGCAAACATTATGTAGAAATATTTAAATGCAAGCAACACCGTCACTCAGAGCATGCATGTTCCATGAACAAAGATGCTGAACCTCTTTACCACTCAGAAGCACAATCAACCAAACATTCAGCCACTCAGATACAGAAGTAGTTACACATCAAAGTAGTTACACAAATATGCTTACACACAAACCTCAGCACACATAGAGATAAGCATTGTTCCATAATCTATCGTCACAAGGGACAAGATTTTCCTTTTGTGATTGGGAAACTAACATCAGAACTGTCTGGTCGAAAGCAATCTCAAGCTCCATTATTAATCTGAGTAGCCCATTAATTGGCAGGAAAGGTTGCTGCTAATCGGTGGTTTTGGGTGGCAGAACTGATAAGAGTGCTGCTCTAAGTGCAATAGACCTTAGACTTATTGAATTGCAGTGATTGATGTGTAACATAAGCGACAGAGGACTGGAACACAGGGCAAGGGGTACTACTCACTTCAAAATTCAGACCTAGAGTTCCTCTTTTTGGAAGCTAATTGCAGACAGCCACCCTCCCAGACCAATAAGGCGTAGTTATAACATAGAACTGAGACCATCACAGAGCAGGATTGGAAATTCATGGGGACCCCACTGCCTGCAAGTTTCCCTTCAAGACTGTCACCATCCTGAGTAGCAAATATATTGATTCTATGATTACCGTTGCTCAGGTAAAAATCCTCAAACTCCCTCACTAACAGCACTGTAGTTATACCTACACTAAATGGACTGCATCAATTCAAGAGGGCAGCTTACCACTACCTTCTCAAGAAGGAAGTGTGGACTGCAGATGCTGGAGATCAGAGTCGAGAGTGTGGTGCTGAAAAAGCACAGCAGGTCAGGCAGCATCTGAGGTGTAGGAGAATCAACATTTCGGTCATAAGCCCTTCATCAGAACACTTTCTCTGTTTTATCAACACCATGTAAATAATGCCAGATATGTAAGCTTCTGTTCTTTTATTGTGAGGAAGGTAAAGAAAAGTAGTAGTGAAGGAAGGCAAAAGTGAAAAACAGCATTGAAATGGAGTTAATATTTCCATGTAGCTTCAATTTCAATGAAGAGTCATATTGACTTTGAAATGTTAACTCTATTTCTCTCTCCACAGGTGTTGATGGACCTGCTGAGTTTCATAGAACATAATATAATACAGCACAGAACAGGCCCTTTGGCCCTCGATGTTGCGCTGACCAGTGAACTAATCTAAGCCCATCTCCCTACACTATCCCATCATCATGTGCTTATCCAAGGATTGTTTAAATCTCTCTAATGTGGCTGAGTTAACTACATTAGCAGGTAGGGCATTCCACCCATTCCACACCCTTACCACTCTCTTAGTAAAGAACCTGTCTCTGACATCTGTCTTAAATCTATCGCCCCTCAATTTGTAGCTACGCCCCCTCGTACAAGCTGACGCCATCATCCTAGGAAAAAGACTTTCACTGTCTATCCTATCTAATTCTCTGATTATCTTATGTCTCTATCAAATCCCCTCTGAGCCTTCTTTCCAATGAGAACAGACTCAAGTTTCTCTGCCTTTCCACATAAGACCTTCCCTCCTGGTAAATCTCCTCTGCATCTTTTCCAGTGCTTCCACATCCATCCTGGAAAGCACAAGCAGTTTTTGTATTTATTTCAGATCTCCAAATCTGCAATTCTTTATTTTAACATTATAAGGAAAGCAGAGTCTTTGTACCATTGTTTATGTGATCATTTTTCAGATGCAGCACTTCAGTTTTCTGCTGTGAATTTAATCTACAATGCATCTGCCCATTTCACTAGTTGACATTCTCATCATCTGCTTCTATCCTGTCTGTTAATGTGGCTTTGAAACTCACTTATACTTGCTATTTAAGAATGCCTGGCACCTGCTTAGAATAACAGAAGGGCATTTGCAAGTATCACTTGCAGTTTAAGAACTTTTTTCTAGAAAAGGTAACTAGGATATAAGCAATAATGTTACAATGTGTTGCAGAAGGTTAGTGACTTTAATATGGTAACATTATATTCCTGACGTATGCATCTTGAAAACTGATCTGTCAAAGTAATGGTCACTCCTTTGAATGTCAACAGGCAGTGGTTAGGTTGTCTGTCTGTCTGTCACTGTCTCTTATTGGAGATGGTCATTGCTTGCCATTTGTGTGGTGAGTATGTTACTTGTGACTTTTTAGCCCACGCCTGGGATATTGACAAGATCTTACTGCATTTGGACATGGACTGCTTCATTACCTGAGAAGCTGCAAATCGTGCTGAACATTGTGAAATCATTGGCAAACACCCACTTTTGACCTTACATTGGAGGGACCATTACTAATGAGGCAGCTTAGGATGTTCGCATTCAGGGGAAGCGGAGATCTTGCAGAGATATTCCAAGGCTGAGATGACTGACCTCCAACAACCACAACCATCTTCCTGTGTGCTAGGTCTGATGCCAACCAGCAGAATTTTTCTCCTGATTTCCATTGAGTCCAGCTTTCCTCGGGCTCATTGCTGGCACACCTGGTCAAATGCAACCATAGTGTCCAGGGCAGTCACTTTCATCTCACCTCCTGAATTCTTCTCTCTTCTGTCCAAATGACAGTTAGGAAAGATCACAAGTTAGTAAATGTGGAAAGATGGCTCTGTTAATTAATAATGGTATTAATGCATGAGAGACGGGTGACCTAAGTTCATAAAATCAAGATGTAGAAGTGATTAGGGTAGAAATGAAAAATTACAAAGGCACAAAGTCACTTGTGGGAGTGGCGTGGTCTCTGAATGGTAACCTTGTGGTAGAATGGAGTGTAAAAGAAGAGATAATAGATACTTGTCAGGAAGATACCATGATAATCATGGGGGTTTTAATCTTCATAGACTGGAAAAATCAAATGGCCTGTATGAAGTGTTCATTTTTTTTTTGGCTCTGGAACAATCAGAAAAAAGGCTGTATTAAAACATAGACCTGGTATTGTGCAGTGAGATAGGATTAATTTATGACCTCATATAGAGAAGGCAGCCCTACATAATAGCAATCATAATATGAATTAAATTTACATTCAGTTGGAGGGGGAGAAGAATGTGTCCAAAACAATTATTTTTAACATAAGTAAGGGCAATAAAGAGAGCATGAACACAGAGCCAGCTGAAGTAAACTTGTCAGTTAAGCAAAGTAATAGGTCAATAGAGATGCAGAGGCAGACATTTAAAGTGATATTTCAGAAATGCAGAGTGGATGCAGTGCAACAAGAAAGAAAAGTTCTGAGAGGAGGACTCACTTACTTTTTGGTAACAAAAGAATGTTAAATATAGTATCAAGCTTAAAGAAAAAGCACATTGTGCAAAAATGTGGCAGGTCAGAAGATTGAACAGAATATTTCAACAAGCAAATAATTACTAAAAGATTAACAAGGAAGGAAAATTAGAGTGTGAAGAAAGTCACATTTCGCCAATTTATTGGAGTTCTTTTGAGGAAGTAATAGATGTGGATAAAGGGGAACAAGTGGATATGCTGTACTTAGATTTCGAGAAGGCATTTGATAAGGTTTCAACATCAAAGGTTATTACAGAAAATAAAAACTTATTGTGTAGTATATTCATATGGATAGAAGATTGGCTAGCTAACTGGAAACAGTAGGCTTAAATGGGTCATTTTATGTTTAGCAAGATGTACCAAAAGGTATATCACAGGGATCAGTATTGAACATAGAACATAGAACAGTACAGCACATTTCAGGCCCTTTGGCCCTCTCTATTGTGCTGACATTTTATCCTTCTCTAAGATCAAACTAACCTACATTGTACTATCTTCCATGTGCCGACCTAAGAGTCGCTTAAGTATCCCTAATGTATTTGACTCTACTACCACCACTGGCAGTGCATTCCATGCATCCACCCTCTCTGTGTAAAGAATCTATCTCTGACATCTCCTCTAAACCTTCCTCCAATCACCTTAAAATTAGATCCCCTCGTGATAGCCATTTCTGCCCTGAGAAAATTTCTCTGGCTATCCATTGTATCTATGCCTCTCATCATTAGATTAGATTAGATTACTTACAGTGTGGAAACAGGCCCTTTGGCCCAACAAGTCCACACCGACCCACCGAAGCATAACCCACCCATTCCCCTACATTTACCCCTTTACCTAACACTACGGGCAATTTAGCATGGCCAATTCACCTGACCTGCACATCTTTGGACTGTGGGAGGAAACCGGAGCACCCGGAGGAAACCCACGCAGACACGGGGAGAATGTGCAAACTCCACACAGTCAGTCGCCTGAGTCGGGAATTGAACCCGGGTCTCTGGCGCTGTGAGGCAGCAGTGCTAACTACTGTGCCACCACTTGTACACCTCTATCAAATCACCTCTCATCCTTCTTCGCTCCAGTGAGAAAAGCCCTAGCTCCCTCAACCTTACTTCATAAGACGTGCCATTCAGTCCAGGCAGCATCCTGGTAAATCTCCTCTGCACCCTCTCTAAAGCTTCACATCCTTCCTATAATGAGGCAACCAGAACTGAACACATTATTCCAAGTGTGGTCTAACCAAGGCTGTATAGAGCTGCAGCATAACTTTGTGGCTCTTAAACTCAATCCCACTGCTAATGAAAGCCAGCACACCATATGCCTTCCTTATAACTGTCTCAAACCTGGGTGGCAACTTTGAGGGATCTATGGACATGGAGCCCTAAATCCCTCTGTTCCTCCATACTGCCAAGAATCCTGCCTTTAACCCTGTATTCTACATTCAAATTCAACCTTCCAAAATTAATCACACTTTTCCAGGTTGAACTCCATCTGCCACTTATCATCCCAGTTCTGCATCTTGTCAATGTTGCAATCTACAGTAGCACTCCACACTATCCATCACTCCATCAACCTTCGTGTCATCGGCAAATTTACATCTTTGCCTGCAATTTTAAAAGATGAGAGATTTAATAAACAATCCATGTCTTTTTCAATACATAATTTCAGTTGCGTCACAGTGTAAACATTTACTATAAATTGTGTTTTACGTCTTATACTCTACAACCACCTGATGAAGGAGCAGCGGTCCAAAAGCTAGTGCTTCCAAATGAACCTGTTGGACTATAACCTAGCGTTGTATGATTTTGAACTCAATTATACAAGACATTGATAATACTACATCTGAAATACTGTGTACATTATTGGGGTTCCATTGACCAGAAGCTGAACTGGACTAGCTATATAAATACAATGGCTATAAGTTCAAGTCAGGGGCTAGGAATACTGCAGTGAGTAACTTGCCTCCTGACTCTCCAAAGCCTGACCACTATCACAAGCATATCTCAGGAGTATGGTGGAATACTTCATACTTGCCTCAATGACTGTCGCTCCAGCAAAACGCAAGAAGCTTGAAACATCCAGGCCAAAGCCTATTTGATTACACTACATCCACTCCCTCTACCACCGATGCTTAGTAGCAGCAGTATGTACCATCTGCAATATCCACTGCAGATATTCACCAGAGCTCCTCAGAACAACTTCCAAAACCGTAACCACTACCATATAGAAGGAAAAGGTCAGCAGATACATGGGAATACCACCACCTGCAAGTTTCTCCCTAAGCTACTCATCATTCTGACTTGGAAATACGTCCCGTTCCTTCAATGTCACTGGGTCAAAATTCTGGAATTCCCTACCTAACAGTATTGTGGACCTACCTAGATCACATGGACTGCAGTGGTTCACTACCACTTTCTCAAGGTTAACTAGTGATTGGGAACTGAATGCTGGCCCAGCCAGAATTGTGTCCCATGAGTAAATAAGTACAAACTGGTATTTTTAAAAATTCAGGTACCTGTTCTTCTGTAACACCTGGCCTTATCTATTGACTTGCTCTTAGATTTGTACTATCCCTTTCTATTATAATGTGTGTATTATTTCTCATATAAATATTTTCTTTCCTCCCTTGTCCCTAATCATTGATTTATGGCATCTCTGAAATTTGATCCTTTGCCCCCATGTTTAGTGTAAAGTCTTCTCTACTTCTCTCAGATATGGCTCACTAGAACATCACTGCCAGCATGGTTTAGATGCAGACTGTCCTAACAGTCCTGACTTTCCCAAGTTCTGGTTGTATGAATTGGAACCCACTTCTGCCATAACAGTCCTTGAGCTATATATTCATCTTATTTGGCCCATTTGCACATGACTCAGATGAGAATTGGTTCAATAGACAGAGATTATTACCATTGATGTTCTGCTTTTTAATTCAGTGTCTAGCTCCTCGACTAGTCATGCAGAATATCTTTCCTTGGCCTGCCTATGTTAATGGTACCTACACAGATCATGATGATTGTACCCCTTCCCTCATGCTGTAAGTTCCTCTCCATCCCTGAGCCAAGGCCACCCCTGGGACCGGGCATACAACATAATAATTGAGAGCTTCACTGTTTGCTGCACAGCATTGTGTCACCACCCCTCATTGTATTGTTCCTATGACCATGATATTCCTTTATGCCCCCCGACTTGTTTCCACATGTTGTGAAACTTGAAAGGGTTCAGAAAAGATTTACAAGGATGTTGCCAGGGTTGGAGGATTTGAGCTATAGGTAGAGGCTGAACAGGCTGTGGTTGCTTTCCCTGGAGCGTCGGAGGCTGAGGGGTGACCTTATAGAGGTTTAAAAAATGATGAGGGGCATGGATAGGGTAAATAGGCAAAGTCTTTTCCCTGGAGTCGGGAGTCCAGAACTAGAGGGCATAGGTGTGACCATAGGGTGAGAGGGGAAAGATATGAAAGAGACCTAAGGGGCAACGTTTTCACGCAGAGGGTGATGTGTGTATGGAATGAGCTGCCAGAGGAAGTGGTGGAGGCTGGTACAATTGCAATATTTAAGAGGCATTTGGATGGGTATATGAATAGGAAAGGTTTGGAGGAATATGGATCGGGTGCTGGCAGGTGGGACTAGATTGGGTTGGGATATCTGGTCGGCATGGACGGGATGGACCGAAGGGTCTGTTTCCATGCTGTACATCTCTATGACTCAATGACTCTAAGTTGAAATATCATCAAAAGTGTTGGATAATTGTGATAAGGCTCCTATACTCCTGCACTCCGGGTCTCCTTGCCTGTGTCACACATGGTCACACACACCTTTTCCTGACCATTGATCAAATCAGAAGATCCTGCCCTAAAATGTGTGACAGCCTCCTGGAATAAAGGTGTTTCACAGTTTCTGTAATTAATCTTTCAGCTCATCAAATCTGAACCAATGTTGCATGAACTGCAAACTTAATGCAGATGTGTTTGCTCCAGATCACACTGGCATCTCTGAGTTTCCACATTCTGCAATCTCAACACAACACCAATGCCATCTAACTGAATGCATTTTGATGACTTAATTATTTAATTCAGTATCTATTTCAAGAACTTTACCACCAGTCCCTGTACTATCTTAAATCTTAGGAACACAATAAACATTGATCACTTACTAGGTACACACCAAACTGATGTTCTCCTGTAGTAATGTAAGAACCAATTCCTACAGTGTGAAAAAATACTTGAGAAAGTAAAGTAGCAGCATCTCTTTCCCCTCTTCACCTTACTCCTTTATTCACTAAAGTCACAGCACTCAGTTCAAAATTGCATCCAGCACCAAGTCACAGTGAGGTGCCCCTATTTTTAAGCTTCTGAAATGAAAAGATTAGTTATGGCCAGGTACAGAAAAACAGTTTAATTGGTTTCCTTAATTAATTAACTTTGGTTGCTCTCACGCAGAATGGAGAACTGAAAGACCAATAACAGTCTAAGTAGGTAACCTATTTGCATCAAAATTTTCTGAAGTTCTCAGGGATTCAAGGACTTTACTTATTACCCACCCCCCTAAATTTTCTAATTCCTAGTGAAAACAATCTAGCCCTGCAATACTTTACACATAAAGTCTTAAACTCTGGAAATATTCTGACCATCTTCCCCATTCTCTCTTCAATACATTTGTATAATTTATTTCAACATGTTTTAAACAAAGCATTCCCATAAAACTGTGATAGTAGCTCTGGTATCCTTTGAGCTTACATTCGGAATGAGCTTGCATGGTTTCAAAATAACTGGGTTAGCCAACTTACGATAAGATGCTTCTGATATAGGCGTAGTATGAACAGCAGTATGGAGGTGAACCTCTGCAGCAGTAGGAAGATATGCAGTCTTCACAGTGTGCACTGAAACACTCTGAATCATTCAATAACACATTCTCAGTATGTAAAATGTGAAAGCAATTAAATGAATGCTTCTCACTATTTGAAGCATTATAAAATGACAAAAGAAGTTAATTCAACCATATAATTTCTCTCAAGCTGCAATTGGACTAAAATAAATTTATTCTAACCTCACTCCTCTCATGAATATAGTAGGTATGGGTTTAGTAACTTTGCAGGTGACAACAAAATTGGTGGTGTAGCGGGACAGTGAAGAATGTTATCTTAGAGTACAATGGGCCCTTGATCAGATGGGCCAGTGGGCTGACAAGTGGCAGATGGAGTTTAATTTACACAAATGTGAGGTGTTGCATTTTGGTAAGGCAAATCAAGGCAAGACTTCTACATTTCATGGTAAGGTACTGGTGAGCGTTGCTGAACAAAGAGACCTTAGAGAGCAGGTTCACAGTTGCTTGAAAGTGGAGCTCCAAGTAGACAGGTTAGTGAAGAAGGTATGCTTGCCTACATTGGTCAGTGTGTTGAGTATAGGAGTTGGGAGGTCATATTGTGGCTGTGGACATTAGTTAGGCCACTTTTGGAATAGTGCATATTATTCTAGTCTCCCTGCTATAGGAAGGATGTTGTGAAACTTGAAAGGGTTCAGAAGAGATTTACAAGGATGTTGCCAGAATTGGAGGGTTTGAGGAATAGGGAGAGGCTGAAGAGGATGGGGCTATTTTACCTGGAGCATCTGAGGCTGAGGGGTGACCTTATACAAGTTTATAATATCATGAGGTGCATGGATAGGGTGAATAGTAAAAATCTTTTCCCCAGGCTGGGGGAGTCCAAAGCTAGACTGCATAGGTTTAAGGTGAGAGGGGAAAGTTTTAAAAAGGACCAAATGGGCAACTTTTTCACACAGAGGGCTGTGCAAGTATAGAATAAGCTGCCAGAGGAAGTGGTGGAGGCTGATACAACTACAGCATTTAAAAGGCACATGGATAAGTATATGAATAGGAAGGGTTTAGAGAGATAAGGGCCAAATGGAACTAGATTGATTTAGGATAACTGGTCTGCATGGACGAGTTGGATTGAAGGGTCTGTTTCCCTGCTGTATAACTCAATGACTCCATGATGACTTGTCATTAGTGGATCCTAAACTAGAGAAATAAGTATTCTGTTATACTCATATCAAAGCCCTTTAAACTTAAAACAAACCTCCAAATTATACGGTTCCCTGATCCAGGGAAAATAGTTTCATTATAGCATAGAGCTCCATTTACACAGATCTACTGTTTACATGCTACCTAGTCTGGCACACTAACACCTTAAAAAATTCTTCCTCATCTGTTTATCGACTGTTTGGACGGAATTTAAATTTAACTTCATTAGTTCTTTTTCCGGTCTGAGTTTAAAGCATTGTTTAGGGTAAGTATTTTTTAAAAAACTATCTAATGCTTGTGCCAAAGAGTTCTCTTTCTGAACTGAATATTTCGTCTCTGATCTTTCCTCAAAAGAATGACACTTTTTTCAGGTTCAGGCAAGCACGATTTCTCAGTAGTGTTTCTTAAGCTGTTTTTGTTTCCCACCTGAAAATACATTGAGAAGACACGCAAGAAAGTAACAGTTTCCGTAAGTCCTCAAGATGTCCATTCACGATGAATTCGTAACTGTTCTCTCTTTTAATATCCCAGTTTCTCAAATCACAAGCACCTCAGGCCGGTTAGCCGAGTCTTCCCTCCTTGGTGCACGTTTCTAGCAGATGTTCTGACCACTGATCGGATCGAGGATCCACCACGTTAAAAGAAAGAAAAGGAATACGAACCGAGATTTTCCTTTCCGCCTAACTTTTGGGCAGTCTTCTTCCGAAACCAACTTCCATGCCCGATCTTGGTAGCTTGCTGGCGTTATTTTTAAGTATTAGTTTTATTTATTTTTCTTATTCCTGGTATTAAGCTCAAATTTCTGCAAACTAAATTCCCAAAGCCTGTCGCTCTTCGTCAGCTTTGCGGTTGCACTACACTTTTCTGACTGCTGGCTTGTGCCGCAATCTCAGGTTACAACCCCGTGGGTGGCATTAGAAAGCTGGGTGGTGCCGGCACCGCTCAATAAACCCTTATTTAAACCAAATCACTGGTAGAGATTTTTTTAAAAAGCTATTATGTGTGCGTGTGTGCGCAGGAAGTTATTTAAATCGTTCTCCCGCCCAAACCTTAATCCGTAATCGTTATGTAATATTCAACAATTTCTGCATAGCACTTGTAAATGTAAGGTATTTAAAGTAAATTATAGGAATAACAGGCAGTTCTCTAGCACATCCCAGGATACTTCACTAGAGTGGAACAAGATAAAGATTAACAAACTTAAAAAAAAACGGAAAGTTGAAAGAGGGTGTTTGAATGGAGGAGAACAACGCAAAGGGATGAGGAGGTTTAGGAAGGAAGTCCAGAGTTTTTAAGGCATATCCACCAATGCTGCAGGAAAGAAGGAGAGATTGCAAAAGGTTTGGAAGGATGGAGAATTCTTGGAGGGTCGTAGGATTGAATGATGTTATAAGGATAAGCTGGGGCAAGTTCCAGAGGTTTTTGAATTTAGGGAGGAGACCTTTAAAAGTTAATCCGTGGACATGAGCCAATATTGATCAGTGAATTGGTAGTTATGCAGTTCTTTTAAAAAAAGCACCAGAGTTTTTGCATGAGCTCAAACTGATCCAAAGTGGTAGTGGAGTAGGGCACCTGTGTCAGAGCTCGTCTGCTCCAACCATTTTTTCTTTCTCTTAAAACAATAGGTCAGAATGTAGAATAGGTTTGGGTGGAGTTGAGAAATAGTGAGGCAAGAAATCGCTAGTGGGAGTGGTCTACAGACCTTAACAGTAACTACAATGTGGGATAAAGTATGCAAGAAGTAATAATGAGTGATTGTGATAAAGGGATGCAATAATCATGGGTGAATTTAATCTAATGAGTTAGAAAGAAATCACATTTGGGTAATATCTTGGATGAAAAGTTCATAGAAGGCTTTTGTGCTAGTTTCTAGGTGTGTACTTTGCAATTGACCAGAAAACTGGTTGTTAGACATAGTATTGTGTATGGTGACAGGCCTAATTAATGATCTCAGAATGAAGACTGCACGAGGTAGCAACAACTCTAATACGATTGAACTTTACACCCAGTCTGAAAGGCAAACAAATTGTGTTTATGACTTGTGTTTTAAATCTAAATAACAGCAACAATTTTGGCATGAAAGCTGTGCTTGCAGATATGAATTTCATCATAGGCAGAGTGGAAAATGCCTAATGGGACATTTAAGAATATTCAGAATAAGTATATACTTACTGTAAAGAAAAATGCTACAGGGAAGATCCACTGTGACTAACTAAAGTTATGGCAAGTGTCAAGTGCGAAAGATGCATAACTGCGCAAAGATGAATTGTAGGTCAGCTGGTTGTCAGAACATAAAGAATGGCAGAGAATAACTAAAATATTAATCAGGAAAAAGAAATTAGACTAGGAGAGAAATTTTGCTCGGAATGTAAAAATGGATACAAAAGTTTCTACAGATATTTAAACAGAAGAAAAGTGAGATCAGTGATGGACCTCTAGGAAGTGAGAATGAGAAGTCAATAGTAGATAATAAGGAAATGGCAGAAGAAATGAAAAATATTTTGCTTCTGTCTTCACTACAGAGAGAATAAAACACTCCAATAATTGCTATAAACCAGAATGTGGAAGAGAGAAAAGAACTTGGCCAATTACAATCACGAGAGAAATAGTATGAAGCAAACTGATGGAACTGCAGGATGACAAGGCTCTGGGTTCAGATAGATATTATCTCTGGGTCAGAAAAGAATGTTGCTGATGGGCTAATGGATGCTTTGGTGTTAATTTTCCAAGATTCCCTAGATTCAGACAAAAATTAATTGGACTGAAAAGTAGCAAATATAACTCTTTTGTTGAAGAAAAGGGGGAAGCAGGAAACTATAAGTCATTAAAATGGATGTCTACCATGGTGGACAAAGTTAAAAATCACACAATACCAGGTTATAGCTTGTACTTTCAAGTAAACATGTTGGACTATAACCTGGTGTTGTGTGACTTTTAACTTTGTCCACCCCAGTCCAACACCAGCACCTCAACATCATGTTTACCATGGGAAGTGTGTTAGAATTAATTGTTAAAAGAGATTATAGAAACATAATGGAACTAGACTGCATGGTTTTGTGAAAGGGATATCAGATAAACCAAGTTTTTTTTAGAATTCACTGAAGAAACAACACACACTGTGGATAAAGGGGAGTCTGTCCATGGATTTCCAAAATCAATTGATAAGGTGCTACATCAAAGGTTATTGTGGAAAATAAACATTCATGGTGTAGGGGTAATATATTAGTATGGATGTAAGATTTGCTAGCTGCGAGAAAACAGAGCATGTATAAATGGGTCTTTGATTTTCAGAATGTGATGTGCTGAATCCTACAGGCTCCTATTGGGAGCTTCAACTTATTGCAATTTACATCAATGATTTAGATGCCAGGAATAAAGGCATAATATCTAAATTTGCAGATGACTGTAAGATAAGTTGAGAGTGGGTAAAAATTTGGGATGGGAAATGGAGCATAACAAGGAAAGTGTGAAATGAGACTTCATGTGGTCCAGAGTCAATGTTGCGAACTCACAGGGTGACTCCCTCCTGACTGTATACCACCGTGTCGCATCTCTGTCCTGCCGGTGGGACAGGACATATCCAGGGATGATGATGATGATGGTGATTGTCGGTAAAGTATGATTCCGTGAGTATCACTTTGTCAAGCTGTTGCTTGACTAGACTGTGAGAAAGCTCTTCCAGTTTTGACAGTAGCCCCCAGATGTTAGTAAGGAAGATTTGACAGGATTGACAGGGCTGTTTATGCCATTTTCATTTCCGGTGCCTAGGTCGTGCAGGGTGGTCTGTCTAGTTTAATTTCTTTGTGACTTTGTAGCAATTGATACAGCTGAGTGGCTTGCTAGGCTATTTCAGAGGGCAATTGAGAGTCAACCATATTGCTGTGGATCTGGAGTCGCATGTACACCAGCCCAGGTGAGAACGGCAGATTTCCTTCCCTGAAGGACATTAGTGAACCAGATGGGTGTTTCTAACAATTGACAATAGTTTTATGGTCATCAGTAGATTTTTAATTTCAGACTTTTTAAATTGAATTTCTGATGTGATGGGATTTGAACCCAGGTCCCCAAAACATTTTGTTAAAACATCGATGGAGTGTAACATGTCAGGACTTTAACAATGTAATATCTAGTGCCAGTGCATTGGCAAGAAAGTTGGCACCACACCTTATATATACCTAGGCTGGAAGCTGGCATCCAGTCTGCACATGTGCCACTGATAGTTATAGAACGCTTGCCTTACTCCCTCCTCTCGTATCTTGGCATTCTGCTCTCCTGCTTCAGTCAGCAACTGCCTCTCCTACTCCCTGCTCTTCTCATCCCCACCCTACTTGACTTGGCACCCCTCCCACTAATCCAATTGCTACCATCCTCCCTGACTTGAAATGTTAACTCTGTTTCTCTCTCCACAGACCTGTTGAGTTTCTCCAGCTGGGTTTGCTGCCATGTTGTTTTCTCTGCTCTTGACCCTTCATTGACTCTCTCCCATTCACCACCTTGTTCTAGGAGATGATGAATAGTGAGGCAGCGCAATAGGGAGTGGGAGGGAGGTAGTGAGGGGTCAGGATTGGGACGGGCAAGTATTTGGAGTGAGATAGTGGGTAAATTGTGATCCCAGGATTTGAATTCATTTGAAACATTTGAAAAGTTCTCATTATATTGCCTCTATTGTTTGATGCAGATATACATATTAACATTTTGGGACTGCGAGAGACGGAGGAGCATGACAGCTCAGGGAATAGTGATTCTGGTGTTTTCCGGCTATTGCTCGGTTGTCACGGTGTTTGCACATTGGCGAGGTTTCATTTCCCGTTGTTCCTCCTTCAGAGAAAATCGATGGAGAAACTGTGAAAAGTTCTGAGCGACCCAGACAATGAGGAACAAGGTCTCACGGTGCAGGCTTTAGTGGAGGAAGGATGTTTCAGGAGGCTGTTGCAGCGGCAGCGACGTTGTGGTCCATTCCTTGTGGCTATTGTGGCCGTGTCATAGTAGGGCCTGCGGAGTGGTGGTTTGCTTCAATGTCTTTGGTAGCATGGTGAGTCCGGCCCAGGATTCCAACGGCCCTTGAGGCAACTTCTGCAGCGTCTTCTGGCCCACGATTTCAATGGGCTAAAATTCAATGTCTTTGACGTTGGAGTTTTGCAGCAGTGGAGAATGTGGTTCTTGTCTTTTCCTTGACCGTGGAAGCCCATGAGCCGTGAACTGAACAAAGATGGACTTTTGTCTTAATTTTCTTTCTGTATATGTGTGACGATGCTGCTCCTTTAACAAGGTTATGTTGTCCTTGGCTTTTTTTCAGAGGTTGTAAAAGACGCAGACTCTGAAAAATCTGGGATTGAAGGGTTTTAGGGCCAATTTGATGATAGCTAACAGGTACTGCTCAGACAAAAGGCTTTTTATGTAAAAAAGAGAACACTTGAGCAATGAATGGGGAGCGGCTAGTTCTCCCAGCTCAGCTTTTCTCTGGGTTGGTTTGGTTTTAGCACAGCCATGTTTTGAAGCTGTTGGACCCGAAGAAGCAGGTCTATGCTGGTCCTCTCTCTCTGACGTCTCTCCTGTAAGACCCTGTGCTTGATTTTACCTTTTGTGCCAAGGGGTGTTTATGGGGATTGTTGCAAGCATTGGGACAGCTTCATTGAATAGGGATGATCTGTTGGGTTTTCGGATATGTTCAGTTATTCAGTATTCTGTTCTCTTTTGTTTGTGTTTCATTCGGGTAAACTTGTAAATAAATTCTGTTTTGTTTAAAACTAAGTGGTTGGATCAGCTGCACCCTTCCTGGAGTATTCATACTACACCTGCTTAAAACAACTAGCAAAGTTAGGGTTCAGGCTACTTTCTTGAAATGTTTTGAGGGGTCTGGCCTGGTCCATAACAGATGGTATCTGTTATTAATATAGATGTCGGAGTATGACAACTTAAACACTTTTCACTGTATTTTTTGTAAAAATGCAAGTGACAATAACTTATTGTTCTAGTCTATTAAGTTCCTATTCTATTCTATTTGCTGCTGTGTCGCAGGCAGTACCATCATAGTTACTGTGACCACATGAAGGGTGAGTACACACTCTGCCTTTTAGACATAGCCTTTTAAAAAATACAATTTTTTTAATACTGAGGAATGTTACCAAGTCAATTTTGTCTTGGTCAAGCTTAGCTTTAAGTTATGGCAGACTTGAGTCCAAGACATTGACAAAAAGTCGATAAAATGATGATCTTTTATGTTCAATTCATATGTAAGGTTACAGTCAAGCACAATCCAACCATCAGTGCCACAGAAGGGTTAAAGCACAGAGAGGCTTATTAGCTTGTTGCATCTTCCCTGGCTGTCCAAAAGACCAATTCACTTAGTGCCACCTTTGCACCTTCTCCTCAAAGCCTTGCATATTCCTCCTTGTGAGATAACAATTCAATTCTCTCTTGTATGGCTCTCAGCTATGAAGAGAGATTACATAGGCTGGGATTATTTTCCTGAGAGCAGAGGAGGCTGACAGGGGATCTGATTGGGATGTACAAACTTTGGAGGGGCATAGGCAGGATAGATAGGGAGAAATGTTTTGCCTTGGAGGGATAAGATATACATGAATTTGAAAAGACAGGGTTTCATTAGGAGTCGTCAGCATGGCTTTGTAAATATGTTAGAGTTCTTTGATAAAGTGGCCAGGAAGGTTGATGAGGGCAGGGCAGTAGATGTAGTCTATATAGATTTCAGTATAGCCTTTGATAAGGTTTCACATGGTAGGCTGCTGTGGAAGGTTAGATTGTGTGGAATCCAGGGGGAATTGGCAAATTGGATACACAATTGGCTTGATGATAGGAAGCAAAGGGTAATAGTGGAAGGATGCTTGTTGGACTGGAGGCCTGTGACTAATGTTGTACCTCAGGGGTTGGCGCTGGGCCCATTGCTGTTTGTTATCTATATCAATGATTTGGATCAGAATATACAAGGTGTGATTAGCAAGTTTGCAGGTGACACCAAAATAGGTGGTAACGTGGACAATGAGGAAGGTTATTAGGAATTGCAGCAGGACTTTGATCAGTTGGGGAAGTGGGCCAAGAAAAGACAAATGGAGTTTAATATAGATAAGTGTGACGTGTTGCATTTTGCAAAGTCAAAACAAGGTAGGAGTTTCATGGTGAATGGTAGGACCTTAAGGAATATAGTTGAACAGAGGAACCTTGGAGTTCTCTGAAAATGGAGTCAGAGGTAGATAAGGCAGTGAAGAAGGCTTTTGGTACACTGGCCTTCATCAGTCAGGGCATTGAGTGAAGAAGTTGGGAAGTTATGTTGCAGTTCTACAGGAATTTGGTGAGGCCGCATGTGATGTATTGTGTTCAGTTTTGGTCACCTTGTTACAGGAAGGATGTTACTAAACTGGAAAGAGTGCAGAAAACAATTACAAGGATGTTGCCAAGACTCAAGGGTCTGAGTTATGGGAGGAGGTTGGACAAGCTAGGACTTTGCTCTTTGGAGCGTAGGAGACTGAAGGGGCATCTTCGAGAAGTGTATGAGATCATGAAAGGCATGGATAGGGTGAATGCACTCAATCTTTTTCCCAGGATTGGGGAATTGAGGACTCGAGGGCATTAGTTTAAAGTAAGAGGGAAAGAATAAATGGGAACCTGAGAGTTAACTATTTTTACACAGGGGGTGATAGGCATATGGAATGAGCTTCCAGCAGAAATGGTTGAGGTGGGTACATTAACACCATTTAAAAGGCACGAGGACAAATACATGGATAGGAAAGGTTTAGAAGGATATGGGCCAAGTGCAGGGAAATAGGGTTAGCATGGATGGACATTTTGGTTTTCATGGACCAGTTTGGGCCGAAGACCCTGTCTCCGTGCAGTAGGGGTCTATGACTCTATGAGGGGTAAATAATCAGGGAGCCCAGTATGAGGTAGGGAGTAGGAAGTTTTGGGGAGATTCCAGAAAGTCCTGGTATCTGGAACTCACTAGAAAAAAAATAGTAGAGGTAGGAACCCTCAAGAAATTTAAAAATTATTTAAATGAACACTTGAAACATCATCATTCAAAGATCCAAATGCTGGAAAATAGGATTGGAATAAATAGGTGCTTGATGACTGGTGTAAACACGATGGACTGAAGGGCCTTTTTCCAAACTGTAAAAATCTCAGTAACTTCATTGAACTGGACTCCACCACACCATTATTCCAGATCCTAACCACTCATGACAAGTTATTCAATTGCTTGTTTTGTCAATTACTCAAAATCTATGCCCTCTTGTTCTTGATCTTCCCAATAGGAAATATTTCTTCTTATTAACTCTGTCCTGATCTCTCATGATTTTGAACGTCAAAACTCTCACCTTTCCAAGGAAGTCAGTCCCAACATCTCCAAAATATACCTGAAATTTTCTCATTTCTGGAACTACTCGTGAATCTTTTCTACTCTGTAATGCTTCTAAAGGCTAAATGAAACCTTCAATGTAGTTGACGCCTCCAGTGTTGAATCCTTCAAACTGCATACAGTAGCCTCCTGTAAGCAAACCTTATCCCATAAGCAGGTGCAACAACTGAGAGTACTGGATATTTATTGGCATACTCCCCTGAGATTACCTCAAATCCATTGATGTTTACTCACCCTGCTTTCAGTGGATTTTCACATTGACAGCAGTGGTCACTCGGGGAAATCATGGTGTGAGACAGTGCAATTAACAACTAGTTCCAATGCCAGAGTGCTTCACAGGGGTCAAAGGAGAATGCTAAACAGAAGACAGGAACTATGGTGTATTTTTTTAAGAAAAATGTTAAAAGAACAGAGATGATGGAAAGTTGTTACCAGGACAGGTTTTCAAAAGACCGAGTGAACAAAGTGATGTAACATCTGTCTTTGATAGGGAAATGTATCTCATGTAACAAATCACTTTGAAGTTCAATGTATTGACTGAGGTTCAGTATTTTCTTATATTAACAACATTCCACAAATAGAAATGAGATGACAGGCCAGTTAAATTGTTTTTGGCTGGGAGAAAAATTTAGGACAAAACACTGGGAGATCTCTGTACTTCTTTTCAAATAGTGCACCTTCAATCAAACTATTAAAAATTATAAAGCCAATATGAAGATTGGAGTTCATCACTGCACTTCTACATGTAGCAAACACAAGACAGACACAAAGATTGAGAATTCAACCATTTTTATTATCTCCTAGTGACACATTATACTGTATAAATAGTCTAGTCTTGTTAAATGTTCTTTGTTCCTTTTTAAAAAAGCGATAACTTAAAGATTATATTATACAAAGCTTTACAAAAATAAATAAGTTTATTTGAAATCTGTACAAAATGCTGATCCTTCACAGAAGGGATTTAATACTCTTACTTATAAAGTACACCATATTGGCCTTGGTGTTGGTTTAATATTTACATTCCTCATGTAATTGCGGATTTCAAATCTGTAGCTTTGTATTAATAGCAGCTTGTGTATAACATAGTTTAAGCTGTTTTGTTTTATTTCTTAAATAAGATAAATCTTGCCCTTCATCACTGAGGTAGGTGGGGACTGAATTGGTCAGCAGGTGAAACTATGACTAGTATCAACCTGTATATCAGGACCTTAGGATATTACTTGACAGTACCTTGAAGCCAGGATAATATAACAAGAAAATCCCTTCTCACACCTACAGATCCCAAACTAAATTTTACCCCGCTTTCCAAAGTACTGGCTCTTCTTGGGGGACAGTTTTCCATTACTTTGTTCTGTGACCATCCTTTACTCTTTGCCTAGGTTCACACATCTTATATGCATCTGGCTGTGGGGGCATCTCATCAAGCCTAATCCTGTCCCCACAAATAGCAGTTGCAGCAAAAAATCATTATCTAAATGATCATTTGTGTTAATTCTGGATGATTTTCCAAATACCCCACTGAAGCCTAGAATGTAAGGGCAAATGTGAAGTCTTGATGGGTTGCTAGTTGCAAACATCTAACACAGCTCTCATTCCAAGGTTCTGTTCCCACCTTTGGTTTTTCAGTATTATATCTAATGCCAGGTAATTACCATCATTCCATGCAACGACTTAAGGCAGAAATTTGTACAGTTTTTTTAAAAGTTAGCATATGCAAAATAAACTGAACTTGACCTTGCAAAACAAAATGGGAGTCTTGTTCATAGCCACAGAGATTGGCAGGTGTGGACCACAGTATTTCTAATTTTTTATTATATTCATCTGTGGGACATGGACATTGTTGGCTGGCCAGCATTTATTTGCCCTCCACATTCCAAAAGCTTGAGACTGCAAGATCATCTTGATTTGAGAGACATGGGTCACAGGGTGAAGGGGATAATCAACTAAAACCGGCAAAACTGGGATTGTTAGCCTCCAAATTGTGAAACAACAATTAACTGATACTTATTCTTCGTACCAATGGCAATGATAGATATTATTCTGCAAAGGGAACACTAATTATAACAGCTAGTGGTACAAGTATCCGAACCACCTGTGAACTAGCAGAACATTCTAGAAACTATCTAAAACAAAACATTCTTGCAATTTCCAGGGATTGTGTTCTCTAAGAGAATGAGAGAATATATTGTTGCAGGAAAAACAGAAAGAGTCCTGTGTTCTTTCATTTGTAACAAAATGTGGTCATGTAAGTTCGCCAGCGGCACTCATGAATTTGGGACTAACATGGTTATCAAAGAATGAGGAAGACCTGATTTCACTGTCAACAGTGAGAGTTCATGGTTTTAAAAATCCATCGCTAATAACTAAGACAACTACTAACTTGAGAGATAAACAATGCTAGCATTGCATTCTCAGATTAGCCCCAGTCCTCCTCCCCAAAACATTGTCCATCTACTTATTGGTTATGACTAATGCAAACATTCATTGTCAAAGGGAAAATGGGTCAAACGATTATCATGTTTCACATGACAAATGGATTGGGAAACCCTTATTTTCAGTGCATTTAGGATGAATTAAAAAAAAGATTTGAATTGTCTTTCATGTTTGTTGATTCCTTAGCTACAAGCTTGGATGGTGCAAAGGCCAATCAGATGTTTTGGTTTTTTTGAAATGTTGCAGCTCTCCTGTGGTAGCACCTGGCCATCACGCATGACACATTTCAATGACCTTTTCTTAAAGCCTTTCCCACATGTCTTAGAGCAGGCTGACCATTCTCCTAACAACCACCGTGGGCAGGGGATATCAGCACACAGTTGAAGGTCATCAGGCTTCAGTTCTTTCACACAATCAGTGGCTGGTCTCCCATAGATGTCCATACATTCTACTGCTCTGTGTTGCCACCCTCGACCACATGACTTGGAGCACTCTCCCCATTCGCCAATAACCCACTCAGAGGTTACTGTTTCCTTTATGGCATTAAAAGACTCCTTTTTCGAGTTGGGTTTAGTTGGCTGATGCTGCAAATCTTTCTTCGCGAAGAATGTAAATTTGATTCTTGGCCGCAAAGAATCTCCCACGGACAGTACCTCAACAATCAGAGGTTCCTTGAGGGCACCATAGCTACGAATTCTTTCTAATGACACAGAAGAGCCAGTGTATCTCAAGATTGCGCCTTGATATGAAATGTCCTGTTCCACCGTGGATAAAGTGTATTCCCCATTGAGGAGGTATGTACCATCAACTTTTTTCAATGCCAGATAGTTGCCATCATGTCTTGCACCACGCAGACTGCGCTGTTTTATGTCAATATTCGTTGCCCCAGCTGGAATGGTTACAACCTCTTGGTAGCCAGGTCTACAGAAACAGATTGAAAGAGAAAAAGATCAAATTAATTTGTTGGCTTGCAATTTTATGTCAACTGAAGCAAGAACTTCAGACAACAATATTCCCATTCTTCTTAATGTCTGTCAACAAAACACTAAATTTTCTCTTTTTCTGCCTTCCTTTTCAGAAAAGGTAAATTGTATGGCATCCATTTTCACAGGTGACAATAATCCTTTCGTCATTCTTTGACTATTGACAAGCTCATCACAGAATCATCTCTAGCTTCAGTTTTGACCAATATAATACCCACACATGCACATCACCTGAATGATGGTCAGCAACAATTGTTTGACTAATTTGTTTCTCCTTTCCCTTTTTTAGTGATACACGTGTCACTTTCAGTCAAAATAAGCCATGATTTATGACATCGAGCAGATTTTCATAATGATTCATTCACCAAACTTACTTCCCCAGTTTCTAGCCACCATGGGTTTCGTCCAGAATTGGGTAGCTGAGGTAGTCTTGAGTATCAAACAAAATCTAGACTTAAAGCTAACTATATGGGCCTTGTGTTCTACTATCTGAAATACCAGTTATTCCTAAAGCAGTCCAACATAAATTCAGCAGATAATTTCAAAACATTTCTTAGTGTTATCCAGCTAGAGTCACTGAACCTTCAGTACAACGGTTTAATGCTGGACACTAAGAATGATCATACGTGAAATAAATTTCTGAAATTATAAAAGGACACCAATTATAAATGCGTGAAAACTGGCATTCAATTTGTTTATGAAAATCAATTCAAAAACGTCTGAACATGAGGACTTGGTGCTTTTATACACTTGGGTGGATGTTTTACATTTAAACAATATTAGCAGCATAAGCAAGGAGTTCCTACTTACTTTGAACGGTCAAATGAGCCAGCAATCTTCTTGCATGTTAAGCCTTTGCCTTTACACACACCGCACTTGTCAAACTTCTTGTTGGAACCGATGACTCTGTCACAACCAGCCTTGACACATTGTCCTTGAATACATACAGACGTGGAGTCTGGACTACATGGTGTGCCATCAACAACCTGTGAAGAAAACATTAATACTTATTATTATTAATGGAGAGTAATATCCCAGTGGTTAAAGGAAAAAACACCAGAGTATTGGAGCACTAAACAGGAACTGGCCTTGCAACCTAGATTAGAATAATTTGGATAAATTCTCTGGAGATTGACTGTATTTTTCTTTTTCTTGCTTTTTTTTTAGTAAAGTAGATTTCATGACATGTTGAGAGTGTTGACAATGCATCAAATTACTGTTTTTTTTAAAATATAAAAGGGATAGGCTGTTTTTAGTTCTGCTATGGTTACTAAACTAACAGTTCACGTGTGGGGTGTTTGCCCTCATGCTCACTTGGAATAAAGGATCAAAATTTGCAACTGGCAGGTATAAAGCTCCTGGCAGGTGTGACTGTGATATTTATGACTCTTAAAAGATTTTCTGAACTCTATCGACAGCTTGACTCTTGTAATAGAGACATGACTTTTGCTAATCCTTATACACACTGGAGCTTGAACCAAGATCTCAGCAGACCTCTTGGTTCCTTTCTTCATATTAACTAGGGAAATACTGAAGGGAATGGTTAAAAAAAAATTGGAAAACATACCTTGGGTTGGAGCACAAAATAGTTGCCTGTGCCTTTTGATCGGCAAATAAGTTTGCATCGATCTTTAGGAGAGACTCCAGCATATTTTGGGACCCATTCAAATGTGCGCATTCCTCCAAAGGCGGCAGACTTTGAGAAGTCATTGTGCATCTCACATTGCTCTTCACGGAATGTTTTACCTGCAACAGAAACCATCAAACTGAAGATCAAAAACATTATTATTTGCTCAGTCAAAACAAAGAATCTGGAAAGGGATATTTGGCTTCTCAAACCCCAAATGCCAATGTTTTTGGAAAATAAATGATTCCCTCTTGGCCATTATTGTTGACTATGTTAAATGTATTGTACAAATCTTACCATTGTTAAAGGGGCAGTCCATGGTGTTGCATGATTTGTATTGGACCCTCTTTCCTTCACAGTATTTCCCACCGTTCTGTGGAACTGGATTATTGCAGTGCCTAAATGAGTACTGTACACCTCCACCGCATGTCCTTGAGCACTCACCCCAGGGTCCCCATGGGCCCCAGTTCCCATGAACTGCAGTCTGTTAGGAAAAAAGGATAACTAATTTAAAGAAAGATGAACAACACAACAAACAAAAAGTTAATTAGACAATGTTTCTCTCCAACCCAACACTGTAATTTTGTTTCTCCCATTCTTTATTTCCCCTTCTTAATTTGTCTTTTCCCTTGCCCGAATGGTGTTCATTTGGAATGCATTGCTTGAGAAATCATCAGCCTTTTAAAACTGATCAGATCAAAGATAACCCAATTCCATTTGTTGTTAGGGAGCACAAATGCAAGTGATAGCTAGGATGTTGAGGGTGAGCTTTCATACAGTCTGGACTATATTTAAACCCAAATCTTAATATGGATGATATTTGCTGAGCCTCTGTGACACTTCATAACCAGGATATTTTAGCAGGCAATGTCACAGAAGACAGTTACTAATTAACTAGAGTAGTAAATGAAACACACAATCAGGATAAAGTATGAACCTAGGAGGAACCAAAGCAAAATATGTTTGTGTAAATGCTTACACTATATTCCATCATGCTTGTCTGGTTAACACACTTTCCTTCCATGCACCATTTTCCTTGCCCACAGCTAGTACCATCAGCCCATGGGAAGTGCTTGGTTTGGCAGATGAGCATCCCACCAGACATTCCAGTGCACCACAGCAAGGAACATGTGTTGCCTGCATCAGGACAAAGCCTGGACTCTTCCCCAAAGGTGAACTGACACTGGCGATCTGCATCATAGGTGCTCCCTGGCAATTCACCAGGAAGCTGTAGAGGCTGCTGTGGTTTGTCCAACAGACATTCTCCTGAAAGCAGAGATGTTGACTGAATTTTAGCTTTATCGCAAATATTTCAGCACAACGCAAGATTTTTTTTTAGATTAGATTAGATGACAGTGTGGAAACAGGCCCTTCGGCCCAACAAATCCACACCGGCCTGCCGAAGCGCAACCCACCCATTCCACTACATTTACCCCTTTACCTAACACTACGGGCAATTTAGCATGGCCAATTCACCTGACCTGCACATCTTTGGACTGTGGGAGGAAACCGGAGCACCCGGAGGAAGCCCACGCAGACACGGGGAGAATGGGCAAACTCCACACAGTCAATCGCCTGAGTCGGGAATTGAACCCGGGTCTCTGGCGCTGTGAGGCAGCAGTGCTAACCACTGTGCCACCGTGCCGCCCACTTTGAAGACCTTTCAAAGGAAATTCACAATAAAATGTGAAAAACTCAATGAGAAGTTGAAAAATATTATTTTTTAATATATCATCAAATCACTTTAACTATAAAAGGGCGGCACAGTGGTTAGCACTGCTGTCTCACAGCACCAGGGACTTGGGTTTGTTTCCAGCCTTGGGTGACTGGAGTTTGCACATTCTCCCCGTGTCTGTGTGGGTTTCCTCTGGGTGGTCCGGTTTCCTCTCACAATCCAAAGATGTGCAGGTTAGGTGGATTGGCCATGCTAAATTGTCCATAGTATTCAAGGATTATAGGTTAGGTGCATTAGTCAGGGGTAAATTTATGACAATAGGGTAGGGGAATGGGTCTGGGTGGGTTAATCTTCAGATAGTTGGTGTGGACTTGTTGGGCCGAAGGGCCTGTTTCTACACTACACGGATTCTATACAAAGAGTTAAAAATGTTATACTAGTAATGGTTATTCCACATTACAATTTGTAGCTTATTAGTAAAACTAATTACAATTATAGTGTATTTATTAGATACATTATCCACAATAGTTGTTATATTTTTAATCAATTCAGTTGCCAAAGTTACATACTAAAAAAAAATTCCAGAAACATAAAGTTTACTTTTGGGCAGGGGTGTGGTTCTTACCATGCCCATTGTCCAGGAAGGAAGTGATCCTGTAAGCACTGCAGGCAGACCAAGGCTGGTTCCTATCCAAGTTGGAGAGTGTTGACGCCATCATGTGGGAATTCCCAGTTTTAGGAATGGTATTAAGACATTGCCATGTATCATCATGGAGCATGTTAAACACATGGCCTGGAAAGAGTAAAAGAAAATCAATCAAGTCTCAGATTATGCAAATATTTCAGTTACTTTAAGTCCTGCTGAATGACCCTTCCATACTTTGCAAGTCCCACCCACTTATATTAACTTCAGATGTACCTCAGACAATGTTGTAATGTACTGTGCCCCATCCCTAATATTGTGTAGAATGTTATTAATTCATGAAGATGTCCTAATTTCTCCTAAATCAAATTTATGGCAAGTAGTTTTTCAAAGTTAGACATTTTGTACTGTTACGCAAATAATATTTAATACAACTGATTTGATTTTTTAAAAAATGCTCAATGCATCTTTCTCCGATGTCTCCAGAAATTATATGAACTAATCTATGCAATAAACTAAGCCAGAATTACAAAACTAACACAAACAGCAGCTGGAACTCCATCTTCAGCAAGTAAAATTAATACAACAAACATTTACCATTGGAGGGTGAGGTACTTACCCAACTCGTGAGCTGCAGTGAAGGCAGCTTGCAGACCATCATCCTCAATGACTGAGCAGCTTCGCCTGGGATCACAAATTGTCCCAACATCAGCCATCCCCAGTGTATCACAAGTCTGGGCTCCACACAGATCCTTAATAAGGATAAACAAGGGCAGCATTTAGCAAAATCTTCAGGGAAATAAAGGTCAACTCTAAAAGCTGGCATCCTTCTTTACCAAGAATAATTTTTTTTCAAAAAGCCTACGTAATTCTCAAAAGATGCTTTGTGAAAGGCCCTCTGCATGCACATTAAACATATTTGACATGCATACTAATAGACATGTTTGGACAGGAGCCTTGGCTTACCGTTCTGGTGAAGAGTATAGCAGTGTCGTAGTGTTCTGGATTACGGTCACTGACTGGGTTGTGCTGCCTCTGCCAAGTACAGAAGTTCCTCAAGGTTAGAGCTGCATTAAAAGACACGTCAGGTCCTTTCTCCTTCTCATAGATAACCAGGATCTTCACCACCACCAAGCTGATGGAGTTTTTAATACTCGGATGCTTGTACAATTTGGCAGCCACTGACATTAAAGTGAGGAGATAGTGCCTGAGCCCACTGCCATGGAACTCTGCCATAGAATTGTCTGCCACCAGCAAGGTCTCTACATAGCGAGGCGAGGAGACAAACCTCTTGGCTCTTTGGTGTCCAGTGGGTTCTGGTGGAGTGGCCTCGGATCCAGACTGTTGGGTATCAGTGCTCTTCGCTGTCTGGGGCTCCTCTTGATCACTTACCTAGTTGATATTTTAAAAAAAAATGAAATTAGACATTCATTGAAAATAAAATAAAACTCTCAAGTTTCCCTCTGTAACAGAGATAGCAAGCTTATAGCAGGAGATGCCACTTCATGAGACAGCAGCCAGAATTGCACTCTGCTCGGTGGCTGGTTTTTATCTGCAGGCTCGGTAATTCAGGACTAAAAAGTGATCTGGTGAGCAGATCGAGTGCTTTTCAAACATTTGCTTTACAGATTGAACATTAAAAACGGTCAAGATTAGAGTGGTGCGGAAACGCACAGCAGGTCAGGCAGCATTAAAAAGGGTATAGATTCGGAAAAAAAAGTCAAGATGCACAGAGAAGCGGCATATGAGAAAGAGGAGTTTTTGGGGCAGGGAACAGGGAGTGAAGGGGGTGGGGGAATGTTATCTACAGTAGCAGTGTAGCCAGTGAAGACAGGCTGCTGCTTACCCCGCACTTGGTGCCGCCAGGTCGGTCTGAGGAGCTCAGACTTGTCCTGCGGATGAAGTGAGGCTGCATGTCCCCTGGCTGTGTCCCATTCACGGGATAGATGTGATACTGGGCTCCGTCGACCACGAAAGCGCCTTGGATGCCATGGCAGAGGCTGACCGCCGCCAGGGAGCCGGGCAGGGAGTTGACGGTGCCGGCGTAGAAGCAGCGGCGAAGGTCGGGCTCTGCCTCCTCCTCCTCCTCCGGGGTTTGACCAGGCTCAGGACCCCCGAGCCGCTGCAAGGTGACAACCGGCGCCAGGAAACTGTGATCGGGCTCCAGCTCCAAGTCGAACCGCTGCCCGAAGGCGTGGAGCCGGTAGAAGATCCTTTGCCCCGGCTCAGGCTCCTGACTGGCCCCGGCTCCTAGCTCCAGGCCCTCCTGGTCCAGCCGCACTGGGTAAGTGACAATCTCCTCCGAGGTCCCGGCCAGAACCTGCCCGGGCCCCATCCCACCGCATAACCACAGCCAAACCAGTCCGAGCACCGCAAACATCTTCCGGACACGCTGAGAGAGAGAGAGCGCACTCCAAAAAAAAACTGCCAGCCAAATTGCAAAGCAAAAAAAAAGTAAAATAAAAATCCCAAATTGGAAAAAATAAATCAATGCAACTTCTCAATTTTGAATCTGAAATCGCTTTCTAAAACAGTTGGAGGGATCACAGTTCCACTCTTTTGCAGCGAGAAAGTCTCTCTCTTATTAAGTTGCAGCAGAATTATTCAGTTTTGTTGCTCCCCATAAATCTGGTGGATGCCTCTCTGGTTTGTGCTGGACTCGCTCGCTCAGTGCTCCTTTTATAAGCCCGCAGCAGCCCTCCTCAGCCTCCAGCTGCCCCTTAGCCGGCCCCTTCCTTTTCCCTTGATCAGCGTCGACAGCCTATCCCAGCTCGGTGCGTAAGTGCAAACTTGGATGAGTTCAATCTGGCGCCCAGCCTGCTCTCTCCACAAGGGCAGTCGGCAAAAGAGCTCCGGTTTCACCGGGAAACCTTCAATGAACAAGCCATTTTCAACCTTTCGTTTGCACCTGCTTTTTTTTTGTTTCCAGGTAGCCCCCTTCTCTGGAAACACAAAACTACCCCAGCTACAATGTCACATTCACATTAAATCCCTCCTTTTTTTGCTCCTACAGCGTCCCCATTCATTCAAACAGCTTAGCTCCCTTCCAATGCAGTCACTCCCGGAGTAAAATTCTGGGTAAACTCAACGAGATTCATTTTCTTATCTACTTCCGTCACGTTCAGAAATAATACAACCTTTGTTTCAAAATTATCCCCTTTCAAACTCTCTGATGCCTTCCTTAACTCCCTGCCTCCTCTCCAAACCAACATTACCGTTTAAAAGTAATGTTCCCCCTGAATTATAAAGGAAGTTCTTCATGAAACTTTTTTTTTCAATAAAAGACAAGTTCAGTTGAGCTTTTGGGTGGATCCAGAGCGACTAACCTTTTCAGGGGAACGCCACGGATAAGTTAGACGAGGAAACGCAGAATCATTTTAAAGTTTCATTAATTAAGAAAATGTCGTTTTGTTTGAAACACAATCTTTCGTTTGAGGAAGATGGTAAATACAACTTATGAAATATCGTCACTGAAATAAAGGGAAAAGAAGATACTCTTCAGTTGACATTGCCTGAAAGTTTTTTTCCCCTTTTATATCACGTCCCGCAATTAGGTTTCTGAACGCTGACTGCACTTCCCAGTTTGTCAGCGATATTCACAATGAAACCAGCATCTCCTCTCCTCTCCGCCTTAACAGTAGATTCGCCCACGCCTTCACTATCTGAACCGCCGGAATGAATTTATCTCTGCTTCCCCAACAAAAAAATAATTAAATATCTGAACACAAACCATCACTTCTTCTTTGTATTTTTTTGAGGACTGATTAGCTCTCGCTTTCCTAATTCTGTTTCTGTATGTTAATAGAAGTGGATTAACCCTTTATAATTAAAATAAAATCAAGGCGTTAATTAAGTATCGATTAAAACGGGGGCAGGAGTGGGGAGGGTGTAACGTAAGAGCACTTCTTGGCTGAGCGGTCTCCTGGTACCGTATTTACTGATATGTGAGCGCTTCATGCGATTCTCCAAATCAGCGCCTGCCCTTTCCAGTCAAGTTTAAGGTAAGGGATTATTTCACAGCTTGGTGTTCTTTCACTAGCTGTGTGTGTTTCCCTGCTCGTGCACGGCCCGCCCAGTCAAACCTCACGCCTCTGGCCACAGCTCGCCACTTTGGAAGGCGATTTGTGTGGGCGCTGCTCAGTAATGACAACGAAAGGTTGAAATTAAAACAAAGTTACACGTTTGTTCAGTGATTCCCTCCCCAGGGAATCCTCACAATAAAGCAACTGAAGGAACAGCATAAGTAATCTTTTTTCAACAAATGCGACCAAGTTTAAAATCCTTCCAAGTGAACCTCTCCACCTATTCAACGTGTTTTATCCACAATGTAGATTTATGATGGAGACAGAGTTAAACACATTTTTATGTTATTTTCTACTCCCCAGTTAAAAATGAAACAATGAAACCACAGCATGTGTGGGAAGAAAGCAGGATCGACATTTCGAGTCTAATTAACTCTATTTCTCTCTGCACAGATGCTAAGTTTCTCCAGCAATTTTTGTTTCCGTTTCAGATTTCCAGCAGTTCTTTCTTTACCCCACCTGATGAAGGAGCAGTGCTCCGAAAGCAAGTGCTTCCAATTAAACCTGTTGGACTATAACCTGGTGTTGTGTGATTTTTAAGTTTGTACACCCCAGTCCAACACCGACACATCCAAATCATCCCAGCAGATGGCGCGTTTAAACCACATATGGATCCCAACCCGTCCTGTCATCAACCCGTGTCATTTTGTTTTTGGTTTTAGTTAACTTAAGGTGTTTTAGATGAACGGTTATAAGTCAGTAGAAACCCAAAGCATTTGACGATTCCAATGTAAGCAAACAGGTTAAATCTGGCAAGATCTTTTACCTATCATCTGAGAGCCAGAGTTCGCACTTAGTGTCTATATTGACCTAGTACAGAGATGTGAGCTGGAGACTGAAATAAGCACAATCTGAGGATGCTTAGTTTACAGACTTCAGACCACTTGGACATTTTCTTAATGCTTATAATGAATAATTGTATTTCGTTTATCTATGTGGCATTTTGTTTGTTGAAGATTACTGAGAACATTTATTTTCCCGAATTCCTAATCTTACCTCAAAGACAGCAGGACGAGTTGGTATGGGAAAGGGGTAACAGTGAAAGAGTTTGATGGCGGTCTCCTTTACTCAGTTTGAAGAAGGTGGCTTCATTATGCAAAAGTCCATTCTCTCCAGCCGACAGACAGACTTTCAGATTGAAAACTGTTCAATTAAAGGGCAGTGCTGGCATCCATCCCCTTGGTACGCTCAAAACTAAGCCAAAAGCTTTTCTTTCTGCATGACTAGTCAGGTGTGCAACTCTTTGGACGCTGTTGAAAGACACGAAAAATTCTTTGTGAATGTTTTGAACCACGTTCAATGTGATCAATTTACCACCAGATGGCGGCAATCGAGCATTTTTGCACATGCAGGACTACTGTATGATGGGAGTGAATCCATCTGCTCTCCACCAGCTCCTCAGCCCCAACCCTTCCAATAGATCCTATAAATTACCTGGTGCTTGTCTTCTGCGGTGAACCACAGTGACTCCACAGTAACATTATGGTTAAGTTGGGGAATCCTGTTTGACGCTTCTAGTGTGCAAAAGTTCTTAGAATCAACTAGGAGAAAGTCTATTCCTGATGAAGGGCTTTTGCCCGAAACGTCAATTTTCCTGCTCCTCAGATGCTGCCTGACCTGCTGTGCTTTTCCAGCACCACTCTAATCTAGGAGAAAGTGAGGACTGCAGATGCTGGAGATCAGAGTCCAGTTTATGCTCGAAACGTTGACTCTCCTCGGATGCTGCCTGATCGTCTATGCTTTTCCAGCGCCACGCTTTTTGACAAGTTCTTAGAATGTAATGTAACTCTAAAACATTTAATTTTATTTAAAATCAACTTGTGCATTTATTGAATTTTAAAAAACCTGGAATTTGATTACAGCCTGTAGCTCATTCACATTTGATTGTTACTTATATACAAATAGCCTGAACGCCTCATTAGATTCCAGGCTGTCCATTATTCTATATTAAACCACCTGAACCTATCAATTAGATTCCAGATTTGCAATCTGTTCTGGGCATCCAACTTGTAACTAGCTTTCAGGTGTCCATTATTAAATGTAATGACATTTATAGTGTTATAATATAGTAATAATAACATCAACCCTCTAATACAATTTAGTTTTTAATCCACTCTGGTATGTCCATGTACCACATTCCATTTGCCTTCCATCTCAGTGCTCCTTATGGAGCAAAATTCCTGAGCAAAATCCATCAGCAGGTGTCCTTTGGATTAAAGAATGGGAAACACAGAAAGTCGCACAGAAAGTCATTGGAGCAAACCTCATGTATTGAAAGGCAGGTTTTGAACACTTAGTGGTTAGCACTGCTGCCTCACAGCACCAGGGACCCAGGTTTAATTCCACCCTTGGGTGACTGTCTGTGTGGAGTTTGCACATTCTTCCCGTGTCTGCGGGGGTTTCCTTCCACAGTCCAAAGATGTGCCCGTTAGGTGAATTGGCCATTCTAAATTGCCTGTAGTGTTTGGTGCATTAGTCAGAGGGAAATGGGTTTGAGTGGGTTACTCCTCGGAGGGTCGGTGTGGACTTGTTGGGCCGAAGGGCCTGTTTTCACACTGTAGGGAACCTAATCTAATCTAAAAAAAACAAGAATGGTCCTTACTAAACAAGTATAAGACCAGCCAGGGGGCCCTGCACAGTCAACTGTAGTCTCAGTACAAACTCTTTATGCACTTGTGGAGAGACAGAAATAATTGTGTCCCCTTTACAGACTAAACGGCAGACTCATCACAATAAACTCAGCGGATGTGGCAGAAATCACTTGGTTCTGGAGATTTGCATTTGCTAAATAAATAAATATACCTGCAGTTAAAGAGATCAAATGAAAGTCTATATTAGCATTCACAAACAAAAACAGAAGTTGCTGGCAAAGCTCAGCAGGTCTGGCATATCTCTGAAGAGAAACTGAAAGAGAAACATTTTGGGTCAGTTGGCCCTTCCTCAGAACTGATGGTAGCTAGGAAAATGTTGGTTTATATGCAGAAGACAGGGTGGGAGTGGATAAGGAGTAAATGGTAGGTAGGGAGAGAGCCCAAAGAGAGAGAAGACTTGAACAAATAAAGGAGGGCGAATAGCTGTTAATGGAGACAGTTGCTGGCTAACAATAGGTAGTGTCTAATGCCAGGCTGTGATAATAAGGCCTGGTGTATGTGGCAGGGGCTGAGATATGGCAGAGTTCAGGCACCAAAACTATTGAACTCAATATTGAGTCCAGATGGCTGCAGGATCCCCACATGGAAAATTAGATGTTAATCTTCCAACCTACATTGAGCTTTGCTGGAGCACTGCAGTGAGCCAGAGACAAGAGATGTTGGCCAGGGAACAGGGTGCAGGTTTACTCTTACTCTGAGACGGTGCCCACTGGTCCTTGACTCTCCCACAAGAGAAAACAATCTTTCAGCATCTACCATATCAAGCACCTTAGAATCTTACATGTTTCAATAAGATCAGCTCTGATTATTCTATATTCCAACAAGTACAACTCCAATCTACTCAAATTCTCCTCAGAAGAAAATCCTGATTTACAGTAAATGCAGTTCTTTCAATTTTTTTTATAAGTATTGCATTAACTGTCCACAAGATGGTAGTAGATCACCAGGTAGTAAATCCTGAATCACCACAGACATTGAGTATACACTGACACCCATCAGATAAACAGCCAAGAACAGGTATTACAGTGTATAAAAAGTTTGGATTGATATTTTATTGATGAATTATGTGTCAAGTAGGATCAAATCCAGAAAATTTCTCAACAAATTTGCACCAGTAGAAGCCTTACATTCACATTCCACCACTGCATTTGAGAATTTGAATTTAGTTAAAACAATCTGGAAATGAAACTGTTGTCAGTAAAAGTGACAATGAACTTGTCATATTGTCATAAAGGAGGAAGTGAGTGAGTGAGGACTGCAGATGCTGGAGGTCAGAGTCGAGAGTGTGATGCTGGAAAAGCAAAACAGGTCAGGCAGTATCCGAGGAGCAGGAGAATGATGAAGGGCTTATGCCCGAAAAATTAATTTTCCTGCTCCTCGGATGCTGCCTGACCTGCTGTGCTTTCCCAGCACCACATTCTTGATTCGTATTGTCATAAATCTAACCAAAGTCCAGGAAGGAAGGAAAGTGTTAACCTTTTTATTATTTGATCAAGGAATATTAGAATTGCTGGCAACAGCAGCTTTTAATACCTGACCCTAAATGCCCTTGAGAAGGTGGGAGTTCATGGAGATTTGGTGTAGGGACACTCTCACTGTGCTGCTTAAGAGGGAGTTCCAGGATTTTGACCAAGAGACAGTGAAGGAAGCTTGGTGTGTTCCCTGTAGGGGAATTACAGGTGGTGATATGCTGATGCATCTCTGCCAATATCCTTCCAGGAGGTAGAGAAACAGAGTTAATATTTCATATCCAATATGACTTACTGTCTCTAATCTCCCTCGTCCTTTAGCCTTTCCCTGACATTGTCTCCTGTTTCACATGCTCCTCCTTACCTTTATCTAGAGCATAAAATCCATCACTTTAATGAGGATTCTGGGTAATTCAAGATAGAGGACAGGAAAAATTTCTGGCTGTAACAACTGCTCCTTTTTAAAGGTATTTTAGATGCTGGAGGTGATTTCCCCGAATTCCAGGAGCAGCAATTACTGTTTTATATGCTGTTGCATTGATTTGGAACTTTGGAGAAAAAAAAGTCAAAACAATAGCAGTTTTAAAAGGGAGAGGAACAGACAAAGGAGGCACATGTTGAGATCAGTGCAGGAGAGAGAGAGAGAGAGAGAGAGAGAGAGAGAAAGAAACTGACAGAGCAGTGAACCTGCACAGTTACTGCCTTTGCTGTTTGAATTCATGTATCGCTGGACATTGAAGTGCGTCTGGGAAAATTAACAAACAGTAAAATTCACAACTGATCTTGGAGGAACCTGTTTGGGAGAGGTCACTGCACAGAAACAGAAGTAAATATTTAAGCGTGGCCTTAGAGTAAGTCTACAGTAGTGCGTAGAGGGGGTTCTTTCTTGATTATATGTTTTATTGAGCTATGTCTCTTTATTAAACTTAAAAATATAAGCCATAAGTATTAATTTAACCTGGAGCAGTGTTTTGTAGGGGAATAAGGTGGTGCTATTTTCTGGATCTGTAGATTGTGAATGAGCAAAAATGGCCTTTAATAGAGTGATATGCTCTTCTTGTCGGATATGGGAGTTTAGGGAGAGTTTATGGGTTGCTGAGGATTATATCTGCAATAAATGCCGTTGGTTGCGAATCCTATTGGATTGAATGGATCGGTTGGAGAGATAGTTAGAGGCAATGAGGAATTTACAAGAGCAAGGGGATGTGATGGATGGCAGTTATAGGAAGGGGGAAAAGTCCCAGATACAGTCACATAGATGGGTTAACTCCAGGAAAGGTAAGAGAGGTAGGCAGTTAGTACAGGAGTCTTCTGTAGCTGTCCCCATTTCAAACAAGTATGCTGTGCTGGAAAATGTAGGGGGTGATGGATTCTCAGGGGAATGTAGCACAAACAGTCAAGTTTCTGGTATTGAGACTGGCGCTAGTGCAATGAGGGGTTCCAAGAGATTGATTGTGTTAGAGGATTCTTTAGTCCGAGGCGTTTCTGCGGCCAGTAGTGAAAAATCAGAACGGTGTGTTGCTTCCCTGGTGCTAGGACCAAAGATGTCTCAGAGAGGGTGCAGAATGCTCTCAAAGGGGAGAAGGGCCAGCAGGAGGTCATTGTACACATTGGAAACAACGATATAGGAAGGAAAAAGGATGAGATTCTGAAGGGAGATTACAGAGAGTTAGGCAGAAATTTAAAAAGGAGATCCTCGAGAGTAGTAATATCTGGATTACTCCCGGTTCTACGAGCTAGTGAGGGCAGGAATAGGAGGATAGAGCAGATGTGAATGTATGGGTGAAGAGCTGGTGTATGAGAGAAGGATTCATATTTTTGGATCATTTGAATCTCTTTTGGGGTAGAAGTGACCTGTACAAGAAGGACAGATTGCAACTATATTGGAAGGGACTAATATACAGGCAGGGAGATTTGCTAGAACTGCACGGCTGGATTTAAACTAGTTAAGGTGGGGTGGGGGTGGGGGGGGTGGTGATGGGGAGTTGTCACCCAGGGAGATATTGAGGGGAGATCAATCTGAGACTGGTACAGTTGAGAACAGAAGCGAGTAAAACAGTCAGCACAGGCAGGGACAAAGCAGATAACAAGATGGGACTGATAAATTAAACTGCATCTATTTCAATGCAAGGGGCCTAACAGGGAAGGCAGATGAACTCAGGGCATGGTTAGGAACATGGGATTGGGATATCATAGCAATTACAGAAACATGGCTCAGGGATGGACAGGACTGGCAGCTTAATGTTCCAAGATACAAATGTTACAGGAAGGATAGAAAGGGAGGCAAGAGAGGAGGGGAGTGGCATTTCTGAGAAGGGTTAGCATTTCAGTTGTGCTGAGGGAGGATATTCCCAGAAATACATCCAGGGAAGTTATTTAGGTGGAACTGAGAAATAAGAAAGGGATGGTCACCTTATTGGGATTGTATTATAGACCCCCTAATAGTCAGAGGGAAATTGAAAAACAAACTTGTAGGGAGATCTCAGTTATCTTTAAGAATAATAGAGTGGTTACGGGAGGGGATTTTAACTTTCCAAACATAGACTGGGACTGCCATAGTATTAAGGGTTTAGGTGGAGAGGAATTTGTTAAGTGTGTGCAAGAAAACTTTCTGAATCGGTATGTGGATGTACCTACTAGAGAAGGTGTAAAACTTGACTTACTTTTGGGAAATGAGGCAGGGCAGGTGACTGAGGGGTCAGTGGGGGAGCACTTTGGGGCCAGCGACCATAATTCTATTAGTTTTAAAATAATATGGAAAAGGATAGACCAGATCTAAAAGTTGGAGTTCTAAATTGGAGAAATGTCAATTTTGACAGTACGAGGTAAGAATTTTCAAAAGCTGATTGGCGCCAGATGTTTGCAGGTAAAGGGATGGCTGGAAAATGGAAAGCCTTCAGAAATGAATAACGAGAATCCAGAGAAAGTATATTCCTGTTAGGGTGAAAGGAAAGGCTGGTAGGTAGAGGGAATGCTGAATGAATCAAGACATTGAGGGTTTGGATAAGAAAAGGAAGGAAGCATATATCAGGTATGGACAGGATAGATTGAGTGAATCTGTAGAAGAGTATAAAGGCAGTAGGAGTATACTTAAGAGGGAAATCAGGAGGGCAAAAAGTGGACATGAGAGAGCTTTGGCAAATAGACTTAGGGAGAATCCAAAGGGTTTTTACTAATACATTAAGGACAAAAGGGTAACTAGGGAGAGAAAAGGGCCCCTCAAAATCAGCAAGGCAGCCTTTGTGTAGAGCTGCAGAAAATACGGGAGATACTAAATGAATATTTTGCATCAGTATTTACTGTGGAAAAGTATATGGAAGATATAGAATGTAGTGAAATGGATGGTGACTTCTTGAAAACTGTCCATATTACAGAGGAGGAAGTGCTGGATGCCTTGAATTGCATAAAAGTGGACCCTAGAACTCTGTGGGAAGCTAGGAATGTGGTTGCTGGGCCTCTTGCTGAGATATTTGTATCATCAATAGTCACAGGTGAGGTGCTGGAAGACTGGAGGTTGGTTAACGTGGTGCATCTGTTTAAGAAGGGTGGTAAAGACAAGCCAGGGAACTATAGACCGGTGAGCATGACGTCGGTGGTGGGCAAGTCGTTGGAGGGAATCCTGAGGGACAGGATGTACGTGTATTTGGAAAGGCAAGGACTGATTAGGGATAGTCAACATGGCTCTGTGTGTGGGAAATCATATTCCACAGACTTGATTGAGTATTTTGAAGAAGTAACAAAGAGGATTGATGAGGACAAAATGGTGGACGTGATCTATATGGATGTCAGTAAGGTGTTCGACAAGGTTCTCCATGGGAGACTGGTTAGCAAGGTTAGATCTCATGGAATACAGGGAGAACTAGCTATTTGGATACATAACTGGCTCAAAGTTATAAGACAGAGGGTGGTGGTGGAGGGTTGTTTTTCAGATTGGAGGCCTGTGACCATTGGAGTGCCACAAGGATCGGTGCTGGGTCCTCTACTTTTCATCATTTATATAAATGATTTGGATGTGAGCATAAGAGGTATAGTTAGTAAGTTTGTTGATGACACCAAAATTGGAGGTGTAGTGGATAGCGAAGAGGGTTACCTCAGATTACAACAGGATCTGGACCAGATGGGCCCATGGGCTGGGAAGTGGCAGATGGAGTTTAATTTAGATAAATGCGAGGTGCTGCGTTTTGGGAAAGCAAATCTTAGTAGGACTTATACATTTAATGGTAAGGTCCTAGGGTGTGTTGCTGAGCAAAGAGACCTTGGAGTGCAGTCTCATAGCTCCTTGAAAGTGGAGTCGCATATAGCTAGGATAGTGAAGAAGGCATTTGGTATGCCTTCTTTTATTGGTCAGAGTACTGAGTGCAAGAGTTGCGAGGTCATGTTGTAGCTGTACAGGACATTGGTTAGGCCACTTTTGGAATATTGCGTGCAATTCTGATCTTCCTATCGGAAAGATGTTGTAAAACTTGAAAGGGTTCAGAAAAGCTTTACAAGGATGTTGCCTGGATCTGAGGATTTGAGCTATAGGGAGAGGCTGAACAGGCTAGGGCTGTTTTCTCTGGAGCGTCTGAGGCTGAGGGGTTACCTTGTAGAGGTTTACACAATTATGAGGGGCATGGATAGGGTAAATAGACAAAGTCTTTTCCCTGAGGTAGGGGAGTACAGAACTAGAGGGCATAGGTTTAGGGTGAGAAGGGAAAGATATAAAAGAGACCTAAGGCGCAACCTTTTCACGCAGAGGGTGGTATGGGTATGGAATGAGCTGCAAGAGGAAGTGGTGGAGGCTGGTACAATTGCAACATTTAAGAGGCACTTGGATAGGTATATGAATAGGAAAGATTTGGAAGGATATGGGCCGGGTGCTGGCAGGTGAGACTAGGTTGGGTTGGGATATCTGATCGGCATGGATGGGTTGGACTGAAGGGTCTGTTTCTGTGCTGTACATCTCTATGACTCTATGACTCTAAGAGTCATTTTGGACGAAAAACATTAACTCTTTCTCTCTCCACAATTACTGCCAGACTCGTTGAGTATTTATTTTTATTTCAAATTTCCAACAATTTGAGTATTTTCCTCTTATTCTCGGGAGCTAACAATATACTAATAAACCTCTACCAATAAGAACTAGCAAGAAACAAAAGTATTTTTCTTGTTCAATATTCTGAGTGATAATTTTTCTTTAGTTTTCTATGCTGCCACTTAATTACGCAATACCTTTGTACTGTAGCAATATTTTTGACTGTTCTCTCAATCAGCTATAAAGTAATGATAAAAACAAAATAAAACAAAGAATTGTGCATTCCGGAACTCCGATATACTCAGATAAGTTTTGATTTGTCTGGTTAACATGCAAAACAATGCTTTTCACTGTGACTCGGTGCATGTGACAATAATAAATCAAATCGAATCAAAAACAAACAACTGAAGTTTTTGGAGAAACCTGGCAAGTCTGGTTGTATCTGTGAAGAGAAAACTGTTAACATTTCCAGTCCAGTGATGCTTATTTGGAAACAAATACATACACGCATGCATCCAATACACTACAGACACACACATATATGAACATGGCCATACAGACACACAAGCAAATGCACAATGTGCACACAGACACACACTGACAGAGGCATCCAAAAATAGAAAGACAGATATGCACGCACAAACACATTCACACAGAGTACACAATGAGAATTAAGCTGAAAATGTGTTGCTGGAAAAGCGCAGCAGGTCAGGCAGCATCCAGGGAACAGGAGAATCGACGTTTCGGGCATAAGCCCTTCTTCAGGAATGAGGAAAGTTTGTTCAGCAGGCTAAGATAAAAGGTAGGGAGGAGGGACTTGGGGGAGGGGCGTCGGAAATGTGATAGGTGGAAAGAGGTCAAGGTGAGGGTGATAGGTCAGACTGGGGTGGGGGCGGAGAGGTCAGGAAGAAGATTGCAGGTTAGGAAGGCGGTGCTGAATTCGATGGATTTGACTGAGACAAGGTGGGGGGAGGGGAAATGAGGAAACTGGTGAAATCCGAGTTCATCCCTTGTGGTTGGAGGGTTCCTAGGCGGAAGATGAGGCGCTCTTCCTCCAACCGTCGTGTTGTTGTGGTCTGGCGATGGAGGAGTCCAAAGACCTGCATATCCTTGGTGGAGTGGGAGGGGGAGTTGAAGTGTTGAGCCACAGGGTGGTTGGGTTGGTTGGTCCGGGTGTCCCAGAGGTGTTCTCTGAAACGCTCCGCAGGTAGCCGGCCTGTCTCCCTAATATAGAGGAGGCCACATCGGGTGCAGAGGATGCAATAGATGATGTGTGTGGAGGTGCAGGTGAATCTGTGGCGGATATGGAAGTTTCCTTTGGGGCCTTGGAGGGAGGTGAGGGGGGAGGTGTGGGCGCAAGTCTTGCACCTCCTGCGGTTGCAGGGGAAGGTGCCGGGCGTGGAGGTTGGGTTGGTGGGGGGTGTGGATCTGACGAGGGAGTCACGGAGGGAGTGGTCTTTACGGAATTCTGATAGGGGAGGGGAGGGAAATATATCCTTGGTGGTGGGGTCCGTTTGGAGGTGGCGGAAATAACGGCGGATGATGCGCTTTACATGGAAATTGGTGGGGTGGTAGGTGAGGACCAGTGGGGTTCTGTCCTGGTGGCAGTTGGAGGGGCGGGGCTCAAGGGCGGAGGAGCGGGAAGTGGAAGAGATGCGGTGGAGGGCATCGTCGACCACGTCGGGGGGGAAATTGCGGTCCTTGAAGAAGGAGGCCATCTGGGTTGTACGTTTTTGGAACTGGTCCTCCTGGGAGCAGATGCGGCGGAGTCGAAGGAATTGGTAGAATGGGATGGTGTTTTTACAGGGGGCAGGATGGGAGGAGGTGTAGTCCAGGTAGCTGTGGGAGTCGGTCGGTTTGTAGTAGATGTCCGTGTTGATTCGGTCGCCTGAGATAGAAATAGAAAGGTCGAGGAAGGGGAGGGAGGAATCTGAGACTGTCCAGGTGAATTTGAGGTCGGGGTGGAAGGTGTTGGTGAAGTGGATGAACTGTTCAACCTCCTCGTGGGAGCACGAGGCCGCGCCGATACAGTCATCGATGTAGCGGAGGAAAAGGTGGGGGGTGGGGCCAGTGTAGTTGCGGAAGATGGACTGTTCCACATATCCTACGAAGAGGCAGGCATAGCTGGGGCCCATGCGGGTGCCCATGGCTACTCCTTTTGTTTGGAGGAAGTGGGAGGATTGGAAAGAGAAGTTGTTCAGGGTGCGGACCAGTTCAGTCAGTAGAAGGAGGGTGTCAGTGGAAGGGTACTGGTCAGTATGGCGGGAAAGGAAGAAGCGGAGGGCTTTGAGTCCTTTGTGATGGGGGATGGAGGTGTACAGGGACTGGATGTCCATGGTGAAAATAAGGTGTTGGGGACCGGGTAAGCGAAAATCATGGAGCAGGTGAAGGACATGGGTGGTGTCTCGAACGTAGGTGGGGAGTTCTTGGACTAAGGGGGACAGGACGGTGTCAAGGTATGCGGAGATGTGTTCGGTGGGGCAGGAGCAGATGGAGACAATGGGTCGGCCGGGTTGTCAGGTTTGTGGATTTTGGGCAGGAGGTAGAAGCGGGCGGTGCGGGGTTGTGGGTCTATGAGGTTGGAGGCGGTGGATGGGAGATCCCCCGAGGTGATGAGGTTATGGACGGTCTGGGAGATGATGGTTTGGTGGTGGGGGGTGGGGTCACGGTCAAGGGGGGAGTAGGAGGAGGTATCTGCGAGCTGGCGTTTGGCCTCAGCGGTGTAAAGGTCGGTGCGCCAAACTACTACCGCGCCTCCCTTGTCTGCTGGTTTGATAGTGAGGTTGGGGTTGCAATGGAGGGAGTGGAGGGCTGTGCGTTCCGAGGGTGAGAGGTTGGAGTGGGTGAGAGGGGTGGGGGAGTTCAGGTGGCGGTTAATATCGCGGCGGCAGTTGGCTATGAAGATCCAATCCTCCAATTCCAATCCTCCCACTTCCTCCAAATGAAAGGAGTAGCCATGAGCACAAGCATGGGCCCCAGCTATGCCTGCCTCTTCGTAGGATATGTGGAACAGTCCATCTTCCGCAACTACACTGGCCCCACCCCCCACCTTTTCCTCCGCTACATCGATGACTGTATCGGCGCGGCCTCGTGCTCCCACGAGGAGGTTGAACAGTTCATCCACTTCACCAACACCTTCCACCCCGACCTCAAATTCACCTGGACAGTCTCAGATTCCTCCCTCCCCTTCCTCGACCTTTCTATTTCTATCTCAGGCGACCGAATCAACACGGACATCTACTACAAACCGACCGACTCCCACAGCTACCTGGACTACACCTCCTCCCACCCTGCCCCCTGTAAAAACGCCATCCCATTCTCCCAATTGTTTCGACTCTGCCGCATCTGCTCCCAGGAAGACCAGTTCCAAAAACGTACAACCCAGATGGCCTCCTTCTTCAAGGACCGCAATTTCCCCCCCGACGTAGTCGACGATGCCCTCCACCGCATCTCTTCCACTTCCCGCTCCTCCGCCCTTGAGCCCCGCCCCTCCAACTGCCACCAGGACAGAACCCCACTGGTCCTCACCTACCACCCCACCAATCTCCATGTACAGCGCATCATCCGCCGTCATTTCCGCCACCTCCAAACGGACCCCACCACCAAGGATATATTTCCCTCCCCTCCCCTATCAGCATTCCGTAAAGACCACTCCCTCCGTGACTCCCTCGTCAGATCCACACCCCCCACCAACCCAACCTCCACTCCCGGCACCTTCCCCTGCAACCACCGGAGATGCAAGACTTGCGCCCACACCTCCCCCCTCACCTCCCTCCAAGGCCCCAAAGGAAACTTCCATATCCGCCACAGATTCACCTGCACCTCCACACACATCATCTATTGCATCCTCTGCACCCGATGTGGCCTCCTCTATATTGAGGCGACAGGCCGGTTACTTGCGGAGCGTTTCAGAGAACACCTCTGGGACACCCGGACCAACCAACCCAACCACCCTGTGGTTCAACACTTCAACTCCCCGTCCCACTCCACCAAGGATATGCAGGTCTTTGGACTCCTCCATCGCCAGACCACAACAACACGACGGTTGGAGGAAGAGAGCCTCATCTTCCGCCTAGGAACCCTCCAACCACAAGGGATGAACTCGGATTTCACCAGTTTCCTCATTTCCCCTCCCCCCACCTTGTCTCAGTCAAATCCATCGAATTCAGCACCGCCTTCCTAACCTGCAATCTTCTTCCTGACCTCTCCGCCTCCACCCCAATCTGACCTATCACCCTCACCTTGACCTCTTTCCACCTATCACATTTCCAACGCCCCTCCCCCAAGTCCCTCCTCCCTACCTTTTATCTTAGCCTGCTGGACAAACTTTCCTCATTCCTGAAGAAGGGCTTATGCCCGAAACGTCGATTCTCCTGTTCCCTGGATGCTGCCTGACCTGCTGCGCTTTTCCAGCAACACATTTTCAGCTCTGATCTCCAGCATCTGCAGACCTCACTTTCTCCACAATGAGAATTAAACCTTCTTCAGGCTGTAGAATTATGATAAAGGTGAGTTTTTGTCTTGCTGAGCGAAGACACTTTTTGTGAAGTTTCTCATCATATACATATCAGAACAAGCTCAAGTGTCAGAGGCTGAGAGATGACCTTATAGAGGTTTATAAAATCATTAGGGGCATTGAAAGGATAAATAGACAAGGTCTTTTCCCTGTGGTGAGGTAGCCAGAACGAGAGGGCATAGTTTTAGGGTGAGAGGGGAAAGGTTTAAAAGGAAGCTAAGGGGCAACCTTTTCACACAGAGGGTGGTGCGTGTATGGAATGAGCTGCCAGAGGAAGTGGTGGAGGCTGGTAATTCTAATTTCACTCCATGAATGCTACCAGACTTAGTGTCATAGAGTCATAGAGGTACAGCACAGAAGCAGACCCTTCAGTCCAAGTCATTCATGCCTACCAGATATTCCAATCTAAGCTAGTCCCATTTGCCAGCACTTGGCCCACATCCCTTTAAACCCTTACTATTCATACACCCATCCTGATGCCTTTTAAATCCTGTAATTGTACCAGCCTCCCACCACTTCCTCTGGCAGCTCATTCTATACACGTACCACCCTCTGTGTGAGAAAGTTGCCTCTTAGGTCCCTTTTATATCTTTCCCCTCTCACCCTAAACCTATGCCCTCTAGTTCTGGACTCAAACTCAGGGAAAATACCTTGTCTATTTACCTTATTCATGCCCCTCAAAAATTTTATAAACCTCTATAAGGTCACCCCTCAGCCTCCAACGTTCCAGGGAAAACAGCCCCAGCCTATTCAGCTTCTCCCTGTAGCTCAAATCCTCCAACCCTGACAACATCCTTGAAAATCTTTTCTGAACCCTTTCAAGTTAAAGGAGCTATGAACCTGCACTTCGAGGTCTCTTTGTTCAGCAACACCCCCTCGGACCTTACCATTAAGTGTATAAGTCCTGCTCTGACCTACTGGGCTTTTCTAGCAATTTCTGTTTTTGTTTCTGATTTATGGCATCTGCAGTTCTTTTGGTTTTAATTTTTTTTGTGTTCTGTTCTATGTTTATTGATTTTCTTTAAACTGTCGACAGTCTCGTGTTCTTTCACAGCACAATGGGTGCACTATTACAGCGACTTGTGTTTACGTCAGGTCGTTATCATGGAAAGTGTCAAGATTAGAGTGGTGCTGGAAAAGCACAGCAGGTCAGGCGGCATCCGAGGAGCAGGAAAAGTCGATGTTTTGGGCAAAAGCCCTTCATTATCATTTCCTGATGAAGGGCTTTTGCCCAAAACGTCAATTTTTCCTGCTCCTCGGATGCTGCCTGACCTGCTGTGCTTTTCCAGCACCACTCTAATCTTGACTCTGATTTCCAGCATCTGCAGTACCCACTTCTGCCTCATTATCATGAAAAGTAATATGAAGTTCTTCAGAGAGTTGGAAGGAGATAAGATGAAAATGGAGCCAAGGAAATATATTTAGAAGTGGTGACTAACTGCTTAATCGACAAGTGAATTTTAAAGAGCAGCTTAAGGGAGGAGATTTGGAAGGGTTAAAACTGGGAATTCCAGAATAGAAGCTAGTTAGCTGATAAATGATTACATATGGTGGGATGAATGGAGTGGGGAAATTATAAACAAAAGTGCAGCTTATGATGAACAAACAAATTGTGGAGGGGATTATAGGACTGGGGGAGGCAACAATGTGGTTTAAGTTCAAGGGCAAGAATTTTAAATCTGAGGTTTAGGGACCTGGGAGCCAGTGAGGAAAGGATTATGAGTGCATCACTTTGTGCAGGGCAGGAGTTCTGGTGGGATGACGTTTGACAAGATTGGAAGGTGATGCATGTTTTGTATCCAGCAGGATATTTTTCCTGACACAACAATGTTTATGTTATCCCTTGTAACATAAAAACAAGACATAGATCATGCGGTATTGATGAATCTGACAGACATTTCTAACAGCTGGCTATTATGCACTGACACGACACAGGCACATCGACATGTTTGGGCTCACAGAAAGCTAAAGATTTACAACAAAGCAATAGTGTGTCATGTTTTGGGTGGCACAGAGGCTCAGTGGTTAGCACTGCTGCCTCACAGTGCCAAAGACCTGGGTTCGATTCCTGTCTTGGGTGACTGTGTGGAGTTAGCATGTTTTCCCCGTGTCTGCGTGGGGTTCCTCTGTGTGCTCTGGTTTCCTTCCACAATCCAAAGATGTGCAGGTCAGGTGAATTGGCCATGCTAAATTGCTCCATAGAGTTCGGTACTTAGTCAGAGGGAAATGGGTCTGGGTGGGTTACTCTTTGGAGAGTTTGTGTGGACTTGTTGGACCAAATGGCCTGTTTCCACACTGTAGGGAATCTAATCTGATCCCAGTAAGGATAGTGTTTGAGAGCTTTTTTAATGTCACATCACAAAATGATGACATAATGAGAATGTCTCTTCATTGTCTGTTGAGATATAGTATGTCATAAAGCTAGACTGACCTACTGACTGAGAGATAACACAACAGAAGGTGTTTTTCTTCAGAATCCCATTTACTTCAGTTTGTTCTAGGGTTCCTTGATGCCATATTCAGACAAATGCTGTTTTAAAGACAAAGGCCTTCAATTCTCACTGCACCTCTGGAATTCAGCTCTTTTCTCAATATCTGCATTAAGTCTGCCATGAGGTCTAGAGATTTGCAGAACTCAAACTGAGCATTGGTGAGCAGGTTATTGTTGAATATGTTGAATATTTGAAGGTATAGTTGGTGTTTGCTTATGAGTGAGAGTTGGCTAAAGGGGCAGTAATTGATTGGATTGAATTTAGAAAGAATCGAAACAGAAGTAGACCATTTCACCACTCACTGTTCTGCCAGTCAATGAGATCATGGACAATCTGTGACCTAACTGTATAGCCTTTTATCCCATATCTGTAATACCAGAGGACAACAAAACGTTCATCAATCTCAGATTATGAAAATAACATTATGTGAACATGCAAGCACACAGGTCTGGAGCAGGAGTTGACTATTTGCACCCTTGAATCTGCCTATAATAACCTCTGCCTCCCTTGTTAGTCAAGAATCTATCTCCTCAGCTTTAAGCTTTGATCATAAAAACATCCTGGAGTCATACAACACAGAAACAGGCCTTTCGGCCCACCATACCCATGCCGAACAACAAACACCAATCTACACTGACCCCATTTATCTGCACTTGGTCGATAGCCTACTATACTATGGCATTTTAAGTGTCCTTCCAGATGCTTCTTAAATGTGGCGAGAGTTCCTGCCTCCACCACTCTCTCAGGCAGCACGTTCCATATTTCTACCACTCTCTGGGTGAAAAAACTTTTCCTCAGGTCTTCACTAAACCACTTGCTCCTCACCTTAAATGTATGCTCTCTGGTCTTAGACACGTCGGACATGGGGAAGAAATTCTCACAGTCTACTCTGTCTGTGCCTTTCACAACTCTGTATACCTCAATCAGATGCCCCATCAGCCTACTTTGCTCCGGAGAAAACAAACACAGCCTATTCAGTCTGTCCACATAACTGAGACTTTCCATCCCAGGCAACTTCTTGGTAAATCTCCTCTGCACCCTCTCCAGTGCAATTACATCCTTCCCATAATTGGTGACCAGAACTGTTCACACTATTCCATCTGTGGCCTAACCAATGTTGTATAAAATTTTAACAAGACATAGATTAGATTTAGGCGAAAGTGAGGACTGCAGCTATTGGAGTTTAAACGAAAGTGAGGACTGCAGATGCTGGAGATTAGAGTCAAGATTAAGAGTGGTGCTGGAGTTGCACAGCAGATCAGGCAGCATCTGAGGAGCAGGAAAATCAACGTTTCGGGCAGGACCCCTTCATCGGAATGTTGGAGATTAGAGTCAAGAGTGTGGGGCTGGAAAAGCACAGTAGGTTAGGCAGCATCTGAGGAGCAGGAAAACCAACGTTTCCTGATGAAGGGCTTTTGCCCGAAATATCGATTTTACTGCTCCTCGATTTTACTGCTCCTCGGATGCTGCCTGACCTGCTGTGCTTTTATATTAGATGTAGGTTTGATTGTCATGTGTACTCAAGTACAGGGCTCAACAGCATAGTGAAGAATGTACAATTTTGCTACATATGGTACAAAGATTGTATCTTAGATACAAAATAGCTAGGTACAAAATCTTAGTAACAGAAGTAGAAAAAATACAAAATAAGTTGAGTTCATCACTACAGTGTTCTTAGTGTAGAAGCAAAAAATAATGAAATGAAATTAAAAAGTCAAACATTACAGTCTTTCTTAAACAGTGGGCCTGCAGATGTTCCTAGCTGGGCTTTCCCCAAGAGGGTGCTCTCTCCCCTGCACTGGTCTAAAACCTCAGCCACTGCTGATGACCTCCATCAGGCATACCAGGCTTCATCGCTGCTCACGAGACCTTGGCTGCATCTGCCACTTCATGACAGACTGCCACTGCCAACATTGTTCGCCACAGGCTGCTACCAATCATGCCCTGGCTGGGCCTCAGCCGCTGCCACATCAGCCGTCTCACTCCAGCACCTCTCCGGATATCAATGAAGCCATGATGCTGCCACTGCTGGCTCCACACCCAAGCTCCAAAAATCAGAGAACCAAAAGAAAGAAAAAGAAAAGTGAGAAAAGGAGGAAGAAACAAGAAAAGAAAGATAGGCAGTTGCAGCAGGTGAACTCTGATGTAGAGTCCTACTCCACTGCCATCTTGGATGTTAACTACCTAGTTCCTATAGTCTATGGAAGCATCCATATGCCTTCTTCCACGGGTGGGTTTTTAAAAAGTCCTCCTTGCTCCAGACCTTTAAGAATGTTTGGTGGCCTTTGGCCAATGGGGTCACAAGCAGGGTTCAAGTCATCCAATTGGCTTTGCTAACACCTTTCACTGTTGCCATGCTAAAGAGATGTAAAGTGCAGACACTCAGGCAGTCAAGGTGCCAGAAAGTCAATGCTTCTCCAACATACAACCTTTGGGTTGTTTGTAACTGGTTCTTTCTAAACCTTTGTGAACTGTTTGATTTTGGTTTCCACTGTTCTGTGCAATCAATAGGTGCTGAACGCTGCTTAATTTAGTTTGGCCAATTTTCCATCAGCCCTGATTTCTCTGGCTGCCTGTCAGTTTAGAAGATTTGATTTTGTGTCTATGGTGGCTTCACCACACAGCTGAAGATAGCCATGTTGGAACCTGTACCAAAGAAAGGCAGGACTGGGGATAAAATATTTCAGGAAACATGATGTTCAGGACAGGGAGAGATAACAGTATTAATTAAGAAGAACATTGCAATGTTGCAGATAGAAGATATTCCAAAGCAAGGGCGGCACTGCAGCCTCACAACACCAGGGACCTGAGTTCAATTTCAGCTTCGGGTGACTGTCTGTGTGGAGTTTGCACATTCTCCCTGTGTCTGCATGGGTTTCCTCCCAAAGTCTAAAGATTTGCGGGTCAGGTGGATAGGCCATACTAAATTGCCCATAGTGTTAGGAGCATTAGCCAGAGGGGAATGGGTTTGGGTGGGTTACACTTCAGAGGGTCAGTGTGGACTTGTTGGGCCAAAGGGCCTGTTTCCACACTGTAGGGAAGCTAAGCAATCAAGGGCAACATCTATTTGTCTAGAACCAAGTAATTACATTAATTAAAGTATTCTATTGGTCAGCAACTGGAGGGAAATGTATAGAGTAATAAATTTGCAGTGAAAGTGGACAGAAGTTCAATATGTTTTTTGACTAGGTGTCGTGGGAGACTTCAATAATATAGACTGGGAATATAGTTAGTGTAAAGTGCAGGAAAGAGCAGGAGCTCCCCGATTACATTCAGGAGAATTTTCTGTACAGTATGTTCTAGTTCAATGAGAAACATACATTTCTGTAATGTATTCTTGTGAACAAGGTAGGCTACATGGAGATTCTTTTAGCTGGAGATAAGGGGGCAGTGAGTCTTATATCATTGTTATGGATCAGGCCTGACTGCGTCCCCCCCTCCATAAAACCTTTCAAGAAGTTAGCCCAGACCCTAATTTTGCTAGCTGTTTTAAGCAGGTGTACAGTGGGTATTCCAGGAGGGAATCAGCTGATCAAATCACTTAGTCTTAAACAAAACTGCTAAAGATTTGTTAAAGAGGAACTGCTAAAGAGGCAGCAGTGCTTAGCACTGCTGCCTCGCAGCGCCAGAGACCCGGGTTCAATTCCCGCCTCAGGCGACTGACTGTGTGGAGTTTACACGTTCTCCCCGTGTCTGCGTGGGTTTCCTCCGGGTGCTCCGGTTTCCTCCCACAGTCCAAAGATGTGCAGGTCAGGTGAATTGGCCATGCTAAATTGCCCGTAGTGTTAGGTAAGGGGTAAATGTAGGGGTATGGGTGGGTTGCGCTTCGGCGGGGCGGTGTGGACTTGTTGGGCCGAAGGGCCTGTTTCCACACTGTAAGTAATCTAATCATCTAATCTAATCTAAAACAGAATTTATTTACAAGATTATTGAATTAAACACAAAGAACAGAAAACAGAATACTGAATAATGTATCCTATCTGAAAACCCAATAGATCATCCCACTGAATGGTACTGTTTGAAAATACTTGCAACAATCCCGATAAACACCCCTTGGCACAAAAGGTAAAATTAAACAAGTTCTTACAGGATTGAAGTCAGACACAGAGACCCATCCTGAGCTTGCTAATGAATTCCAGCAGCTTTCCACCGTACTGCTCCAAAAAAAACAAATCAGAGAAAAGCTGAGCTGGGAGAACTGGCCACTCCCTTTTCATTGTACGTGTGTTTTTTTTAATTTGAAAGCCTTCTGCCTGAGGCAGTATCTGTTATCTGTACACAAATTGGCCGTAAAACCCTACAATCCCCAGAAATTTCGGAGCCTATGTCGTTTATGACCTCTCTGAAAAAAAAAGCCAAGGTCTACATAACCTTATTAAAGGAGCAGCTTTGTCACACCTCTCCGCTGAAAAAAATGAAACATCAACATCCAAAGATGGCTTCATTTTAAAATCCCTTAAAAATTGTTCATACTCTACAGTACACATTTACATTATATTGACTGTAAACGTGCAAACACGCACAACTACAGTCTGTTTCAGTCTGTTGTACTCCTGCCACCGAACACCTGTTTCTCATTCAAGTCTCAACAATGTGTCAGCAATCACATTTTCTTATCCTGCCACATGCACAATTTTTAAGTTGATTAGCTGTAACAACAAGCTCCATCTAAACAATCTAGCATTTTTATCCTTAAGTTTCCCCACAAACTTCAATGGGTTATGATTGGTGTATATGTTTGTCTCAAATATGTTGCTGGCCACATAAACACTGAAATGTTGTAATGCCAACACCAAGCTCAAAGTCTCCTTCTCAAACATCAAATATTTCTGCTGATGAATGGTCAACTTCCTGGAGAAATAGCTGATTAGTCTTTCTATCTTATCATCATCTTCTTGCAAGAGCACAGCACCAAAACCACATCACTTGCATCGATAGCCACTTTGAATGGCTTTGCATAATTAGGTGTGGGTAACACCAGGGCAGTGGGTAACACAGCTTTCAGGCTGTTCAATGCCTTCTGACAGTCCGCTGTCCACTGAAACATCTTGCCTTTCTTTAGCAATCCAGTGAGTGGAGCAGCCACACCGCTAAAATCTTATACAAATTTTCGATAAAATTCACTCAGTGTCAGGAACTGTAGTAATGCTCTTTTTGCCAATGGTATGGGAAACTCCCCAATTACCTTTGTTTTTGCATCCCATTTGTCCCTGTCCAATAATATGGCCCAGGCAGGTGACTTGGGCTTTGGCAAATTCACTTTTAGCCAGGTTTATCAGCAAACCTGCCTTCCAAAGTTGATCGAACAATTCTGATAAACATTGTAAATGATCCTTCCATGTATGGCTAAATATCACCAGGTCATCGATATAAATGACACAGTTAGGTGATTGGGCACTGACCTTATTGGTTAGTCTCTGAAATGTGGCTGGCACATCTTTTATGCAAAATGGCATGACTTTAAACTGATACAGTCCACTCGGCATTACAAAAATTGAAATTGCCTTTGCTCTTTCTGACAAAGATACCTACCAGTATCCTCTGAGCAAGTGCAACTTAGAATAATAAGTTGCTTGTCCCACTTTCTCAACACAGTCTTTCAATGTGGAATTGGATATGCATCAGTCTTTGTAACAGCATTGACTTTGCGATAGTCCACACATAACCGTTGACTACCATCTGGTTTTGGCACCATTACTATAGGTGAGCTACAGTTACTGTAACTCACATCAATTATGTCATCTTTGAGCATGCGTTCAATCTCCTTTTGAACCTGTGCCAACGTTAGAGGGTTATGCCTTTAAGGATGTTGCTTAATCAGAACACCATCTCCTATATCTCCATCATGCACAATTGGGTTAGTACTTCCCAGTTTATTTCCACATATCTCCCTGTGTGATAGTAATAACTTTCAGGTCATTTTGATTTTCCCCAGGTAGGTAACTCAATAATTTATCCCAAGTTTTGACAACTTCCTCATTGTCCAATTTAATTTGATAGTTTTTCCCTCTGTGTTGTAATCAATAACACATTCTCCTCTTGCTTCACTTCCCTGTCAAAATACTGTTTGAGCATATTCACATGACACACTCTGTGAGATTTCTTTCTTTCTGGAGTCCCTATCAAGTAATTTACCTCACTCAGTTTCCTTTTGACTTGATAAGGTCCACTAAACCTTGCTTTTAAAGGTTTACCAATCACTGGAAGTAACACTAATACTTTATTCCGATAGCAAATTTGCGAATTTTTGATTTCTTTTCTGCTTCCTGTTTCATTGCATGCGGTGATACTTTTAAATGCTGTCTACCCAATTCCCCAGCTCTAGTTAATTGTTCCCTAAGGTTTGACACGTAGTTCAAATGTGTGGTCTCTGAATTCTGAATTACCAATTTCTTCTTAATCAATTTTAATGGTCCTGTTACTTCATACCCAAAAACTAATTCGAATAGACTGAATTTGGTCGATTCATTTGGTGCATCTCTGATCACAAAAAGCACAAATGGAAGTCTCTTATCCCAATCATCTGGATAGTGTTGACTACAAGCCCTCAACATGGTCTTTAATGTCTGATGCCATCTCTCTAGTGCTCCCTAGATTTGCATTATTTTGTTGATAAACTGTCCACAACTTGTTTGAACAATTTTGATGTGAAGTTGGACCCTAGAACTGATTGTGTCTCTGTGGGTAGTCTGTATCTAGTGAAAAATTTGAGTAATTCCTCTACAATCCTTTTAGCTGTGATATTGCGTAATGGGATGGCCTCTGGAAATCTAGTCAACACATCCATTATTGTTAACAAATACTGATTCCCACTTTTTGTTTGAGGTAGGGGACCTACGCAATGAGTTATATCTCTTGTAAAAGGTTCCTCAAATGCAGGAATAGTTATTAAAGGTGTGGGTTTTATAACTGTCTGAGGTTTTCCAATTACCTGACATGTATGACACATCCGGCAAAATTCAACTATGTCTTTGTGCAGTTCAGGCCAGTAAAAATGTTCTTGTATTTTAGCTTGTATTTTCCTCACTCTTAAATGACCCCCAAGTGGTAGCTAATGCACCATTCGCAACACCTCCTTCCTATACCCCATGGGCAATACGATTTGGTGAACTTCTGCTCATTTCTCATCTGCCTGAATAAATGATGGTCCCCATTTCCTCATTAAGATATCATTTTTAAGGGAACAACACCCAGGGATACATTCGGATTCCTTCTCTGTGTATGTCTTTTGATACAATTGCTTTTTATTTTCATCTTTCTGCTTGATTAATTTATCTCAGTTAAAGATGTCTGCATTGTCATCTATCTGCTCCTGCTTTGTGTCAAATATTTGATCAAACAGGGTCTCTGCTAATTCCACTTCAACTTTCTTATCTGTACTCTTTGATCTCTCCTGTTTCAGCTGGTGACTTTGTGACCTCATTACCACAGAGTCAGGAAAAATTCCAGGATACGTGTCCTACAATAATTCAGTTGCCCTGAGTTTCCACTGGCTTTTCAACCACAGTACAGTGGATCAGCTATATCATTAGCAAGGACAAATTGTATTCCTGGAGCTGAGAGTTTGTCTCGGACTCCTACCATGAATTCTCCCCTCTTCACTGGCCACTCTAACCTCACTCTACATATATGAATGCTTTCTGTTTCACCGTGAACTCCTGTTACCAGTACCTTTTCTGGCAATAGTCCCTCAGAGTACATATCTCCTCACCTTTCAACATCAACGATTGAGAGGATCCTGTGTCTCTTAATATTGTTACCTTTTTACATGCTGTTCCTGGCCTATGCGAATAAACTTTATCTTCGCAGGTATATAGTTTAAGAAGATATGGCACTTCCTCCTTAACCAACCACTGACCAAGTTGTACATTCTGGTGCAGCTTTCTAGCCTCCACTGTGCTTTCTGTTACCACTCCAAAAGCATTCACTGGCTTATCCTGTTTTCCTACATCTGACTTCCCAGTGCTTTTCCTCACCCGCCAACACTGTGATTTCATGTGATCTACTTTATTGCAGTGAAAACACTGGAGCTTTATAACTTCTCTGTCCCCTTCAAGGGTTTCCTTTTCATCCTGTGGTAAGTTATCCTTGTGATCTTCACCAAGATCTACCTTTCCCTTTCCACATAAGGATTTCTCTTTTCCTAAATTCCTATCCCGCATGGATTGAAATTGATCTTGGAAGCCAGACTGTGGTTTATGAACCAACTCATAATCATCAACCACTTCAACTGCTAACCTTGCCGTTTTAACTCTCTGCTGTTCCACATGAGTTCTCACTACTTCAGAAAGTGAATTTCTGAACTCCTCCAAAATAATTGTCTCTCTAAGAGAATCGTAGGTTTGCTCTATTTTTAAATGGTCTTATCCATCCATCAAAATTACTTTGTTTGATTCTTTCAAACTCAGGGGAGGTTTGACCAGGGTTCCTCCTTAGATTCCTGAAACGTTGTCTGTGGGCTTCTGCCACGAGCTCATATGTACTTAAGATGGCTTTCTTCACCTCCTCATATGCCCCAGGTACCTCCTCTGGTAATGATACAAATACCTCACTAGCTCTACCTGCAAGTTTTGTTTGGATCAATAAAACTTACTAGATTCCCTACAGTGTGGAAACAGGCCCTTCGGCCCAACCAGTCCACACCGACCCTCCGAAGAGTAACCAACCCAGACCCATTTCCCTTTGACTAATGCACCTAGCACTATGGGCAATTCACCTGACCTGTGCATCTTTGGACTGTGGGAGGAAACCGGAGCACCCGGAGGAAATCCACGCAGACACAGGGAGAGTGTGCAAACTCCACACAGCCAGTTGCCTGAGGCTGGAATCGAACCTGTGAACCTGGTGCTGTAATGCAGCAGTGCTAACCACTGAGCCACAGAGCCATCCCTTGTTTAGCCACTTTTTTCAAATGAGATGAAAAAGGCTTCCACATCCTTCTCACCAAATTTGGACAATGTTTGAACATATTTAAACAGATCCCCACCAGGCCTTTGGCTACTGTAGGTTTGCTCATCCTCACTCTCTTCCACACTAAGCTTACCGTCACCCTTCATCTCGATCCTTTTAAGCTGACGTTCCTGACTAAGTGCCAATTTCTGAAGTTCAAACATTCTCTTTTTCTTTTTCTTCTGCTAAAGCCATCTTTTTTTCTCTTTCCTCTGCTTTTAATTGTCATTCAAACTGTTTCATTTCTGTTGCCCTTTCCGTGTCTTTTGTCTCTAACTCAAACTGCTTCACTTTCAATTGAATCTTAACCATCTCTAAAGATTCTGATGGTGTTTCGAGCTAATTTAAATGCTGAGCTATTGATGTAATTATCTCTCCTTTCCTCAGGGAAGGAGGCAGCTCCAACCCCAGCTTGTCTGCCAATTCCAGCAGCTCGGCCTTAATTACCTTTTGTAAAAGCTCCAAGGTCACTTCTTCTATCCCCAGAAACTCTTGGTGACTGAAAGAGCCATTGCTTTCCCAAGCACTGTTTAACCTGACCAAATTCAGCACCCTGTACTAAAGATACTAAAACCTACCACTCGCTGCTTTCGAGTCCAGAAACCCTAATCACAGTTTGGAACTACAAAACAAATCCTGCAAAGAGCCCCCAGTCTGTTATCTGACCCCTCAAAACATTACAGGCCTGACCCCTCAAAACATTACAAGAAGGTAGCCCACACCCTAACTTTGCTAGTTGTTTTAAGCAGGTGTAAAGTGGATATTCCAGGAGAGAATCAGCCGATCAAGCCACTTATTTGAAAAAAAAACAGAATTTATTTACAAGATTACTGAATGAAACACAAAGAACAGAAAACAGAATACTGAATAACTTTACCTATCCGAAAACTCAACAATCATCCCACTTAATGATGCAGTTCCAAAATACTTGCAGCAATCCCCATAAACAGCCCTTGGCAAAAAAGATAAAATCAATCACAAGTTCTTACAGGATTGTAGTCAGACACAGAGAACCACGAGCTTGCTAATGAATTCCAGCAGCTTTCCACACTACTGCTAAAAAAAATCAAACCAGAGAAACACTGAGCTGGGAGAACTGGCCACTCCCCTTTCATTATGCAAGTGCTTTTTTTAAACCTGAAAGTCATCTGCCTGAGGCAGTATCTGTTAGCTGTACACAAATTGGCCGTAAAACACTACAAGCCCTCAAAAGTTTCGGAGCCTGTGTCATTCATGACCTCTCTGAAAACAACTCCAGGACTGCATAACCTTGTTAAAGGAACAGCTTCGTCACAGTCATAAAGGCTTATATTGTCCATGGAAACGGACAAGAAGCAATCCAGAGTAAACATAGTTAACTGGGGCAAAATCATCTTCAATGGAGTAAGAATGGGTTTGAGTCAGAAATATTGGAATCAATTTAAAATTAACAAGGTTTTCAGTTTCTAAATTTGTAAAAGCACCAGCTGCATCCAAGAATAATGAAGGAAGTGAGATTACAATTTGCCCCAGCTGTAATTTTTCAATCATCTTAGGGTTACTGCTAGAGAACTGGAGAACTGCAAATGTTACCCCCTTTGTTCAACAAAGGTGTAGAGATAAGCCTAGCAACTCAAACAGAAATGAGGAAAAATTACTTCACTCAAAGAGTAATAAATTCAATATCCCAGAGTGTATTGGATATGGGACACTAATAAATTGAAGGAGGAAATAGACAAACTTTTAATTAGTAATGAATTGAATGCTGATAGAGAGCAGTCAGGAAAGTGGAGATGAGGTTGAGACAATACATGACTGTATTTAATGGTGGAGTAGGCTTGAGGGACTGAAATGCCTACTCTTGCTCCATGTTCTTACGTTTTTAGAGAATAACTGCAGGATTCTAAGGCAGAGGGATCTATGTACTCTAGTGCATAAATCACAAAATTTAGTACAGCAAGTATTTAAGATGGTTAATGAAATGCTATCTGTTATTATGATAGGAAGGGAGAGACAATGGCCAGACTGGACGGACCACCTGACATCGACCTAAGCACTGGGAATGTCAACAACAAACGCAATGCTTACAAGCCTGTAAACCCCTCCTTCCTAACATCTGCCAAGGAGGATGTGTGGACCGCAGATGCTGGATATCAGAGTCAAAAAGTGTGGTGTTGGAAAAGCATCCAAGGAGCAGGAGAGTTGACATTAAGTTTGAAACGTTGACTCTCCTGTTCCTCGGATGAACAAAGAACAAAGAGCAAAGTAAATTTACAGCCCAGGAACAGGCCCTTCGGCCTTCCAAGTCAGAGCCAATCCAAATCCACTGTCTAAACCTGTTGCCCAATTCCTTGGCATCGGTATTCCTCTGCTCCCCACCAACTCAAGCTTCTGTCCAGATGCATCTTTAATGAACCTACCATGCTGCTGCTGCTGGCAATGCGTTCCAGGCACCTATCACCCTCTGTGTATATCCCCCTTAAACTTCTCACGTCTCACTTTGAACGCATAACATCTCGTTATTGAATCTCTCACCCTGGGAAAAAGTTTATTTCTATCTACCCTGTCTATACCCTTCATGATCTTGTAGACCTCAATCAGGTCCCCCCTCAATCTCCTTTTTTCTAATGAAAACAATCCTAACCTACTCAACCTATCTTCATAGCTGGCACCTTCCATACCGGGCAACATCCTTGTAAACCTTCTATGCAACCTCTCCAAAGCGTTCACATCCTTTTGGTAATGTGGCGACCAGAACTGTACACAATATTCTAAATGTGGTTGATCCCCAACATTATGTACAATTTTAACATGATCTGCCAGCTCTTATACTCAATACTCTGTCCGATGAAGGCAAGCATACCATATGCCTTCTTGACCACTCTATCCACCTGTGCAGCCACTTTCAGGGTACAGAGGACCTGAATGCCCAGATCTCTCTGTTCATCAACCTTTCCCAAGACTCTTTAATTTACAGTATAGTCCGCTCTAGAATTAGACTTGCCTAAATGCATCACCTCACATTTGCCTGGATTGAACTCCATCTGCCACTTCTCCGCCCAACTCCTCAGTCTATCTATATTCTCCTGTATTCTTTGACAATCCCTTATGTTTTCTGCTACTTCACCAACCTTCATGTTATCTGCAAACTTGCTGATCATACCAACAGTGCCCTCTTCCAGATCATTTATGCATACCACAAACAACAGTGGCCCCAGCATTGGTCCTGTGGAACACCACTGGTCATTTTTCTCCATTTTGAGAAACTCCCTTCAACTACTACTTTCTGTTTCCTGTTATTAACTAGTTATTTATCCACCTAGCTAGAACACCTCACTAGTACGCCCTGCACACATGTGACTTCACTTTCTCCATTGTTTACCATGGGGAACCTTATCAAATGCCTTACTAAAGTCCATGTATATGACATCTACAGCCCTTCCTTCATCTTTCAATTTGGTCATTTCCTCAAAGAACTCTATTAGGTTGGTAGGGCATGATCTACCATGTTGTCTACCACTGATAAGCCTATTCTTTTACAAGTATAAATAGATTTTATCCCTCAGTATCTTCTCCAGCAACTTTCCCACCACTGACATTAGGCTCACTGGTCTGTAGTTACCTGGAATATCCCTACTACCCTTCTTGTACAGGGAGACAACATGAGCAACCCTCCAATCCTCCGGCACCTCAACAGTGTTAAAGGATGCCACAAAGATATCTGTCTGGGCCCCAGCTATTTCCTCTCTCGCCTCCCTCAGCAACCTGGGATAGATCCCATCTGGTCCTGGGGATTTGTCCACCTTAATATCATTTAGCCTACCCAACACATCTTCTCTCCTTATGTCAACATGCTCCAGGGTAAACAAATTTCTATCTCTAATCTCAGCATTCATCATCTCTCATTCCTCAATGAACACTGATGCAAAGTAATCATTGGGAATCTCACCCATTTTCTCAGGTTCGACACACAACCTTCCTTCCTTATTCTTTAGTGGACCAACTCTTTCTCTAGCTACCCTCTTGTTTCTTATGTAAGAATAAAAGGCCTTGGGATTCTCCTTTATTCTGCTCACTAAAGTTATTTCATGACCCCTTGTAGCCCTCTTGATTCCTTGTTTAAGATTAGCCCTAATCTCTCAAAATTCCTCCAAGACCCGTTCTGTTTTTAGTTGCCTGGATTTTATGTACACTTCCCTTTTCTTCTTGCCAGGTCACACGATTTCTCCTACCATCCACGGTTCACGAATCTTGCCTGTCCTATCCCTTGTTTTCAAAGGGACATCCTCAACCTACCTTTGAAAGCCTCTCACATATCAAATAGCTGTATCCAATCCACATTTCCACCTCTGGCCTAATTTTGATATTAATGGCCTTGGCCCAGTTTAATACTCTTCTCTTAGGACCACCCTCATCTTTGTCTACGAATATTCTAAAACTACAGAACTGTGGTCACTGTTCCCAAAGAAATCCCCCACTACAACTTCTACCACCTGGCCTGGCTCATTCCCCAATACCAGGTCCAATATGGTCGCTTCCCTCATCAGATTATTGACATACTGCTCCAGAAAACACTCCTGGACGCTGACATCCACACTTCTGACACTAAGTGTATCTCTGTCAATGTTGGGAAAATTAAAATCTCCCACCATGACCACCCTGTTGCCTCTACATCTTTCCATAATCTGTTTACCTCAACAGACATTAGTCCCAGTATGTTTCAGGTGTAGACCGTCCAATTTATAGTTTCACCTTCCCTAGAACTGGTCCCAATGTCGCACAAATCTGAACCCCTCTCTCCTACAGGATGCTGCCTGACTAGCTGTGCTTTTCCAGCCCCACATGTTATGACACTACCATCTGCCAAACTTAGGAGAGCTTGCCTCACAGAGACATCAGCCTGACAGAGATCCACGGAATGATACCTTGTAGATCATCTTCCAGATTCCACCATCAGCTCCCTGGGTAATGTGCTGTCCCACTGGCAGGACCGACCAAGTAGGTGGTCTGCCATAGTTGCATATTGTCAGGAGGAAGTTGCCCTGGGATTCCTCAGCATTGACTGCAGACCCCATGAGGTCTAATGGTATCAGGAAGAACATGGGCAAGGAAACCTCCTGCTGATTATCTCGTTCCCCTTCAGCACCAACCCTCCATTTCGCTCCCCACCGGCTGATGAAGCAGTTGGCAGTGTTAGGTTGGCAAGGGCATAGGATGCATTCTGGATGTGAAACTTCAATATCTTTCACCAAGAGAGGCTTGGTAGCACCATTACTGATTGAATTGGCTGAGTGCTAAAGGACATAGCTACTACACTGGGTCTGAGGTGAAGCTGGTGAGGGAACTGCAGATACATCTGTTTATGACAGTATTGATAGAAATGACTACTGCACAGTTCTTGTGGAGGCAAAATCTAGGCTTCACATTGAGGATATCCTCCAGCATATTGTATGGCCATATCACTTTACTAAATGGCTTAGATTTTGAGCGGATCTAGCAGCTTAAAACTGGACATCTATGAGGCACTGTAGGTCATCATCAGCAGCAGAGTCATATTTCTACCTAATTTACAATCTCATAGTCCGGTATATCCCTCATTCTGCCATTACCATCAATTCAGCAGATAGATCCTAGTTCAAAGAAGAATGAATGAAAGAATGGTTTTATTGTCACGTATTTTGCAGCGAGAAACCCAGTAAAATATAGTGAAAGGCTTTCATTTCGTTGTCACAATATGGTGCAATTTTCACTGTTTAAGAATAAGAGAATAATGAAAAGATGTAGCTTAAAGAGAAGTGAGTTGACAAGAGCAGCAGCAGGCATTTCTAAAAATGAGATTAGAAACTTGGTGAGGCTACAACTCAAGTGAGGCCACTTGTGTGCCAAACAGCATAAACAGCAAGTGATAGATCTAAATGATTTCACAAACAATAGTTTCTCTTGCTCCGAGAATCCAATCTTTCCATTGAAATGTCTTGCCTCTTTATTATCTCATGATTGGCTGATCCATCCTCATATCTTTGTGAACTTCATTCGCCCTCCTCCTCACCCCATTGTGATCATCAACACCTCACTTCCCTGAAATCTCCAACACACCTCACCCCCTTACCACCCCAATAATGGAAATAACTTCCTGATCCTCACTGGCAAGAATCACACATGAAAGGTGACGACTTAGGAGAGTCACCGGAGCATTCAGGGAAGGATCTGACTCCTCAGGAAAGGAGAACTGGGAGAAATTAATGTGAAGATAAGACTGATAGCAAACAATTTCATTTTTCAATCCTGGTGAAACATAAGAGAAGGAACTACGGACACCACCGGACTGCTGGGGAAGAGGCATGCATTTCCTTAACCAGTTGAATCCCTTGACCAAGAAATGTCAAAGTGAACTGGGAGAGAGTTGAAACTGTGTGAAATGTATCATGGTCACGTGACTGGAATTTTTGTGCTCAGAGCTCGTTCATAAATTCTGTATGTGCATCAAGAACCAATAGGTGGCGCTTCATGTTAACTATTCTGATATAGTTTGTTGGTCGATCTCAATTCTGTGAAAAGATTTGATCATTTGAGGGAAAAGGCGATGCAGTAATTTGTCTCAGCTCCACTGCATCAGGGAGAGAGAGAAACTAATCAGCCAGCATTTGGGGGTGGAATGCCTTACATCCTTTTCCAACCCATTTTTATTTTGTACCCTCCCTTCTCTCGAATTCTCTATCAACTTTGATGGTCTCCATTGCCCTGAATTGGTTTTGCATGTAAATCAATTGCTTGGAAAACGTGGGAGATTTGCTGGTGGAATTAATACATGAAGAAAAAAACCATGGATGATTTGGATGAAGGGAAATGAAATAACTCCACAGAGGCCGGTCACCAAGTCACCCTTTATTTACACATGGAAAGTCCTTGACACCGATCCTGCTCCCTCAGCGCCAACTCTCAGAGTTAACAGAATCTCTGACACTCCTGTTTATAAATGTTGCTTGCTTTCACGGGATGAGGCAGTTATTGCATCTCCACTAGCACTTATTGTTTATCCCTCATTTCTCAGGGGCACTTCCACAGTCAACCATATTGCTGTGGCTCTGGAGTTGTATATGGATCAGACCAGGAAAGGATGGCAGTTTCCTTCCCTAAAAGCCATGAGTGAACCAGATGCATTTTCCCCCAACAATCAATGCATGGTCATCTTAATTACAGGCATTTATTGAATTCCAATTCCACCATGTGCTATGGCAGGATTTGAACCTGGGTCTCCAGAACATTACCTGGGTCTCTGGAATAACAGCCCAGCAATCATACCACTAGACCATCATTCTCCTACACTCCTGTTTATATCCGTCAGCCAGTGCTCCCTGACTAGACCAGGTTAATTGTCCCAATCAGGAAACTCATATTCTATGAGGTCCTCCTGACTGACCTAGTTACAGTCACTACATCCCTCCCCCTCTGAGTCCAAGGACTTAGGCCTGTGTTTTTTTTTTCTGTAGCTCTTCTGAGGTGTGTTTTAGCACTGGGTCAGGTTCCTCCAACAGTCCTCCTGATACAGGCAGCGTGTAACACACAGTAGCTGGCCCCTTGCGCCCAGGGCATCTCAGAAGAAATTCACTCCCCACTTCAGGCAGCAAAGGTATCGAGGCAGTGACATCTGCTTTGTCCATCTCAGATTCTGAGGTTTCTTCAACACTCGATGGAAAGGGAGAACCCATGGGTCCCAGAACAATCAGAAAGGCAGTCGAGGAGCCGGGCACATTTTGCTTCTGCACAGTGTGTGAGTTTGTAGCTTTAATATAGTTCACATCCTTGTACTTGTACTCTATATGTCACTGGACCTGACCCCACATTGATCATGCCTCTTATCCATGCATGGCCATTCCCGTGGTTCCTACACCAAACTCCGCCCCCTGAAGTAAACCGTCTCTCTCACTTCGCGGAGTTTTGTGTCTGGCACTGGTGTTCCTGATGCCATTTCATCCTTCATGTCCAGGAAGATCAGATTTAACCTGATGTGGAGTCTTGAATAGATTAGATTAGATTCCCTACAGTGTAGAAACAGGCCCTTCGGCCCAACAAGTCCACACTGAGCCTCCACAGAGTAACCCCCCCCCACATGACTAATGTGCCTAACAACTATGGACAATTTAGCATAGCCAATTGGCCTGACTTACATATCTTTGGAATGTAGGAGGAAGCCGGAGCACCCGGAGGAAACCCACGCAGACACGGGGAGAACGTGTAAACTCCACACAGACAGTCGCCCGAGGCTGGGATCGAACTTGGGTCCCTGGTGCTATGAGGCAGCAGTGCTCACCACTGAGCCACAGTGCCACCCCAAACATTGGCCTCAGGCTCTGCTAGTCAAGTGGCATTGTCACTATGCTAACAACTCCCCCAGAAAGCAACTCTGCTGGAGCAATACCAATAGTCGTATAAGGATCTTTCTTTAAGGCAGCCTTCAGAGTTTGGACTGCTCTTTCTGCCAGACCATTGAATGATGGATGGAATGGTGCTGTCCTTAAATGATGAATACAGTTTAACTTCAGGAAATAATCAAAATCTCTCCTGGTAAACAATGGCCTGTTATCTGTGGTCAGCACTCCCGGGAGTCCATGTATGGTCAAAGATGTGCACAGTCTTTATATCATCATCCCCATGTTTGATGAATGCACTCTATGTATGTCCAGCCATTTTGAGTGGACATCCACAATGACTAAGAACATTGAGCCCATGAAAGGACCTGCATAGTCGATGTACAACCAAATCTAAAGTTTACCCGGCCATTCCCATGAATGTGGGGAGCTGCTGGCAGTAATTTTTCTCCTTGTTGGCACTCTGGGCACTGCCCCACCACTGCAGCTATGTCGGTATCCAATCTAGGCCACCTGACATAACATCCCATCAACATCTTCATTTGGAAACGCCTGGATGATCCTGGTTGAGTTCAGCCAGTATCCCGCGGCAGCCGCTGCTCAGACCAATCACTCGTACTCCTCATAATAAAATGCTGTCTTCTACCATGATCTGGTCTGTCCAGGCCCATAAAGGTTTCAGTTCTGGTTGTGATGGCCCTTTGGTCTCCCCCATCACCAGCAGCCATTTCAGTTCTGCCAGAAACAGATCTTTCTGCATCGGAAGTCTGATATTGCAAACAGGGACTGGAAGGGTGTCCGGAAAATTTAAGACCATTATGGACTCTTCCAGTGACAGTCCCACCAGCAGGAGGCAGCTCAATGCATTTGCATTTGCTACTTGGCCTCTCAGACATTGTTTCAATTGTAATTGTAGTCACTTAGTAATAGAACTTGCTGCTAAAGGTGGGCACTGCAGGGAGTGGAGTAAATTATTTCCCCCTCCAACTCTATTTTGCTTTAATCCCTGCCCTCCCCTTCACTGTTTGATTATGCAGCATTGCCGTCTGAGAAGGGCTTTGCTTGTCACTGGCTATCCTGGTGTTTCCTTTCTTCCTGGTGGTGGAAATTGAATAAAGATTTGTACACCTATTGTCTCTCACTGTGTGTCACACCTGCACACACACAACATGGGTGCTGGGGAAATATAAGCATGACCGCAGTTAGGCGGTAGTGTGGGGAGAAAAAGCAACAAAAAAGAACTCACTGCTGAATTCAGCCTGAAGCAATGGGCGGCACTGTGATTTTTAACTTTGCCATCCTTACATAGTCCTAGCAGGGACTTGTGGTTCATTATTATTATAAACTTACATCTGTAAAGGTATTGGTGGGTCTTGCTGACTCCAAATATGACCATTAAATCTTCCTTCTCTATCTGGGTGTATTTACGCTCTGCATCAAAGTCCCGGATTGGGCAATTGGGCATTCCTCTTCATTGGGCTGCCTATGAGCTAATACCACCCTGATGCTGTATTGGGAGGTATTGCATGCTAATACTAGACCTCACTTGGAATCATGGTATGCCATTACCTTAGAGAGCGATAGTTGTTTTTTTCACTTCCACTTAGGGAAGACCTAAGCTCTAGTGCAGATGTGGGAGCCGAGGCACTTACTTTATCACTTTATCACTTTATCTTCCAGCAGGCATAACCCAGTCTTGTCAACTCTGTCGCCCAAGTTGATCACTTGGAGTGCCTAGAGCACACATTTTTCCCTTCTAAGATGTATGCCCACCTGGAAGAAACATCTAAGGACGATGTCCAAGTTCTCTGAATGCTCTTTATTGGTCTTCCTTGTGATTAGCATGTCACCTAGATGAATGCGGTAGACCTTGTAAAATGTTCTCCATCATCCACACAACACCCCAAATGGCTGTCTTGTATATCGGTTCAAATGCTTATCGGTATTAATTGTAGCATTCTTCTGGAAATCCTCATCTAACTGTAATTGCATATACACATGGTTCATGTCCAGCTGTGTGAAAGACAGCCCCCTCCCCTGCCAGCTTTGCGTATAAGTCCTCTATGTGAGGGATTGGGCATATATCAAGCTGTGAATAGTGGTTTAATGTTTGTTTAAAATGTCCACAAAGGCGAACGGACCCACCAGGCATCACAACCAGTGTGGCCAGTGCTGCCCATTCCACAAACTATTGTGTACAGTTCTGGTCACCCCATTACAGGAAGCATGTGGAAACATTGGAAAAGGTGCAGAGGAGATTTACCAGGATGTTGCCTGGTCTGGAGGGAAGGTGTTAAGAGGAAAGGCTGAGAGATTTGGGTGTGTTCTCATTGGAAAGAAGAAAGCTAAGCGGAGATTTGATTGAGACATACAAGGTTATCATAGGATTAGGAAGAATAGACAGTGAAAGTCTTTTTCCTCGGATGATGACGTCAGTTTATACTAGGGGGCATAGCTACAAATTGAGGGATGATAGGTTTAAGACAGATGTCAGAGGCAGGTTCTTTACTCATACAGTGGTAAGGGCGTGGAATGCTGTGCCTGCCAATGTAGTTAACTCAGCCACATTAGGGAGATTTAAACAATCCTTGGATAAGCACATGGATGATGATGGGATAGTGTAGGAGGATGGGCTTAGATAAGGACACAGGTCGGCACGACATCAAGGGCCGAAGGGCCTGTTCTGCGCTGTATTGTTCTATGTTCTATAAACTGGACTCGTTTGACGATTCCTTCACTTTCCAGCCTTCTGATTTCCGTCTCTACTTTTGCCTGATGATAAATGGCACTGGGCAAGCCTTGCAGAATCATGGAATACAACACAGAGTAGCCTTGACTCCTTTGATAGTCCCTTGACCTTCCTGAAAAATCTCTGGGTATTTAATTAGGACTCCACTCAGGCAGTCATTTTCTAATCAAAGATGTTATGTAAGTCAAGGTGAATGTTTCTCAACAAGTTTCACTCCATCAATCTTGGGTCCAAACCTTTCACTACATTCAGTGGTAACTGAGTCAGCTGCTTCTCATAAGAAGTTGTGTCCTTAATCTGTAATGGTTCCCTAGCATAGGTTCCCCGTCTAGCCGAGGCCTTGTGCAGACTTAAGGGTTGGAGTCCAGAATGAATTTAGTGATCACTGAACCACTCCGGTATTGAACCCCATTAGAACCAGGTGACTGTTTAACCAGGCATTTATTTTAATTGGTTTTGATTTGGATGTTGCTAAGCAATTTAACTGCTCCAAACCCAATAATAGGAGGACTTTCCAGGGTGTGTACTCTCCTGGATGCGAGCCTCTTACTCCATTTAGGTCGAGTGGGACTCTTTTGCTGCCTTGAGTCCACATACCAGCAGCTATTGTAATGGCTTACCAGCCCGGATCCTGAAGAAAATTTGAACAGTTTGGCCAAGGCTTGGCTTTGTTTTGGGCTGACCTAGAGTCCCTCTGTTCAGGATGTGTCCTGAGTGAGGCTATTCAATAGTCTTCACTCAAGTGGAGTGGGACTGGTGAGAGTGTCCATTTGCATCAGCATACCCTGCAACTCATGCTCCACTTGTCACATTTTTCAATGATAAAGCCAGTTGTAGTACCTGTTCGAAGTGCAGTTAGGCTTCAGCTAATGGGCACTTTTGCCTGGTCACATAATTAATTCCACTCTTGTCACCACTGAAATAACTTTATAAAGACCGTTAACTCATCACCAAGTCAGCCTTTATATATATGTGGAGAGTCCTTGACACTCCCTCAGAGCCAGCTCTCAGATTGAACAGAACTCCTGAAAATTCTGTTTACATCAAGTCATAGAGTCACAGAAGTGTACAGCACAGAAACACATCCTTCGGTCCAACTTGTCCATGCCGACCAGATATCCTAAATAAATCTAATCCCATTTGCCAGCATTTGGCCCATAACTGTCTAAATCCTTCCTATTCATTTATGCATCCAGATGCCTTTTAAATGCTGTAATTGTACCAGCCTGCACCACTTCCTCTGGCAGTTCATTCCATACGCACACCACCCTCTGCATGAAAACGTTGCCCCTTAGGTCCTTTTTAAATGTTGCCCCTCTAGGTCCTCTAGTTTTGGACTCCGCTACCCTTGGGAAAAGACCTTGACTATTCAAATGCTGTTGATACAGAGACTGATATTAACGCTGACATGGGTAGAGAATTAGTGCTGAAAATGTGTTACTGGAAAAGCGCAGCAGGTCAGGCAGCATCCAAGGAGCAGGAGAATCGATGTTTTGGGCATGAGCCCTTCTTCAGGAAGAAGAGCTCATGCATCTCCAGCATCATTTCTCCATGGGTAGAGAATTGCATGGCCACAATTTTCTTAGTAATTCTTTAACTGGGTTTTATTGTTTTAGAATGTGCAGGGATACAAGAAAGAGGGAAGATAATTTTAATCTGTTTCACTCCACTATCTTGGTAAACCAAAGACTTTGGAATGGGAGAGCAAGGTTGATAAATTAATAACACAATTGCACTTCATGTCACTGGTTTGTCCAGTAATGGTTCTGAAAGATTTAATGCTAATGATTACATTAATCTCTGCCTAATCTGATGCTTCTTAAGGACTTGGGTGAGGAAAGGTACAACATATTGGGTTCTTGAAGGAGACAGTTTTGTTGTTCTAGGTCTCCCAACAGTCTTAGTAAAAATGTCTGTCCTACTCGTGTAACTTGAACTCAATCATCATCATTCAAAAGTGGCATCATGTTGAAGACAGGAGCATCTTCTTGTCGGACCACCTTGTGGTTTTAGATAGATTAGATTACATTACATTACAGTGTGGAAACAGGCCCTTCGGCCCAACAAGTCCACACCGACCCGCCGAAGCGAAACCCACCCATACTCCTACATTTACCCCTTACCTAACACTACGGGCAATTTAGCGTGGCCAATTCACCTGACCCTGCACATCTTTGGACTGTGGGAGGAAACCGGAGCACCCGGAGGAAACCCACGCAGACACGGGGAGAACGTGCAAACTCCACACAGTCAGTTGCCTGAAGCGGGAATTGAACCCGGGTCTCTAGCGCTGTGAGGCAGCAGTGCTAACCACTGTGCCACCGTGCCGCTGTACCTTTTTAAACCCAATGGGCTGGAAAATGTGGATGATGGCAGTTCTGTTCGCAACCACACATCGGCAGGTCGTGGCATCACCAGCTCATACAATGGCCATCAATCGAAGAATTGTAGAATTATTACAGCACCGAAGTAGGCAATTCAGCCAGTTGAGCTCGTGCTAACTCTCTGCAAGAACATTTTTCGCTTCACATACTTCACCACTTTTGAAAGCCACAATTGTAACTGTATCCAACACCACGTAATAGTCATCACATCTTCCCATCACTTTGGATTTTTTGCAGCTCACTTTAAATCTCTGTCCTGTGGTTCTTGACCATGAAGCTGATGGGGACAGTTTCTCCCTATCTGCAGAATCTAGAACCCTCATGATTTTTGGCAACTCTGCCTTCTGTCAGGAAAGCAACTTCAGATTCTCAAATCTATTGTTGTAACTGAACTCCTCAATCCTGGAACCATTCTTGTAAATCTTTCACACCCTCTCAAAAACCTTCACCTCCTTCCTAAAGTATAGTGACAGGATTGGACTTAAAATTCCTATTGGGGCTGGACCAAGACTTTAAAAAAAGAGATGTTTCATGAAAACATCCTTGCTTTTGTGTTCTATTCCTCTACTTAAAAGCCACCTGCCTATTTAACCATCCGCTGTGCCAACTTCAATGATTGATGCACAAACATCCTCTGCTTCCTTGTCTCTTGTTAGCCATTCTCCCAGGTCATGGCAGTCTGGTGGAAGTAGGGATCCCCCAATGGAGAGCTGTTTCCATTAGGGGTTTGGCGAGAATAGTCCTGGGCAGTTGTAGCTTGATTCAGTTCACAGGCTCCCAGGCAAGCTGTATTTCCTGTGGCATTGGGGAGTCCATCTTTCATGAGTATGCAAGGTCGCGGTCCCTCTCTTTATTATTTATTGGTGCTGCTTCTCAACCTTTGGTTTCACTCTTGCTCTACACTTGAGTTTTAGTCACATGATGCAGAGAAGGGTAGGGGGAATGGGGATATTGGCAGACTTCCTGGTACATCTGCTTTAGGTTGCAATTAAGACATCTCAGTAGTGGGCTGCTGAGGGGGTCACTTGTCCAGACTACCTATCTTCCTTCTGTGTTTGCATTAATTCCCAGGTTTCCTTAGAGATGGAATATTCATTCTGCCAGAATATTTGAGGCTTTCTATGGTAAAGTTTGAGGGGCTGGAGAGCATCTTCAAATCCAGTGTGGATACTTTAATTTAACAAGGTTTAGTTTTTGTTCTTTAGTTAATTTGTTAGTTAATCATTTGATTCACTCAGAAGCGTCTGTCCCCAGATCACTCTATTCCTGCACTCTATACCTGCACCCCCTTCAGAATTGTATCCATTGATTTATAATGCTGTTCTTTTTCTTCCAACTAAAATGTATCTCTTCATACTTCTTTGATTTTGATTTCATCTGCCACATGACCACCATTTCAACAGCCTGCCAACCTGTTGAAATCACCTTGAAGCCCCTGTACCTGCTCCTTACCATTCACAATGACTCCTAGATGTGTGTCATCAACAAAGTTGTAAATATTATGATTGATTCCCTCATCCAAATTGTTGATAAATATTGTGAGTTATTGTGCCCCAAGCACTGACCCCTGGGGTACACCCACCACCACTTTTCACTCTGAAAAAAATCCCATTTATTTCTACTCTCTATTTCCAGTCTGCTAACCAATTCCTAGTCCATCCCACAATATTACTGTCATCCATCTTGCACACTAATGCCTTGTGTGGGACTTTATTAATTTCCAAAAACACACCACATCCACTAGTTCTCCCTTTCCTATTCTACTATTTATGTCCTCAAACACTCCAGTAGGTTTGTCAAACACAATCTCTCTTTAATAAATTCACATTCAACAATCCCATTGGATTGTTCTGCTATAACATCCCTAATGATATACTCTAGCACTTTCCTGACGACTGATGGTAGACTAATTTGTTTGTTATTCCTTGTTTTCTCACTTTCTCCTTTTTCAAATAATGGAATTAGATTTTTCACTTTCTGATTTGCTGGGATGATTCCAAAATCTACAGAATTTCAGAAATTGGCAACCAAAGCATTCCACTATTTCCATGTTTCCAATGGGCAGAAACAGGCTATCTGGCCCATTGACTCTGCACTGACCCTCTGAAGATCATCCCAGCCAGACCCAGCCCTGACCCTATCCCTGTAACTCTGCATTTACCATGTCTAATTCATTTCTCCTACACATCCCTGGACACTATGGGACAATTTAACACGGTCAATCCACCCTAATCTGCACGTATTTGGAGTGTGGGAGGAAACCAGGATACCTGGCAGAAACTCACACAGATACAGGGAGAACATGCAAACTCCACACAGTCACCCAAGGCTGGAATTGAACCTGGATCCCTGGTGCTGTGAGGCAGCATTGCTAACCACTGGGCCACTGTGTTGCCCCATTAGTTTCAGCCCCATTAATTTATTTCGCCCTTTATTTTTAAGTAATGCTAATTCCCTTCAATTCCTCCTTCTCAATCAATGAATTGATATTCTGTCTTCTATGATCTGGGGCATGAGCATAATATGTGAAAATGTGAAATTATCTGCTTTGGCAGCAAGGATAAAAAAGAAGCATATGATCTAAGTGGTGAGAGACTGTAGTGCTTTGAGATGCAGTGGAATCTGGCTACATTGGTACATGAATCCCAAATGTTGTTAAGTTGGCAAAGCAAAACATTAGAAAAGCAAATAGAATATTAGCCTCCATTGCCCGTGGAACTGAATACGGAAAGTAGTGAGATTACGCTTTAGGGCATTGGTCAGACTATATTTACAGTATTGTGTACAGTATTGGTTTCCTTATTTAAGAATGGATGTAAATGCACTGGAAGCAGTTTAAAAAAGGTTTATCAGGCATTTACCTGAAATGTGTGCTGGTTGACTTATGAGAAAAGGTTGCACAGACTGGACGTGTTCCTGCTGGAGTTCAGAAGAGTAAGAGGTGACTTGATCAAAACAAATGAAATATGTTATAATTATTTCCTTGAATAGAATGCACTGGGAACTATCCAGAGATTTTACTTGAGAGGTCCTGCTTTATTGTCTCTTTCCTGGTCTCCCAAAATCTACTTACAAGACCTTAACATAACCTCTTTTGACTATTTCATTGGTAAAGTGATATGGGTCATGACATTTAGTTTTTCAAACTTGTCTCTCAGAATATCTGCAGTAATATGCTTAACTATCCTGGAATCATGTCTGCGACAACGGAACCATCTGTCTATTTCCCTTAACTATTAAATCCCCCATTGCTATTATTTTCCTAATCTTTCTCCACCCCTGTTGTACAGGTGAGTGTCATGTATTTGATTGCATTCCCAGAGGAACCAGTACTATCACCAACCTTCAGAACTGAATAATGGTTAGAAACTGAGATGCAGAGGATGGTGTGTGTATGGGACAAGCTGCCAGAGGATTTGGTGGAGGTGGGTACAATTACAACATTTAAAAGGCGTCTGGATGGGTACATGAACAGGAAAGGTCGAGAGGGAACTGGGTCAAATGCTGGCAAATGGGACTAGGTTAGATTGGGATGTCTGGTTGGTGCAGAAGAGTTGGACCAAGGGGCCTATTTCCATGCTGTATTACTCCATGATTCTAAACATACTTGTCCTCTTTAATTCCCTCTCTGTGTGCTTGATTAAGCTGTGGGGTGATCTCCCACTATGTTAGCAACACAGCAATACCAGCTGCCATTCAAATCCTGAAAGCCACAAGTGTATCTGCTCTAGCTGTTAACAGGTTTGCACATTTGTTTCTATGAAACTTCATCTAAGTCCCACATGGAACCATTCCTCAATTCATTAGACTAGCTGAACTTAACAAAATAAACAAAAGATTTATTTTTTAAAAAACTTACCAACGACTCACAATAAGCATCTCCCCTTGTACTTAGTTTATGTTACTTGTTACTCACCTTCTCTTCTTGATTCTATCCGCTCTGCTGCTTCTCCCTCAAACATCTCCAGGTCCGTGTTGTGGTTCTGTTCGCCGAGCTGGGAATTTGTGTTGCAGACGTTTCGTCCCCTGTCTAGGTGACATCCTCAGTGCTTGGGAGCCTCCTGTGAAGTGTTTCTGTGATCTTTCCTCCGGCATTTGTCATGTTTGAATCTGCCGCTTCCGGTTGTCAGTTCCAGCTGTCCGTTGCAGTGGTCAGTATATTGGGTCCAGATCGATGTGCTTATTGATTGAATCTGTGGATGAGTGCCATGCCTCTAGGAATTCCCTGGCTGTTCTCTGTTTGGCTTGTCCTATAATAGTAGTGTTGTCCCAGTCGAATTCATGTTGCTTGTCATCTGTGTGTGTGGCTACTGAGGATAGCTGGTCGTGTCGTTTCGTGGCTAGTTGGTGTTCACGGATGCGGATCGTTAGCTGTCTTCCTGTTTGTCCTATGTAGTGTTTTGTACAGTCTTTGCATGGGATTTTATACACTACATTGGTTTTGCTCAAGCTGGGTATCGGGTCCTTTGTTCTGGTGAGTTGTTGTCTGAGAGTGGCTGTTGGTTTGTGTGCTGTTATGAGTCCTGGTGGTCGCAGTAGTCTGGCTGTCAGTTCGTAAATGCTCTTGATGTATGGTAGTGTGGCTAGTCCTTTGGGTTGTGGCATGTCCACGTTCTGTTGTCTTTCCCTTAGGCAAGTGTTGATAAAATTGCGCGGGTATCCGTTTTTGGCGAATACATTGTATAGGTGGTCTTCTTCCTCTTTTTGCAGTTCTGGTGTACTGCAGTGTGTTGTGGCTCTTTTGAATAGTGTCTTTTGAACAGCCAGGGAATTCCTAGAGGCATGGCACTCATCCACAGATTCAATCAATAAGCACATTGATCTGGACCCAATATACCGACCACTGCAACGGACAGCTGGAACTGACAACCGGAAGCGGCAGATTCAAACCACTACAAATGCCGGAGGAAAGATCACAGAAGCGCTTCACAGGAGGCTCTGAAGCACTGAGGATGTCACCTAGACAGGGGACGAAACGTCTGCAACACAAATTCCCAGCTCAGCGAACAGAACCACAACAGCGAGCACCCGAACTACAAATCTTCTCAGAAACCTTGATCTCCAGGTCCATACTTCTGACTTCTGGGTCCTTTGATTGCTGGCTAAATCCACCTCTTTAGGCTGAAGATATAGCAAGGTGATGTATCTTTGGAGTAATGATGGAGACAATAGTTATCAGGGAATAATGTACTCTAGTTTTCAAATTCATTCATGGACATGGGTGGTGATGACTAATTGCTCAAGAGAAGGTGGTGGTGAGCTGCCTTCTTGAACCATTGCAGTCCACATGGTGCAGGTAGACCCACAGTATTATTAGGAATGGAGTTCAGGACTTTGACCCATCAACAATGGAAGAAAGGTAATTAGTTCCAAGTGAATATGATGTAGTTTTGAGGGGAACTGGAAGATGATGATGTTCCTATGCAACTGCTGCCCTTCACTTTCTAGCTGGTAGGTCATAGGATTAGAAGGTGCTGTCAAGAAATCTTAGAGAATTGCTATCATGCATCTTTTCGATGGCACACACTGCTGCCACTGTGCATTAGCTTTGGAAGGAGGGAACATTGAAGGTAATAGATGGGGTGCCAGGCAAGTGGACTGCTTTGTCCGAGATGATGTTAAACGTCTTGAGTGTTGTTAGAGTTGTAATCATTCAGGCAAGTGGTGAGGACTCCATTGCATTCCTGACTTTTGCCTTGTGGATAGTGGACAGGTTTTGAGGAGTCAGGAAATGAGTTGCTTGCTGCAGAATTCCCATTCTTTGACCTGCTCTTGCAGTCACAGTGTTTACATGTCTAGTTCAGTTCAGCTGGGCAACGATACGCACCCCATGGTAGTGGGGAATCATCAAGAGTTGGCAGTGTCAAGGGCAATGATTGGATTTTCTCTTGTTGGAGACAGTCATTGTCTGGCATTTGTATGACATGAGTTTTACTTGAATGTTTCTAATCATTCGTCAGCCTGATCATGACCAGGGCATTGCAGTATTTGAATACCAGTGAGGAGTTACATGTAATGCTTAACATTGTGCAACCATCAGCAAACATTCCCATTTCTGACCAAATGATGGGGGCATGGTCATTGATAAAGCAACGTGAAAATGGTTGGGGCTAGGACATTACTCTGAGGAATTGAAACAAAACAAATGCAATTGAGAAGTGAAATGATGAAAGTTAAACAATAGAGGTTATAAGGAGATGTGAGAAGAAGACAGCTGACAATAAAAGGGAACCAATATTCTAGTAAGAAAAATTAAATTTCAGCAAGATCTTTGGGAAATGATTAACGAGGTCAAATGTAAAAGTCTTATACTAATTAACAGATATAGAATGTGTTTATGTTATATAGTGATGCCAGCTTCGGAAAATGAAGTCCCACAAAATCCAAGACCCCATCCATTGCAATTAAATTGGATGCCACCTTAAACCAACAGCGTTCTGACAACTGATCTCTGCTGTATTGAAAACTGTTCTCTGCTTCAGTTGTTAACAAGAGTCACGTGACGAATGAAACAAGAAGCCACATATCTCACTATTGCAAATGGGAGGTAACTTTGAAGGTATAGTTATTTTTAATCCACCTGTTCAACATATTATGATGCATCACATTGCAGGTGGAACTTAAACCTCTGGCCATAAGTAGAGACACTACCACTTCTGTGGTGTATGCTCTGACAGAACAGAGGGAGCTCTACACTGCTTAGAATTTACACTATATTGATTTAAGAGAACTTGGTGCTGACACTGGGAGTCAAGATGTTTCAACAATGACATTCCTCATTTTGGCAAAATAATATGTGACTGGAGTTATTTGTACAGCCTCAGTTACTTTCTTGATTTTCTGCCAGACTTTCTGATGGGTTAAATTTTGCAGGAAGTGCTACACCATTGTACGGTTGCTTTAATTTCTGGTGTTCAATCCCAGCACAAGCCTTGATTCAAGAATAGGGCTACCATTTATCCAAAAGGCTGAGGGTTCAAAAACCCACTTAAAAAAAGACTTGAGCACAATCGAGATTCACATTTCACTGTAGTGTTTGAGTCCCTGGATGATTGCAGCTGCCTCGCTTTCAGATGAGATGTCGAACTAAGGACCTGACTTCCCTTTCAAGTGGATACAAAGAATGCCACTCTGCTGTGACTTGGCAGCCATAGCTCAGGAGCAGCAATTCGGTTTTGGGTGGAATTTTACCAACATTGTTTTTAAATCAAAGTGAGCCTGGCTCGAATGATGTTTAAGGTCCCCCAGCCTGTGCACTTTTCCCAGAGGTGGCCAATTAACATGCTGCTGTTGGGAGCCTCAGCCCCACTAAGGAACACAGGCGGTGGGAGACAGTTGACACTTCCACTGGGACAGCTGGATGCTACATGTTTTGAGTAGGCAATAGGGAGAGTTCTTGGTGATGGGGATGTCTTCTGAAGGCTTCTAAAGTTAGTAAAAATAAGTGTGGCTCTTTGTGGAATGGGAAACTCTTTGCCCCTTTACTCACAGTTCTGGCCCCTGATTCCGGCAGCTCCATTGAAAGGCAATTTTACAGGGGCCTCATTGATCCTCTGGCTCAGTTGACATAGGGAGGTCACCTCCAGGCAATGAGCTGTCTTGGTCAGTGACCCATTCACCAGCTGGAAGCTCCCACTGGCATTATCAGCTTTCCCTCAAGCGAGCACTCAACTAGTTTTAATTTGCTGCTGGCTATTGCTGGGCACATCGACAGTGACGTCAGACCAGGAGATTGATCCAACAAGGCATTTGCAGAAATTCCCTGCCCACTAGCTTCCAAATCTTTCTTGCACAGACATTGCGATTTTGCCTTAGAGACTGTAGATCATGAATTCAAGTCAAACTCTGCTATTTTAGTGCATGATCTGAGTTGGCATTTCATTGAGGGAAGAGTTGTGCAACTTTGGAAGTCTCAATTTAAAGTTACATATGAAACCGCGGTGCAGCTACTCTCAGAATACAATAAAGGAATTATTCTGGTGACTAGATTAGTATCTATCCCTCAACTAACATGGGTGAATCACAGTTAACCAACCATTTGGCTTATTGTTATTCATGGAATTTTGCAATGTGCAAACAGCCACCATTTCCACAGCTGAAGTGACAGCACTTCAGAAATACTTAACTGATCAAGTTTAATTTGAGATCACTTAAAGTAATGAAAGTAACTAACTAACTGTTGTTTTTTCCAGGAGAATAAGAGATTTCTCTGGTGGTCTAACATTTATTCCTTAATCCAGAAAATCAGATTAGCTGGTCATTTATCCAATTTGTAGTGATTGTAATGAGGTCAGCCAGGGAGACCTATAGAATATCAGTTCCCCGAATAGGCTGTTAATCTGATCCAATTAGAGAGCACTGGATGATAAGAACAGGAGTGTCAGATGTCCTGTTCACTATGACAGGGAGCTAGATCAGTGTCAAGAACATCTAAATAAAGGGTTAACTTGGTGATGTGATACTGGCCTCTGTGGAATTATTTCACAACTAATACATATATAACCTTGCAGTGTGCAAAACAACTTCTAACTTTCCCTTCCAAAAATAATCTTTGCTTGTGAAGTTTCCTTTATTTATTTTCATGGCATGAGGCAGTGCTGGCTAAGTCCACATCTATTGCTCATCCCGAATTGCCCTCGAGTTGGTGAGCTGCCTTACTGAACTGTTGCAGTCTGTTTCCTGTTTGTGCATCCACAATACTGTTAAGAATATTTTTTTAATTAGATTACCTACAGTGTGGAAACGGGCCCTTCAGCCCAACCAGTTCACACCAACCATCCAAAGAGTAACCCACGCAGACCCATTTCCCTCTGACTAATGCACCTAACCAGCTTTGGTCTATGGGAGGAAACCACACCACCCAGAGAAAGCCTATGTAAACACAAGGAGAATGTGCAAACTCCACACAGACAGTCGCCCAAGGCTGGGATTGAACCTGGGACCCTGGTGCTGTGAGGCAGCAGCACTAACCAGTGAGCCATCATGCTGTCCCTCTCCAGGAGTTTGTCCCAGCAAAGGTGAAGAAACAATGATGTAGTTCATAGTCCAGATGATGTAACTTCGAGGTAAATTGGCAGGCGGAGGTGTTTCAATGCATATACTGTCCTTGTCCTTCCAGGTTTTAGTGTTTATGAGTTTGGAAGATTGTCAAAGGACCACTGGTGAGTTGCTCTATGCACCTTCTGGATGGTACACACTACTGCCACTCTGTGTTGGTGGTGGAGTAAGTGATTAATGGTGTATAGGGTTCTGCCAAGCAGGTTTTGTGTTGGATGGTACTGAGTTTCTTAGGTATTATAGGAGTTGCACTCATTCAGGCAAGGAAGGAGTATTCTATCAAACTGCTGACTTACAAATGGTGGATAGGCTTTTGAGGATGAGGAGTTACTCGCTGCAGAGTTCACAGCCTCTCACCATTTCTTGCAGATTTTGTGCATTCTGAATTCATGAAAACTGTAAATAAATGGAAGGTTTTTTTCCTCACCTCTTCTTGATAAACAAATGACTTCCAGTTTATAGTCGCAACATCATTTTCTTCAGTTCTTTGCTCAAACAACCAATGCAATGTAGATGTTAAGAACAAAATTTGAGGGAATTATCTATTAACTTTCCATCATCAACTGTAAGAGGCAGGTGCAATCTACAATAGGAGGTAATGGAAGTCGTACTCATGGAGCCAGAGACTCATACATGCGTGTGTACACCTGCACACAGTATTAAATCTTAGTTTTCTTTACAAAGTATAATTACTGCTTTGACTATCTCCCTTCAATTCTATCAACTAAAATAGTTATTTTAAAGTAAAGATTTCATGTTTCTTTGTTTTTGAGGGAGATGTGATAGAGGAAAGAACTAAACTTCTGAATGGGAATTGAATATTGAAAATTTTCTTTTAAATTCAACCATTTAATAAAACAACAGCAGGCATTAATTATGGGACTGTGGTATTGCATTTTGAATATATAATTTACACACATTACAAAAGTGAATTTTAGCATTAGTTACACAGACAACATGATTATTGTTACAGTACGTTACAGAATATTACTGATGTGCTTAAAATAATTGATAAAAAAAGTTCTTAGAATCACAGACTAGGTGCGTCACAGAAGGAAGCCTGTTGGATCTGTGTCAGCACTCTGTGAGAATAGTTCGACTAGTTCTAGTCCCCTGTCCTGTCCCTATAATCCTGCAAATGTTTGCATTTTTGTTCTAGACATGATTAATATGCATTACACAACTGCTACATCTTTTAAAACAAGTACTAAACTGCTTTTGACATGTTGTCTCAGTCAATTAATAATTTTTCTTATAAAAAAAAGACAAGCGCAGCTTCCCTCATGAGGAATGCAAACATCTAAATAATTACACGAGGAAAGAACACAATGCAACAGTACACAAAGCAACCAGTGCTGTACATTACGTAAACATACATAATTAAAAAATATAGTGAACTCTCACAAGAGGAGTGAAGCATAAATTAAACAGTTGTATAATAGAACACAACAGCAATTTCTTTTTAAAAATTGCATGATGGGTGTTCTCCACATTAAATAACAATAAATAACTGTTACATCAAATTCACACCAATTATACTAACACAAATAAATTATTTCAGTGCTGTGCCTTAACATTTTCACAATTTAAATTTACATTGGAATGTTTTCTCCCTCATAACGGAGACCCAATTAAAATCTATACATTGTAGAAAAGGATTATCTCTTTGATTCCCAACTTCAAAAGGGAATGATAGAACTGAAGATGCAGAATAGGTTTCTGGTCATTTTGATTCCATTGGCCCAGCTAAGTAAGTGAATAAGGGTGGTACACATGGTAGAATTCAGAATAACACCATCGTTTTTCTAATGAATGAACAAATCCAACCCACTCTATGGCTCCTCCCAGGACCATGTAGTGGGCAAGAAGGATCCTTTGGCCTACTGTGGCTCAACTCAACTCCAGGAATGTACTTAGGATCAAAAGGGACACCAATAGTACTCTTCCCCTACCCCCATTATCCCACCTTATTCCTCATATCTGGGCCAGCATACAGGGCTTGGAATTGGCAGTTTATACTGTCCCCTGAGAATAGAAGGAGTTTTTTTTGTCCAACCTGGGATCACATGGTCTTTGCTGGGATCAGAGCTGCCCTATTATAACATGTGCCAAATTTGTCACGAGACAGTTTCCACAGGAAAATGAATGTTTAAATGTTAAACGATAAATAATTTTGACTTTTGTGCAACAATAAGCTAAAGAAGCAAATGTAAATCTGACCTATCAATTGACATTAAAAAACATCAAATTCTACTTCTTCAATTGCTGATTTGTTTACTTTTTTTTTGCTTTTTTTCCCCCCCCTTCTTCTTTTTCTTGAATGCAATAGACACCCTCTGGATATTGTTGTTATTGTATCTTCAAACTCTTCCCTTGGAGAATAGTGTGAAGTAATGGAAGGATCTGCAGGTTGATTAACAGTCAGACAGGCTTTGCGTCTCTACCCCTCCTTCACTGCCATTAGCAACCTCTTTGTCTTTGGCTCTGAGCACTCTTACAATCTGTTTCACTTGCTCCTCTTTCCCCTCTGTCTATAGCATGCAATAATTCTGTTGACAAGTTTGCAGCCCTTTCCAGTTCTGAAGAGTCAATACCAGACTCAAAGTGCTAACTCATTTTTCTCTCCACAAATGTTGCCAGATTTGCTAAGTTTCTTCAGAAGTTTCTGTTTTTATTATCAATGATTAGTGTCCTTCTGATACCACCCAAAATTTGGAACTGGTTGCTGTCTCGAAAGATATTTCTTTTGACTCAGAGATTACCTCTAAACCAAATTTTATATCAGCGACCATTCATTACATATGAACCTGAGCACTGAATGCTATTAACACAGCAATAGAGCTTCCAGAAGACTTTGTTGGATAATTGTTTGAAGTGGGAACTCTGGTTGAATTTCCAAACTTTATCCCAGGAAAACTGAGACAATTTCTCTTCCAGGATTTCTAGCTGAGACCAGGTAATTACTGGTCAGACTGGGGCAATTGTTTATTAATTGAGTTGTAGTATGGGAAATTTCCAACTCAAAATTGACTCTGTCACTACTAACTAAGTTTTAGGCATTGTGTACAAAGGTTCTAAGAGTTATGAACTTTGTATAGACAGCGAATAAAAAGGTGGTATTTTGGTTAACACTGTAAATAGACATTAGGAATACCTTGCTCTATTTCATGTGCTGCCAGGATAGCAGAGATATACCTCAACACCTGAGCAATGTACACACCTGTTTTAGGTCATACCATAAATGCCAATGAAGTTTCTGACTAGGTTTTGTTTGAATTCTGTTCCCATGGAAAATAAATTGGTTAACAATTCAATCCATTTAGGTAGGGTCTTATTGAAAAGGTGCTTGCTACCTCATAGTTTTCTGAAACATTGTTTGAAATTGGAGACTAATCCAGAGAAAACTGGCATCAACAGTGTCCGAAGGTGTTGGTTTCCCTTCTACTGTACCAGACAAAAGTGGAACATAAACCAAATAATAATTTGCAGGAATGGCATACACAAAAATTAACAAGTGATACTCGAACAGTATTAGGCTATCGTACTATGTAGGGGAGGAGGGACAGGGAGGGGTGGAGGGGTGAATGACTTATTCCAACCTGCCCTAATAAATGATTTTTGAGCGTGCCATTTGGTGAGGCCATTTATTCAGTTAGGTTCAATTTGATTCTAAATACCAATATGTTCCCTCCTTTGCCTGGGTGAATTGAGACTTCTACTCATGTCTTCACTGAGTTAAGGAGGAAATTTCTTACTTACAGGGTTCTACATGATTGGAAAAGAAATTGCCAGGAAGATGAATACAGCAGTTTGATGGTAGCCTTGGAAGGGTGAGTGCATTTGGAGGGATGATCTCCAAATGACTGAATGATCCTTTCTGATCCATGATTGCTTACAGCTGCTTCATCTGAGGTCATCTAAGTATAATTAAAAGACTAAGACTGGCACTTCTCAGTCTGAATAGTTCAGTACCACTTTGTGCTTTTAGTGGAGTGGTTATGTTTGTGGGTTATTAATAATAGACATCTGGATTAATAATACAAATAATGAGATCAAATCTCCCTTGAAAGTCTGCCAATTTGAATTCAGTTGATAAGAGATCAAAAAGTGTAAAGCTGGTATAGGCACACGTGACCATGAAGGTGCTAGACTATCTGACAAATCTATCAAATCAATTAACATACTTCAGGGAAGGAAGCTATCTACATTTACACAAACTAACCTGTTCATGACTCCAACTTCACACTAACTTGGTTGACCTTTGAGTGGCATAACACACCTCTCTACTCCAGGAAACAATAGGAGACCTGCCAGCACCACTAATCTCTTTTGGTAAATAGGGATGGCTTGAAATGTGGCTTTGGCAACAATGCGTTTATCCTGAGAATGAATATCAATAGAGTGGTTGGCAAGGGTGACAGTGAGGCATCTCTAAACAAGCTTTGGCCCACTTAGAAAGGGGCTGATAATTGAGCTTCACTTAAGATGGGGGAATAAACGTGCAAATTAACACATCATTTATAAAATTGCACATTCTCCCATCTGCAAATAATTTCTGATTGGGTAGATCCCAGCATTAGTGTGCTGGCATGGAAATTGTAGATGGTTAAGCAGAAACACACTAATGACACCACTGTTGCGTGTGTGAAATCAAGAGTAAGGTTCAACTTTGTTTAAAGCCAAACACCACATGCGCTTTTTTAAAGATCCTAGAATTGACCAGGGGAGCAGTAATCTCAAGATCTGAATGACCTACTGACCTTTGATCCTAACCTCCAGCAATTCCAGAGATGCCAACCACAGACTCATTTGGATATTTTTAGTTAGAAGTTAGACTGTCACTTTTCAAGTTTTGGAGCAGACAATTTATTTGGATGTAGGAAGTCTGTTCATTTGAAAATAAGTTTTTAAATCCGCCTTGGAGCTGTCTCCTGTGATATGACTCCTTTAGATAGTGACGATTTCAGGGTTTTTGATGAACTTTCATTTTGAGCAAAGCAAATATCAGAACTCAGGCTTTGAACCCATTCCCTTTCTTTGCTCCTAATTCCCAGGTGGCAACCTGAAAATGAGAATCTGCTGTATCATCTGCATGTACCACATTAACTATTAAAGTCTTGTTCCTGCTAGGCTATGTCATATCTTGAATACAGTAAGTATGTGCACGAAGCAAACCATTTCTCTTCAGACGAAAAGTTCACAAACCTGTTTTTTTCTCTGTGGTTCCATTTGCTCTATTGCAATATTAGTCCAACAGACAAGGAGTATACCAAGTAGAGTCAGGGTAGATGATTTAACGTTTGATCAGATATTCACCCAAGTGAAAGTCGTAACTTGATATTATAATTAATTAGAATGATTCACAAAATCCATATTTCTGGGTTACATACATGAACTTTAGTGAAAGGTCCCAGTCTCAAATTTTTTTTTAGAGTTTCTTGTGGGCATTCAGTTTGGCCCTGAATCTATCAGGAATATAGAGTTGTATAGAATTATTTTACCAGCTTCCCCTTGACCATACAATTCCTAACAGCACAGCCATTCTACTCTTTGTTCTTGTGTTGCATCAGGTTTGTTATTATTGAGTAGAATTATATCATATTTCAATCAAGGATTCCTTGAAAGAGTCCAATAGGGGTATTAACTATCTCCTGTAGGTATTAGACCATAGGAGCAGAAATTAGGCCATTTGGCCCATCAAGTCTGCTCTGTCACTCAATCATTGCAAAGAGATAATATCATTAAACACTTTAACAATCACCATGGCACAAGTTCCTCCCAGGGTCCACAGAATGCTGCATGCTCATCGGCACAATTGTTCTTCATTCCATTCTTGAACACATGAAATTCCCTCACCAGCCAGCTGGTTTCTTTTACTGTCACGTGCACAGGAGTGAATGAGTGAGTGAGAATGCACTGCTCTGTGCATGATCCCAATTGAACACCCTAGAATCAGTCACCGAGTCCAACTGAACAGCCACAAGCAAGCAAAGCAACAAATGTATTGCAACACAAGGCAGGCTTGTGTTGGAATGTCAGATTCCTTGGGAGGGACAAAATGATTTGTGGAATCAATGCACCAGCTTGTATCCATGGAAAGGGTAGCTCCATTGATCTCATTTCCATGCAGTTGAGGGATGCATCTGAGGTAGGCAACATGCAGGTGTGTATCATCTTCTGCTTTCCCATTCTCACTAGTCTGGGGCAATGCATCTGAAGCTCTCCCATTGGGTGCAATACCAATGTGCACTTCTTTGGTCCACAAAATATCTTCTGCCCACGCTTTGATTGTTCCCAAACTGACATTGGTGTCTGCTTTAAACCAAAGCATGCTAGCTACCCTTTCCCTCCTTTTCTCCAAGTATGTTTTCATTTTAGATTAAGACAACACCAAACAAAATGACAAAATAAAAAAGATTCTTACTCAACAGTAATGCATTAACATTTTCTCAGAAAACATTGTTTAAATGCTGAGGGTCTCATGGACAGGCGGCATCCCTTTGTCAGTTTCCCATATCCGTTTTTGCACTGAACAGTTCGGGTCTGCCAGCCAGTATCACAGGTTCTGGAACATGACAACCAGGGTCCTGTTGCCCACTTGGGAAGGTTGGATTGTGCAGCCAGAGTCTTGATGGCATTTTCATTGGCTGAAGGCAATTGTTTCCTAGGAATAAAATAGCTGTAGCGCACGTCAAGTGGTTTCCCAGGATCAGTGGCAAGTATCTGAATTATCAGTGGCTCCTTTAATGGTCCATAACCCATTGAATGCATTTGATCATCCTTCTGGCTCCACCCGCTGTAGTTGAGCACTGTGCCATTTAGATCAACAATCGTTTCTGAAGTCGAGATCATGTACTTGCCGTTGAAGAGGTAATCCCCATTCTTCCGTTTAACTGCTAAATAGGCAGTGAACCGCTGCTGACCCTTTGGCTTGTATTGCCGCACTTTGATGTGTGTTGCTCCTGCAGGGATTCTTGTTACCTCTCTGTAACCCACACTAAATGGACAAAACAAAATTAAGATGAAGTTTGCAATGTAAGAGTGATTGCATAATTTGCCAAGAGTTTACTATTTCTATGTAATATACACAATCTTCTCTTTACTTTTAAAATTAATGCAATATTTCAAGGCCTATAATCAAAACAGGGATTATATTTTCCTGTCAAACATACATGATCTTTCTATTCTCATGCAACACACACAAAGTCTGTTATGCTGTAACATAAGCTAGATGCACTATTCCATTACAATTTCTCTTATACTTCTGTTTCCTGACAATATATACACGGTTTGTTATTCTTCTACAGTATATTCTACAGGAATATCCTACAGGATTTGCTATTTATTGTGGAACCATGCCTTATTAAAAATGACATTATGAATTATTAGTTGGAAGCCTCTAATTGAATTTTAACAAAAACTGAAGCCACATTCCAATGTCTTGAAATCACAATCCAAGATGGCTAAGTATTGGCAACATGGTGCCATCTCCATTCCAAAGGCAGCACACTGGCAAAGCCTCTCCAGGAGTAATTGTCTTAAAGAAGTATGAATTTTAGGCTGTTAGCTAAGCATCCACACAATCTAACTCGACTAAGTGGAGACAAAACATTAGACATCATTTAGACGATGTGACTCTAGCCATGAAAGGAATTTGTCCAGACAGCATCTAATCGTTAAGCCATTACATTTGGCTCTTTATTTGCAGTGTGCTTAAGCATCTATTTAAAAGCAAGAGTGTGCGTGTGTGTGTGTGTATGGTCACAGCACAGAGACTGTAAAACACTCTCTGCACTTGCAAGCATATTCTTTTTCAAAAGAAAAGGAATAAACTTGTTTCAATCAAACAAAAAGTCGGAGAAGAGGATAACCATCCTATCTCCTCTCACCTGGTCAAAACATACTCTTTTCAAAATAATATTGATGTAAATGTTGGGGGCGCGATGCACATGGGCTCTGGTATTTTCTACAATGTAAGATGCACACGTATACAATCGAAAATTGCTTTGGTTCAGATATAGTTGATTAGAGCAACCTGTCAGTCAATGCTGTGTCACTTACTGGTATCCATGGTAATTGCTCTCAACTAAAGCTATAAATATATACAACCTACAAACTTACCAACTCCTGCATGCAATATGACTACATAAATGCTTACCACATGGAGTCATACACATAGAAACAGATCCTTTGGGTCCAACCAGTCCATCTGAATATAATCCCAAACTAAACTAGTCCTACCTGCCTGCTGCTGGCCCATATCCCTCCAAAACCTTCCTATTCATTTATTTATCTAAATGTCTTTTAAACATTGTAATACGTCCACCACTTCCTCAGAAAGTTCATTCCACATGTGAACCACCCTCTGTGTAAAAAAACTGCCTCTTATGTCCTTTTTAAATCTCTCTCCTCTCACCCTAAAAATATGTCTCCTAGTCTTGAAATCTCACATGTTAGGGAAAGGACAACTACCATTAACTCAATCTACCCTTCATTATTTTATAAACCTCTGTAAGGTCACCTCTCAACGCCCTAATGAAAAATGTCCAACCTATCCAGCCGTTCTTTATCTCAGTTACTTTAAAAGATGCATTAATTTAAAACAAATAGATGACTTATGGAAGTAATGAACAAGAAACTTCCAACAACTGTAATGAGCCCACTGTAGCCTCTCTGATGGAGAACAAGAGAAATGTCAGGAATTACCGTCAGGTTCTGCACAAGTGCGAGATCCTAAGGTTAGTGGTTAAGATCTCAAACATGAGTGCCCCAGTGAAGAGTGAGGGAGTCCATTGACCTGACAAGCTGCACCTGGACACACTAAATGTGTTGTGAGACAGTGTGAGGCAGTCAGTCTGTCTGTGCAGTGTGAGGTGTTTTAGCTGTGAGGGCTGCACATCTGGATTGTGTGTTTGTGAACAGAATTGCTAACAGCATTAGACAGACATTCATTTAGACGGGAGAGATTATCATCTGTACGGTTCTATCTTGAAAGCCTCTTAATTTTCAATCTTATGTATCTGAGCATGGCAAAGCTGGAATTGGACTCGACTTTGATGACCTTGTGGTCTCAATAATTATTGTATTTAAACTAGAAATCAGGCGGAAAGGGATTGGGTGCTTCAATCAGTCTGTCTGCCACACTGCGGAGACCCGTTTGAAACTGCTGCCATTTATTTTTCATAGCATTCCTCTGAACACTGGAATTTCCTTAAATTCAACCCATAGGAGGTGTCTTTTCCATAAACTGTTGCACTGGCCAATGTGCACCAGGGCGGACTTGCTCAGAGTGTAACAGTGTTTAACCCTTCCCTTAATCAACCTTAACATTGCAGACTCTCAAAATAGCACCCTCAGCTTTTACATTTGTACCAACTGCTGTAGATCAACCTGATGCCTTTGGGATACTGTAATATCCTTTAACCCTTTTACTGCCCAGCACAGTTATTTATTCCTAAAAACAGTGATATGTTCCCCAACACTAGTCAGATGCACCCCTATGCTCACACACACCCAGTGACTTTGACGATTTAAATCATTAAGTAATCCCATAAAGCTGCTCAATCCTCACATGCTGATTATGATGACATTTCAAGGAAGGTTGGCAGTGGCCTAGTGATCATTGTTTATATACGGGCACACACGGTGAGATATCAGGTTAGCAGACCTTAAGACTTATTGCAACTGGACTCAATTCTGGCTTTGTGTTTTAGTAGATTGGCCTCCATAGTAAGTGATGCTGTTGCTTTGTGGACTCAAGCACCTGCCTAGTAAACAGAAGATCCTGATTTCAAATATTAGAAGATGCGCCTCTAGAAAGTGCTCAGAGCTTCTGCTTCAATGTCGTTGAACAGTATCAGAGATAAGGTCGCTCCGATTGGTCAAATTAGACCAACATTATGACAAATGAGATGTCATCAGTTACAAGTGGATCTCCACGTCACAGGCAAACTCATTGAAGCTTCATGAGTGAGGCTAAATTTGGCATCTCAATGTCACCCTAACTGAGATCAATGAATTCAGCACAGGACATAAAGTAACTTTGCAGCCTTCTCAATTGTGGTACATCTTGGTGCCACACCATCTGGTCCACCCCAGCAAGCAGTTGAAGTGTCTATTACATAAGGAAATACAACTGGAGGAATGTAGGTCAATAGGAAACTACAAGGACAGGGCTGAAATATTTGGAGACTGGTTTGTAAACAGCATTTCCTCTCTTCTTGACAATTACCGCTCATTAACTTATCTTAAATACATCTAACTACTGACCTTCCTGCACTTTTGATGATGTCTGATCCAAGCATTCATCCTTAACTTAAGAGAGTTTAGGGTCTATTGGGAAGTTAAACTTAGGCTACTTTCCCAGAAAGAAAAGCTGTTCTAGTTACAATTGGTTCGACTAACCACTGAGGAGGAGATCCACACTGGCACTGAGCAGATTGTTAATGTCTCTTCCTGTTAATAGCCTTCCCCATCCATCTTATTTTCCCAAATCGACTCAGTGCCAAGGTACCGATTAAATAAAGTGCTGTTTTAAATTTAAAGGGGGTTTTTCAGCACAAGTATTCTGTAAATTTTCCAGTGAAAGAAAAAAAGGACAGCTTGATCTTTTGCTTTGGAGTGTAATGCCTTGTGCATAGTTGGAAAATACATGTGAATCAGATTAGGACAAGATCAAGGTCAATCATCTCCCATTCCATTGTGAAATAACTGCTAACTGTCACAACCTAGGCACATAAATGAAGAAGTCAAGCTTGAAAAGCGTATGGGAAATCTGCAGATGCTGATTGAAATATGCTGAAAATAATTAAGAGGAAAATTGGGTGCCACGGTGGCACAGTGGTTAGCACTGGTGCCTCACAGCACCAGAGACCTGGGTTCAATTCCCACCTCGGGCAACTGTCTGTGTGGGGTTTGCACATTCCCTCCGTGTCTGTGTGGGTTTCCTCCGGGTGCTCCGGTTTCCTCCCACAGTCCAAAGATGTGCATGTTGGGTGAATTGGCCATGCTAAATTGCCCATAGTGTTAAATGTAGGGGAATGGGTCTGGGTGGGTTGCTCTTCGAAGGGTCGGTGTGGACTTGTTGGGCCGAAGGGCCTGTTTCCGCACTGTAAGTAATCTAATCTAATTAGGTAAAATAGAACTGGCGATGTATTCCAGTACCCAGCAATAACATGTATCATTGACCTCTAAACCCATAAACTATGATCTTAGAAAGATGCCATTGACGTTAATGCTTTCAAAAAGAAAATATTACAGAAAAACACACTGATGGCTCATAAAATATCATTGACACTAATATTCACCTCATATTTTGACATAATGTATTGGTTCAAATTACCTTCTCTTGGTAAAACTTCGTGATACTTTCACACAAGTGGAACCATCACCCCCGCAAACTCCACACTTGTCATACTGCAGCTTGGAGCCAATAATACCATCACAGCCAGTCCTGACACAGCGTCCCCGCACACATACCGAATTGCTGTACGGCTGACATTCCGTGCCATCTGTTACCTGGAAACAAAGTAAAACAGAATTCAAGAAAGGAAGTTTCTAGCTTTCTGGTCATGAATAGTTGTTGGGGAGTTCACAACTTGAGAAATGCTGAAAAATGTCCCACTTTGTCAAAGCTTCTCATTAGCATACTTTGCAAGAATACCAATTCAAGAGAAATACCAACATTTATACTGCATGGAGACTGCTAATTAGTTAGAAAGTGACTGTTAGTGGTGTTGCCATGGACAAAGCATCCATTAATATGTTTGACATGTATAATACCACATATGTAGGCCATATATCCAAAAGACTGACTGATCATATCAAGCAGTCTTCTTCATTAGATAAGGGAGCTTTACATTGCATTTTGCTACACATTATAAGGTATTTTGTTTTTAAATTCTAATTCTAGGACTCTCAGTTAATGTCTTCACTCAGTTGATATGTGACTATTGACCATATCTATGACATAAACCTAACGTCTGCTGTCCTGTAAAGCTGAATAAATATTATTTGGCCACAGAAGAAAGACTCTGGGTCAAAAGGGCCAGGTGTATGAATTATTTTCTGTAAGAGAGTTGGGCCATCAGTAGAGATCTCCACATGCTATAGCTGTGAATAAAGTAGATGCTTTGCACTTGCTGATGTGAAGTCTACGTAAAGGACTAAGATGTGAGTTGTGTAGAATGGCACTCTGATTGCAAAGTGTAGCAGTGAAAAGGAGCTAAATCAAAAAACAATGACTCAGTGATCAATATTTGGATTTTAAAACCTGTTCTTTGCACCAAAAAGACTGAGAGTTGGAAGGAGTTTTGAGGCTGAGGAAAAGTAAAATAGAGACTGCAATAAGTTTTGATATCAACACAGTGAAGGTGGACAAAGAATTTGTGGAATTGTTCACCCCAATTTTAGACTGGAGTTTGATGTAAGCGGGAGAAAGATGGGCAGGTGGCCATCACACAGTGCCAATCCTGGCACTAAAACAACAGATGCAAGAGTGCAGCAGCTTTATCTTGGCCACTCTCGCCTTTATAGCTCAAACAGAGCCATCAATCAGTGATCTCACTCAAACATCAGACTGAGGTATTTGTAAATTCGAATGCAACAGCAAGTAAAGTTGAAAGCAGCAGTAACTACAGTAATAGTTACAGGATATTGGAAAAACTGTGATGGAGAGAGCTTCACTGAGGGAAGGATCATCTGACAGACAAACTATTTCTTGAAGCCTTCCCTACAAAGTGGTAAAGGCAATTGTTATGCAGCAAAGAAGGCAACTGGCTTCTCAGAAGCAGACAGCTTAGCGACTCTTCAAGGTATTTTCTTGCCCTGCCTTGTATTTAAGCTGGTTTCTTACTTGCTCATTTTATGAGTATTCAGTTAAACCAGCAATCGGTTCTGATCCATACTCATTTGTAGTCCCTCTTCTCTCCATCCTTATTTATTTGACACTAATAGCAAATAAGGAAGCCAAGAAGGATAAAGGTCTACAAAAACACTGAGAGTTAGTATTGATTTTGGGCACGTCATCTGACTTGTGGTTACAAATCAGTATTTCACATTGGGTGGGGAGGGAATGTGTCAAACCTATTTTCAACAAAGCGCATGCTAACCGTCCCGAGAAACTTTAAATAAATGGCAGTGATACATTGGAATTGCTAAAATCATTGGCAAAATGCTAAGCCACAAATGCTTTCTTCAATTACAGGTGAAAAGAGCGAAAACATTAACACATTAACACCATTTTGGACTCTAAATTCCACATAGGACGTGTGGTAAAATAGATTCCCTATCGGTCCGTGGCAGCCCCTTAAGTTAGTCCATATTCTGTCTCAATAAAACTTTTACTTCAAGAATATTTAAGAACAAAATGAAGTTTTGTGTTTATAAAGATACGAAATAGCAGTGCCAAGGAATAGAACCCTCTTGTTAAATGACCTCTTTATAAAACAGATATGCAATTCTGCTGCACAGTGTAAAATGAGAAAACTTCCTGTCATTTTGCATGTTAATTCCCAGCCAAATGATTGCACATCAATTTCCATTTCCAAAAGAGAAAGTTGAGAGCAGATTTGGTAAACAGGTCTAAAATCAGGATGTGCAGTGGACAGAGAGATTTGGAGGATGGGTCGAGAATTGGAGAACACTGATTTAAAGTGATTGACAATAGAAACAATGGCAGCATAAAGAAAACTTGTGTCACATTGTGAATGGTCAGGAATGCAGAGGCTCAGGGAAGGTTCATTCAGAGCATTAAGAAGGAATTGGACAAGCATTTGAAGAGAGTGCTGTGGGAAAGGACAGAAAAATGGCACTAGCTGAGTTTCTTCTGCATAGAGCTGGCATGGACCCACCACGTAGACTGGCTTATAACCATCCCATGATTCTTCTCTGCATTCACCAGTGCCTTGTATGGAGGTTTAGTGCGAGATTTCCGCTGGTGGGCTGAGATTATGCCAAACACTTTTGAAGAACACAGGAAATATAAGGAACAAAAGGTTATATGAGCCTGTTCCACATTCAATAAGCTCATGGTTTATCTGATTGTGTTCATCACTTTCCTGTCTGATCAGGAGAGAGGGGGAAATCACCAGTGGCTGAAGGAGCCAGTGCTGAGGCCACTTATGGTCTTAGATGTTTAGTGGATATGGTCTAAGCTGGTCTTACTGGGGCCAGGTGAAGCACTTCAGCTTCATGTATGTATTTTTAAAATTACCTTCATGGGGCTTGTATTTCGACAGCTTTTTTTTAAGCTGCCTTTGGTTATTGCTTTCATGTAAATCGAATTCTCGGACACAGGCGTACACTCAGGCTGCATTTAACTTGACAACAGAACGGAAAAAGTTTGTCATGATCCCAACTTCACATATTTACCTTCTGAGAAAACACAACATAATATCCTGTTCCCTTTGCTCGACAGGTCAATTTACACACATCTGCAGGGATCACGCCAGCGTACTTTGGAACCCATTCCACAAACGTCTTGACTCCTTTGGCATCAGTCTGGTACCCATTCCGTGCTTCACATTGCTCATGACGAAAAGATTTGCCTGTTTGAATCAAAGGATTTTAAAAAAATTATGTGTTGGATTTATTAGTTTTATTCATTATGACAGAGCAGTTCACCTTTAAATAAAAATGCTATACAAGCTAACCAAATGTTTTTCACAAACTGCAGCAGCAACTACAGTGGTGTGAGGTAAAATAGGGAGAAATGACTAGAGTCTTGGAGTCATAGAGCAGGGAAACAGACACTTCTGTCCAACCAATCCATGCCGACCACCATCCCAAACTAAACCAGTCCCACCTGCCTGCGCTTGGCCCATATCCCTCTAAACGTTTCTTATTTAAGTACTTATACAAATGTATTTTAAATGTTGTAACTGTGTACAGGCATTCACCACTTCCTCTGCAGGTTCATTCCACACATGAACCACTCTCTGTGGAAATAAACTGCCCCTCATGTCTTTTGTAAATCTTTCTTCTCTCATCTTAAAAATATGCCCCCAGCCTTGAAATCCCTTGTCCTAGAGATAAGACACCTGCCATTCCCCATATCTATATCCCTCATGATTTTATCAATCCTTCAGTTCACCCTCAACCTCCTACACTCTGATGAAAAACGTCCAGTGGAGTAAGGCTAACAATAGTCTACTTGGAAACAATGAAGAAGGTTTTTCTAGTGCTCTTCCTATTTTGCCAAACTGCCTCAGGCAATAATTGCTTCTCTCTCTTGGCTTGGTATTAAGCTTGACCTAGTCTCACCTTCTCTGTTTCAATTATAGTCTCCTCCTTGTAACCGTATCCACTCCACTGATATTGGAATCACTACCTAATCTTCTTCACTGAACCTGAATCCAATTTTCAGATACTGGACTCATTTTCACCTTCATTTTTAATACTGCTGATGTCTGCTACCTTTATGCAGCCCCTCAAGATTGTTCTCCTTCTAACCTGATTGCCTTCTCTTTGATAATGGTTTCAGGGTGGAACAGTGGCTCAGTGGTTAGCACTGCTGCCTCACAGTGCCAGAGACCTGGTTCCATCCTCAGGTGTCTGTCTATGTGGTGTTTGCACATTCTCCCCACATCTGCGTGGGTGTCCTCTGGATGCACTAGTTTCTTCCCACAGTCCAAAGATGTGCAGAATAGATGGATTGGCCATTATAAATTGCCCATAGGGTGCAGGCAAGGTGGGTTAGCTGTGTGAAATGCTGGCTTACAGAGTTGGGGTGGGATGCTGTTCGGAGGGTTGGTGTGGACTCGATGGGCTGAATGGCTTGCTTCCACACTGTAAGGATTCAATGATTCTATACCTAACATTTAAACCATTTGAACTTTCTAACGTTATACTCCCCTCCTCTCCAATAACTGAGCTTCTTCTACTATCTGTGTGCTCTCCTGAGTATTAACTTTCCCTCCTGCCCTTATTTTTCCATTGCATAATAAATTTTCCAATAACTGCCAGTATTTGAACTTGCTTTTAAATGTACTGAGCTCCCTTGCTATCCTGATGCACTTCATTCCACACATAATTCGCTCGTTGGAGTGCCATGAATAAATTGGCTTCATGATGTCTCACACACTCACTGTGTGGTATTCTTCCAACTCACTGCTTTGTAGACGCAGTAAGAATTTTAATATTTTCCACTGTTTTGGAAATGCAATTTTCTTTTGACTAAACAACCAGAATTTAAAGTACGGTCATGTAAACAGTAGGCTGGAAAAAAAAATCACTTTTCTGGCATTTTACAATCAGACACTACATGGTAAGATGCCAAGACCAATAGGCTCTGACGGCAGACTCAAAACACGAGCCACCAATAAAGCTTGAAAAAGTGCAAACAAGTTTCAGGGCTCTGAAATGAGCAAATCCATCATTCACTTCTCCTTATGCTGTGAAGATCTTCAAAGTACATTGTAATTTAACTTATTTGCAAATGTAAATTTATTCAGAAGGTCAGTTCTGATAACTATTTAGCTCATATTTAAAGACAGCATTTTGAAAACTTTGATGTACTTTTGTTTTTCTTCCATACAGTCCAATGGTCAGATTCCTTTTGGTGAGATCAGCTTGCCAAGTCTGAAATCCATCATTTAATACTTGCCAGGCCCAGGCTTATCCCAACCACTTTATGCACTGCTCACCTCTAACTATTTCCAATTACAGATGTTATAAGATTGAAAACTTCATTATATTCTGTTCCCATTCAATATGGTGTTACTTCTCAAGATTTTTAATCCAGTTGGCTATTCCATGGTATCTAGATTTCTGCCATAAAACCATGGGAATGTAGAGGGTGGATTGGTTGCTCCTACCACCATTTTGGAATGTCTAATGAATACAGTTAGAAATCCTTTACCTACATTTTTAGTATTATCACAAGACTATTAATCCAGAAACTCTGCTAATGTTCTGGGGACCCACGTTAAAATCCCATCATGGCAAATGGTGGAATTTGAAAGAGTCTCATGATGAATACGAAACCATTGTTGATTGTCAGGAAAAGCCCATCTGGCTCACTAATGTCCTTTAGGGAAGGAAATCTGCCATCTTCACCAGGTCTGGCCTACTCCAGACCCACTACAATGTGGTTGACTCTCAACTGCCTTCTGGGTAATTATGTGATGCCCACTTCCCATGAATGAACATAAAGAAAGAATTGGTGAGATAATTCAACTATCTTGCAAGTGGCCTGCCAGTAAAACTTAAAAAGACAAGTCAGATGAAATGGTTTACATGTATTTTCTTTCCCCTTCCTTGCGGACAATGGCCAGGACTGGCTCAGAGTACCTCCAGGACTAAGTTCCTCCAACTGCTGGGAAATCTCCCAGAAACCAAAGGGGTTTGCACAGTACTTCCAGAAAATGAGGTGGCACAGTGAGCACTTCACAGGAAATTCCTGCCAATCAATATGGCTCCTTGGATTGCTGAGGGTTTCCAAGGAAATGTAAAAAAGCAATTTCCTAGGCCTTTTCCTTCTGAAGAAAAGTGGCACCAGAGTTGGAATATTAACTCAGTTCCTCTCTCCACAGATGCTATCAGACCTGCTGAGTTTCTTCAATATTCTCAATGTTTGATTGTAATTTTTTATGCTTCAATAGGAATATTTGTTATTAAGATTCTTGTCAGCTGGTCGAAAGGCTACTGGCATCACCAATGATGGGCATGCAGACCAAAAAGTCCCAAATTCAATGCTTGCGTTTTGGTAATTTGAATCATCTTTTTAACAACAAGGCAGCCTAATAGTCCTCAATGCCCCTTGGCTGGAAAGTGTGGGGTGTGGTATGTGTGTAGGGGTGGGGAGGGGAGAGAGGTTGCAAACAAGCCCAGGTTCCTGTGTTTGATCACACCACTTTGTTAGAAAGGGCACTGCATACGAATGGTGTCAGGTTCAATCTTTGATCATCAAATCACCCACAGGTAGTAAGATATAAAGCATTGAGAAAGGCTACTTGGGTGAGATGCAGAAATCTGACTTCAGCTTTTTAACCCTGTTGGGCGAGGCCCTCGGGAAATGCAAGGGAAGGAGAGCAAACCAAGCCAAAGCGTTATCCATGATTGGCATATTTTCATGTCCAAGAAGAAGAAGAGGAATTATAGGATAGACATACCAGTTTGTGGGCAGGGTGTCACGTTGCAGGATCGATGGATGGCACGTTTCCCCACGCAGTATTTGCCGTTATTTCTGGGGGCAGGGTTGTTGCAATGTCGACGGGAGAACTGCACACCCCCGCCACACGTCCGGGAACACTCTCCCCAGGAACCCCATGACCCCCAGTTTCCATGAGCCGAAGCCTGTAATTCAATCAGCAACAAATGTAAATCATAGAAAGTCGTTTGCACTTGGAGGAGTTAACAATATGTCAGCAAGAATTCAAGAATTTTCAACTTTGCTGGCACAAGATGTGTGGATGGTTTTACCAACAGCCAGTGTGACCACTTAATGAGAGACACTGCAATATGGAGTTCACTTCTCTCAGGACACATGGTTTTTACCTTGTTCTCCGCATTGTCGAACTCAAGTTCAATTCTAATGCTCCTGGCCCAAAGCCAGTGGTTCCCAGTTCCCAGTACCTTGGCCCATGGAATTTTTCATGCATATTTAGACATTGGCTGTCTATTTCTAAGGGAAGAGCATTTCAGTTGAGCCCAATTTGTTTTTAATAAGGTTAAACATGCTTAGAAAACCTAGCTTGACGCTTCCCTTCCTTTTTCACCTAATTAATTCATCCACTGAACCATAGGGGGTGCTAGACCTAAAAAAATCCAACATTTTAAAAATGCAATCACTTGGAACTCAATGAATCGACCCAATTCTGCTTGGAGGTCCTGAAATTATATCATAGGATAGTAACACGTTCATCTTTGCGAACCTCTGCTACCTACTATGGAACAAGAGATTTGAGTCCAACCAGTCGCACTTACAAGTCAACCATGGTGCAAATTCATGGCCTCAAGATACTGAACCTGATCTGATAGCCACAGGGCCAGGCATCATCTGGACTGTGAACTGAGAATTTGCCAATGTTTCTCTATTAAACTATTCAGATGACATTTTGTTTTATCCTCAGGAACAGGAGAAAACCCACTGCTGTTTGGCAGCCGGCATCAAAAGGGATCTGTGGGAAAATAGCTTTTGCGTTACGACATTGGAATGGAACAGCACGTTGTTCTGTAACTTACTAGTTTTATTTCCATTGGAATGGGGCACCAGAATCTTTGTTCGCTGCATTTTCAGTTCCAGACTGGCACTGGAATGGTACCAGCTGCTTGGATAATCGGTGCCTCAAATATGTGCCTTCAACCCCTCAAACGTCAGAATATCATGTATATATATATTTTAATAGAAGTTAAACTAAATTCAGCACAATGGCAACTTTGAGGCTAATGTGGGAATCTCTCCATACCAATCATTCCGTGTTGCTTCTCATTTCCTCTTCTCAAGGTGGAAACTTGTCTTTATAAACACCCAAAACCACATAAATGCATTTTTGATATTTGAGCCCAGACAGCCAGAGTTAGCAGTCTATTCAACTATGGAACACCTCGTGGTTACATCTGATTATATCTTCACTACAAACATACACACACACAGGCACAGACAGACTTACACACATAGACAGACAGACAAAGAGATAGACACACGCGTGTGCATGCACACACACACACACACATATATGGACACAAACACACACACAGACTCACACCCACAAATGTTCACACACACACAGACACACGTGACATGAGACACACGCCAACACATCGACATACAGACACATGCAGACATATGAACATATGGCACACAGAGACACACACAGACATATGGACACAAATACACACCCATGACACACAACACACGAGGACACAAACACACACTCAGAGACTTGCACAAACAAATGGACACACATGACATGAGACACATGCTAACACATCAACATACAGACACATGCAGACATATGAACTACAGCACACAGAGGCACAGACACACGATACACATGCGCGCGCGCGCGCACACACACACACACACATTGTCTAATCAATGGTGTAACCTCTGGACTTCCCACTCACCGAGTAATGCCTCCGTTTGGTTTTGTCCACACACTTGCCATGGAGACAGATCCTCCCCTTTCCACATGGTGTTCCCTCTACGGCAGGAAGCTTCTTGGTCATGCACACCATTTGCCCCTGTCGAATAACAGCGCACCACAGGCGGGAACAGACATCCATTCCTGGACACACTGTGTACTCTTGCCCAAAAGCCAGCTTGCACTGACGAACAGCATCATAGTTCTGGCCTGGAAGCTCCTCAGGTACATGCAGGGGCTTCTGTGGAAGATCAAGGAGGCAATCCCCTAGAAAGGAGAACACTCAGCACATTGTAAAATAAAATACCTATTCATACATCTAGAAAAACCTGAAAAATTCAACAAAACCTGGCTTCCCTGATGGCTTACTAAGTGTGACAGTGAATCGATATACATGTAAAGTTCTTGCACTGCTATCCAGCCAGGAGAATTAGTACAATTAGTCTCAAAACAACTGAACTAAATAGAAAGAGGAAATATCAACTTGGATTCCTTCTTCTCTTGTTCACCAATACAATAATCTTTTGCAAGTAATTGCATTTTAAAATCCTTTTCATGGGATGTTGGTGTGTCACTGGTAAAGTCTTCAATTGTCCATTCCTGATTTCCCTTGAAATGATGGCTTGGCCATGTCATAGGCTGGTTCAGTGTTAACTACATTACTGTGTTGCCAGTTGCCCACAACCCTAGGTCTTGTATTGTATGGATTGTTCCCAACACAGACAACCTATTTTCAAATATTCAAACTCTTTGTGAGTAAATATACAATGAAACAAAAAAAAACTGCAGATGTTGGAGATCGAAAACAAAAACAGAAATTGCTAGATAAACTCAGCAGGTCTAAGCAGCATCTGTGGACAGAAAGGAGTGTTTTGAGTCTAGTAACTCTTCTTCAGAACTGGAGGCTCTCTGGTCTCGGCATGTTAACTCTGTTTCTCATCGGATGCTGCCAAATCTGCTGAGTTTCTTCATCAATCTTTGTTTTAGCATTTATCTCTCTCACTCTCTCTCTCTCTCAACTTATCATCAGCTATCTCTTTGTTTGCCTATCCCTTTTTTCTCTCTCTCTTGGCTCTGTTTTAATGTACTCTATTCACTACGCTTTCTTCCACCACAATCTGTCATCAACATAAATACCACACTTTCCCTTTCTGATGAATGTCACTGGTTTTGAAATGTTAAGTCAGTTTTCCTCTACAGATGCTGCCAGACCTGATGGGCTCCGATTATTAGTCCAGCGACATGGCTAATATACCACCAGGGACACATTCACTTGCACATAAATAGGCACTTAGAGGAACTGATGCCTGTGAAACTGTGCCCCTTAAAGAGACCCGGCACTATCAGGACAGAGTGGCAATAATTAGAATAAAGGAAGCAAAATCTCACTGACTTTTCAATGGTTAAAAAGATGTGTCATTGAACAGATAAAATAAATACCATTCAGTCGATAACTTTGCTGTGCCCAACTAACCTTCAAATAAGTGAAAAGAACCAGATTTATTCAATTCAAGAATTACCATCATTGACACGCGTTAGATTCCTTTGAAGTGATGGAAAGTAATATCCTCCTATTGTGTCAACATCAGCCACTTCCAGGACAGAGCCATAGCATCATTCTAATCTGCATCTGGCATCTGTTTTCACCCCAGGATTATTGTCTGTCTTTATTGTCCTTGTGGTATCACAGTGTTTCCATTGCCCAATTGAGCTATCAAACTGCTAACTTCGCACCAACTTGTGCTGAATTACAAGTTGTAATTATATCCACCGGAGACTTGATTTAGAATGCCCACATCTATTCCCCAGGTTCTAATGTAACGTACTATCTGACCCCTTTGGTTCACATGAGATAAACTAAGAAAAGATCTCTCTTGTCTGCAGATGGTGAAAGTCCCAAAATGGCTATCTGAAGAAGGCAGGTAATTCTCTCCAACAGTTTTCCCTCAAGAAGAACCACAAAAGAACTTTGGTTAACTGGTTAGTCCAGAATTTTCCAAAGTGAGATCGGGATCCCAATGGGATCATGAGTTGAAACTTTGGGGTGCCGAGCTCTGAGCTATCAATGGAAATCATGGGGCTCTGACCAAGTTAGAGTGGTTGTGTTTCCAACTCCTTTCAGAGCTCCCCTTACTCTACTCTCACCATGAGGACTTATCCATGAGGGCTGCAACAATTTTCAACCCTTACAGTGTGGTCACAGTGAGAGAAAAGGTTTGGGAAGCACTGGGCTAGTCACTTCACTTACATTTGTAGGACCCTGCTGTGTGCAATTAGCTGCTATATTTGAATATAGATTTGTAGAGAGTCATAGAGATGTACAGCATGGAAACAGACCCCTTCGGTCCAATCCGTCCATGCGACCAGATATCCCAACCCAATCTAGTCCCACCTGCCAGCACCCGGCCCATATCCCTCCAAACCCTTCCTATTCATATACCGATCCAAATGCCTCTTAAATGTTGCAATTGTACCAGCCTCCACCACATCCTCTGGCAGATCATTCCATACACGTACCACCCTCTGCGTGAAAAAGTTGCCCCCTTAGGTTTCTTTTATATCTTTCTCCTCTCACCCTAAACCTATGCCCTCTAGTTCTGGACTCCCCGACCCCAGGGAAAAAAACTTTATCTATTTATCCTATCCATGCCCCTCATAATTTTGTAAACCTCACTAAGGTCACCCCTCAGCCTCCGACGCTCCACGGAAAACAGCTCCAGCCTGTTCAGCCTCTCCCTGTAGCTCAGATCCTCCAACCCTGGCAACATCCTTGTAAATCTTTTCTGAACCCTTTCAAGTTTCACAACATCTTTCCGATAGGAAGGAGACCAGAATTGCACGCAATATTTCAATAAGGCCTAACCAATGTCCTGTACAGCCGCAACATGACCTCCCAACGTCTGTACTCAATACTCTGACCAATAAAGGAAAGCATACCAAATACCTTCTTCACTATCCTAATTTCCTGCGACTCCATCTTCAAGGAGCTATGAACCTGCACTCCAAGGTCTCTTTGTTCAGCAACACTCCCTAGGACCTTACCATTAAGTGTATAAGTCCTACTAAGATTTGCTTTCCCAAAATGCAGCATCTCGCATTTATCTGAATTAATCTGCCACTTCTCAGCCCATTGGCCCATCTGGTCCAGATCCTGTTGTAATCTGAGGTAACCCCCTTCGCTGTCCACTACACCTCCAATTTTGGTGTCATCTGCAAACTTACTAAATGTACCTCTTATGCTCGCATCCAAATCATTTATGTAAATGACAAAAAGTAGAGGGTCCAGCACCGATCCTTGTGGCACTCCACTGGTCACAGGCCTCCAGTCTGAAAAACAACCCTCTACCACTACCCTCCATCTTCTACCATGAGATCTAACCTTGCTAATCAGTCTCCCATGGGGAACCTTGTCGAACGCCTTACTGAAGTCCATATAGATCACATCTACTGCTCTGCCCTCATCAATCTTCTTTGTTACTTCTTCAAAAAAATATGTGATATCATCCACTATATTTAAGTAACAGCTCACCGGTTGTGAATCATTTTAAGACATTCTGAAGATGAAATAAGGCTCCATATGAACGTTCATGTTTTCTTGCTTTTTTACACTCAATGAAACAAATGATGATTGAAGTATTTCCTTGTAATTCTGTTTACACCACATTCTGCGCTCATTTTACTTTATGCTTTATTTGGATTCTTCTTTCAGGTTTCCTCCATCCTTCCCTCAAATTTTCGGCTTGAAAATAGGGCAGACCCATAATGCTGTGATCTCCACTGGAGGATAGCGGAGATCCCAAATCACCCAAACCAGCATAGGGACTGTTGGCACCCTTCTGATCTACACTGACCTTCAAGCTAAGTCCAAGTTGCATCAACAACATACCCTTTTAAAAGCATGTCATAGCCTGGAGCTATGGATAGTTATGGTAGTTGTTCCAACCCGTATCCATCACATAGTTGACCAGGAATCTCTCCCACTCTTTCCAGCTGCTTTTAGACTGTGTTGAAAAATTTACAAGTAGCTAGTTAACCAGTTTGGCCACATTACTAAAGTTTCTTTGTTTCTACAGTAGGATTGAACCTGCAGTCTTATATCTCGGAGTACCAGAGTAGACTATTAAATGAGCTACATCTGACAGTGCCATGATTGACTGACTAAGTCATGTGGGACTGGTTATCTTACGTACAAACAATTCAACTGAAGAGAGATTGCATTCTATTGGCATAGCCTAAGCGAGGTTTGACACGTGACTATTTATAAAACACAGGAGCTACTAAAACACAAGAGGAACATAGGTAACATTGTTATTAGCCCATCTGAGGATACCTACCATGACCGTCATCAAAGAACTCTGTTACAGTAGCAGAAGTGCACTTTGACCATGGTTTGGAGGAGTCAATGCTGGTCAGAATTGAAGACATTAGCCGCTTATCTTCTGTCAAGCCATACGACTCTTCGCAAAACTTGGAATCATCATGGGACAGTCCTAGGAGATGTCCTTTGATCAACAAGAAGTAGTTACATTATTACATAAGCATTGTCTTACTTGGTGCCTCAATTTAAACATTATTCCATCATTTTGATTGTAATGCACCTCTTGGTGAACAATCTTATTCAAAAATCCAAACTAAGCATCTCTTAGCACTGCTTCTATCCCCTTTTAGTGCTGAATTGTTGCCTGGTATCCTGGACCTTGGACTTTTTGCTTGGATATTTTGGCATCTAAGTCAGTATGACATATCATGTTCCCAGAGACTTTACCCAATCCTATTCTCGGGAACCAGATTCAATTACACAGAGGTGGTTGCATGGTGGCACTTCTTTTGATTAGACTATGAGAGGGCGCAGAAGAGATTCATCATGGTGTTATTATGGAGGAGAGGCTCTGTATATGGCGAACAATGTGAGTAACTCATTACAGTGAAGAATCATAGAAATCATAGTCACAGGGTATTAAAAAGGCCTTTCAGTGAATTAAGTCCATACCACGAAAAATACTAACCTACACTCGTCCCATGTTCCAGCACTCGGCCCATAGCCTTGAATGTTATGACACTTCAAGTGCTTATCAAGCGACATTTTAACAGTTGCGAGTTTACCCGCCTCAACTCCCCTCAAGACAGTGCACTCCCCTACCACCCAAGTTTAAGAAACACCTAATGTGTTGATAACAAGTTTTGGTGATGTAAAGTTGAAATATCTATTTCCATTGTTGGACGTCTTAAGCATTGACCTGAAACCATCAATGCAAAAATGAGAGGCATTGTAAGATGGTTTTCTATGCTGAGGATGGTGTATTGCCTACTTGATATAGTGGTATATAAATATCCAGGTAACTTGTAAAGTGGAAGTAAACAAACAGTGCGAATAGAAAATCTTTAACATGTTTGATAAAAGAGCAAAGGAATGCGAATAAGGGGATTATTCTTGCAGCGAGCTGATACATTCACAATTTGGGTCTCATTCTTGTAGGAGATTTGACCCTAAATTCAGCTCTGTTCGACCCTACGCCTACACAATGAGGCCAATCCCTCTGTCTATTTATCTCTTGAATTTAGAACTTGATTCTTAAAGAAAATTTCCATACCAATTTCGTGAGCAACTGTAAATGCAGCATGGAGGCCATCATCTTCAATGATTGCACAGCTGCGCTCAGGAGAACAAATGGTTCCGACATCTGCCATTCCCAAAGTATCACACGAATGATGTCCGCACAAATTCTGCAGGTAAAAACATAGAAATGTATTAGATTTAAACTCTTAAAACAAGAAGGACTGTTAGATATTCAAATAATAACCACATGCTCGATTGACAATCAACAGCCAACTAATGGATTAAGACTTGAGGTAAAATTTCCAACAATTAAATATCAGAACATTAAAGCAAAGCATCATTAATGTAACATTTTCCAGGCAATAAGTGCATCACTGAAGTTGTAATTATATTTTGGGACTGTGTCTTTAAATTCAGGGTAAATGCAAGAGGTCATGTGACCTGAACTGACGTCTGCCTGACAGTACATTTGAGTGGTTTGATTGTTAACGATTAAGGGAAGGCTGAGATTGTTTTCCTGGGCGAACAAAGTACAAGGCTTTTACCCTTGGAGACAATGGCAGCAATCTATCAGTGAGTAGGCTGTGAATCTTCCAAAATGCCAGAAACTCAGAAGGGTGTCATTGGTTTTGGGTTGTACACAGTTATGTTGTAAACTTCTAAAATGAAAGGGAGTTGGGATCAGGAAAGCTGATTACAATTTCTCTGCAAAATTAACAATGTTTCATGAAGCCACAGGAAAGACGGCAGTGAAGCCATTTTTACAATCGGGTTACAGGCTTCTCTACAAATCAATGAACATCACAGACAGGTTCTATGTGGTCAGCAGAGAGAAAAAGCTTTGCAAGAGGAAGATGCCCTCTAGCCAAAGATCCTCATGGATTCATTTTGGTGTGGCCAGGGTAGGAAGAATCATCAGAACAGGATTTACGCTGGGGGTGGATTTAAAGCACACATCAAAACTGAGAAAAATGCCAGAAGATGATCAATCAAAATAACTAACTGGGGAGTTGAGAATATGGAAACTTATTAAAAGGTGGGAACAATGATGTAATTCCATGAAGAGTGGAATATGGGATATGTATTATAGTTAGCTCTCTACAGTTAGCTACAAAAAGATAATAGCGTTTAGTCAATACGTTTTCAGTAATTTTGTTACTGTAAAGGTTTCAAAGCATGAAATCTTGCCATGTCATTTTGTTCAGCTGGAAGTATGTAATACTTTTCAGGTTATCAGCCACTGTGGAGAACATAACCAGAAAGTGATTAACACTCATTTTGAACATCTAGATTTGGACATGGCTTTATTTACATAATGAATGCAGGTGACAAAGGAACAGTGCTCCAAAAGCTTGTGGTTTCAAATAAACCTGTTGGACTATAACCTGGTGTCGTGTGACTTCTGACCTTGTCCACCCCAGTCCAACCCTGGCACCACCACATCAAGGATATTCCAAAGCAATTTTCAATCACTAAGGTATTTTTGAACTTTCGTCACCTTATAATGCAGAAAACGTGGCAGTTATTGTGTTTGCAGAACACTCCCACGAACTGTAACATGAAAGTGACCAGTTCATCTATTTTTACTTATGTTAATTGAGAGTTAAACATTGTTCAGCAATTGTGTGTAACTCCCTTGTTCTTATACATAATGGCACCATGGGGTGGTTTTACTTTTAATAAAGGGTGTAGACAGAACCTCAGCTTAGTTTTTGATTTAGAAAAAGGCACTTCCATCTGTGCCTCAGTAATGCAATGAAGGGTGGTTTTTATTGTTTGTGCTCAGGTCTCTAAATTGAGGCTTGATCTGAAAGTAGTTGAGCTACAGCCGTAAAAGCAAAAGAATATTGGGGTTTTAGAGGAACCCTTACCTTAGGATTGGACTTTTGTTTTTGTGGGGTTCTTACATATCGGTTCCCTTACCTGACAGTTTATACGGATTTGATGTTGTTGGTACAAGTGGACATTACTGAGTGATTTTTGAGTCGCTTTAAATGCATTGTGGAGGCCAGCAACTTCTTTTGTCCTTCACATGCTTTCAGCTGATACCTTTGTTTGGATTAAAAGCTAAGGGCAGCACCCCACATGCCCACCCCCCACCTCACTTCACCCCCATATGGTTTCCTTCTGAGACACTGTATGAACTTATTAAGTTACAAAGCTTCAATGATTTATATGGTTTCAGCAAATCTCATATTCCATTGTTCAAGGATAGTCTGGAACAACAGTCACACAAAGCTCTTTAACCTGACTCATTTTTCAGTCTGCTATTCTTGTACTCCTGGGGCTGTGGTCTAGATAGATAAATCCAGGTAATTGTAGCTACTTGTACATTTCAGATTCCATGTAAGAAAATCGCAACATTAAGTAGTTGCCTTCCTTTATGACTATATTGCAAAGATGGTTTGCATTTTTAGGTTGTGCATTGGCATGTTTCAAACATCATATAGTTGCTATTTTTAATACCTCTCCAGACAAGTATTTTCAAGGTCTGGCAAACACAATTGTTCCCAATGAATTTTTTTTTGAAATTGATAAGTTTGAGTTAACATTTATCTACAATCACCCCATCACCCTTTTGTTAATTTAATTTGGACCATGTAGTGTCACCTGACTGTTATGCAATGATCGTGCATGTGATTAGAATAAGATAAAGCATCAGTCTTAGCTGTAGTGCACATACAATCTGAACTGAGCAGCCTGGTATGAAAAGAATCATTTGATAAAATCTTTAAGAGCGGCCGATGCGCACAGAACTGTATCCAGCACAGCACTGTGTCTTTGTTGTGAAGTGTATGAGTATATAGAATAAATCAAAGAATGAAAGATTACAGAGCTAACCAGATATGGTCAGGAAGATTGTTTATCATAATCCCCTCCTATTTCCTGGAAATACAGAACTCTTTATCTACATTTCACATTTTACTTCTGAGGATCCACAGTGAGATTCAAAGCTGCTCCACATTCTTAAATAAAGCACAAAGCATCAGTTCAAAAACAAAACTAAAGCTGTGAGTTGGTATTCCTGATAAAGAGCGATGTTTGACAAAACTTGGTGGGTCATGGTTATTGAGCAATGAATCAGACCATCAGCTGACAGCTTCTTTTCTAAGGTGCATTCCCAGCATTTGACACATCACAAATTTTTTTTACAACTTCTCTGAACGTTAGTGTATAAAAATTCTGTGATTACATTAATGAAGATGTTAATCTATTTGGAATAAACACTTCCATTCTGAGAAAGAGTTACTGGATCAGAAACATTAACTCTGATTTCTCTCCACACATGCTGCTAGACCTACTGTACTGTTCCAGCAATTTCTGTTTTTCTTTCTGATTTCCAGCATTGCAATTCTTTCAGCTTATTTTTATGAAGCAAATATTTCACTGCCATGCATATTGTTTTGTAACAAGCTCTAAACTATGTCAATATGTATCCACTAATTTGTTTAAGTTATTATATAAAGGTAAATAGACAGGATCATAGTGTATGTCACTGCCACTACAAAACAGAGAAGCAGTAGCTAAGTGAATAGATCAACACTAGAATCCCTACAATGTGGAACCAGGCCATTCAGCCCATTCAGTCCACACCGACACTCCAAATAGCATCCCATACAGGCCCATCCCACTACCCTTGCATTTCCTACAGCTAACCCACCTGGCCTGTACTTTCCTGGACATAATTTAACATAGTTAATCCACCTAACCTTCACAAATTTGGACCTTGGGAGGAAACTGGAGCAACCGGAAGAAACCCTCCCAGGCACGGGAGAATGTGCAAACTCCATACAGACAGTTGCCTGAGGATGGAATCAAACCCAGGTCCCTGTGAGGCAGCAGTGCTCACCACTGAGCCACCATGTCAAGACATTGGTTGCTCGTAAATAATCTGTTTCACCCTTAGAGAGAATGCTTTCAGCCCTAACTTATTGAGATGGGGTTCTTCTCTGCTCTGTGGATGGTGATGAATGTTTTCTGCTCGCCAAAAGGAGCAGTACCCGCAATCTATGCAAACTGGCTATTAGTGGCGCTCTAAAAAAAGAGGAGGAGGGAGTTAAACAGCACTGCAGAGGCATAAAAATAATAATTATATAAAAAGCAAACAAGTTAAAGGAAGGAGGCAATGAGCTGTGTTTTCACACAGGCCCCTGGCATTAGTTCACAGCTTCCAGAGTCAGGTGCTTTTGCTGGTTAGTGTTTGCATTGCTGCCTCCATTTAAAGGCTGAGGGTATCACAGCGGAGAAAGATTTTGTCTCTCTCGCGCGCACACACACACACACACACACACACACACACACACACACACACACACACACACACACACACACACACACACAAACAGACAGGCTCCCTGTTTATTATTTACCCAGTAGTATGACCCAAAAAAAAACATGTACAATATTAGTCACAGTTTTGTTCCGGTGTGGGATTTAGTAGTTACCTTGTCAACAGTGAGCTTTCCCTAAATAAGTTCTTCTATTCATAGTACGATTATTGATAAACACAACTCTCTAACCACTCTCCATCACCAGTTCCCTCCATCAGTGACCTCACTGTACACTGAATGGTTTGACCTGCTCTTCTCACTTCTGATTCAACCCCTTCTATCTCCGCCTCCTTTCTCCAAAAGAGAGTTACTATGAAACCTAAGAATTTACAATTCATTTTCTTAAAGGTTCCAAAAATAAAATATCATATGATGGGAAGGTAGCTGTGTAATTAACGGTTATTTTTCCTTGTAATATAAAATATGACATGGATAGGCTTCTTCAATGAATGGCATATTATCTTCTGATGAAAGGCCATGCAAGATATTTTGTTGTACTTGTAAACAGAGGAATATGCCACAAGGTAATTACACCTGATAAATGAAAAATAAATTATGTAAAAGTAATAGAATTGTGGGTTACTGAATTGTCAGCAGTTTGGACCATGGCACAAGCCAGGAATCTAGTGGTCTTTCAACCATGTTCAACCTACGATCAATTTGGCTAGAAACAGCTTTAACAATTAAAAAAAAAAATTGCATTTGTATTGCACTTGAAAACCATCGCATGCCTCATAGTGCTTTGCGGCCAATGAAGTACCTTTGTGTAAAAGTGAAGCAATCAATGCAATGTAGGAAACACGGCAGGCAATTTTGCACACAGCAATCTCTGACAAATAACAAAGTGATGAGGACCAACAATGTTGATTGAGGGATAACTATCAAACAGGACACGAGGGGTAATTCCCTGCTCTTCCTTGAGAAAGTACCAAGGGAGCACTTACCCAAGCTGAAAGATGGGACCTGGTCTATCAGAAAGAAGACACTTCTTCAGTAGTATACTAGACAGCCAGCCTTTATTTTTGCGTTCAATCTCTGGAGTAGGACTTGAACCTGGAACCTTCAGATGCAGGCTGAACTTGTGCTAATAGTAACTGGGATATTATATGCTAGCTTGATATTATATCCAAGCTTGCACAGCGTATTATTGTAGATGGCATCAAAACATACCCCATTCTGACTCCACTCAATATCCACCCCTGCCTTTCTAACAGGAGTGACAAAACAGTGATCAGGGACAGATTCTCTCGATAACCTTCCTCCACCAGAATACAGACACAAACCTTTACCCCTAACATTCTTGAGATCATCTATGTATTACTGATTAGAAATCAAGCCTGAGATCTTCCTGTTCTGTACAGGTGAACACTTTTATTCGTAAAGCATTACAGAGTATTTTCTCCACGCACTGTTCACCAAATCCATTCAAATTTCTAAGGTCCAAATTGGAGAAGTAACTGCTTCACTTACACACATGCACTTTCATCAGTTACTAAATTTGAATCATTTTGGGGAGTTGTCAATGTGACAGACTTTGGTTCAGTTTTTATATATTTCCTGTACTGAATTCTTCATGTCTCTCTTTGTAAACTACTGTGGTTTCAAAAGAAATATTCCTGAAGGAGTAGTTACTGACTGTGGAAACATGCCTCCTCACCTGTGCAATTGTAAGTATTTTTAATTAACCTGTGCATTGACACAGCTCCGGAGTAAGTGAGACTTGAATTCAGACCTTCTGATCCACTGCAATGAAAGAGCCTGTATTGCACAATTATAGATGTTGCCAAATTTGCTTTATATGATCAAATGAGATGCAATAATAATCAATGTTTGGAATTATAGTTATTGTGCATAGTTGGGACTTCAAGAAGCTGAATTTCAAGCATTGGAATTTTAAAAGCTCTGTGCGTGATCAATGCCAGTCCTTTTCTTAAAAAAGAAGGAATTCATTGTGCAAGACAATCAAAGATGGAAATTAAAAAGAAATGAGGTAAATGAATCAAAAAGCATCTCATTTCTTTTATATCCACAATCACACGCAAATGCAACTGAAATGCATCCATTACTATATCATAATGGGTGGCACAGTGGTTAGCACTGCTGCCTCACAGTGCCAGAGACCCAGGTTCAATTCCTGCCTCAGGCAACTGTCTGTGTGGAGTTTGCACATTCTCCCTCTGTCTGTGTGAGCTTCCTCCCACAGTCTGAAAATGTGCAGGTTAGGTGAATTGGCCATGCTAAATTGCCCATAGTGTTAGGTGAAGGGGTAAATGTAGGGGAATGGGACTGGGTGGGTTGCTCTTCAGAGGGTTGGTGTGGACTTGTTGGGCTGAAGGGCCTGTTTCCACGCTGCAAGTAATCTGATCTCGCCCTTTTTTTTCATTCTTTCTATCTGGAAGTGTTATCACACATAGTGAATTTTTTTTTCCCCATCACCAAATCACCAATGACTTTATTTTGTCTTTAACTACTAACCACCCATGTAGCCAATTAGAGGTTTACATGCAAAGCCCATGATGAGCAATGGAAACCATCAAAAGTGAGGTAGAGCAGGAAAGGGCTACATTAAAATGAAGTTAGAGAGAACATAAAGCATTTTTAGATAAAAATAGAACCTAATGCCTGCACAACTCCATCTCATAGATATCAGCTATACCCCATCTAGGACTCCCACATGACAGGTGGAAATAATAACCAAGATACCAAGAAGGAGCTGCCAAAAAGCCTCATGACATTTACTGTCTAGGTTCACAAATGAAGAACTGCAACTTGAGCAGATTGCTGGGGCAGGTCTGGTACCTATCACCTATACTTCAACATGTTTTGAGCTTCAGAGCAGGTAGGGAGACATTTACAGTGTTTTACTGTATGCCACTTTTACCAGTTTCTTCTCCTGAAAATGCTGTCAAATGGAACATCATCAATCAGTCAGATACATAAGGCAGTCAAGTGCATTGCAGGTGACACTAATGAGTCATGAGACATCTATTGGCCATAGTCTGACCTGTATAAGAGGATATTATACTCATTATAGCAATACATAAAGATGTCAGTATGGCTTAGTATTGTTAGTGGTATTTGCTGCTAAGTTCATTATATTCTGATGGTGGGATCTTCAGGATTGGAAGCTGACTTTAAACACTCCCTGCTAGTTTGTGTAATGGGTCACATTGGAATGAAATACTACATTTTTGGTTATTATATAACATCTTCATGATTAAAAGTCACTGCTTTGCCAAGGTTAAAACAAACCTTATATAATAGAAATGTTTCAGCTTTACTCAGTATGACAGTGACTGATGTTTTGAAAGCCTTAAGATAATGCCATTGCCAGGTATTTCTGCTCATCCCCCGACACACACTTGGCCTGTTATACAGACTCCTTCAAATATCTATTTTCTTTTCTTTTCAGTTTTGTCCCCTCATTTCCTGACTCTGGGTTGAATGTACTCTTCCATTGGAGCGATTAATCTTCTGGTAGCTCACCAGTCTTAACAATGAATGACAGCATGTTATTGAACTGTGGAGGCTGTAACAGGCAAACTCAATTAGTCTTTCACTGACCTCTGTATGGGCAGACATTTGAGTGGTGGGGTGGAGGTAGGAGATGTGGATTGGGATTATTAGGTTGAGATTGGGAAGAAGAACTCTAATTTCTTAAATACTGTGGATCAGAGGCACTCATGACATTTGCAGTGCTATTATTGCTACATGGCTGAAATCATAGAATCACTACAATGCAGAAGCAGGCCATTCGACCCATCGAGTCCACGCTGACATTACAAAGAGCATCCCATGCAGACCCACCCCCCTATCCTATCCATGCAACCCTACATTTCCCATGGCGAATCCACCTTACCAACACATTCCTGGACACTATGGGTAATTTAGCATGGCCAATCCAACAAAACTGTGCATCTTTGGATTGTGGGAGGAAACCTATGCAGACACAGGGAGAATGTGAAAACTCCATTTAGACAGTGACCTGAGGCCTGGAATCAAACCTGGGTTCCTGGCTCTGTGAGGCAGTAGTCCTCACCACTGAGCCACCCAATATCATGCAGTATAAGAGCTATGTCAATAATTTTTAAGTTCTGACAAAAAAAATTAGAACACTCAATGAATCAATACTTACTGTAGGAAGGAAAAGAGCAGAAAGGACTGCTGTAGCTTGAGGAAGCAAGGAAGTTCACACAAATTAGTTACACAGAAAAGCAAACAGGGACTGCTTTTTATTCATGCACAGGATGTGGCTGGCTTGAGGCAGGTGGGAGTCAACTGCATTGCTGCACTGGGTCTGCAGGCAAATGTAGGCCAGATGATTTCCTTCTCTTAAGGACATCAGTGAACCAAATGTGTTTAACCCCAACAATAGGCAATGGTCACCACTAGCTTCTTAATTCCAGATATTATTGAATTAAAATGCCACTGTCTACCATGGCAGAATTTGAACTTAGGTCTCCAGAACACTATTTGGGTCTCTAGATTAGTAGACCAGCAACATCACAACTAGGCTATTGCTTCCCCACATAATAGCTGCAAGTGAAGTTGTATCCAAGAAGTGTTAGCATGATTTCCTATCAGGTGACTAGGTGTGTTGTGTATCCTGTCTGTTTCAGCTGACCTGGAAAAACGTCCCAATTCACATTTTCAAGTCTTCATATACTTGGTCCTTTTAAGAGCTAGTCATTTCTTTCTCTCTGTGTTCTTCTCAACATTTGCTCAGATGAAGAGTAAGCATGTGAAAATGCTATGGCTATTCAAAATTGGAGCTTTTCTCCAGTTCAAGCAGTTAAAGATTACTTCAAACTACCACAGAGGCTAATGAGTCTAGCTAGGCTTGAATAAGCATCTATTCATTGGCTGACAAGCTTCAAAAAGGTCCCAATCTTGATTGCTGCTCTCTGGTAAGACAATCAATCTTATGCCGATGTGATATCATACATCAGCCCTGAGGTCAGGTCTTTCATTCATTCTCTGCTGAAGTTCACTTTGAAGGACAGTTTGGTCAGTGGTGGCCACAGGAACAAGATGGGAGGTAGGTCTCAAGTCCACCTCAGATAGAGCACAAATTTAAGCCACACTGTTGATGGTGTTCTGAACTATACTCTAGCATAATATCTAGGCAGGTGTGAGGACTGCAGATGCTGGAGGTTAGAGTTGAGAGTGTGGTTCTGGAAAAGCACAGCAGGTCAGGCAGTGTCTGAGGAGCAGGAGAATCGACGTTTCAGGAAAAAGCCCTTCATCAGGAATGATGCCTGATGAAGGGCTTTTGCCCGAAACATCGATTCTCCTGCTGCTCGGATGCTGCCTGACTTGCTGTGCTTTTCCAGCACCACACTCTAGCATAATATCTCGCCAACTGAGGTCACCAGCTTGTGGTAAATCTTATTCAGGTTCATATTTGGGTTCAATGCACAAAACCTGAAAAGGAAAACCTCGTAATGCCACTTTTTGATGACTGGTGCCCAACAACTTATAGTGAAAAGGGGTAATGATTTAGTGGAGTTATTACTAAATTATTAATCCAGTCGACTCAAGTAATGCTGTGGTGATCTGGGTTCAACTCCTGCCATTAAGGGCAGCACGGTGGCTCAGTGGTTAGCAGTGCTGCCTCACAGCACCAGGGTCCCAGGTTTAATTCCAGCCTCGGGAAACTGTCTGTGTGGAGTTTGCACATTCTCACTGTGTCTGCGTGGGTTTCCTCTGGGTGCTCCGGTTTTCTCCCACAGTCCAAATATGTGCAGGTCAGGTGAATTGGTCATGCCAAATTGCCCATAGTGTTAGGTGCATTAGGGAAATGGGTCTGGGTGGGTTACTCTTCGGAGGGTCGGTGTGGACTGGTTGGGCCGAAGAGCCTGTTTCCACACTGTAGGGAATCTAATCTAAAATGGTAGATGGTGAAATTTGAATCTGAAATTAAGAGTCTAATGATGACCACACAACTATTGTGGATTGTTGGAAGAGCCCATCTGGTTCACTAATGTCCTTTAGGGAAGGAAACTGTCATCCTTACCTGATCTGGTAAAAATGAGAATCCAGACCCACCGCAATGATGGTTGACTCTTAACTGCCCTCTGAGCAATTAGGGCTGGGCACCAAATGCTAGCTGAGCCAGCGATGCCCTCATCCCATGAACGAATAAAAAACAATACGCACCAGGCTCAGTGTGTTAGCTGTCAACCGTCACTCAACAGCCTGGAACATACAATTCCCTGGCCCCATTGCGATTGGAAAAAAGGCACCAACAGCATTCCCCCAAAACCAGGAACACTGGCGAGAATGAAAGAAACAAAAAAAACCCTGACTCTTCAGGTCAGACTTTTTCCAGATCTGTACAACTGTACGTGAACACCTGTTGGTTCAACTGATTCCGAAAACCAATTACCTCCTTGAGGATGGAAAGCTGCTGCATTTCGATGGCGTTACAAACGCAGTCACCAAAGCATAAGTAACAAGAATAAAGGAGGGACAAATACCAGAAATATAACGTAATCTTAAACATAACGCCCCGTGCATTGAAACTATTTAAGTAGGCATCTAAAAGCCAGTTAAAAATAAACGGTCGAGCTCGGGTTAACTGACGTTAACATTGTTTGTATAAAGGGGAATGGCAAGGCAAAGACAATTCCTGGATACGTAGCAATGAGCTGAAAAAGGGGGCAAAACCCGTGTCAAAATAATTGGGTTTGGACTAACTCCCCCCACCCCACGCCATTCTTGTCCAATCGCTATGCCTTGAGCTAGTGAAACTTTCTCTTCAAATCTAAAATTAGATTCCACAATTTTTCTGCAGTTGTCTGGCTACAGGAGCGAAGCTAAAGAGGGAAGTTTGTGTTCGTAACTGTTCCTCTCGGCATCGAACTTGCAATTGAACTTGAACTGATTTCCAGCATCCACAGTTCTTTCGGGTTTTATAAAACTTACATTTCCAGCTTCTGAAGTTCCCACGAATGAAAAAAAAAACCACACAGAGCTGACCGGAGGCTGATCCAAAGATTCTGGAATTAGCACAAGTCGCACTGCCTTTTTAGGTGTAAACACAAATGTTGGGCAAACCTATTTTAATTTTCACAGGACGACACATTCTAATTTTCGCAATATTATACATTCAACAGGCGTCACGTGTCCGTGAACAAATACTCAACCAAATTTGGCAGACAATTTTTTTTCTGGAGGCTGAGATTTAGAGAGCAAGCCACAGAGTTGTATGTTGATAAACATTTAACTGGATGGTTATTGGTGAAGGCTGACTTCATCTTCACTCCTCCTGGGAAGCGGATCCACTGCCGGAAGCCTGAACAGTTCCAAAATCGCGAACTAGATCTGACTACCCTCTCCAGTCAGGAGCACACTGTTAGCTGCCGCCAACCTTCTGAATCAACCACAACATGACAATTCAGCAAAGAACACAACAATAAAAACGCAGTTTATGCATTTTAGTCGAACTTTTCAAATTCATGGGGCAAGGAATTGTAAACATTGAGTTTCTCCCGGGAATCACTGCGTTTGACATGATGGTTTATAAAGCAAGACGCGCATAGGCAGGGGCGAACACTGCTATTTGAGTTAAAGTTCATTGCTCCTGGCCATAACAGCGACGCTCAAACATACCAGTATCTATCTGCCTATCCATTTAGCTAATCTTCATCAATCAATCTATCATCTATCTATCTATCTATCTATCTATCTATCTATCTATCTATCTATCTATCTATCTATCTATCTGTCTGTCTATCTATCCATCTCGCTATCCATCTGTCTATCTATCCATCCATCTAACCACCTCGCTTTCTATCTATCTATCTATCTATCTATCTATCTATCTATCTATCTATCTATCTATCTATCTATCTATCTATCTTTGTATCCATCCATCCATCTCGCTATGTATCCACCCATCTATCCATCTTGTTATGTATCCACCCATCTATCCATTTCGCTATCCATCTAATCCATCTATCTCATCGATCTATGTATTTACTTATCTATCTCATCTTTATATCTATCTACCCATTGACCTTGAAGTCTTCCTGTCCCTGAGTGTCTGTCTATCTGTGTGTGTGTGTCTGTCTCTGTCTGTCTGTCTATCTGTGTGTCTGTGTGTGTTGAACTGGCTTACCTCCCGGGTGAACAGGATAGCAGCATCATAGTGCTCTTCATGGTCCGTGTCCACCTGGTTCTGTTTGTGTTGCCACTTGCAGAAGTTCTGGAGGGTGCTCGCCGCGTTCTTGCTGATCGCCGGCCCTTGGTGGTTCTCGGTCAGGACGATGATCCTGACCACGGCCAGGCGGACCGGGTTCTCGATGCTGGCGTGCCCGAACAGCTTGGAGGCGATGGAGGCCAGGGTGAGCAGGTAGTGGCGGACCCTGTCGCCGTACTTCTGAGACATGGACTGGTCAGCCACCAGCAGCAGCTCGACATGCCGGAGCCGGGACACCGAGCGCCTGGAGCGGCCGGAGCTCCGGGGCTGGGGGCTCCGGGCAGGGGGCTGACCGGAGGGGGTGCGGATCTCACAGCGGCCGAGCTCTGCGGACGGAGTCTCGAAGCTGAAACGGTCCCGGGTGAAGAAGTGTGGCGTCGGCGCCCGGTCCGCGGCGCCACCGAAAGGCAGCAGCCCGGCGCTCCCGGAGCCGGTGAGGAGCGGGCTGACGGTGTAACGGGAGTGGCCGACCGCGAAGAAGCCTCGCAGAGCTCCGCAGAGATTGAAGACGGCGAGCGACTCCGGCTCGGAGTTGACCGTGCCCCGGTACAAGCAGCGGGGGCTAGGCGCCTGGGCTAGCGGGGACAGTGCTGGGCTTCCCGGGGAGGGCGAACCGAGCGCCTCGTCCCTCTCCAAATCCAGCAGGAACCTCTCGCCGTCCGCGTACACCAAGTAGCCGACCTTGCCATCCCCGGCGTAAATGCGATCGACCTTCTGCACCGGCCCCTTCCTCCTCCGCCAGCCCCGCTGCAGGGGAGAGAGCTGGAGTTGACCCGCCGCAGGTAGGTCAGGCTCCTGAACTGCAAAACAGTGCAGCATCGTCTGCAACAAGCTGCAGACAACCAGGAAAACAAACAGCACCATGTTTACAGTGACAGGAGAGAGAAAAAAATAACAAAAAAATCCAAACAAACCCACCAGGTTCCAAAATAACTATTGTACAAAATAAAACCCAGCGTGCAAAACACACACAGAGAAAAAATATAATGAAATGCAGCTCTGCCCAAAACTTCCAAACTCTGTATTGTCAGACGCGTCAAAATGTTTATTTTTCAGGGGGACAAAGTTCTTTTTGTAAAGCACCCCCCCACTTTCCCTGTAGAGAAGATCTAAGATGTCAGGCGGTGTAACAATGAATTTATAGCGAATTCTCAAGCCGGCTCTGCTGTAACAGATCCGTCACTGCTGCGTCTTAAACTCAGTGAGACCGCCCCTTCTCTCTCTGCTCACCCTCACCACCCCCCCCCCCCTCCCCCCGCTCCATCATCCCACGGCAGTATCCTGGTGTAAGTCACTAAATCATAGCGTCAGTGGGTGCATGGCGTCAAAATATTGGGAAATGAGTTCTAGGTCCACTGCTTTCTCCAGAGTGGGTTTACAATTGACAGCTCAGCCTGCCCCGTCATGAGTTGACCGTAAACCTCCAGGTTCTCTGGGATCCTTTCCAAGGCTGAATCCACCGGGGATTGGGGCGGAAGGGACGAGGAGCCCCCCCCCCCCCCCCGTGGGGAGTAAGTGCTCTGGTCACTGTTTTCTCATCAATCCTCCGAGTGGCTGCCCGCTGGCACTGTGCCGCTGAAAGTACAGTGTCACTCGATTCCGGGAGGCTGCAGTGAACTTCGTCAGCGCCACGGCCGCTCTTTAAGGCTGACAGTTCAAGAGTTCAATTCCCACACCGGCTGAGGGTACCATGAAGGATTCTCCTTCACAGTCTCTCGCCTCAGGGTGTGGTGACTTTCAGGTTAAACCGCTAACGCGAGAGCAGCAGATAGGGGCTATGGTCACTGTATTTAATCCTGATGTATCCGAAAGACTGGCTGGAAAGCCCTCAATTTTGTTTTCCTTTCCCCTTTCCTGTGCTTGCGTTAGTAGGCATGAAGTGGAAGCTGAACTGGGCTTGGACAAAGACAGAAGTCACACACACCAGGTTATAGTCGAGAGTGTGGTGCTGGAAAAGCACAGCAGGTCAGGCAGCATCCGAGGAGCAGGAGAATTGACGTTTGAAGCATAAACTCTTCATCAGGAAGATGCTGGAAGCGTCGACTCTCCTCCTCCTGGGATGCTGCCTAACCTGCTGTGCTTTTCTAGCAACACTCTCGCCTCTGATCTCCAGCATCTGCAGTCCTCACTGTCACCAGGTTATAGTCCAACAGGTTTATTTAAAATCACAAGCTTTTGTAGCGCAACCTGACTAAGGGGCAGCGCTCTGAAAGCTTGTGATTTCAAATGAGCTAGTTGGGGCGCTAGTTGGCACTGGCCTAACTGTCTCCAGATCACTGAGTTAAAGGTAACACCTCATTGTAGGTTCCTCAGCGCCTCTCGCTCCGTGATCCCGTTTGATGTACATTGAAGGGTTGCAGGGAATCCCATGTAACTCGATAATCTCCCCACCATCATCCCGCAGCAGTATCCTGGTCTAAGTCACTAAATCATAGCGTCACTGCGGGCACGGCGGCAAAATGTTGGGAATTGAGTTCAGGGTCAATCTAAAAAATGACCACCCTTGGTTACCAAGGGTTGTCAGCGCTGGTACAGCCGAGGAGTGCAGCGGAGAACCGGGCAATCATTACCAATAGTGGTCCAAACTGCTCCCCCACCCCCAACCCCACTTTACACACAATCACACACTCTGCTCACTCCTCGGACAGTCACCTGAGATCACACCTTTTCTTCACATTCTGTAAGGAATGGAGAATGAATCGTTCCAACTTTTCCAACAAATTAGTTTTTAAAATGTAAGCAGTATTGTGTTTTTTTTTAACGGACAACACACGCGCATCTTTTCCCGTGTGATATTCAGGACTTCGTGTGTTGATGTGAGACAAGTGCGGGAGCTATGTGTACAGAGCGGGCAAAGGAAGGTGGTAATCTCTGCAGCAGAGAGCAAGTGTTCTCGCTAACAACCTTTAGATTCATGTAGGGGGGCGCGGTGGCTAGCACTGCTGCCTCACAGCGCCAGAGACCCGGGTTCAATTCCCGCCTCAGGCGACTCACTGTGTGGAGTTTGCACTTTCTCCCCGTGTCTGCGTGGGTTTCCTCCGGGTGCTCCGGTTTTCTCCCACAGTCCAAAAAATGTGCAGGTCAGGTGAATTGGCCATGCTAAATTGACCCCAGTGTCAGGTAAGGGGTAAATGTAGGGGTATGGGTGGGTTGCGCTTCGGCGGGTCGGTGTGGACCTGTTGGGCCGAAGGGCCTGTTTCCACACTGTAATGTAATGTAATCTAATCATAAGATAAAACAAAACACACATTAACTGAGGGTGACGTTTGTTTTGTGTACAGCACTATCTTAATTAGGCAGTTAGAGTGGAACTTTAAATGTTAGGCTTGCCAGCGAAGCCCACATCCCGTGTAGAGTGAAATTGTAATAATTCGTGTAATATTTCAGATGTTATTAAATCAAAGCGTAATTTCCATGTCCTTAAGCTTCCAGTAGGGAGCAGCCTCACAGACTGAAAATGAAGGACACGGGTTAAATGCCGCTGGGTTAATATTGGGCAGGTAAAAACAATGACTGCAGATGCTGGAAACCAGATTCTGGATTAGTGGTGCTGGAAGAGCACAGCAGTTCAGGCAGCATCCAAGGAGCAGCGAAATCCCTTCATCAGGAAACTTTCTAGGCTCATTACATAGACAAAAAAAGCAGTGTTGTCAGATATCTATCTATCTATCTATCTATCTATCTATCTATCTATCTATCTATCTATCTATCTATCTATCTATCTATCTATCTGTCTGTCTGTCTGTCTGTCTGTGTATCTATCCATCCGTCTGTCTATCTATCTGTCTGCCTGTCTGTTTGTCCGTCTATCTATCTATCTGTCTATCTGTCTGTTTATCTATCTGTCTGTCTGTGTCTATCTATCTATCTATGTCTGTCTGTCTATCCGTTCGTGTATATGAAAATAAATGCACCAAATTCAAATATTTCTCTGTACGAATTACGAAATAGTCGGATTTTAAGAGATTTTGCCAAAACGCTATCAACCAAATTACCGTTCGCGGATCATAGTTCGAATAAATCTTTCCAGAGATCGAACATTGCTGAATACCTTCCCAAAACCACTGAAACAAAAAGTGAATTAAATGGGGGGTGGGATCTTCCTTTCTCCTCCAGGTGGGGGTATCTCTTTAAGTGTGTGACTCTGACTGACTTTAAAACGGTTCCGTACACTGAAATAAAGTCTCGAAACGCCTTTGGCTGACGCAGTGTTTACTGTGTGCCGTCTGGCAGCGGATGCTGGCGGGAGTTTGAAAGAGTCGAGCTGGATTAATAAAAGCGTCGAGCGAGTGCATGTATAGAGCGCCAATAATTCCCATCCCGAACAGTAGCGAAAGGATAAACCATCAATAAAGAAGTCTCCAACCCGCTGAATTGCACTTCAAATCGAAGGCAAAACCAAGACAACAAATCAAAACAGAAACAACTGGATAAAGTCAACAGGTCTAGCAGCATCTGGGGAGAGAGCGAACCCTATACTGGATTCAGAACATTAACTCCCATTCTCTCTCTACGGACTGAACCATAGAATCACTACAGTGCCGAAAGAGGCCGCTCGGTCCTTGCAATTCACCCCACCCTCGGAAGAACTGTCCAGCCTGACCCACCCCAAAACCCTGCATTTCCCCATGGCTAATCCACCTAGCCTGTACATCATGGGGTAATTTAACATGGCCAACCCACCTAACCTGTATATCTTCAGTCTGTAGGAGGAAACCAGAGCACCTAAAAGGATCCACACAAACACGGGGGAGAATGCGCAAACTCCACATAGACAGCCGCCTGAGGCTGGAATCAAACCCAGGTCCCTAGCACAGTGAGGCAGCAGTGCCACTGAGCCACCATGACATGGCACCAATGCTGCCAGACCTGCTGAGTTTCTCCAGCATTTTCTGTTTTTGATTCAGATTTCTAGTATTTGCAGATCTTTGTGTTATTTTATTGCCTTAGCGCAAAAGTTTATCTTCGGAGTAAGTGCTGGAGTGATTTAATTGTGAATGATCTGTGGGTGAAACAAGCCACTATACTCAATCAACCCAGATTCTCTCATTACCCAGTTGTTCATTGGGATCACTGTATGCTGGAATTGACTTCATGATCGCTGGGAAACTCAAGTTTTCTTATTTTTTAACAGAACTTTATTGGAGACCAAAACAGGAAGATTTGAGTTCATTTAGCAAGTTTGCATTTGGACTCCCTCACCCGAAGAAAAATACCTTGTTTATTCACCCTATCCATGCCCCTCATGATTTTATAAACATCTATAAGGTCACCCCTCAGCCTCCAATTCTCCGGAGAAAATAATGCCAGTCTATTAAGCCCCTCCCTATATCGCAAGCCCTCCAACTCCTGCAACACCATTGTAAACCTTTTCTGAACCCTTTAAAGTTTCTCCACATCCTTCCTATAGCAGTGCGACCAGAATTGAACCCAGTATGCCAAAAATGGTTTCACCAATGTCCTGTACAGCTGCAACATGAAGTCCCAACTCCTATACTCAATACAAGAGCGAACTACTGCAGATGCTGGAATCTCTACTGAAAGCAAACAAAAATATGCTGGAGATCACATGGAGAGGAAACAAGCTAATGTTTCGTGTCTAGATTACTCAAAACATTAGCTTGCTTTTTCTCCGTGGATGTGCATGACCCGCTGTGATCTCCTGTACTTTTTGTTTCCCATACTCAATGCGCTGACCAATGAAAAGGTGATGTATTTTGGTGGAAGGGCTGGGAAGATGCAGCATTGTCTCAGTTTGAAAGAGTGCACAAGAACAGAGAGAGCTGAGGACTGGTGCACAGACCATTGTAGGCGGCTAGAAAGAGAGAGGTTATTAAAACATATTGGATTCTTGGGCTTCATAACCAGAGATACCAAGTGGGAAGCTCTGATTAGGCCACAGCTGTTGTGTCCAGTTCTGGTGTTATTCTGGAGGAACCAGCTCACTTATGAATATGATGTACTTAAAAGTAGTCTGGCAGCTTTCTAAGCAGTATATAATCCACTTGGTTGAAATTATACTTCAAATAAATTCACTTTTCACTTAAATACAAAACTTGAATGGGTGCAAGTTTGCGCCTAGTTGCAATGGACATTTCATGTCGTGTTTCACCATGACTTGTGAAAATGGAAGAGCTTGAAATGGATGTTACTTCACTCAGAATCAACAAATGAACAGGTTATAGTACCTTGGGATGAAATCATCTGATTGAAAGCGAAGAAAGGTAGAAAGCCCTGGTTTTCTGTCATACATTTCCAATAGTTCCCAAGGTTCTTTATAATGAAGTGCACTGTGGAAATGTTGAAACCAATTTGTGCACAGCAAGCTTTCACAAACAGCCCTGTGACAATGACTCTACAGTCAATTTAGGGTGTCACGGTGGCTTAATGACTAGCACTGCTGTCTCACAGTGCCAGAGACACGAGTTTGATTCCAGCCTTGGGTGATTGTGTGGAATTTGCATGTTCCCCCCATGTCTGTGTGGGTTTCCTCCAGGTGCTCTGGTTTCTTCCCACAATCAAAAGATATGCAGGTTAGGTGGATTAACCATGGGAAATGTAGGGCTATAGGGATTGAGTGAGATGGTCTTCGGAAGGTCAATGCAGACCCAATGGGCTGAATGGCCTATTTCTGCACTGTAGTGATTCTATGATTTGATGATGGTGATTGATGAGTAAATGTTGGCCAGGACACTGGGGAGGGTGCCCTGCTCATCTGCAAAATTGTATCATAGAACCTTTTGCAGCTTTCAGCCTACCTGAGACAGAAAATGGGATCTTGGATTTATGTTCCATCTGGATTATGGTATTGCCAACAAATAGGACAAGTAAAAGATATGGGTAAAGAAGAGACAACTGTACAGTAGGGATTAGTATGTTGGATCATTTGCAAAATATAGCTGGAGATGTAGAAGATGTGAAATTAAATAAAAAATTACAGGTAAAAAAAAGTGAACCAACCAGACACAAGGGCAAGAAAACACAATGCCTGCAGTCTTGGTTCAGGTCCTCAGCAACACTTCACACCAGATCCTGAATTTTGGTTTACCACTTCATTTTCCCTTCAGACTCCCCTTACATCATCATCATCATTGCTCATTGAAACGAAAGGAGGATATAGTCAAGATACGGAAAGACAAAAGTTCAGAGGGCTGAAGGAAGATTGCAATTTATTGAGATTTATGATCAGAAATTAGAAAAATTGAATCTTTTTTTAAAATTATCTCTCAGGTGTGGGTTTCACTGGGACTTATTGCTCATCCCTATTAGCCCTGAAGAAGGGTTGGTAAACCGCCATCTTGGATTGCTGGGATATGGGACATCCATAATGCTGTCCAGAAGGGAGATATAGGATTTAACCAAATGACAGTCAAGTAACAGCGACAAATAGTTCCAATTTAGGATTATGTGTATCTTAGAGGTAAACTTTGCCTGTGCCAGTATTCCCAAGCATCTGCTGCCTTTATCCTTCCTAATATTAGAAGTAAGTTTGAGACTTAATTCTGGAAGAGCTTTAGTGAGTTACTTTAACATATTTTATACTTGGTACATGCTGTCACCACTGTGTGTCAGTGGTGGTAGAGTGGGGTACCAATCAAACAAGTTGTTTTGTTCTGAATGGTACCAAGTCTTTTGACTGTTGTTGGAGGTGCACTCATTCGGGAAAGTAGACAGTATTCTGTTACAATGTTGACTTGTGCTTTGTCAATGGTAGATAGGCTTGGGGAATCAGGAAGTGAATTACTTGTTGCATGATACCTAATCTCTGACCTTCTATAGTGGCTGCAAATTTTACATGGCTGATTAAGTTGTTTCTGGTCAATGATATCGCCTCAAATGTTGATGGCAGGCTTTCATCAATGGTTAAGCCATTGAATGCAAACGAGAGATGGTTAGACGCTCTCTTGTTGGAGATGATCATTGCCTGGCACTTGTCACTTATCAGCCGGAGCCTGCATGTTGCCCAAGTGTTGGTACATTAGTCACAGGATGGTTTAAAGCATGAAGAGTCACAAATCATGCTGAACCTTGTGTAATCATCAATGAACATCCATACTGCTAACTTTATACTTGTGGGAAGAGCATTGATAAAGCATTTTATAATGATTAGACTAAGGACACTTCCCTGAGAAACTCCTTCGGTGTTGTTCTGGGACTAAGATCACTGATCTCCAACAACTGCAGCCAAATTCCTTTCTACGAGGAATGACCTCAATCGGTGAAGAGTTTTTCCTATGATTCTCATTGACTCTAATTTTGGGGTCCTTGATTCCTCACTTGGACAAATACTGCTTTGAAATCAGAAGCAATCATTCTCACCTCCCCTGCAGAGTTTCGTTCTTTTGTCTGTACTTGGCTAAAGCTGTGTTGAGGTCATGACCTGAAAGGACCTGTCAGCAACTTGTCCATACCAACAAAGTTTCCCAACTAAACTAGATCCACTTAGAGTCATAGACATGTACAGCATGGAAACAGATCCTTCGGTCCAACCCGTCCATGTCGACCAGATATCCCAACCCGATGTAATCCCACCTGCCAGCCCCCAGCCCATATCCTTCCAAACCCTTCCTATTCATATACTCATCCAAATACCTCTTAAATGTTGCAATTGTACCAACCTCCACCACTTCCTCTGGCAGCTCATTCCATACCCATACCACCCTCTGTGTGAAAAAGTTGCCCCTTAGGTCTCTTTTATATCTTTCCCCTCTCATCCTAAACCTGTGCCCTCTAGTTCTGGACTCCCAGACCCCAGGGAAAATATTTTGCCTATTTACCCTATCCATGCCCCTCATAATTTTGTAAACCTCTATAAGGTCACCCCTCAGCCAAGTCCATATCCCTCTAAAACTTTCCTATTTTTGTACCTGTCCAAATGTCTTTTAAATTTTGTAGCTATACCTTCATCTACCACTTCTTCTGGCAGTTCATTCCATATACAAACCACCCTATGTGTGAAAATATTGCCCTGAATCCCTTCTAAATCTTTCTCCTCTCACCTTAAACTATGCCTCTGAGTTTTGAACTCCCCCACCCTGGGAAAAAGACCTTGGTGATTCACCTTACCTATGAGACTCATGATTTTATAAATCTCCATAAGGTCACCCCTTAACCTCCTATGGTCCAGTGGAAAAAGTCCCCACCAATCCAGCTCCTTCCTTTCACTCAAACCCTCCAGTCTTGGCAAGTCTTTGTAAATCTTTTCTGCACCTTCTCAAGTTTAATCATATCCTTTCTATAGAAGCATGGCCAGAATTGTACACAGTATTCTAAAAGTGGCCTCACCAATGTTCTGTATGGTGCAACATAATGTCCCAACTCCAATGCTCAATGCTCTGACCAAGGAAGACAAGCATACCAAACGTCTTTGTCACTATCCTGTCTGCCTGTGACTCCACTTTCAAGGAACTACACATCTGCACCACTAGGTCTCTTTGTTTGGCAACACGGTCCATGGCCCTACTGTTGGGGGGAAATCTGTCGAGGTCACTAATGTCCCTTAGGGAAGGAAACTGCCATCCTTACCTGGTCTGGCCCTACATGTGACTCCAGACCCACAGCAAGGTGGTTGAATCTTAACTGCCATCTAGACATTTAGGGATGGGCAATAAATGCTGGTGTAGACAGGGGTGCCCACAGCCCCATGAATGATTTGAAAAGCTTTTCACAGAGGCAGTTTCTGCAATTGCGTTTCTGGTATATTGATGCCATCATCAGTGCTGTTTCCTCCTCCTGTACAGAAGTGGAAAAATGAATCATTTGTGTTCTCACATCTTCACCTGGTATGTCACTGATGTTTTCCTTTTTTCCTTGACTTCTCTGTTTCCATTTCTGGGAAAAGTCTGTCTAAAAAATATTCATCACAAACCCACCACCTCCCATAGCTACCTTGACCACACTGCTTTGTGTATTCCATTTCCAGTTTCTCTGTCTCTATTGCATATGTCCCAATGATGATACCTTTCACAATGGTGCTTTGGAAATGCTTTCACTCAACTGTAATTTCAATCCTACCCCTCCTTAAGTCAATAGAGCCCTCAGTACTGTTCAACCTATCTCCTGCATTTCTGCCATCAATATTCTCCTCCCTCTCAGGACCAGGATAGGCTTCCCCTTGTCCTCACAATCCTTCCCTACACCAAGAAACCATGATTTGCCATTTTAGTTGCCTCCAGCATGATACCACCACCAAACACATCTTCCCCTCTCCTCCCTCTCCATCAGCATTCCAAAGGGACCACTACCTCAGTGACACCCTGGTCCACTGTTCTGTCACACCCAAACATTTTATCCCCATCCCATGGCATCTTCCCATATGATCACGAGAGGTTCCTCTATCCCCACTGTCCAACACCATAAACACTCCTTCCAGGTATAGCAGCAATTTATTTGTACTTCCTCCAAAGATGTTGGTTATTGCAACTTACAATGCAGTTTGCTGTACTCCAGAAAGTCAAAACCCTAACTGGGTGACTGGTTTAAGTCACACATACATTCAAAGCACAAGTATGACGCTGAAGTTTAGTTGTTTTCCATTTGAATATACCATTTGACTCTCATGCTGTAATTTCTGTGCTAGGCTTGTCACTGTGTTTCAGTGAAGACCAATGCAGGCTGGAGGAATAGTACCTCTTACAGAGTCCCTGAGTTCGACAACTTCAGGCCTTGAACTCTGTCCTTCATTTTGATTCCCCTCACTCCGACCATATGTTTTCTTGGTTTTGTTTTCAGCAAAGGTGACCTATATTCTGCTATTATCACTTACTCTTAAGCAGCTACTTTGGAGTTTGCTCCCTTTCCTCCAACAATTACTATTTTCTTTGATTAGATTAGATTAGATTAGATTAGATTAGATTAGATTACTTACAGTGTGGAAACAGGCCCTTCAGCCCAACAAGTCCACACCGCCCCGCCGAAGCACAACCCACCCATACCCCTACATCTACCCCTTACCTAACACCACGGGCAATTTAGCATGGCCAATTCACCTGACCTGTACATCTTTGGACTGTGGGAGGAAACCGGAGCACCCGGCGGAAACCCACGCAGACACTGGGAGAAAGTGCAAACTCCACACAGTCAATCGCCTGAGGCAGGAATTGAACACGGGTCTCTGGCGCTGTGAGGCAGCAATGCTAACCACTGTGCCACCGTGCCGCCCACTCTGTGGCACCTTTCCCAATTCTGTGCCACCTTTTCCAATCTTTGCTGCTTGTTCCTCCCCATCTTTGTCTGTAGCATAAAATCCATCACTTTTCCATCTCTGTCTCACCAGTTCTAAGAAGTGTTGAATTGGAAGCAAAATATTAATTTGTTTCTTTTTTTCCACAGATGCTGCCAAGCCTGTTGAATGTTATTGTACTTTCTGTTCTCATTTCAGATCTCCAGCATCCCTTACATTTTGTTTGGGGTTTTGAATTTTGATGAGGCAAACCATACAATCCGTACAGCATGGAAACAGGCCATTCAGCCCATCAAGGCCACACCAACCCTCTGAAGACCATCCCACTCAGACACTCCGTCCCTGTAGGCCTGCATTCCTACGGCTAATCGACTTTGCCTGCATATCTCTGGACACTATGGGCAACGTAGCATGGCCAAGCCACCTTAAACTGTTCGTCTTTGGACTGTGGGAGGAAACTCACGAAGAGACAGGGAAAACGTGCAAGCTCCACACAGGCAGTTTCTAAGGCTGGAATGGAACCCAGGTTCTTGGTGTTGCAAGGCAGCAGTGCTAACCACTGAGCCACCGTGCTACCCCACTGCCCCAAATGGATGAATATTGTACTCCCTGTAGGGAGAAAAAATACAAAGTATCTGGTACAAATACTATGTAAAAATCTTAATCCTGTAAAGCTCACCTCTACACATAGCTGCACCTTGATCCTTTAGCATCTTCAGGGGAATTAGTGTGTTATACATGTATGTTTTAGCAATGGTGGCACAGTAATTTTGTTACTGGAGTTGTAACCCAAAACTCTTGACTAATGATCCAGATATTTAACCTGAATCCCATTATGTTAGCTGGGAAATCTAAATACAGTTAATTAAATAAATTAGAATCCCTGCAATGTGGAAACAGGCCCTTCAGCCCAACAAGTCCACACCAACCCTCTGAAGAGTGACCCACCCAGTCCCATTCCCCTACCCAATAACCTACACTATGGGCAATTTAGCATGGCCAAAACATCTAACCTGCACACCTTTGGATTGTTGGATGAAACCAGAGCACCCGGAGGACACAGGGAGAATGCACAGACTCCACGCAGACAGTCGCCTGAGGCTGGAATCAAACGTGGGTCTCTGGAACTGCGAGCCAACAGTGTTAACCACTGAGCCACTGTGCTGCTGGAATGCAATGCTAATATCTTTAATTGCAGTCATGTAACTGCTCCTCTATTGTAAAACCTTGACTTGTTCACTTGTGTCCTTTCGGGATGGAAATCATATTTGAATCCAGATTCACTGCAGTGTGACTAACTCTTAACTGTCATCTGAAATGGCTTCACAAGCTATCAGTAGCCAGAAGATGGTTCACTATGACCTAGTTCAGGGCAATTAGATATGGCAATAATTGTTGGCTTTTCCAGTGATGCCCACATCCTATGAATAAATAAAAAAAGTTGGAAAACATTTAACTTCATATTAAAAATAAATGGTCTATAATTAAATAAATAGTTGACATTTTCATGTATTTAATATTATTATTTGAATGTTTTAAAAGTTGCTTTGAAAAATATTTTTCCTAATAACACAGAACAGAAATTATGTTGGATAATTTCTGTTTAACAAGGTACTTAGCAGTTGCAAAGTAAACAAAAAGGATTTTTTGTTTTTCTTAATTGAGCTCATAAATCATTTTATAGTTTCTAATTTTTAGTATATTCAACAAAAATGATGAGATATCTTCATCTCTGGCAATGGGGCAAAAACAATACTGTGCAGCAAGTAAAATTAAAATAAGCAGAACTGTGTGTAACCAAGCGATAACTGTTTGAACTGTTATTGTAAGCAGACAGATCCAAAAGCAAATAAATGTGTAAGTACAGAGAATGATCAAAATATTGAGAGCTTCCCCATTGACTCAGTAGGTAAGTATGTTGTAGTTCTAGCTTGTATAGACCTAAAGCTTCCAAGGAGAAACTTCAGCTTAGTCATATTCAAATCTTCTCGCTTTTCCAGCAACACATTTTCTGCTCTGATCTCCAGCATCTACAGACCTCACTTTCTCCTTCTTTTATTCAGAGGCCAGGATGCACATTGCACAAACCTAACCATTTCCATAATGTTTGGGAACATTGATTTTTCATGAAATTTATTTTGAAGATGGATTTGAATATTATGACAAATCCAGATTTGAATTTCTCACCTAATTCTGCTTTTCATATTGTGGCTAGTCTTAACTTGAACTTTGTTTTGCGGAGCCATCTTAATTTTATTTTACCCAAACCTGACTTGAATTTCTTACAGATTGAATTTCTTCCTGATCCTGATTTAGGTTCATGTTCAGCTGAGCATCTGTTAAAGAGATCAAAATTATTGTGTTGTAAATTGGCAAAGAATGGTGAGTATGACTTACATTAACTATCTGAACACGAGTTCATATAAAATGCAGCACTTTTTAAAGTGTTGGATGGAAAAAAACAGCCAAGGTCTTTTCACTTTACCTTTGACATGTGGGTAGTCACATATGCAATGATCACGGAACTGCAATCCATTTCTGTCAATCACTAGACAACAGGTCCAGACACATGGAGAGGAAACATTTACTGGTGGAGACAATTAGGCACCATAGATCTATATGACCTACTCCACCAAGCCATGCTTCCCTGAGGTCTCTTTGGGCTCAGTGGTAGTGTCCCCACCTCTGAGCTTGAAGTCCTGGGTTCAAGTCCCACCTGCTCCAGCGATGTGTCAAAACACACATGTACAGATTGATTAAAATATGACCTAAATGACCCACTCTTCCAAAGCATGCTGCATTGCTGCCTCTTGCAGTACTGAGATAATGTCCCTACCTCTGATCCAGAAGTCCAGGTTCAAGTCCTACCTGCTCCAGAGGTCTATAATAGCATTCCTGAACACTTTGAATTAAAATGATTTAAAAAATGCTGAACTTAAACAGCCACTTACATTTAAATAGCAATATTAATGCAGTGAAATGCACACAGAATGTTATCTGAGGACATTTGAACTGAGCCCAGCAAAAAGCTATTTGGGAAGGTGATCAAATTATACTTTTTATGGCATGTTGTAAGAAAATGAGAGAGAGTTAGAGATGAAGGTCAAGAACTCTAGAGCTTTAGGAAGCAGGAGCTGAAGGTGCAGATGGCAATGGTGGAGAAATACAAATTGTGGTTGTGCAGAACTGGGGGAGTGCAGACTTTGGAAAGTTGTAGTAGGTATGTTACTTATACATTGTATCTTAAAATCTTATGCATCAGGTATTAAAGGTTTGCTTAGCCTTCCACAAATGTTCATTATGCAACTTAGTGTCGATTATTTAGGGATGAGATTGCAGAGAACTTGGAAGTGCATGGTAAAATAGGGTTGAGTCAATATGGTTTCATTAAGGGGAAGTCATACCTGACAAATCTGTTAGAATTCTTAGAGAAAATAATGGGCAAGCCAGACAAAGGAAAAGCCTGTGAATATGATCTGTTTGGATTTCCAGAAGGCCGTTGACAAGGTGCCAAATGTGAGGCTGCCAAATAAGGTAAGGAGCCCGTGGTATTTGGGCAAGATACTGGCATAGATAGATGATTGCTGCTGAAAATGTGTTGCTGGAAAAGTGCAGCAGGTCAGGCAGCATCCAAGGAGCAGGAGAATCGATGTTTCAGGCATGAGCCCTTCTTCAGGAAAGGATAGATGATTGGCTGACTGTAGAAGGCAGAGAGTAGGGATAAAAGGGCATTCTTTTTCAGGTTTGCAGAAGGACTTGGCCAGGCTCGGCAAGTGGCAAAGAAGCAGCAGATGGAATACACTGTGAAAAAGAATGACATTAAGCACTTTGCTCAGATAAAATAGAGAGGAAATGCTTTGGAAACCTGAAGCACAAGGGAACTTGGGATTCCCAGTTCTGCATTCCCTTAAGGTTAGATTAGATTAGATTAATTACAGTGTGGAAACAGGCCCTTCGGCCCAACAAGTCCACACCGCCCCGCCGAAGCGTAACCCACCCAGACCCATTCTCCTACATTTACCCCTTCACCTAACATTACGGGCAATTTAGCACGGCCAACTCACCTGGCCTGCACATTTTTGGATTGTGGGAGGAAACCGGAGCACCCGGAGCTCCCACGCAGACACGGGGAGAATGTCCAAACTCCACACAGAGAGTCGCCTGAGGCGGGAATTGAACCCGGGTCTCAGGCGCTGTGAAGCAGCAGTGCTAACCACTGTGCCAATGTGCCGCCCACAAAGGTTAACATGTAGGTTCAGTTGGCAGTTACGAAGGCAAGTGCAACCTTTGCATTCATTTCAAAAGGCCTAGAATACAAGAGCAGAGATAAACTGCTGGGGATTGTGTAAGTCTCTGGTCAGATTGCATTTGGAATAATGTGAGCTGTTTTAGGCCTCATAGCTAAGGAGGATTGTAGTGGCATTAAAGGAGGTCTAGGGAAGGTTTACAAGAATCAACCTGGGATGAAGGGCTTGTCATATGGGGAGAGGTTGAGGATGCTGGATCTGTACTCAATGGAGTTTAAAAGGATTTGGAGGAAGGAACTGATTGAAACTTAGAGAATACTCAGAGGCCTGTATAGAGTGGACATGGAGAGGATGTTTCCACTAGTAGGAGAGACCAGGACCTGAGGACACAGCCTCAGAGCAAAGGGATGATCCTTTAGAACTGAGATGAAGAGTGGTGTAAGAAGCAAGTGGTAGACTGAACTGGGAAATACCACAACCAATGGATCAGATGTGAGCTCTGCAGAGAGTGGGGAACGCAATGTCTCAAAGGGCCTTGAAGGTCAAGTCAAGGGTTACAGGGACAAAGCAGGTGAATGGACTTGAGAAACATCAGCCATGATCGAATGATGATGCAGACTCTATGGAACAAATGGCTTAATTCTATTCTTATGTCTTTTAGTTTTATGATCACTCCACTTTCAGTCTTTTGCACCAATTTGCTGGCCTCACCCATTATTGAGGATGGGGATATTTGTGGAGCACCCTCCTCTATTTCATTGCTTAATTCTCAACCATCATTGATGACTGGATGTGGCTGCAGAGCTCATATCTGATCCATTGGTGGTATTGCTCAGCTCAGTCTACCACTTGCTGCTTACACTGTTTGGCACTCAAGCAGTCCTGCATTGTAGCTGCTCCAGGTTGGCACGTCATTTTTAGGTATGACTGATGCTGCTCCTGACATGGCCTCCTGTATTCTTCATTACCAGGGTGGATACCTTGATGGTAATGGTGAGTGAGGGCAGTGTGACAGACCAAAGGCTGCAGATTATGTTGGAGCTGCTGCTGATGGCCTACAGCAGATCATGCTGAGCAGTTTTGAGCTGTGAAATTTGTTTGAAGTCTATTCTGTTTAGCATGATGCCACATGAAAGGATGCAGGACATTCTCAATGTTGACATGAAACTTTGACTCCACAAAGACTCTACCACGGTCAGTCTTCCTGATACTGTCATGAACAGATCCCTCTGTAGGATAGATTTGGTGAGGATGAGATCATGCATGTTTTTCCATCTTGTTGGCTCCCTCACCATCTTCCACAGATCCATTGCAACTGGAGTGTCATATCAGACTTGACTAGAACAATCAGTGGTTCTCCTGCTGAGCAGTCTTGGTGATAGACATTGATGTATGCTACCCAATGCACCTTTGCCACACTCTTCCAAGTAGTGTTCAACATGAAGGAGCACTGAATAATCAGGTGGGTGGTATGTGATAATCAGCAGGAGGTTTCTTTGCCTATGTTTGACCTGGTGCCATGAGACTTTGTGGTGTTCCAAGTCAATGTTGAGGACTCCTAAGACAAGTCCCTCTCACCTGTTAGCCTTGTGTCCCCAGCACTGTTGGATCTATGGTACTGTTGGGACAGGTCATTCACAGGAAAGATCATGGTGTTACCTGGGACATAGTCTGTAAAGTATAATTCTACAAGTATAATTACATCAGGCTGTTGCATGACTGGGAGGCAACTGTCCAAATTTTGGCACTAGCAAATATTAGTAAGAAGGACTTTGCAGGTCAACAGAGCTGTGTTTGTCATTGTCATCTCCGGAACCTTTGTCAGTACCAGGTTATTTTCTTATAGTTTATTTGCAGTTCCTAGTCCTGTTCTTCAAAAGGTGGAAACATATTCTCCACATTTGTCTGAATACATCTCTTCACAACTTTTAACAACATGTTACCCTGAATTTCCTTTTAAGAGAAGAGCACATTGTTTTTCAGATTTCAGCACAACCTGTCTTTAGTATCAAAAATTGAGAAGCACAATCCTTGATAAGTTCAATAAAGGTGATATGGGGGTGGGAAGGAAGGACCTGTTGACAGTGTAAAAGTCCTGGTAGGATGTGAAGTCCTTTCCTCTGATGTTGACTTGTGTTTCCACTGACCTGCTGCGGTTACAGATGGATACAAGATCCTTCCTCAAAGATGATAAATGTGAGGTGTTACATTTTGGTAGGGCAAATCAGGGCAGGAAATACTCCTGGGGAGTATTTCTGAACAAAGAGAACTTGGGGTGCTGTTTCACAGTTCCTTGAAATTAGTGTCACAGGAAGATAGAATAGTGAAGAAGGTGTTTTGTACACTTGCTTCATCAGTCAGTGAATAGAGTATAGGAATTGGGATGTCATGTTGTGGCTGTACATGACATTGGTTATGCCTCTTTTGAAATACTACATTCAATTCTGATCTCCCTGCTATAGGAAAGATGTTGTAAACTTGAAAGGGTTCAGAAAAGACTTACAATGATGTTACCAGGGTTGGAGGGTTTGAGCTATCGGGAGAGGCTGAATAGGCTGGGGGCTGTTTTCCCTGGAGCGTCAGAGGCTGAGGGGTGACCTTGGATAGGATAAATAGACAGACAGAGTATTTTGCCTGGGATGGGAGTAATCCAAAACTAAAGGGCTTAGGTTTAAGGTGAGAGCGAAGACTTAAAAGGGACCTAAGGGGCAACTTTTTCACACAGAAGATGGTGCGTGTGTGGAATTAGCTGCCAGAGGAAGTGGTGGAGGATGGTACAATTGCAACATTTAAAAGGTATTTGGATGGGTATATAAATAGCAAGGATTTAGAGGGAGTTGAGATTGTGTTGCTGGAAAAGCACAGCAGGTCAGGCAGCATCCGAGGAGCAGGAAAATCAATGTTTCGGGTAGGAGCACTTCATCAGGCTCTGACCTGAAATGTCGATCTTCCTGCTCCTCAGATGCTACCTGACCTGCTGTGCTTTTCCAGCAACATGATCTTAACTCTGATCTTCAGCATCTGCAGACCTCTCTGTCTCCCAGGATTTAGAGGGATATGAGCCCAATGGTGGCAAAGAGGACGAGATTAGGTCGGGATATCTGGTCAGCATGGATGAGTTGGACCGAATGGTCTGTTTCTGTGCTTTACATCTCTATTACTCTGTGTTGCTGTTCGGTACAACTGGAATTTCCATAAGGCTGGAAGGAGCCCGAGATAGGATTTCATCGTGTTGAGAATCAACATGAACCTACGCATCAGCATACACCAGTAAAAAAGTGGCCAGATGCCTAACGGGACATTTTGTGCTTGGTTTCCTGTTCCAAATTCCTGCAAATGTAGTCCATACTCCCCAAGTTGCTCTATGTTTTTGGGTTAATGTGGACTTGTTCATTGTCAATTATTTTTACTGTTTCCGTCGCCAAATCTTTACTATCATCCTTCTTTTAAACAGCTTCTCTCTGATTCAGGCCTCTGCAATTGCTACAAAACTTTTCCCTCAATTTGGCAAATACTTCTTTCAATTTTAATCCTGGTGAAAATCATGCCTGAAATGTTACCCTGTCCTTTCTTTTTGTGGACGTTGATTGTTCCATGTATACTTTTAGCATCTTCTTTAGTTGCCAAAATCTGCCTTCCCAGGGTGATGAAAGAAAATTAGCTTGTATGCCTACTCCTCGTCACTATCCAATGGCCTCTCCTGCAGTGTGTATGTGTGGACTTTGGATGAGTCTAATTGAGTCAGCAAGTTCACACATAAAAAGTGATCACTGGGGTGAGGGCTTAGAATGCAGCCACAATGCATTCAACCGAAACCGGGTAACTTTCAGCAGAACACAAGCTTATGGGTGAATACTTTGTTATTCAGTAATAACAAGAATTTAATTTAATGCTTTAACATTGACAAAAATGCCAAGCTGCTTCACAGGAACATTACTAAACAGGCAAATATTTTGAATAGGAGAGAAATTCTAACATGCTGTGTTCTGCACATGTCTGGCATGTGTAAACATTACAAAAACAGATACATTAACACACCTTTAGCAGCTAGATGACTGTCCCTTGCAAACCACAACTGAGCTAAAAGGAACCGGGACTGAAAGCAGTTATTGCCCAATGGCACACACTTAACGTAAGTTGCATGACTTTGTACAGGGTTGTCCTTTCATTCATGGTGACTTTGAAAAACATTTTGGAAACATCTAATCATTGCTTCCTTTCTACAGACCTATTTAAAACCCATTACATTTTCAAAGGTGTTTTCTATTTGCTGACCTTACTGCTGTCTCTCTCCTTTTACTCCGGTCCAAAATTAATTGAGCCAAAAAATTCTCCTCATTCCTTAGTGACTTTATGATGAGGTTTTTTCGATGAGATGGACTGATGTCTGCAGCATGATTGCTAATTGCATTTTAATTATGCTGTGGTCAACCCTGATGAAGTTCGGAAAGCCGAACGTAGTTCACAAGAAGTCACAAGCTTCTCAAAGGGCGGGCTGCAGAACCTCCAATGCTCTGTCAAACAAGCCTATTAGAGTGACGCACTCAATAGTGAGTCTGCTGGAAACAGGATCAACTGAGACTTTCTCAAGGGGTCATCATTTGACAAGGAAGAATGTGCAGAGCTACAGGAAAGATTGCTCCTTCAGAGGGCCAGAAGACATGAGTGAAGTGCTTTCTTCTGTACTGGAACCATTCCATGATTCTCCAATTTGATTCTCTATGTCATTACATGGTCATGTTGAGATGTTACAAACTAGTTCAAAACATTATTCTGTCAGAAAGGAAACTGGTCACAGCTCTCTGCACAATATTATTAATAGCAGATCAGGCCAATACTTAGCTGCACTTCCCACTGCCTTAATCTCATTACCTTTTAATCACTTTTCATATTTGCTGTGTAGTTGTGCCAAAGTCCCTGGTATACAAGAACGTCCTGAAAGCTGCATGATGAAATAAGATGTTAAATATGTGCTCAGTGAAGTAAAACTTTAATTAAATGGCAGGGAAGATGCTGATAGGCTTCAATTTAGACTGAGAATATTCTGCTCATCAAAGTGAGGAATATGAATCCTGGGGAATGGAACATTTCCCATTTATGTATCTTTAAGGCCTTTTATTAAAATGAAACATCCTCAACGCTACAGCAAAAGAACCCAGCCCCCAACTCTGAATCATTTGCTCCTGTACAATCAATCCATTTTCTACCCTGGCTGTCAAATGGTCCCTTTTTCCTGTCATTTCCAAGGTGAGTGAGTTCAAGTTGGGTAATCTTGGTTCAAGCCCACATAGAGCTGGAGAATGAAAATGCCTCTGTTATGTCAGTTTAAGTGAAGTGTTGTACTTTGCATGAGACAAATAGTAGGAATGACAAACTGCTGTAAATGTAACACTGTAAGGAGCTGGAACTAATAATGATTGGAAAACTGTGTTGATCCTTCAATTCTGCCTGGTATCTTGTTGGATCATAGAATTCCTATAGTGTGTAAGCAGGTCATTCAGCCAACTGGTCCACACCCAACCCTCTGAAGAGTATCGCACCCAGATTCACCACAACTCCCCCAACTTAATCCCAGCAATCCCAGATTTCCCATGGTTAATCCAACTGGCCTGCACCTTCCTGGACACTAAGGGCAATCAATCTAATCTGCACATTTTTGGACTGCAGGGCACCTGATGGAAATCTATGCAGAGACACAAGGAGAATGTGCAAACCCCACACAGACAATCGCTCAAGGGTGGAATTGAACCTGGGTCCCTGGTGCTGTAAGGCAGCAGTGCTAACCACTTAGCTACTATGTTACCAAAAAGCTAGATTGTTCAGATCAGTTCAGATTGAATCACTCCTCTCCTGACCTAGCCGGGTGTGTCTTCGTACCAATTACAGAAGAGAAATAAACTCAAAGCACCCAGAACTAAAATTAGCCCCAATTCTGTGCCTCATCTAATTTCCTCACTGCATCTAATTTTGGGTTAAAGAACCAGGTAGGAAATGGAAAAATAGAATGCGGTCCATTTGTATTAAATGAAAATTCCTACCATTTGTTGATTAAAAGCTTTCCTAAAACAGTCCTTGACATAAATAAAACAAAACACACATGTTCCTTTAGTTATATAAAGAATTGCAGTTACTGCAAGCATTTTTGTATTATATAGTGACATTACTTTAATTGATTTTATTTACATAGAGCTGACACTAATAGTTGCTAAATGATTATACACATGTGCAGTGACCCATTGCTGTCTGTGGAAAATAATTTTCGAGATTTTCTGCGGTCACTCCCAGTCCCCATCCTCCCTATTAGACTGTCAGGGCCAAGTTCAGTGTTAGTAGTTCTGGGGTACCATGGATTCTCAAATGAAATACTGCTACCCTGAGATTCAGTGTGTGGGTCTAGCCAAACAGACGTTCACTGTGCCATATAAACTCAGCCTATTAATTATCAATGTAGTCAAAGAAAATTCAATTTATATCTCAGCTTAATTCGCTTAATATCATGCAATTTGATAGAACAACTCCTTGTAATGATATCTAATTACTGACATAAAACTCTACATGCTATCCTGTTTAATTCCCTTAATATTACACTCTAAATATGGGAATGAGCTGTAACCTAGCAGATAGTTTATTGAGGCTTCCTTACCACGGAGTGTGACCTGGAATGGAACACAGAAGTAGGCTGGTTTATCACAATTGCATATCCTGTTGGTGAGACCACATTTGGAGTTCTGTGCACTGTTTTGTTGTCTTTCTTTAAGAAAGAATGTAAATGGGCCAGAAGCAATTCAGGAGGTTCACCCAATGGATATTTGGAAAGAGGGAGTGGTTATCTTAAGAGGGAAGGTTGGACATGTATCATTGGGATTTAGAAGACTGAGAATGTCTCTTACTGAGATATGTAAGGTCTTGAGAGGCTCTGGGGCAGTTTGGGGTGGCCTAGTGGTTAGCATTGCTGTCACACAGCACCCCCAGAATCCTGGGTTCAATTCCACCGTCAGGTGACTATCTGTGTGGAGTTTGCACATTCTCCCTCAGTCTGCATGGATTTCCTCCAGGTATTCTGGTTTCCTCCCACTGTCTGATGGATTGTCCAGGGATGTGCAGACTAGGTAGATTAGTCATTCGAAATGCAGGGTTATGGTGACAGACTACAGAGTTAAGTCTGGGTGGGGAGCTCTTTGGAAGGTCAGTGTAGACTTGATGGGCCAATTGGCGTGATTCCACACTATAGAGATTCTATGATTTGACCAGACCATAAGAAATAGGAACAGGAGTTGCAGTTTGCTTTTCCCCATAGCCCTTGATTCCCTGCTAATCAGGAATTTATCTATCTCAAGCTTTGATACACACAAAGACACTGCCCTGACAGCTTTCTATGGCAAGGAGTTCCAAAGACTCACAACTCTCTGAGAGAAGAATTTCCACCTCATCACAGTCTTAAATTGGTGCCCCTTTATTCTGAGACTATGTCACATGGTTCTAGACTCTCCCAGGAGGGGAAACGTCCTCTCAGCATTTGCCCAGTCAAGCTTCTTAAGAATCCTGTATGCTTCAATGAGATCACCTCTCATTCTTCTAAATATCAATTAGTAGAGTCCCAACATGTTGAGACTTTGTTCATAAAGATGATCTCTTCATGTCGGGCAAGGTGCATGCTGAAATGATGATTCCCTTGTAGCTGAGAATGAAACTAGGGGGCAAAGCTTAAAAATAAGGGGCTTCCATTTCAGGTGGTGATAAGGAGAGATAGCGTCATAGAGACACAGAGATGTACAGCACGGAAACAGACCCTTCGGTCCAACTCGTCTATGCCGATCAGATATTCCAACCCAATCTCATCCCACCTGCTAGCACCGGGCCCATATCCCTCTAAACCCTTCCTATTCATATACCCATCCAGATGCCTTTTAAATGTTGCAATTATACTAACCTCCACTGCTTCTGCTGAAAGCTCATTCTATACACGTACCACCCTCTGCATGAAAAAGTTGCCCCTTAGGTCTCTGGGTCAGATCCTGGGGATTTATCCACTTTTATGCATTTCAAGATATCCAGCACTTCCTCCTCTGTAATATGAACATTTTTCAAGATGTCACCATCTATTTCCCTTCATTCTATATCTTCCATGTCCTTTTCCACAGTAAACACTGATGCACAATATTCGTTTAGTATCTCATGCATCTCCCGTGGCTCCACACAAAGGCCGCCTTGCTGATCTCTGAGGGGCCCTATTCTCTCCCTGGTTCCCCTTTTGTCCTTAATATATTTGTAAAACTCTTTGGATTCTCCTTAACTCTATTTGCCAAAGCTATCTCATGTCCCCTTTTTGCCCTCCTGATTTCTCTTTTAAGTATACGCCTACTGCCTTTATACTCTTCTAAGGATTCGCTCGAGATGTTTTCTTTCAGGATTTGGATCACCTTTCCCAGAAAGTGCTGGATGTAGGATTATATATTTCTTAAAGCAAAGGTAGACAGATTCTTTATTAACAAGGAAGTCAAAGGTTATAGGGGATAGGCAGGAATGTGGAGTTGAGGCCACAACTAAAGCATTTATTTGGCCCACTCCTGCCTCTAATCTGTGTGTGTGTCTGTTCACATGCACTGGTTTTGTATATTGTCCCAATGCCACCTCTTGCATGCAGACGTAAATATCTTGGGGAGGCAAACGGGATTGGTCCCAACCAAAAGCTTAATCCAATCGAGGAAAAGATACAAATAACTGTCTGGCCTGAAAGAGAGCTAACAAACCCTAGAAGCCAATGGAACTGGTTGATTGAACTAATCATCAAGAAGCCGCATTGTGTAACAGCTTGCATTTAAAATTTTAATCAATGCTTACATGCGATCTGGGAAGGCCAACATTTATTGACCATCCTGAATTGAACAGCTGACCCCCATGTGGGGTAATCATATTCACAATGTTGTTGGGTAGTGCGTTCCAGGTTTGTTAGCCAGTGCCAGTGAAGGAACGGTGATGTTCCGGGTCAGGGTGGTATGTGCATTGCAGGTGCTTCCAGGTAGTAGAGGACGTGGGTTTAGAAGGTGCTGCCCTGCTGACTTGTTTTACTGTATCTTATAGATGGCACACAGAGATGCCACTCTCTTCTGGTGGAGGAAGTGAATGCTTGGGAAGATAGACAAGGCACATATCAAGGAACACTTATTCCTGGAAGTCTTGAGCTTCTTGACTGTTATTGGAGCTGCATTCAAATTAGAAACTGGACATTATTGCATTATACTCTCACTTTGTCTTATGATGGTGAGTCACTCAATGCTAAATATTGAGCTAGGTTAAAAACAAGGACTGCAGATGCTGGAAACCAGAGTCCAGATTAGAATAGTGCTGGAAAAGCACAGCAGGTCAGGCAGCATCCGAGGAGCAGGAAAATCGACTTTTTGGGCAAAAGCCCTTCATCAGGAACAAATATTGAGCTTCTGACCTGTGCCAGTCGCCACTGTATATTGATGTGGGTGGGTCCAGTTAAGTTGCTGGTTAAACCAGAATCTTTCTATGATTGCACAATTTTGTCCAGTACTTTTAATAGTAAATGGATTTATGCCTTGCCTATCACAATTTTGAATTTCTTTACTACCATGGTGTTTAAATCTTTTAATGTAATTGTCTTGTCAATACCATACCTATAATATCACACAGATTAATAACCCACTGCCGCTGTTTAATCTCTTCAATGTTACAATAATTAGTTCCTTCAGTACACTGTTAAATCTCCTTAATGCCTGTTTAACATTTTTAATATCATACTGTTTAATCAGCTCAAAACCATGCCTGTGTAATTAATACATCTTTTAAAATCATCATTTACAAATGCAATAAAAATTGTCTTATTCTGTTCACTTATTTCATTTCCTGAATGATATACAGCTCAACATCATGGTTCCAATGCTATCAAAAGAAAGGGAGAAAATAAAATCCTGGTTATTCTTGGTAGCATTTATTTGTGATATTGTAGATATGATATGAAAATGCATTCTAATGCATTTATATACTGATTTGGGAACTTCTTGTTCTTTGTGGTGAACAATTCCGCAAATGTTAGGGAAAGAAGTGCCAGTCGAAACCTAATTTCAATGTAGCATGATGCAAATGGTTAGGACAAGCTCTTTCACCCCAGGAGTCAATGGTTCAAATTATTCAAATTGAAAGTCCCTTCTTACTACTTGACGACAAAGGAATTTTGTGTGACTCAAATTGAACTCTTTGTTCTTTATGATTGGGAGGCCCACAGTGCAAAACTGTTCCCAATTTGACACTAGCTGTTATGAATTTGTCAACCTTATTTAAGGAGGTCCCAAAATGACATATATGGAAATGAGAAAATGCCATGTTGGCGCAGTTTGGGCCAATGTTCTGAAATAAAATGTGAGGCTCATTGTTGAAGCAGATTAATGACAGCCTTATTCCAACTCATGCCACACCTGACCTGCGAATGTTTGATGCTGACAGGGTGCATTCCACGGTACTGACACATTGATGAGGGCAAACTCAACACAAAATTAATATCACATTCAACCATACTGCTAATTGCATGAAACAACAAAAACATAACAATGTTATGGATTAAACTGGCACAAGAGAGGAATGATGTTCACCAAATTATGCTGCTTTTTAGGAGAGGTTAATTTACAATCATGAAAACAGAATGGTGTGAGTTTATAGACTCCATTGACAATTAAAAACCATGCTTAATATTTAACTTAGAGAGCCATGTATGGAATCATAGAATCACAGAATCATACAATACAGAAAATTCCATTTGACCCATCAAGTCTGTACCACCAAAATCATAGAATCATGGAGTCATATGGCACAGAAACAGACCCTTTAGTCCAACCAGTCATTGCTGAACATAATTCCAAACTAAACTAGTCCCACCTGCCTGGCCCTGGCCCATATACCTTTCCCATTCACGTACTTATCTAAGTGTCTTTTACATGTTGTAACTGTGCCCGCATCCATCACTTCCTTGGGAGGTTCATTCCACATGCAAACCACCCTCTGTAAAAAAAAATTGCTCACGTGTCTTTTTTAAATCTCTCCCCTCTCACCTTAAAAATATACCTCCAATTCTTAAAATGTCCCCATCCCAGGAAAAAGGCACCTATCATTAACCCTATATATATACCCCTCATGATTTTATAAACCTCTATAAGGTCATCTCTCAACTTCCTACACTCCAGTGAAAAAAAGTCCTGGCCTGTCCAGCCTTTCTCGATAACTCAAACCTTCCATACCCTGCAACATCCTGGTAAATGTCCTCTGAACCCTCTCTAGCTTAATAATATCCTTCCCTACAACAGGGTGACCAGAGACGGACACAACACTCCAGACTAAACCTCAGTAATGTTCTGTAAAACCTCAACATGACTTCCTAACTCCTATACTCAAAGAACTGAGCATTGAAAGCAAGCATGCTAAACACCGTCTTAACCACCCTACCGATAATTAGGTTTTCTTTGCGGTATGATTTTGCAAATGATGATTGCTCCTCTTTGAATTTTATGGACATAAAAATTTAAGGAGGAATCTTTTTTAAAATAATTATTGCCTCATTGTTGAATAAATCCTAAATTGAAATGCTAAGATATATTGCTATTAGTTTTATTTGTCATTATGGGAATAAAATCTATAAGCTAAAATAAATATACATTGAACAAAAGAATCCAGAATGGTTGCTAAGGTGTGTCTCCATGACACCTACATGACCAACCTGAATCAAAGTCCAGTGCGTCAAGTCGAGGTTCTCTGTTTTGCATGACAACAGTATGTACCCCTGGTACCAGAAGGATGTCTAGGGAGCTTGTATATCACAGGCACTAGCGGTCATTTGAACAGATGTTCGTTTCATACCTCATGCCTTCCCACCTAATGTTACCTCACCACTCCCTCACCTTCCAGGAACATTTTAAAGTTCATCTCAGTGGTTCACTGTGTCATTGGGAGGTCTATAAATATTGCAAAAAAAAGTCTAATTTTAATTTGCAAATGATGGTCACTGTTTTCAGGTCTTTACCCTCAGGGGTCTCCTACTTCCACCAAGCAGCGCCACGCTATGCCCAGGCAAGATCTTACCCCATGAATGACATGACATCCCTGGAATTGTGTGATATTATTCTGGTTTCTGATGGCACAGGGTACAATTGAATGACACATCTTAAGAGTATTTGATTGTGTTCCCAACTCCCCCTGCAGCCAAGTTCATCCCGGGAGTGGGGATGCAGGAGCTGCCAATGCATGAAATTGAATCCTTGTAGCCTCAGGGAATGGGCATGGAGGTGAGGGTTAGAGGTGGATTATTCGTGGATTTGTACAGGAAAAAAGGAGGTAGGGGTTGTGTCAACACCTTTCCTAACAGTGATCAGCATGGTGTATCAGTTGCAGTTTCCACAGAGGGGAATAGCCATTTAACAAAATTGAGTCCACCTTATTGTGAAATGTCTATTCGGTGCATTGCTGCCATTTGCTAGACCGCAAACACCCCACTCTCCGACCACCTTCTTGGTTTGGCGGCTGACAGCTCAGTCTGGAGGTGTTGGGGGGAACAGAGACAGAGCCGCCATATCCTGATGAATGATTGGCAGAGAGGAAAGGTGTTACACACATGGAGGAAACTATCCCAGCGGAGGGGTTTCCCCTCTCTCAGCTTCCTCCACCTGTATTCTGTATTTAATTCGGTGGGTCTCAGGGCAGCTCCTGCTTAACCACCCTTGCGTTTCCTAACCTGCTCCCAGCAGTGTCTACCTGTAGGATGTAGGATGGAGAGTGGAGTGGTAGCTAGTTGGGAAGCTGTTACCAGGAAGATTACATCACCGACTTGATGTTTAGTCTTGACACTGCTTGGTGATATGTTGTAGGAGGTTTGAAACCTGCAGGTAACGTTTGCAGAACTCTGCACTGCATCTTCCCTTTTTGCCAAAATCCTGAGTTGGGATGGGCAGAAACCCCAACTGATTCTTCACCTTCATGGCTTTGAAGTTGTGGGCCCTGGCCTGACAGTTATCCCTTCCTGCATTAGTGGTGCTGGAAGAGCACAGCAGTTCAGGCAGCATCCGAGGAGCAGTAAAATCAACATTTCAGGCAAAAGTCCTTATCCCTTCCAATTCACTTCTAGCTATGGTAATGATTTTGAAATTATTAATATTGAAGAATGCACGAAGCTTAAACAAATTTGATGATATCATCGAGTCTTGGGTGCAGAAATCAGGAAAATAGCTTTGGATCTTGAAGAGAACAGCCCCTCTGTTTCCTCGGTAATCTTTGTAACAATGCCCAGCTAATTAATGCAACTTGTACTTAATTGCAATCATGCAAAATAAAAACCTGCATCATGTTTAACAAGACAAGATCCTCTTCTTGTTAAGATTCCCTAGTAGTTGCTCCTCTGCCTCATTAATCAAATAGATCTGTCGACCCATTCAGGAATGAGAAATAGTGGCAGTATCCTTCAAACCACAAGCATCACGCTAGGCTAAGGTCAAATTGTGCTGGAAGGGACAAGCTGTGAAAACAAATGTTTAGATGCTTCAATTCAATATATCTCCAGAAGAGTAAAATGAATGCACTGGAATATTATTTGTGCTTTGGACAAGCTCTCTGTACATCCTCTACTTCCAATAAAAGTCAGTGAAGCAATCGCCATTATTGTCACAGTCGCATCAGGACACACGCTATAGCATAAAAGGACATCATCAAGGCTGAAACAACAAAGGAACAACAAGAACAATTTGCACTTGAAAACCCAGCAGCAAAAAAGGAATACATTTAGACTTGGATGGACACCAATTGAAGAGGAAGATTGCTCTCATGTCTGGGAGGTAAAGATATAAATTGAATCAAAACAAAGTCTTATATTTACCATGGCATCTCCAAATACTTTACCTTTTTTGAAGTGCAGTCATTGTTGTAATTTAGGGAAATGGAATCTAATTTATGCACAAGTTTCTGCATTGTTAGGACCATGTTTATTTATTTTTGTGTTTTTAACAACAGTGGAATTAAATAATAAAGAACTGTTTTAAGAACTAATGTTTTAAAGAGTAGCTGCAGTTTTGAAAACAAGTAACTTGATATCCACACAGACATGGTAAAACAACTGTTTGAACAAGCAGTAATTAAAGTTTAGATGGCAGGTGATCGAGCTGAGGGTGTGCTGCTCTTCCTATCAACATGGGCTGTGGACTAGTCAAAGTTATTAATGACAGGGTTAAAAATCACACAACACCAGGTTATAGTCCAACAGGTTTAATTGGAAGCACACTAGCTTTCGGAGCGACGTTCCTTCATCAGGTGATTGTGGAGGGCTCGATCGTAACACAGAATTTATAGCAAAAATTTGCAGTGTGATGTAACTGAAATTATACATTGAAAAGTTGATTGTCTGTTAAGTCTTTCATCTGTTAGAATACAGTGATAGTTTAACTTCTTTCATGTGTAACTCACAAAACCCTTTCTTTTAAAGTTGCATTCTCGGGTTAGCTGTTAACAATGGTGATAGCTAGACAATATGTTGAAGGTGTTAGCCCCCTGTGTTCTCTGTCTATGACCTGATGTTTAGATTGATTCTAATCTAAAAAGTGAGATAACAGAGTTTTACATATTAATCTCCATCAATAATCTATTTTACATCTCCACCAATAATCTATTTTTCCTATTTATTTTCTGTGTGTGTACATGTAAGGGGATGCGTATAAAGTGATTAGAGTTTTAATTGGTGATGTGATATGCCAGTGGTTTACCTATAGCTATAATCTAATTCCATATAATAATTAATAATTCTTCTTTACTATGGAAACCTGGTCTGTTGCTTTCTTTCAACCTTGATCTGAAAGCAAGGGCTGTATGTACTTTAAAAAAGCTTTACATTTGGTCCAACTGCATACCCTTGATTTATTGGGTGCTACTCCAGTGAATTTTATCAGCAACACCATTGTGATAATCTATTTTGGTAATGTTGATTGAGCAATAAATATTAGTCTGCATTCTGGGGTGAATTCTCCGATTATAGATATCATGGGATTTTATTTAGTTCCATTGAAGAAGGCAGATGGGTTCTCAGTTTAACATCCTATCCAATGGACATTGCTTCCAGCCTTGCAGGACTTAATCACTAGCGCACAAGAATGTCAGCTTAGTCTTGCCACACTCCTCTCTGAAGTGGGACTTGAACCCGTAACTTGCCAGATATGGAGGCAGGAGTGGCACCAACTGAAGCACTACCACCTGACACTCATTAGGTGCCACTGTTGTAACCAGTGCTCGTTGAGTTTCCTGATTTGTTATGGTTCCAGAAGGAATAGCTCAAATCATTAAGTTCCTGTATGTGGACAGAAGAACCAAATCTCCTTCTCCAACTCTCCTTCTTTATTCACCCACTCCCTTGATTGGTTGCAACAAGGTTAATTTGAAAGTAGATCCCTTTCCTTGAGGATTCAAATTGACAAATTTTAAAACCAACCAATTTTACCAGACTTCGGGGGTTTAGTAAAAGAATGAGTTTATTAGTTCCTAAATGCAAGAATAAATAATAATGTGATGCACTTATGCATAGATCAGAAATAAGAAGAGTACAAAGAAGATAAAAGTAAAAATAAATACAGATCAGTCTCTGAGTGTTTTATAAAGAGTTATTGGAACGTTATTGCGGTTACATTGGATGGTAATGGTAGCACTGACATTGATAATTAAGCAGTTATTTTCAAGATTCTTGCTGCTTGCAGGTTGATTGAAATTCTTTTGTCATGGTTCCTTTTGATGTTGTTAGGTGGCAGTAATCCAACACGAGAGTTTCTTTTCTTGTTTTACCTGCAAAGCAAGGGTGTTTATTGGCTGTTCTCAAACTGTTACTTCACAACCCACTAGTCCACACATGAGGAGATCAGGTCACTAACACACACACAGGCAAATGGTTGCAACTAGTTTCTAACAATTTTCTTTGCAAGGGTAAAACTTAAATAGAAGATGGCTTTATACAGAAACAGGGATAGTGGGGGTATGTTAGACTCTAGTATCTCTATCTTTTTAGTCTTCCTGTTTGATGCTTCCTGGATTTTCTACAGGATTGACCCCATGGGTTCACACTGAACTCTGCTTGGCAACCACTAAATTTATGTCCATAGTCAACTTTGGCTGGAGCAGTCCTTTTTGAATAAGCACGTTGGAATTAAAAGTTCAGTGTGTTTGTAAGTCAGAGTTCAGATCCGACATCAAGTCAACATATGCTTGGCCATAAAATAACTGGAATGTGTGAGGAAGGGAGGTCTGAGGAATAAAAGGGGTTCCAGGGTTTTGAGGTCAGTGAAAGAATGAGTAAAAGTCAGTTTGTTCTTTGTTGTTTGCTTTTGCGAGAAGAAATCAGCTCTGCTACACATTAATGGAATGGAATGAGTCACATTGACACATTCACTGGGATGGCAGGGAAGAAGAGGAGAAACGAGTAAGGCAGGGAATTTGAAATCTCAGAGGAATGAGAGAAATGTTTAGGGTAGAATCCATAAATCAAGAGACAAAAGTTCTGATGCAGAAGAATGCTGGAGGTTATAAGTGAGATACAAATTCCGCTCCAAACAACAAAATTCTCTTGGATCCAGTCTATGCATGTGCATCAACAAGGCTGGGCTTTTGTCTAGTTACTTTCTTTGGAATGCAGTTTAAACGTTTTTTAGTGTTTAGATCATACATCAGAACAATAGAGAGTCAACAACAGGCACATTACATCTCAGTGATTAATATACATGGAGTATATTAAACAGAAATTTCTCCTTACACCTACATGTCTGATCTCATTAACAGGCGAACAGAATTATGATTAGATTACTTACAGTGTGGAAACAGGCCCTTCGGCCCAACAAGTCCACACCGACCCGCCGAAGCGCAACCCACCCATACCCCTACCTTTACCCCTTTAACCTAACACTACGGGCAATTCAGCATGGCCAATTCACCTGACCCGCACATCTTTGGACTGTGGGAGGAAACCGGAGCACCCGGAGGAAACCCACGCAACAGACCCATGCAACTTCCCAGAGCTCAAATCTCATTAACTTGTGATGACTTTTCATACTAGCTGCAGCGTTGTGGCAGGGTCCATTATTTACTGCATATAATGACGAACATCCTGAAACCTGTCTAATTGAGGAACGAGTGCTCAGGGTGAAGTAAAATGTAAACTGAGTGACAAGGAGGGGTTCTTTGCATTGCCACCATTGATTGGACCTTCTGGAAATCTCCAATTGCAAATGGCTATTGAAGCTTGAATCTAGTCTCCCAGCACTTTTTTTTTTCATCCAATCATGGATGTGAGCATTGCTGGTTAGAACAGCATTTAATGCCCCTATTAATTGCCATAGGTACAGTTAAGAGGCAAACACATTGCTGTGAGTCTGGAGTCACATGTAGACCAGCCCTATAAAGGATGGCAGATTTGTGATCCTCAAGGATATGAATGAACAAGTTTCTTTTCCACAACAATTAACAGTGGTTATATGATTGCCAACATGGTAGCTTTTTATTCCAGAATTAAAATGTGACCATCTGTTAGGGTTGGATCCGAATGCATGGCACCATGGGACTCTGGATTGTTAGTCCAATCACCATTGCATCGCTACCTCTTGTTTTTAAAATTTATTGTTAAGAAATTCCCTTTGCTACTTTAAGAAATAATATGGACAAAAGAGGGGAGGTGAGAATGAGTGCCCTTGCCATCAAGGTTACATTTGATCGAGAGGCATCAAGGAACCCAAGCAAAAGTAGAGTCAATTGGAATTGGAAGTGGGTAGGGGTAGTTTCTGCAGGTTGTAGTTATGGAGAAAGTGAGGACTGCAGACGCTGGAGATCAGAGCTGAAAATGTGTTGCTGGAAAGGCGCAGCAGGTCAGGCAACATCCAAGGAGCAGGAGAATCAACATTTCAGGCATGAGCCCTTCTTCAGGAATGAGGAAAATGTGCCAAGCAGGCTAAGATAAAAGGTAGGGAGGAGGGACTTGGGGGAGGGGCGTTGGAAATGCGATAGGTGGAAGGAGGTTAAGGTGAGGATGATAAGGTGAGGGTGATAGGCTGGAGTGGGGGTGGGGGCGGAGAGATCAGGAAGAAGATTGCAGATCTGACCTCTCCGCCCCACCCCCACTCCGGCCTATCACCCTCACCTTATCACCCTCACCTTAACCTCCTTCCACCTATTGCATTTCCAACACCCCTCCCCCAAGTCCCTCCTCCCTACCTTTTATCTTAGCCTGCTTGACACACTTTCCTCATTCCTGAAGAAGGGCTCATGCCCGAAACGTCGATTCTCCTGCTCCTTGAATGCTGCCTGACCTGCTGCGCTTTTCCAGCAACACATTTTCAGCTGGTTGTAGTCATACCTGGCACAAAAGATGGTGGTTTGGCTATTATAGGTCTGTCATCTCAACTATAAGACATCTCTGTAAGAATTCTTCTGATTAGTGTCCAAGTGGAATCATCCCCAGCTACTTCATCAATGACCTTCTCCCTTCTTCAGGTCAGAACTAGAGACGTTTGCCAATGATTGAACATAGAACATAGAACATGGAACAGTACAGCACAGTACAGGTCCTTTGGACCTCAATGTTGTGCCGATTCCTTTATCCTACTCTAAGATTAAACTAACCTACATACCCTTCATGTTACTAACATCCACGTGCCTATCCACCAGTCGCTTAAATGTCCCTTATGTATCTGACAAATGTATGTTCCTAATGTATCTAACTAATGTACCCCTAGTAATCAACAACATTTGCAACTCCTCAGATATTGAGGCAGTCTGTGACCAAATGCAGCAAGATCTAGAAAATATGGGCTGACAAGTGGTAAGAACATAAGAACATAAGAACTAGGAGCAGGAGTAGGCTGTCTGGCCCTTTGAACCTGTTCTGCCCTCCAATAAGATCATGGCTGACCTTTTCATGGCCTCAGCTCCACTCACCCATCCTCTCACTGTAACCCTTAATCCCTTTATTGTTAAAAAAAATGTTTACTGAAATAGCATCAACTACTTCATTGGGCAGGGAATTCTATAGATTTTCAACCCTCAGGATGAAGAAGTTCCTTCTCAATTCAGTCCTAAATCTGCTCCCCCTAATTTTGAGGCTATGCCCTCTTGTCCTGATTTCACCTGCCAGTGGAAACATCCTCTCTACTTCTGTCTTATCTATTCCCTTCATAATTGTCTATGTATCTACAATATCCCTCCTCATTCTCCTAAATTCTAATGAATATAATCCCCGTCTACTCACTCTATCCTCATAAGCCAACCCCCTCAACTGGGGAATCAATCGAGTGAACCTCCTCTACACCCCCTCCAGTGCCAGTACATCCTTTGTCAAGTAAGGAGACCAAAACTGCACACAGTACTCCAGGTGTAGTCTCACCAACACCCCCTGTACAGCTGTAACATAATCTCCCTGCTTTTAAACTCAATCTCTTTAGCATTGAAGGACCAAAACTCCATTTGTCTTCCTAATTACTTGCTGAACCTGCAGACCAACCTTCTGTGATTTATGTACAAGGAGACCCACGTCCCTCTGCATAGCAGCATGCTGCAACTTTTTACCATTTAAGTAATAATCCTTTTTACTGTTACTCTGACCAAAATGGATGACTTTGCACTTATTAACATTGTATTCCATCTGCCAGACCTTTGCCCACTCACTAAAAGTATCTATGTTCCTCTGCAAAGTTTCACATTCCTCTGCACACTTTGCTCTGCTACTCATCTTCGTGTCATCTGCAAACTTTGACACCCTAAACATGGTCCCCAACTCCAAATCATCTATAAAATTGTGAATAATTACGGTCAGACCGATCCCTGAGGCACACCACTAGTTATTGATTGCCAACCAGAATAGCACCCATTTATCTCCACTCTTTGCTTCCTGTTAGTCAACCAATCCTCTATCCATGCTAATACTTCACCCATAACGCCATGTATCATTATCTTATGCAGCAGCCTCTTGTGCGGCACCTTGTTGAAGGCCTTTTGGAAATCCAGATGCATCACATCCACTAGGGTCCCCATTGTCCACCTTAGTTGTAATGTCTTCATAGAATTCCAAAAGATTTGGTAAGCATAACATGCCTTTCATGAACCCATGCTGCGTCTGCCCAAAAGGGCAATTTCTATCTAGATGTCCTGCTATTTCTTCCTTGATAATTGACTCTAGCATCTTCTCCACTACAAAGGTTAAGCTCACTGGTCTATAATTCCCCATCTTTTGTCTAACTCCCATTTTGAACAATGGCATCACACTTGCTGTTTTCCAATCTTTTGGAACTGCCCTAGAGTCCAGCGAATTTTGGAAAATTACAAGTGCACTTGCTATTTCTCCTGCCATCTCTTTTAGGATCCTGGGATGCATTCCACCAGGGCCAGGAGACTTATTTATCCTTAGCTCCATTAGCTTACCCAACACTAGCTCTTCCGTAATAACAATTGTTACCAGGTCCTAACCTACCTTCGTCTCTTTGTCACTTATTGGAATGTAATTAGTATCCTCCACTGTGAAGACCGATGCAAAGTACCTGTTCAATACCTCAGCCATTTCATCATATCCCATAACTAACTGCCCCTTCTCATCCTCTAAAGGATTAACATCTACCAGAGCCACTCTTTTTTGTTTTATATATTTATAGAAATGTTTGCTATCTGTCTTTATATTCTGTGCTAGTTTTTTTCTCATACTCTATCGTACTTTTCTATATAGCTCTTTTTTGTGGTTTTCTGTTGACCTTTAATGTTTTCCAATTTTCTAGTTTCCTACTGGTCTTGGCCATATTGTATTCCTTCGCTTTCACTTTGACAGCCTCCTTTATTTCTTTAGACACTCATGGCAGATTACCCCTTTTCTGACAGTCCTTCCTTTTCACTGGAATATACTTTGGCTGAGCACTTTGAAAAAATTGCTTTGAAAGTCCTCCACTGCTTGTTAACTGTCCCACCATAAAATCTTTGTTTCCAGTCTACTTTAGCCAAGTCCTCCCTCATTCGATTGTGGTCTCCCCTGTTCAAGCTCAGGACCTGGTATTGGATTTTATCTTCACACTCTCCATTTGTAATCTAAATTCAACCATACTGTGGTTGCTCCTTCCAAGAGGATCTTTAACAATGACATCATTAATTATTCCTGTCTCATTACACAGGACCAGATCTAAGATAGATTGCTCCCTCAGCGGTTCCTTGACATACTGTTCAAGAAAACTATTACGGATACACTCAACAGACATCTCCTCAAGGCTACCCTGACCGAGGTGGTTTGACCAATCGACATGTGGATTAAAATCCCCCATAATAATTGCCGTTCCATTTTTACAGATATTAGTTATTTCTTTGTTTATTGCCCTCCCCAATATGATGTTATTATTTGGTGGCTTATAGACGACGCCTATCAGTGACTTTTTCTTCTTAGAGCTTCTAATTTCCACCCAAATGGTTTCAACCTTATTCTCCATAGAAGCTACATCACCACTCAGCACCACCCTGATGTCGTCCTCGAATATCAGAGCTACACCATCTCCCTTATCTTCCTATCTGTCCTTCCAAATAGTCTGGTACCCCTGGATATTTAACTTCCAGTCATGACCATCCTGTATCTATGTCTCTGTAATGGCTACCAGATCCTATTCATTCGCGATGCTTTGTACTTTTTTTTAGATTACTTTGCAGTGTGGAAACAGGCCATTCGGCCCAACAAGTCCACACCGACCCGTCGAAGCGCAAACCACCCATACCTCTACATTTACCCCGTACCTAACACTACGGACAATTTAACATGGCCAATTCACCTGACCTGCACATCTTTGGACTGTGGGAGGAAACCGGAGCACCCGGAGGAAACCCACGCAGACACGGGGAGAATGTGCAAACTCCACACAGTCAGTCGCCTGAGGCGGGAATTGAACCCGGGTCTCTGGCGCTGTGAGGCAGCAGTGCTAACCACTGTGCCACCGTGCCACCCACTAAGAGAGGTTCTGTTAACTCATCTGTTAACTCATCAACATTGTTGCAAGTGCTACAAGCATTCAGGTAAAGTGCCCTTATGATTTCCAACATTTCTCATAATATCGCCTGAATTATCCTTCCTTTTTCCTTCTTTCATAGTCTGTGTTGTATTTAAACCCTCCTGCACGCATGCTAACCTTCTGCTTACCTTTTTATTTACCATTATATTTCCTGTCATTTTCCCTTTCCCTTCTCCCCCAACACACAAGTTTAAAGTCCTAGTGACCACCCTATTTATCCTTTTCACTAGAACACTGGTTCCAGATCGGTTCCGGTGGAGACTGTCCCAAACTGATGCCAATGCCCCATGAAATGGAACCTCTCTTTCCCACACCACTCCATTAGCCACATGTTTATTAGGGATTAGCCACATGTTTATTCCCTAATTTTCTTATCCCTAAGCAATTTGCATGTGGTTCGGGCAGTAATCCGGAGATCCATATTGTGTTATCCTCACGTCTTGCCTTCCCACGTATTTTGTGCCATCCACAAACCTGATGATGTACAGTCACTTCTTTTATCTAAGTTATTAATAAAGATTGTCAGTAATAGTGGTCCAGGTACTGATCCCTGTAGCACATCACTAATCACAACTTTGTAATCCTGAAAATGTATATATTACAGCCAACATTGTTATTGTTTGCGATACCTTACCAAATGCCTTTTGGAAATCAGACATATTACATTGACTGCCTCTCCTTTATCTATCATGCTTGTTACCTTCTCAAACAATGGCAATAAATTTATTAGGAACCATATCCTCTTCAGGAATCAATGTTGACTGTTCTTGATTTTATTTTTCTAAATGTGCTACTATTGTACCCTTTATAATTGATTCTGATATTTTCACAACGACAGATGTTAAGGTAAGTTTTTTTTGTCTCCATCCTGCTTTGAATAAACGTTACACTGGCAATTTTCCAATCCAAAATTACTTGGATCTAAGTGCATCAACGGTGTCTGTAGGTTTTTTTCTTTAAAAATTCAACTTATGCATCTCATCTGGTACAGAGGACTTATTAGCCTTTAGTCATAGATTCCCTACAGCATGGAAGCAGTCCATTCAGCCCATCAAGTTCACACCAAACCCATCCCTGTATTTCCCATGGCTCACCCATCTAGCCTGCACAGCCCTGGATGCCACTGGTGCAATGTAGCATGGCCAATCCACCTAACAGTCTTTGGACTGTGGGAAGAAAGCAAAGCACACAGAGGAAACCCATGCAGGCACAGGGAGAATGTGCAAGCTCCACACAGATGGTCACTCAAGGCTGGAATCGAACCTGGATCCCTGGTCCTGTGAGGTAGCAGTACTAATCATTGAATCACCATGCCACATTAATTTCCCTAATGCATTTTGTCAAGTGATAGTTATTGTGTTTATTTCCTCACCCCTTGGGCTCCTTGATTATTTAGTATTTTTGGAATAGTATTAATTTCATAGAGTCTTAGAGATCTGTAGCACAGACAAAATGCCCTTTGGCCCATTGTGTTGTTGCTGGTCAAAAACAAGCACCTAACCATTCCAATCCCATGTTTTGGCATTTAGCTCAAAGTCTTGTAAGCCTTGGCATTGCAAGTGCACATCTAAACAGTGCTTCACAGTTATGGGGCTTTCTGACTCTACCAGTCTTATGGGTAGGAAGGACAGACTGGCATACATTGCAAAGCATTAATTCAACACCTCTGCCATTTTCTGGTTCCCCATTAATATGTTGCTAGGTTTGGTCTCTGAAGGGATTGTGCTCACTTTTTCCTTTTTATATCTTTAAATAAGCTTTTACTGTCCATTTTATATTTCATGCTAGTTTGCTCTCATAGTTTAATTTCTGCCTCCTGATATTTTTTGCCAATCTTTTGAAAACTTTCCTAATGCTCTGCTTTATCACTTAACTTTGACATACAAATGCTTTTTCTTTCAGTTTGATACTATCCTTTACTTCCTTGGTAACCTAGGGTAGTTTTTCCCTTTTCTTTTTTCTCTTTGGGATATATTTTGCTGCGAGTCATGAGCTAATTAATTAAACATCTATCATTGTTCCTCAGCTATCTTTTCTACTAAACACCTTTCCCAGTCTACTCCAGCCAACTCTGCCCTCATCCCAATGTAATCACCGTTACGTAAATTGAGCACAATTGTTTGCAGTCCAAGTTCTTCACTCGCAAACTGAATGCTAAATTTTACCATGTTATTGTCACTGTTTCCCAGGGGATCTCCTACTATGAGGTCATTTATTAAACCTGCCTCATTACACACCACCAGATCCAACAATGTCTGATTGCTGGTTGTTTCAGGACAGCACATTGTTTCAGGAAATTGTCCTGAATACACTCTATGAATTCTGCCTTGTGGCTATATTTACCAATTTGATTTTCCCACAATATGTGAAGCTTAAATTCACCTATTATTTGGAAATTTCTTTGTATGCATGCTCTAGTGTCTCCTGAATTATTATCTGTCTTACAGCTACTGTTAGGGGGCATATAGATTACTTCCCCTTGTTATTTCTCTCCTCTAACGACCTGGATTCCAAAAGATCATTTCTTGCTATCATGCTGAATCCAAATTATATGACCAAATGGTGGAGTCAATGGCCTTGTGTTACTTTCACTAGACTATTGATCCAGGTAATATCTCGGGGACCTGGGTTCGAATCCTGCCCCGGCAGATGGTGGAATTTGAATTCAATAAAAAAACCTGGAGTCTCATGACGGCCATGAAGCCATTACTGATTGTTGGGAAAAATCCACCTGGTTCACTAATGACTTTAGGAAAGGAAAATGTCATCTTTACCTACTCTGGCCTATATGTCAACCACAGCAATGGCATCATTCCAGTATTTGGGAAGCTTGACTCATTCCATCCAGCAATTGAAAACTAGGCCCAGTATTTGGAAAGAATGTGATTTTTTTTCCCTGGCAAATGGCATTGGGGCTGATGAAAAGCAACAACTAATTCGCATGACAACTTGTAGACCCATAGCATTTTCGGTTATTGGGAGCCTATCATTCCCTGAGGCACTCGGAACAAAATATTTTCCAAGAGTTGATGGCTTCAGTTAAGGAATATTATGATTTCAAGCCTCCTCTAATTATGAGATGATATCAGTTTTCCTTGGCAATTCAAGAACCAGAATTTTTGACTGGGTTAAAATGACGGGCAGTAACACATGACTTTGGTTTAACCCTTAATGAGATGCTGAGAGACCATTTGGTATGTGGGATTAATGATGTAATGATGCAAAAGAGTCAACTGCTAGAAGTACATCTAGACTTCAAACAGGCACTACGACTGGCTTTATCATTGGAAAATGAGGCAAGAGGAGCAATGAGTTACATGGTATTCCAATGGAAGTAGACACCCTCGCCAATTAGACTAAGCTTGGGGCACATCAACTGAGGGAAAGAGATTACATAGCTTCACTCAGGGCATATCCTGAACAGAGGGACTCTAGGTCAGCCGACAGCAATCCCCCAAAACAAGGCCAAGCCTCATCCAAATGGTTAAAATTGTTTTCAGGATCTGGGATGGTAAGCCATTGTAGTTGCTGCAGGTATGTAGACTCAAGGCTCCAGCAGAGCGCCACTACAAGTTGAGCAAGAGAACTGATAGGCTGGTATCCAGAACAGTGCACACCCTAGAAAGTGCTCCTACATCTGGTTTGGAACACACCAGGTAAATTATTTAGCAACATCCAAATCAGAACCAATCTAAATAAATATCTGTTTAAATGGTCACCTGGTTCTAATGGCGGTCGATGCTGGAGCAACCGTTTCATTGATCGCAGAACCAGTCTCTAACAAAGTTTGTTCTGGAATGTAACTTTTGTGTTTGCACAAGATCTCGAATAGACTGTGAACCTATACCAGGGAACCTTTACAGATTAAGGGGACACAACTTCACTTCACACCGTAGATGATGTCAAACCTTCCTTCTCTATTTGGGTGTATTTGCGCTCTGCATCAGCTAAGGTCTGGAAATAATATGCTACTGGGCGTTCCTCTCCATTGGGCCACCTATGAGCTAATATTATCTCGACACCAAATGGGGAGCAGCAGCACATCTCACTTGGGATCATAGTATGTCAACACCTTAGATGATGATAGTTTCTTTACTTCTTCCCAGGGGATCTCCTACTATGAGATCATTTATTAAACCTGCCTCATTACACACCACCAGATCCAACAATGTTTGATTGTTGGTTGGATCCACAGCATATTGTTTCAGGAAATTGTCTTGAATACACTCTATGAATTTTGCCTTGTGGCTATATTTGCCAAGTAGATTTTCCCACACAATGTGAAGATTAAAATCGCCCTGTGAAAAGCAGCTGGTTCAGTTACCACTGATTATAGTAAAAGGCTCAGGCCCAAGCTTGGTGGGGTGAAGTTGGTGGAGAAAGATTCACCTTAATTGGCTGAACATTTTTCAATTAGAAAGTGGCTGCCTGAGTTCTTATTAAATACTTTGACATTTGTCAGAATGGTCTAGGGACAATCGAAGGATCCAAAACTTCCTTGTATGTTGACCAGGAAGCAATTACAGGATTCTGCGAGGCCCGCCCAATGCCATTGGCATTATGTGAAAAACTTAAAGCAGAAATCAGGAGGCTGGAAAGTGAAGGAATCATCAAAGCAATCTCGTTTGCAGAATGGGCAGCACTGGCCATACTGATTGTGAAGCTCAACAGGTCAATTTGCCTTTGTGGAGATTTTAAACAAACTTTTTCACAGTTGGATAAATACCCAAACTCTCGCTGAGAGGATTTATATGCAAAGCTGATGAGGAGTAGTGTTGGTGACGGGGTTTTGCGGGGTGGTGTTGGTGGTGGGTGGGAGGGAGCTGCCTTTCATAAAGCTGGATATGAGTCTTGCGTACTTGCAATTGTAGTACCATGCAATTATTACCCATCAGGGTTTGTGCCAATATATACATGACTGCCATTTAGGGAATCATCAGCCTGTGCAATTTTTCAGCAGATGATGAAAAATATTGGACAAGATCTACCCCAGGCTGCTGTTTATCTGGATCTCGTGCTAATAACAGGGAAGACCAATAAAGAGCTTTTAGAAAATGTGGGCACAGTGCTTAGACATTTCTCCAAGGTGGGCGTATGCATTTCAGGGGAAAAATATATGTTGCAGGCACCCCGAGTGACCTATTTCGGCTATAGAGTCAACAAGACCAGGTTACACTCGTTGGAAGATTAAGCTAGGGTGATTAAAGGTACTCGAGCTCCACCCCTCTAAATCGGAGCTTCGATCTTACCTTGCATTGGTGAATTATCATGGGAAGTTCATATATAACCTGTCCTCCATCCTGGTCCCCTTACATATGCTGTTGAAAAATGGCCAGTCTTGGAAATAATATTATAGCCAAGACATAGCCTTTAGGGAAGTGAAGAAGTAGCTATCATCATCTAAGGTGTTGGCACACTATGTTCCCAAGTGCTGCTGACATGCGATGCCTCCCTGTATGGTATCGGGGTAGGATTAGCTCATCGGTGGCCCAATAGAGAGGAACACCCAATAGCATATGATTCCCAGACTTTGGTTGATGCAGAATGCAAAAAGCGTGGATAGAGAAGGAAGGTTTGACGGTCCTCTTTGGTTTGGGAAAGTTCCACCAATTCCATTACGGACATAAATTTGTAACAGACCACAAACCCTTGCTAGGGCTCTTCCAAGAGGATGATGCTGTGCTGTCCATACCTTCAAGTTGAATTCAGCAGTGGGCTGTCATTCTAGGTGTTTACAATTACAAGTTGGAGCACTGTCCAGGAGGCCAAGTTGCAAATGCAGATACCTTGAGTCACCTCGCACTGGCAGATATACTACCAGTGGTAAAAACAGGTAAAAACAATGACTGCAGATGCTGGATAACCAGATTCCGGATTAGAGGTGCTGGAAGAGCACAGCAATTCAGGCAGCATCCGAGGAGCAGTAAAATCGATGTTTCGGGCAAAAGCCCTTCATCAGGAATACTGGCAGAAAGCCTGAAGGGTGGAGAGATAAATGAGAGGGGGGGGGAGAAAGTAGCATAGAGTACAATAGCTGAGTGGGGGAGGGGATGAAGGTGATAGGTCGGGGGCGGGAGAGGGTGGAGTGGATAGGTGGAAAGGAAGTTAGGCAGGTAGGACAAGTCATGGGGACAGTGCTGAGCTGGAAGTTTGGAACTGGGGTGAGGTGGGGGGAGGGGAAATGAGGAAACTGTTGAAGTCCACATTGATGCCCTGGGGTTGAAGTGTTCCGAGGTGGAAGATGAGGCATTCTTCCTCCAGGCGTCTGGTGGTGAGGGAGCGGCAGTGAAGGAGGCCCAGGACCTCCGTGTCCTTGGCAGAGTGGGAGGGACAGTTGAAATGTTGTGCCACAGGGCGGTGTGGTTGATTGGTGCGGGTGTCCCAGAGATGTTCCCTAAAGTTCTCTGCTAGGAGGCATCCAGTCTCCCCAATGTAGAGGAGACCGCATCGGGATATTGGTGGATGTGCAGGTAAAACTTTGATGGATGTGGAAGGCTCCTTTAGGGCCTTGGATGGAGGTGAGAGAGGAGGTGTGGGTGCAGGTTTTGCAGTTCCTGCAGTGGCAGGGGAAGGTGTCTGGATGGGAAGGTGGGTTGTAGGGGGGCGTGGACCTGACCAGGTAGTCAAGGAGGGAACGGTTTTTGCAGAAAGCGGAAAGGGGTGGGGAGGGAAATATATCCCTGGTGGTGGGGTCTGTTTGGAGGTGGCGGAAATGTCGGCGGATGATTTGGTTTATGCGAAGGTTGGTAGGGTGGAAGGTGAGGACCAGGGGCGTTCTGTCCTTGTTACGGTTAGAGGGGTGGGGTCTGAGGGTGGAGGTGCGGGATGTAGACTAAATGCGTTGGTGGGCACCTTTAACCATGTGGGAAGGGAAATTGTGGTCTCTAAAGAAGGAGGCCATCTGGTGTGTTCTGTGGTGGAACTGGTCCTCCTGGGAGCAGATACAGTGGAGGCGGAGGAATTGGGAATACAGGATGGCTTTTTTGCAGGAGGTAGGGTGGGAAGAGGTGTAATCCAGGTAGCTGTGGGAGTCGATGGGTTTGTAAAAAATGTCAGTGTCAAGTCAGTCATCATTAATGGAGATGGAGAGGTCCAGGAAGGGGAGGAAGGTGTCTGAGATGGTCCAGGTAAATTTAAGGTCAGGGTGGAATGTGTTGTGAAGTTGATGAATTGCTCAAACTCTCGTGGGAGCACGAGGTGGCGCCAATGCAGTCATCAATATAGCGGAGGAAGAGGTGGGGAGTGGTGCCGGTGTAATTACGGAAGATCAACTGCTCTACGTAGCCAACAAAGAGACAGGAATAGCTGGGGCCCAAACGGGTGCCCATGGCTACCCCTTTGGTCTGGAGGAAGTGGGAGGATTTGAAGGAGAAATTGTTAAGGGTGAGGACCAGTTCGGCCAAATGAATGAGAGTGTCAGTGGAAGGGAACGTCGGGAGAGGAAGAAACGGAATGCTTGGAGGCCCTGGTCATGGCGGATGGAGGTGTAGAGGGATTGGATATCCATGGTGAAGATGAGGCGTTGGGGGCCGGGGAAACGGTAGTCTTGGAGAAGGTGGAGGGAGTGGGTGGTGTCTCAAACGTATGTGGGGAGTTCCTGGACTAGGGGGGAATAGGACAGTGTCAAGGTAGGTAGAAATGAGTTCATTGGGGCAGGAGCATGCTGAGACAATGGGTCAGCCAGGGTGGTCAGGCTTGTGGATCTTGGGAAGGAGGTAGAACCGGGCAGTGCGGAGTTCCCGGACTATGAGGTTGGAAGCTGTGGGTGGGAGATCTCCTGAAGTGATGTGGTTCTGTATTGTTTGGGAGATGATGGTTTGGTGATGGGGGGTGGGGTCATGGTCGAGGGGGCAGTAGGAAGAGGTGTCCTCGAGTTGGGGTTTGGCTTCAGCGGTGTAGAGGTCAGTGCGCCAGACTATCACTGCACCCCCTTTATCTGCTGGCTTGATGGTGAGATCGGGATTGGAGCAGAGGGATTGGAGGGCTGCGCGTTGTGAGGGTGAGAGGTTGGAGTGGGGGAGGGGGATAGACAGGTTGAGGCGGTTAATGTCCTGGCGACAGTTGGAAATGAAGAGGTCGAGGGCAGGTAATAGGTCAGTGCGGGGTGTCCAGGTGAATGCAGTGTGTTGGAGGCAGGCAAACGGGTCCTTGGAAGGTGGGCAGGAGTCCTGATTGTGAAAGCAAGCTCGGAGGTGGAGGCGGCGGAAGAAGTTTTCGATGTCACGGCATGTATTAAATTCATTGATGCATGGATGGAAGGGGATGAAGGTGAGTCCTTTGCTGAGGACTGATCATTCGTCCTCAGTGAGGGGGAGGTCTGGAAGGATGGTGAATACTCGGCAGGGCTGGGAGCTGGGATCTGATGTGGGTGTGGAGCTGGGATTGGGGGCGGAGCCTGTAACTGGAGTGGGTGTGGTGGTGGGGGAAATGGGGGTGGAGTCATGAGCAGGGGTGGTGTTCCCCTCAGGGTTCTGGGGGGTGGGGATGGTGACAGTGGGATCTGTGGGGGGCATGTCAGCAGAATGCAGGTGAGTGGCGCTGGTGGGGGCGGAAGTGGTGGCAGACACGGCAGTAGGGGGGTGGAAGTCACTGAGCGTGTGACATCAGTGATGATGTGAGGGGCGTAAGCGATGTCATGTGTGATGCATGAGGAATTATAAGGGGCGGGACTGCCACTAGAAGAGTCCGTTCTGGTTTTAAACTTTCTGGACACCTTCTGACCACCTGACAATATTAGTCTGAGGATGCAAAAAGATCTGGTCCTGGCAAAACTCAAACAATTGCTGCTGATGGGGGAAATAAAATCAGAATTGAAACCTTTCTGAACTCGGCAAGATCAGATCACCATGGACACCATTTTATTATGGGGGTCAAGAGTGATCGTCCCAAGCAGAGGTTGTCGCTGCCAGATACTGGCTGAACCTCACCAAGATCATCCAGGGCTTTTCTAAATGAAGATATTGGTGAGAAGTTATGCCTGATGGTCAGGATTGGATGCAGAAATAGCCATGTTGGTAGGTAATGCCCAGAATGCCAACAAAGACAAAAACTACTGCCAGCAACTCCCCACATTCATAGGAATGGCCAGGTCAACCCTGAACTCGGTTATATATTAACAGTGCTGGCCATTTCATGAGCTCAATGTTCTTACTCATTATGGACACCCACTCATAGTGATTGGATGTGCACTGAGTTCATTCCTCAAAAAGAAGGATGATGATGGAAAAGATGTGAGCATCTTTTACAATACACAAGCTACAGGAAATATGGTCACAGACAACTGGCCAACATTTATCAGCAGGGAACTTTGGCACATAATGACAGCTCCATACCATCCATCCCCCAATGGTCTGGCAGAAAGAGTAATCCAAACATTGAAGGCAGGCTTAAAGAAACAGCCTACAGCTTCACTCAATACCAAACTGTCCCGGTCCCTGTTTGATTACAGGACCACTCCTCATTCAATTGTTGGGATAGCTCCAGCAGAGATAATAGGGAGAAGACTCAGCACCAGGTTAAATCTGAACTTCCCAGACCTGGGGTGGGGGGGTGAGGGAGAGAGAGAGAGGGGGTGGGGGTGGTGTGTGTGTGGAATAGGATGAAATGGCATCAGGAATGTCAATGCCGGACAAAGTCACTGCTAAGCGAGAGAGTCTGTTTACTTCATGGCCTGAAGCTTAGTGCTAAAACCATGGGAATGACCTTGCATGGATAAGAGGCATGGTGAACCTGAGGTCAGGTCCTGTGATGTACAAAGCTCGGGGGTGAGGTGGTCCTGAACAAGCATGTGGACCACATGAAGGCTGCAAACCGGCAAATGAGGCAGGAGCAAAACATACACGGTCTTTCAGAACAGCTGGAAAGGCTGACAGAACCCATGGTTCTCCCTCTACATCTCACATTGAAGATACCTCAGAGTCTGAGATGGACAGGGTGAATGTTGCAACCTCTATGCCTTTACCACCCAAAGAGGAGAATGAATTTCTTCCAAGACAATCTGGGCCCAAGAAGCGATCTATTGGGTGTTACATGCTGCCTGTATTTGAGGCAGAGACAGAGAAAACAGGCCTAGTGTGGAAATGCGCCAGGAGAAACTATAAGAAAAGGAGTATGCCTACTCCCTGGACTTAAAGGGGGATGGACGTAGTGATTGTAACAAAGTCAGTCAGATGGAATAGTCAGAGCGCATAGAATATGAGTTCCTTGATTGGGGCTGTTAATCTGGTCCAATCAGGGTGTCCTGGCTGATAGATATAAACAGGAGTGACACAGGTTCTGCTCACTCCAGAAGTCAGCTCTAAAGAAGCTGAACCAATGTCAAACACTATCCATGTGTAAATAAGGATGACTTGGTGATGTGATACCAGTCTCTGTGGATTTATTTCAAATCCTGTGCTAAAATAAAAACACAAAATTACTGGAGAAACTCAAGGTCTGGCAGCACTTGTGGAGAGAGATATCAAGTTAGCATGTCAAATCCGTTATGATTCTTTTTAGAATTGTCATATCAGACTCAAGATTAATTCTGTTTCTTCCTGTCTTTATTTCAAATTTTCAGCATTCGTATTATCTTGATTTTATTTCTACGCTGAGGTAGTTCTTTCTCCCCCTCTAGATACCATCCGCCTTGGCCAAATGCTGTCATTCAGGATGCAAACCACAATATAACTATAGTCAAGATAAAGAGGCAGACTTCAAGAACGACACCAGATTGCGTCAGAAGTCACAGGACAGCAGGTTTATTTGAAATCACAAGCTTTAGGAGTGCTGCTCCTTCATCAGGTGGAGTCAGGGCCATTTGACAAAGGAGCAGAGCTCTGAAAGCTTGTGATTTCAAGTAAGCCTGTTGGATTATAACCTGGTGTCATGTGACTTCTGACTTTGGGTACCCCAATCCAACATCGGCACCTCCACATCATAACTGAGATAGTGTACAGTTTACACACACACACACACACTCTTATACACATTATTGTGGACCTGAATCTAATCATCTAATGAACTGAATGAACCACCCCCAAGATAGTTTTGTATTGGTAGAACTATGCTGAAATGTTAAACATATCCTGTGGTAAAGTAGCTTTGCACTGGGATAGAACTATATGGAGGAGGGTCTGAAGATATAGAAATGTGTTGGGATGTTATAATTTGGAGGTGCTGGTGTTGGACAAGGGGGTACAAAGGGGGGTACAAAGTTAAAAATCGCACAGCACAAGGTTATAGTCCAAAACACAACTGCCTGATGAAGGAGCAGTGCTCCGAAAGCTAGTGCTTCCAAATAAACCTGTTGGACTATAACCTGGTGTTGTGTGATTTTTAAGTATGTTGGGTTGGGATTTGTACTGAGCCCAGCTCATGTTGAGATGGGCTGGAGTTTTCCTCAGATATGATTCAGCTGATATGGACTTTCATCTGAGACTGGTGGTTGGTGAGCAATCAGTTTGTGTATGTGCGTGTGTCTCTATGTGCGTATATGTGTGTGTGTATGCCTGTGTGTATGTTTGTGCATGTCTGTGTATGTGTATATGTGTGTGTGTATGTGTCTGTGAGTCTGTACATTTATGTTTGTGGTTGTGTATGGTCTGTGTTTACGTGTGTGTGTTTGTGGTTTTATGTGTGTGTGTATATGTGTGTATTTGTTGGTGTATGTATGTGAATGTCTGTGTGTGGCAGTGTGTGTATGTACGTATGTCTCTGTGTGTGTTTGTATGTCTGCTTTTGTGGGTGTGTATGTCTGTGTTTATGTGTGCGTTTGTGTTTGTATGTGGGTGTGTGTGTGTTTGTGTTTGCGTGTATATGTATAAATGTGTGTATGTGTGTGTGTACATGTACATCTGCATTTGTGGGTGTTTATGTATGTGTTTATGTGTGTGTTTGTGTTTGTACGTGTGTGTTTGTGTTTGCGCGTGCGTGTGTATATATATATGTGTGTATGTGTGTTTGTGATTGTGCGTGTGTGTATGTATATGTATATGTATGTGTGTATATATGTGTGCTTGTGTTTGTGTGTTTGTATATGTGTGTGTGCATGTTCATGTGAATATATACATATATATGTGTGTGCGTGTTTGTGTGTGCATGTGGTTATGTACGTGTGTATGTATTTGTATTTGTGTATATATATATATGTGTGCGTGCGCACGTGCATGTGTATGTATGTGCTTGTGTTTGTATGTGTTTATATGTGTGTGCGTATTTGTGTTTGTGTGTATACATCTATATATGTGTGCATGTGTACGTATGTGCATGTTTGTGCATGTGTATATATATTTGTGTTTGTGCATGTGTGTATATATGCGTGTGCGTGTTTGTGTGTGTACGTATGTGTGTGTTTGTGGGTTTGTGCATATGTATATATATTTGTGTTTGTGCATGTGTGTATATATGTGTGTGCATGTTTGTGTTTGTGTGTGTATATATACATGTATGTGTGTGTTTGTGTTTGTGCATGTGTATATATATGTGTGTTTGTATTTGTGCTTGTATATACATGTGTGTCTGTGCATATTTGTGTGTGTTTGTGTGTAAGTTTGTGTGTGTGTGTGTATGCGCGCAGTTGTGGTGATGAGTGAGGGGGTGAATGATTTTCTGTTTTGTTGAGGTGAGTCGAGTTGGAGATGGGCATTCACTGTTCTATAGCAATCCCTGGGGGTTTAGATTGAGGTTGCTGGCCTAGGTTTCCAGCAGTGATGAAGTGATGATTTTATATCAAACAAATGATGTTAGAGGCTTATCTTTCACTGCTGTGGAATTATTCATTAGGAAAAGAATGTTTTCAATCCCTCTTGGTCTGCACACAGCTGTCAGGGCTGGAACACAGACAAATGACTTCATGTGTCAGGAAACATTCAGAATAGAAGTATTGGGGTAAATTAATGTCATGAGCATTTTGAGCAATTAGTTTACTTAGGCAGGAAACACTATTAAACTGCAAACCTACACCCATTGGCGTTATGCTTTGTAGAAACACATGGCATAATAACTAGAGGAGCCACTGTTTCATTGCTTTATGTCGTATCTTGGCTAACATATGGGTGATATTCCTGGGTGATATCAAACCTTTTTATAGCTGTCTACTCCCTCACTTTGCTATGTTTTTTACTACAGCAGAGATCAATCGGGGTGTGTTTTAGAGTCATAGAGTCACAGAGATGTACAGCACAGAAACTGACCCTTCAGTTCAACTCGCCCATGCCGACCAGATATCCCAACCTAATTTAGTCCCATTTGCCAGCACTTGGCCCATATGCCTCTCAACTTTTCCTATTCATATACCTACCCAGATGCCTCTTAAATGTTATAATTGTACCAGCGTCCACCAATTCTTCTGTCAGCTCATTCCATTCACGCACCAGCTACAGCGTGAAAACGTTGCCTGTTAAGTCCCTTTCATAGCTTTCCCCTCTCACCCTAAACCTATGTCCTCTACTTCTGGACTCCCCCACCTCAAGGAAAAAACTTTGTCTATTTGTCCTGTTCATGCTCCTCATGATCTTATAAACCTCTGTGAGGTTACCCCTCAGCCTCTGACACTCCAGGGAAAACAGCCCCAACCTGTTCAACCTCTCCCTATAGCTCAAATGCTCCAACCTTGGCAACATCCTTGTAAATCTTTTCTGAACCCTTTCAAGTTTCACAACCTCTTTCCAATAGGAAGGAGACCAGAATTGCAGGCAATATTCCAACAGTGGCCTAACTAATGTCCTGTACAGCCGCAACATGACCTCCCAACTCCTGTACTCAATGCTTTGACCTATAAAGTAAAGCATACCAAATGCCTTCCTCACTATCCTATCTACCTGCGATTCCACTTTCAAGGAGCAATGAACGTGTACTCCAAGGTCACTTTGTTCAGTCTTCAGTTGTGTCCATTACTGCCTGAGCTGGTGATGTTAGAATCATAGATGATTTTACAGAGTATTGTAGTTCAAAGCGATGTAATTAATTATTTTAAAGATTCCTCAGAAAATATGCAAAGACGAGATAAGGTTGTTATTTAATTATGGTGCATAGTGTCATGATCATGGATTATAATCCCAGTTTACCTATTGAAAAATTGTGTTTTTAATTGCAACAAGTGTTTTGTTCAAGGGAGGCATATGTTGACTGTGGATGCAAATTCATTGGATGTCTATAGGGGTACCTTGGAATGTCTCACCTGAAGGTGTCAAGCAAGCCTCAAAGAGAGAAATGTGCAAAAGAAACTGAGCTATAATTTCCTGTGGATTGTGAACTTGATAAGAGAAAAGACAGCAGTCTGCATGAGGAACATGTTTGCTCTTTCTTTAGATTAGATTCTGTACAGTATGGAAACAGACCCTTTGGCCCAACCCTCCAAAGAATAACCCATCCTCCTCTGACTAATGCACCTAACGATATGGGCAATTTAACGTGGCCAATTCACCTGACTTGCACGTCTTTAGACTGTGGGGGGAAACCAGAGCAAACCCATGCAGACATGAGGAGAATGTGCAAACTCCACACAAGGAGTCGCCCGAGGCTGGAATCAAACCTGGGACCCTGGTGCTGTGAGGCAGCAGTGCTAACCACCTTGTCATCTTCTTTCAATAACACACAAAACATTTTTAACCCTGTTCATTATGAGTTCGTGTGTGCTAGTGGGCTAATGTTGTAATAAATTGGAGAACATCACCTGGGGAATGATTGTACCAATATTAATTTATTGCCAGTGATTGAAATGTAATCAGTCAATTGTCTTCCAAATAGCTAATCAGTCTGCATCTCACAAAGAACTACCATATAACACCTTTCAAAACCTCAGGATTCTCTGAGGTGTTTTATAATTAAAGCTGAGGAGTGGCAGATGGAGTTTAATTCAGATAAATGCGAGGTGCTGCATTTTGGGAAAGTAAATCTTAGCAGGACTTATACACTTAATGGTAAGGTCCTAGGGAGTGTTGCTGATCAAAGAGACCTTAGAGTGCAGGTTCATAGCTCCTTGAAAGTAGAGTTGCAGATAGATAGGATAGTGAAGAAGGCGTTTGGTATGCTTTCTTTTATTGGTCAGAGTATTGAGTACAAGAGTTGGGAGGTCATGTTGCGGCTGTACAGGACATTGGTTAGGCCACTGTTGGAATATTGCGTGCAATTCTGGTCTGCTTCCTATCGGAAATATGTTGTGAAACTTGAAAGGGTTCAGAATAGGTTTACAAGGACGTTGCCAGGGCTGGAGGATTTGAGCTACAGGGAGAGGCTGAACAGGCTGGGGCTGTTTTCCCTGGAGCGTCGGAGGCTGAGGGGTGACCTTATAGAGGTTTACAAAATTATGAGGGGCATGGATAGGATAAATAGACAAAGTCTTTTCCCTGGGTGGGGGAGTCCAGAACTAGAGGACATAGGTTTAGAGTGAGAGGGGAAAGATATAAAAGACACCTATGGGGCAACTTTTTCACACAGAGGGTGGTACATGTATGGAATGAGCTGCCAGAGGATGTGGTGGAGGCTGGTATAATTGCAACATTTAAAAGGCATTTGGATGGGTATATGAATAGGAAGGGTTTGGAGGGATATGGGCTGGGTACTGGCAGGTGGGACTCGATTGGGTTGGGATATCTGGTCGGCATTGACAGGTTGGACCGAAGGGTCTGTTTCCATGCTGTACATCTCTATGACTCTATGTACAATTGAAGCGAATCACTGTTTTAATGTGGGAAACAGCATTATCTATCCGAAAAACAAGTACAATGATCCGATAATCTTTCTTTTTAATGAAAGATGGAAACTCCAGTGTACTATTCCCCTCGTGTTGTACTGGAGAATTTGGAGTGAAGCTTGAACACATGACTTTGTAACTTAGAAGGAAGAATGTTGCCAGCTGACCTAAAATTGACAACACAATAAGGGCTTGAATTTTGCTGGAAACATTTTGTGGTCAGATCAAAAAAGACAATTCAGCTGGTTTGAGATTTACCATTTCTGTTCACTTTCCACCTCTCAAAGAGGTACCTGTTGGAGTAACATTGACCCAACATGCTTCTAGTGGCCACTAAATGTTTTACCCGATTCAAATGTATTGCCTCCATCAATCATCTTTTTTACCATCACCTTCAACTTATCTATATGCATTGTCATTTATTAACACTAGGTTTTTACAAGTAAAGTTTGGAAAGCAAATCAAAAATATTTTGAGTCTTGTACAGTAAAGAAAGCAGCAATTTCTACCAAAGGATTAAAGGGTTGCAAATGTTACCCACCTCTTCAACAAAGTGGTGAGGTTGAGTACCCTTGAAGTCAGTCAGCTTCAAATCAGTGGTAGGTAACTCTTAGAGACAATAATATGGAACATAATTAATTGCTATTTGGGGAATAATTGACGTGTTATTACATTACAACCAGCATGGATTCCTTAACAGCATCTGATGAACTTGGTTGAAATCTTTGATGAGGTAAGAAAGAGGGTTAGCGAAGGCAGTACAGTTGATTTTGTGTGTTTGAACTTCCAAAAGGTGCTTATTTTAGTTCGATAGATTTGTTGAAGAATTTGAATATGAAATTCAAAGGGCAATGGTTGCATGGATACAAAGTTGGCAGAGAATCATAGAATCCCTACAGTACAGAAAGAGGCCATTCAGCCTATTGAGTCTGCACTGACCCTCCCATCTGGACCCAAACCCCAACCCATTTCTTGTACCGCCCCATTTCCCATGACTAACCTACCTAGTCTGCACATCCTTGGATACTACAGGGCAATTCAGTATGGCCAATCCATCTAACCTGCACACCTGTGGATGGTGGGAAGAAGCCAGAGCACCCCGAAAAAACCCACACAGACATGGCGTGAACATACAAACTCCACATGCACACTATCACCCAAGACTGGAATTGAACACTGGTCCATGGTGCTGTGAGGCAGCAGCGCTAACCAGTGAGCCACCATGCAGCCCATGGACAGTGGCAAGTAGGACAAATAGGAGAGAGTTGATGTCTTGTAAAAATCAATGTCAGGATGAAGGCTTTTTTTTTGGAGATCAGGAGCTCACTGGCGAGTGAAATTGGCAGAACAATTATTGCATGGAATTGTCAATAGATCCCTTTCTTGAGAAGAATGCAGAGAAGTAAAAAAAAATTAAAAAGTTTTCTGATTTTCTGATTTTAATTTACAGTGCGAAGTTGGGTCTGTTGGATAGCAGAGCCTAGATTAGAGTGGTGCTGGAAACGAACAGCAGATCAGGCAGCATCCGGGGAGCTGGAAAATCGACGTTTCGGGCAAAAGCCCTTCATCAGGAATGGCGATGGTAGCTGTACCAACCACATGGCTAATGGCGTCCGACCAATCCCAGAGGCCGGGGGAATCTTCTAGAATGTTTGAGGAGTGCTGGTTATGGAGGTGGGTATATAAAGGTTTGTTGTACTTAAAGGTTTTGATGTTTGAGATGGTGTTGAAATACTGTTTGTTGAGAGTATGAATTCTTCTTAGAATATAGTACAGAGTGGGTCCTTTGCAGTTCTGAGAGAGTGTGGCCCTCAGTTGAGGCAGGGCTGACTGTAGAGAGGTTAGGTGCCGGCGCATTGCTGCGAATGTGGAGCGGAGGATCCTGAAGGAGAACCATTGCTGGTGTTTTTGAATCTGTAGTCTGTACTGTTTGTCCTGTTCGGGTACGAACTCTGCTGGTTTAAAGGTGGTCCGGAGTCCGTGTGGGATGAGTTGTTTATGGAGGCAGGCAGTGAGAAAGCAAATGTGGCTGTGGTAGCGAGTCTGTTTCAGGACATGGTTGAAGAGCTTCAGGGCAGATGAGGTGACCTGGGGGTTGCAGTGAGAGAGAGAGAGACTCCCTGAGATTCTTGTAGAGAGAGAGAGGAGGAAAACTTCTTCAAGGTCAGCATCCTTGCAAGAGGATTCGCAGTAAGGTTAAAATCAACTTGGCAAAAGTGAGGACTGCAGATGCTGGAAACCAGAGTCTAGATTAGAGTGGTTCTGGAAAAGCACAGCAGGTCAGGCAGCATCCGAGGAGCTGGAAAATCGACGTTTCAGGCAACAACCCTTCATCAGGAATTTGCCTGAAATGTCGATTCTCCTGCTCCTCAGATGCGGCCTGACCATCTGTTGGATAGCAACCAATACACAACCCTCATGGCCAGGCAACTCACCCCCATTTGGTGAACCAATCAGCTCATTAAGAGCTGACATGTGAGCCTGGATCACCAGTGGATCCTGGGTCACCAGAAGCTGCTGGCCAATCAGAAATATGCAGGTTTTGGGTCCTAAACACTGCTATTTGAGCCTAAACCTCAGGGGATCCAATGGCAGGATATTAATTGATTTTTAAAATAATCTTTTCAGAAGGTGGGGAGGAGTTGGAGGCAAGGAGCAATTGGGGGTGCCCTCATTCTGGCAGGAAGGCTGTGGAGACATTCCCAAAGCATAATCAAGTGCTAGAGCAATGCAAGTTCATTCTTCATTCTGTATGAAACACACTGTATGAAATAACTCCGTAGAGGCTGGTATTCCTCACCAAGTCACCTTTTATTTACATGTGGAGAGTCCTTGACACTGATCCAGCTCCCTCAGAGCCAGCTCTCAGAGGGAGCGGAACTTCTGACACTCCTGTTTATATCTGTCAGCTAGGGATCCCTGATTAGAACAGATCAACAGCTCCAATCAGGGAACTCATATTCTATGAGGTCCACCTGACTGACTTTGTTACAATCACTACATCTCTCCCTCTCTGAGTCTGAGAACATAGAGCGATTGTTTTTTATGTAGCTCCTCCTGCAGCATTGTAGCACCAGTTCAAGCTCCTCCGACTCTCCCTCTTGTATGGGTGGAATGCACAGTAGCTCACGTCTTGTACCCGGAGTGTCTCAGAAGAAATTGATTCCCCACTTCAGGCGGCAAAGGCGTCGAGGCAGCAACATCTGCTGTGTCCATCTTGATTCTGAAGTATCTTCAATGCTTGGTGGAGAGGGAGAGCCCACAGGTTCCAGAACAGTCAGAAAGGCTGTCAAGGAGCAGGGCATGTTTTGTGAGTTTGCGGCTTTCATATGTTCCACGTGCTTGTTCAGGACCGTTGCACCTACCTGAATGTTAGACATCACTGGACCTGACCTTGTGTGGCCAATGCCTCTTACCCATTCAGGGTTGTTTCCATGGTTCCTTCACCAAACTTTGCCCCTTGAAGTAAATCATCTCTTGCTTAGTAGGGTCTTGTGTCCGGCATTGGCGTCCTGATGCTGTTTGACTGTAGTCTGTGCTTTATCCTAATGTGTTTTGCTGTCTACATTATTGCAATATTTAATGGGTATTAAATGGACAAACAACTTGTCATATAAAAATGATAGCCAGTGGTTTGTTTAATTGTGATTGATTACACTTTAGAGTGAGCATAAATAACATTGAATAGGCCATTTGGCCCAGCAGATCTGTACCTGCATATATTGTCCACATGACCCTCACCCCATCTCACTTCTAACCGTGCCAACATGTCCAGTTATTCCTTTTCCTCATGTGTTAATCCTGATTTGCCTTGGATGCTATTGTTCTCAGTTACTCCTTGTAAGAGAAAATTTCACATTCTAATAACTGCTGGGCACAGATGTTTCTCTTAAGCTTTTTGATGCATTTATTAATTACTATTCTATATTCGTGACACTTATATGACCATAAATCTTGGCAGCAAAATGAGGCCATTCAGCCTACTGAGACTGTTCTGCCATTCAATAGACACAATGGCTGATTTGACAATCCTCAACCCTGCCTTTTTTCCCATGATACTTGAGTCCCTTGCAGAGATCTGTCTATCTTAGAACTATTTCTGAATTCCCCTAAAGTGGACATGTATTTTTCAGGTCTACCCTATCTTATACTGCCATAATCTTTAAGACATAAGATCACTCCCTAGTCTTCTTTCTAAAGCAGAATCCCAGTCTGTTCAACCCTTTATGATGGTGGTAACTTCGCTATTTTGATCTCATCCTAGTAAATCATTTTTTGCATCTTCTTCAGTGCTTCAATCTTTATTTTTGTACTATTGAGGCCAGAGCTATTTCCAATGCTTCAAAAATGGCCAAATCAATGTTCTGTGCAAACTGAACATAATTGTGTTCTGGAAACAACTTCATTGGATGTCTTACAAGTCGTCAGGGAGTAGTCCAGGTCATTTACCACTGACTGCCTGTATTTGGGATTAGTACCCAGTTGGAGCAGTGCCATGCAGTTATGAAATCTCCCCTCACTATCAGGAACTGGGAGCTGAGATATGTAGAATACTTCCAAAACTCAACAATGATGCCCATTTTTATCAGGAATGTGCAGAGTTTCTGCCTGTGAAGCAGGATGAGGGTTACTCACCATGTATCTGTGCAAATCTTCTGTTTATTCAGCAGGGTATGAGTTCCTGTGTGATCACACATGCAGTAGTTTGCTTAGCAGCATGAGGGTTACTCACTGTGCAACTGTATGGATTTGTTTAGTTAACAGGGTAAGAATTATTGTGTAATCACAAATGTACTTGCTTGTTCAGCAGGCTGAAAGTTACTCACTGTGCAATGCTTTGCATTTCTGTTTATTCATCAGAATGAATGTTATTTGCCGTGTGGCTGTAAATCTTTCAATTTCTCCGTACAACACTGGTTACAATGTTAGTCCCAGCATTTGTTGCGTAAGTGGATAATTTCATTATTATTTCGAACACTGCTAAACTTGGGAAAATCTTGTATAATAGTGATTCGCTGTAGAGTATTGCGTAAGAAATGTGTTACTGTAATATAGCTGCACTTAATAATGACAGAGAGATGCAACTGAGCATCACAGCTTTTTCTGCAGTTGGATATTTCTTAACATTGGCATCGTTTAAATAGAATGTGGGAAGAACTGAAGTACAAAACAAACCAATTACTTAAACTTACGTAACTTTTGACTCAAAGTCTTGAACAATAAGAGCTAAAACTTTGCCTCAAATACTAGAGCTTAGCCCCCTGTCAGATGTATTCAGTGAGTAACGAAGCCAAAATGAGCAGAAAGATCCATTTGTGGTTTGTGTTATCAGCTGTTCTCAGCTGGAGGGAAAGTAGAAGAGGGGGCATTTAGGGTATCACAAAAGAAATAGAGAAATCAGTGAAGGCTCTCAGTTCCTCCTGGAAAATATGAACATACAAATTAGCAGCAGACAATCAGCCTCTGAGTGTTCTCTGCAATTCAATAAAATCATACCTTTTTGATTGTGGCCTCATTGCACTCTCCAATCTATCCTGACACCTCTAAACACCTTTGTTAGTCAAGAATCTATCTCCCTCACCCTTAAAATAAATTTAATGGGGTAGCATGGTGGCTACCACTGTTGCCTCGTATCACCACGGCCCTAGGTTCAATTCCACCCTTGGGTGACTCTCTCTGTTGAGTTTGCACATTCTCCCTATGTGTGCATGGATTTGCTCCGGTTTCCTAATGCCTTCCAAAGATGTGCAGGTTAGGTGGATTGGCCATGCGACATTGCCCATTGCTTTGAGGGATGTGCAGGCTACGTGGCATAGGAAATGCAGGATTTTAGGGTTGGAGGGATGGGGTTCTCTTTGGAGGGTTGGTGTGGTCTTGAGGGGCCAAATGGCCTGCTTCCACACTGTAGGGATTCTTTGATCCCTCCTCCATTGTTCACTGGGGAAGAGAACTCCATAGGGTCTCACAACTTTGAAAGGAAGACACTTTCCTCATCTTTTCCTTAAATTGAGAACCCTTATTTTTAAACTGTGTCCCCTAGTTGCATTTTCTAGTTGGTTATTGAACTTTCTTAAACCTGATCTCCACTGCACCCTTTTCTTAGCCTGGTGACATAGGTAGTTGGGCACTCATAAACACACTGACCATTTGGCATCGTAACAACCCATGGAACAGGACTTCAAAAAAGAGGTTAAAAGATGGAATGACAATGTAGAAAGCAGAAGCTTTGGCAGGTTTACAATGAAAAGCATAAATCTTCCAAAATTAAAAACATTAAAAGTTATCTGGAGAAAGCAGTGAAAGAGCACAGCTGTTTTAGACTACTACTTTAGACAGTGCAGGCATATTAACCCAATAGCTTTTGCTCTGTGCTGCTTAGTTCAATGATTCATTGCTGCTGTGAAGATTCAATATCTTCCGGACTGAAAGGTTGAGTGTTCTGTCAATGAAAGGAGACATTCAGTTTGTGCGGATGCTCATACTGTAATTGTAAATCTGTCAATTGGATTCAGATGTTTCTAGCTCAATGGGGAAAGAGCAAGGACTGGTTCTTATTCCATGGAATAAAATGGAGCAAATTTCAGTGACAGAACATATGGGAAGAACAATATCATTAGAAGTTGAGCCCTCACAGAAAAGAATAAGAGTCAGTCAGACTTGAGAATGTTCAATTGGAAGAGTTAAACTAACTTGCGAGTTAGGATCTGGCCCAAGTTGTTTGGAATCAAAGACAGTGGGCCACCCTCTAAGAGGAGCTGGTTTTCATACCAACTAGAAATGGATCCACCACATTGCTAATATATGCAAGCCTGAATCTTTCTTCAGAATTACCTGCCCATCTCTAATTGCTCTCAAGCAGGTGGTGGTGAGCTGCCAACAGTGCTGGTGGGAAGGGAGGTCCAGGATTTTGTCCCAGCAGCAGTGATGGTGCTTGACGGATAATGCTGGCCAGGACATTAGGAGGTCACACTTGCTTTTGAAAGTAATGCTCTTTTGAGAGAAGGCTACATGTGAAAGGCTAGTACCTCCAAAAGTGACACACTCCTTCAATACTGTACTGAGGCTGTCAGCCTGGAATATCTAACTGAGTCTCTCAGACAGGCCTATTCTAAATCAAAGGTGACAGTGCTACGTAGTGAACCGCAGCAGTCAGAGAACCGATTGTAGATGGAACTAGGAATGCTGACAGTGGGCAAGAATGCATAAAGGAGTTTGCCTGTGACAACCTTTCCTCTCTTGAAACACCTGAGACTTTGCTTGATGGACCACTCTGGCTGTCTGATCTCTGCTAGTAATTTCACAATATTTCCTTATACAATGGTTAAATGGTTTCGTATGCTTTGTAATTTCAGCTACTGAAAACTTCAGGGGGTTGAATGGTTAACACTTTTATTGACCTGTAGTAAAGACTTTATTTATGCTAGTGGAAACCTATCAATGAATTGCTTTTTAAAAATTGCCACTATAGAATTCATGCCTTGCATATAGTGTTAGTGGGTGAATGAGTTATAAATGCACCAGAAGGAGACCATTCAGCCCATTGTGTCGACACTGGTTCTTCAAATGAGTCTCATTGCCTAATGCCAATCTCCTACTTTCTCCTCATATCCTTGCATATTATTTCTATTCAAATAGTCATCCAATACTCTCTTGAATGAATGTCTCAAATGAAAATGCTTCCATCACACTTCCAGGCAGTGTATTCCTTACCATCACTAGTCACTGCATGAAAAAGGTTTTCTTATAACTCATTTGCTCCTTTTGCAATCACTTTAAATCTACGCTCTCTTGTTTTTGTTTTGTTACAACCTGGGACAGTTTGGCTTTATCCACGCTATTTTCCCTGCTCATGGTTTTGAAAATCTCTTTGAAGTCCTCTCTTAGCCTTCTGCTTTCCAAAGAGAATAATCCCAAAGTCTTTAATCTATCCTCATAACTTCCACCTTGTAAATCAGTTCTCTAACGTGTTCACAACCTTTCAATAGTGCAGTGCCTGGAACTTTACACAATGCTCCAGCTCAGATCCAGCAAGTGTCTTCTACAGATTCAACATCACCTCTTGTACCCAAAGCTTTGTTACCCAAAGCTGAGAACACGCCGTTTCTTTTTTTTACTGCCCTCTCTACCTTCAATAAACTGATTCGGAGATGCCGGTGTTGGACTGGGATGTACAAAGTTAAAAATCATACAACATCGGGTTATAGTCCAACATGTTTAATTGGAAGCACTAGCTTTCGGAGTGACGCTCCTTCATCATGTGGTTGTGTCCTGGTGTTGTGTGATTTTTAACTTCAATAGTCTGTGCATCTATACACCCAGGTTCCTCTGTCCCTGCACCCCTTTTAACTTGTCTAGGCTATTTTATATTGTCTTTCAGTATTCTCCCCAGAAAAATGCATCACCTCGCATTTCTCTGCATTGATCCTCACCTGCTACCTATCCTTCCACTTCACCAATTTATCTATGATTTTTGCAGTACTACTCACAGTTTACAATTCTTCCAAGTTTCATGTCATCTGCAAACTTTGAAATTGTCCCCTGCATACAAAAATCTAAATCATTAATATATATCAGGAAAAGCATGGGTCTAAATACTATAAAACTTCCTCCAGCTTGAAACTTACACAGTTACTGCTGTACTCTGTTTCCTCTCACTTGGCCAATTTTAAATCTACTTTGCTACTGACCCTTTGATTCCATGGCCTGTAATTTTCCTCACAAGTTGCTGTTGTTTTATAAACATATATATATATATATAGTAAAAGCTTAGTCAAAGAAAGGGATCAGGATTCTGGAACAAAACATCATCTTTTGGACACAGACATTTTGATTGGAGTAATAAATACATATTTCCAATCTGTTTTTACCAGAGGTTACGCTGTTGCTAATGCCAAAGCAAAGGCTCAGGTAGTTGAAAAGTTCATCAGGATAAAAACAGATAATGAGGAAGTGTTTAAAAAGTTGGCAGTGCCCAAAGTGAAACAAGGACATCCAGTTGGAATGGGTTGCATCCTAATTTGTTGAGGAGTTTAATAGTGACTCTGGCCACTGTCACCTAATCTTCTATAATCGTAGAAGCTGTGTCAGAGGATTATAAATATTTAAAGTCAGGAATAGTTGGTGAACCCATCTTTGTTGGAGAAGCCTTCAGGGAATGAGAAACCAAAGCAGGATTAATTGTTATTTGTAAATAAAGAGGGTACTTGTGTCACCATAGTCTTACCAGATCATAGGCTGCTCGCGTATTAGGGAGAGATAACTGATGGCGATTTAACCCGAGGGCCACTATATGTCAGGTGAGGGGAGAGATTGAGAAGGAGAGCGCTTCATTGTAACCTCAGCCAGTGCAGGAATTGAACCAACACTGTCTGCACCACACTGCTTTGCAAACCAGCTGTCCAGCCAACTCCACTAAACCGACACCCAAAAAGGTCAACAAAGAATTTCTACTGAAGTGCCTCCATTGATCTGAGGGCATGTGTGCCATCAGCTAACTTCCCTGCTCTCAGTGAAATGCCAGGGGTGATGGGCAGGAGATGGGGGACACCAATTCTTGTATGTGGACACAAATTCTTGTCATATGACCCAGCTTTATTTCTTGCCAAGCATACTGCCTAGACTCCCTCTCACTTGAGCCTGGAAAGTGGATCAATGGCCAAGTGAGAGCGAATATCTTCCTCTGGGAGAGCGATAGATTTTGAATTTCTCAGCAATTGTTGACTTTTAAGCATGCTTGAAGAATTTACTTGCAAGAGGGGCAAGATTTATTTGAATATGGTTTCCTGACTTATTTTTTGCAGGATGAAATATATGTCAGGTATTTTTCTGGAAGTAAGTATCTCAAGGTACTTCAGTTTAGTCAATTCATGTTCAAAATATGGAACCAAAAATTGACTCAAAACAGCGTTATAGCAATTAACTTCAAAAATGAATCTTAAAAATAATTTGACAACATTAATAAGCGACCTGTATTTTTCCAAACAAATGGCATATTTAATTGCATATTTCAATCTATGTATTGATTGTGATTCATGATCTTAGGAGTTAAATATGAAGCTCCTTGGATGCTGCCTTGACAGAAATTATACTGTTTAAGTTAAATATTTTATTTAAATTCAGTTCAACTCAATAAACTGTTTGTCAGCGTGGTGCTGGAAAAGCACAGCAGGTCAGGAAGCATCCGAGGAGCAGGAGAATCGACGTTTTGGTATAATCCCTTCATCAGGAAAGAGGTTTGTGGCCAGACCCCCTCAAAACATTTTAAGAAAGTAGCCCAGTCCCTAACTTTGCTCGTTATTTTAAGCAGGTGTATGATGGATATTCCAGGAGTGATGCATCTGGTCAAACCACTTAGTTTTAAACAAAACAGAATTTATTTACAAGATTACCAAATGAAACACAACCAAAAGAGAACAGAATACAGAATACCTTAATCTATCCGAAAACCCAACAGATTATCCCAACTTAATGATGCTGTTCCCAATGCTTGCAACAATCCCCATAAACACCACTTGGCCCAGAAGGTAAAATCAAACACAGGGTCTTACAGGAGAGAAGTCAGAGAAAGAGGACTAGCATAGACTTGCTTCTTTGAGTCCAACAGCTTCAAAACTACATGACCGCTTTCAGTGAGTAGCCAGACTGCCAAAAGCCATAACAAATCAGAGAAAAGCTGAACTGGGAGAACTGGCCACTCCTTTTTCATTGTGCAAGTGTTTTTTCAAAAATTTGAAAGCCTGTTGTCTGAGGCAGTATCTATTAGATATTATCAAATTGGCCCTAAAACCCTTCAACTCAGACTTTTTGGAATCTGTGTCTTTTATGACCACTCTGAGAAAAAGCCAAGGACAACATAACCTTGTTAAAAGAGCAGTCCTCATCACAGTTAGCAGGAGTTCATCTCTATTCTCTAAATAACCTTTTTGGATGTCAAGGCAACTCAGGACTAAGTCCCATTTATTGTAAGAGCTTGGGATGCATTTGGTGAATAGTTCAAAGTATGGTCAAGTTGCCCCTTTTCTAGCATCAGCTTTGTTCATTTGTTCCTGTGTGACACTTGGACTCAATGTGGAAAATGGAGGAACTAATTTTTAGTGAGTAGGTTTGTCAATTTGTTAAAGTTCTGTTGCTTTTTGGATGGATGGTCTATTACAGTATAAGAACCTCAGCTGAGAGCGAAATTGTAAAAGAGTGTACCAGTCTATTGATGTAAAATACCTAGTGTTTACTGCTCACACTCAGATATTCCTGACATCTCAGTGAACATATGCAGTTGCACATACTGATATTGCTCACCTCATGAATTTAACAGATTCAGCACAGAAACTGGAAATATCACCAAAGCAGTGTGTAGAATTGAAATGAAAAGGGGATTGAAAGGAAAAGCTGAAGACAGCTGAAGGATGTCAAACAATTCTACCAAAGAAAATATAATGCAAAATAAATACAGAAGTCAAAATGGAAATATATCAAACTTGCTATATGAAGAGAAACCAGGGTCATCAATCAGTATGGAGTTTGATGAAGGGAATATTTGATGAATGGAAATCCCTAGAAATTCATGGAAGTGCATTTTTATTGTTCATTCCTGGGTTGTGAGCCTTGCTGTCTGGGCCAGCATTTATTTCCCAATCACAATTGTCCTTGAGAAGATGTTTTGAGCTATCTTCTTGAATTGCTGCAGTCCATGGTCCAACTGCAGGACAGCTGGGAAGGAAGTTCCAGAGGTTTGACTTAGCAACAGTGAGGGAACGGTGATATTCTTCCAGGTCAAGATGGTGAATGGTTTGATTGGGAACTTGCAGGTTGGGGTTCCCATGTGTCCACTGCCTTTAAAATTCTAGGTGGTAGAGATTGTGAGTTTGGAAGGTGCACAGCAATATAATTTACCAGTCATATTACAGAATAGCATTTACTGCTCTGCTAAGTTCATTTTAGTTGAATTGAGTTGTAATTGGGGTCTTGTATATGATATTCACACATGAAATCTGGGTCTTGTACATCAAATCACTTCATCACAAAGTTAAGAATTTTACATACAAGCAAGTCCTGAGATGAAAGGGTTCCATTCTGGAGTCTGTTTGCCAGTCAATTTGTAGGCAAGTTGTAACATAAATAGAAGGGAACTGTTTGTAAGTACAAGAAACATTTGTACGTCAGGTCTTTGACATTACATTCCAGTATGGGGTCGTGTTCATAAGTATAAGTGTTCGTAAGTCAGATATCTTGTAAATTGTGGAGCCCTGTATACTGAATATAGGTGACAATGGTGTACGTGCATTATTAGACGCATATAGGTTGACACGTGAACAGGCGAGGAGTAGAGGGATACAGACCACGTGCAGGCAGAAGGGAGTAGTTTAGAATGGTATCATAGTCGGCACAGCCATGGTGACCTGGACGGCCTGTTCCTGTATTGGACTTTTCTATGTTCCATTGAAAGTCGTTCCATTTGGCATTATTATTTTTGACTCAATGACATATATAGACAATAAGATATCAAACAAACAAGTAATACTATAAAATTTTAAGCGTACTAATGAAACCAGCCACTGGATATTAAGAATGCTTCTGGAATAGGTTTCATGTCTGATCTTGGATCTTACTCCATCCCACAGATTCTTAAGTGAAGGGATCGAATCACAGAATTGTTCTGGCTCAGAGAAAGGCCATTTGGTCTGTTGTGTCTGTACTGGCTCTTCAGTGAGCATTTACTTGCCTTTGCCCCACACCTTTGCACAACGTTTGAATTGAAATAGTTAAAAGTCACACAATACCAGGTAATAGTCCAACAGGTTTATTTGGAAGCACTAGAGTTTGGAGCACCACTCCTTCAACCATCTGATGAAGGAGCAGCGCTCCGAAAGCTAGTGCTTCCAATTAAACCTGTTGGACTATTACCTGGTGTTGCGTGATTTTTAACTTTGTACTGTCAGGATAGGTCTATCTTTTCTAACAATAGGTGCCATCTCAGCTCAGACAATGCCCTAAGGTGTGAGGTCAGTCTGTGCCCCAAAATTGAGTTAGACTGGTTCTATTTCTAAAGTGGGATTTACAGAGTTTTACATGGATTAATGCAGTTTTTGAGCAAAATAAACTGTAATTCTGCAAAAACAAATTCACCTCATAAGCTTATATGTGTGTGCATGTAGGAGAGACAGAGTGAGTGTGTGTATGTGAGTGTGTGCATGTGGGTGTGAGTGCATGTGATAAAGTGTGTATATATGTCTGTGTGTAAACTTGGTTAAATGCGTGTGTGAGTTTGATGGTGTATATGCCAGTGAGAGGGTGCGTGCATGTGTGTGTGTGTGGGAGAGAGAGTGGAAGAGAGAGAAAGAGATAGTATACTGCAGTGGGTCACCTGTAGTGTGATATGAACCCAAGGTCCCGGTTGAGGCCATCCCCATGGGTACTGAATTTGGCTATCAGCCTTTGCTCGGCCATTCTGCGTTATTGCTTGTCCCGAAGTCTGCCTTGGAGGTTGGACACCTGAAGGTCGGAGGCCGAATGTCACGGACCGCTGAAGTGTTCCCGGACTGGGAGGGAACATCACTGTCTGGTGATTGTTGTGCGGCGTCCATTTATCTGTTGTCATAGCATCTGCTCGGTCTCACCAATGTACCATGCCTTGGGGCATCATTGCCTGCAGCATATGAGATAGAAAACATTGGCTGAGTCACATGAGTGCTCGTCACGTACATGGTGGGTGGTGTCCCCACGTATAATGGTGGCATCCGTGTCAACACTCTGCAGCGTCCGCCGTGACATGGTTGTACGGTGTTGTGGTTGATGTTGTCCTGAAGGCTGGACAGTTTGCTGTATAATCTGTTTAAGGTTTGGTAGTTGCTTAAAGGTGAGAAGTGGATGTGTGGGGAATGTCTTGGTGAGGTGCTCATCCTCATCGATAACGTGTTGCAGGCTGCGAAGAACATGGCATAGTTGGTCGGCTTCCAGGAAGTCTGTTGCAGCTCGTGTCTGTCTCCTGAGGAGGTCATTACGATTTCTCACTGTGGCACGTTGGAACTGGTGGTCGATGAGTTGGGAATCGTACCCTGTTCTTATGAGGGCATCCTCAAATTGAAATCGTCATCCCCTCTTAATTGCCTCAAATGATTCTGCCTCTACCAGACCTCCAGGTGATCTACAAATGAACTATTCCTTGTGTGAAAATGTTCTTTCTCACATCACATATACTTTTGCAAATCCCTTTAAATCTGGACTCTCTTGGTCTTCAACCAGAACCAAGAGACTGACTCACAAATGCACTTGTGTGACTGTATGCTCCATTGTAACTCACAATCCACGTTGTACCTTTACAATCTGATCAAGGCTGTTTTGTAAAGACTTCCCTCTTTTGTTCAGTAGATCGATTTTATTCAGCTACACTAAAGCCGTTAAAACTTGGTCTCCACATCAATCTTTCATTTCAGTGCGTACGAGGACTAAGTGAAAGATTTGGGCTGTTAGCCTGTGAAGAAGGTAGCTGAGATGTGTCTTAAGCAGGTAAAAGAATGAAAGAAATAGCCGCAAAAAACTATTATAAATTAAATTGTAGGGAGGGAAAAATAAAATTGGGCCCAGCGATAAATTTACCAACACTGTTCACTCACAGATCAATGATTGGATTGAACAAACACTCTGGAAATATTTAAATGAGAGTTTGATATGATAATTGTAGCCATCTACAGTGTCATAATAACTGGATGAATTAATATGAGCTGTCTGAGGATGTTCCTTAGGAGATATCTTGAGATAAGCAGGTTGTGGCCAAAGGCTAAATGTCAGCCTTAATAACTCAGCTGATTTCACCTCAAACACATTACTGCAAATATACTAACTGGAGCAATTCTGTGGGATGCTAGCAGGCAGGGTTTAAGAAGGGAGATAGGAGAATGGTTAAGTATTCTGAGTTTCAGACTGAAATACACTTTTCTCTCCTCTCTCTCCGCTTTCCCTTGTTCTGTCCTTGCGATTCAGTGTACGTGAGTTTTGTCAGGATCAGTGTGACAATTTCATTCTTGGCTCTACTGTGGCTCATCATCTGCAGTTTCTTTTCAAAGTGTTTACAGTAGTTGCATGGCTTTTCACATACAATTAGAGGTCCTCATTTGGGGTTACAATGGTGCCTGTGTCGTGTTTGTCCATCCCACAAGCAGCGATAGCACTCTTGCTTCTGTGTCATTGGGTTAAGTGTTCAAGTCCCACTCTCAAGGCTTGAGTACATAATCTAGATTGACACTTCAGAGCAGTACTGTCTTCTAAAAGAGTTATTAATCTGATGCCTCTCAGATGGTCATAAAAGATTTCCGGGCACTATTTCAAAGACGAGCAAGAGAGTACTGTATGATGTTCTCGTCAATCAAAATCCCATCAATTAAAATCATGAAAACAGACTATCTGGTCATAATTTCATGCTGTTTGTGGAAACTTGAATTGACTGCTCTGTTTACTATGTCACAACAGTAACAACACTGAAAGCTTTTTCATTGACTGTAAAGTGCTTTGTGATGACTTGAGGTTGGGAAGAGATCAGCACAAATGCACATTCCTTTTTCATATTGTATCAGTGTTATTTCCTTTTCTTTATCAAATGCCAAAATCCACACAGTGCAGTCCAAACAATCATACAGGCAGGAACTGTATGTTGGGGAGACCTGGTAGAGGTTTGCAAAATTATGACAGGCGTGGATAGAATGGATAGTTGGGAGCCTTTTTCCAGAGTAGAAATGTCAATTACTAAGGGACATTGGTTTAAGGTAAAGCAGGGTAAGTTTAAAGGACATATAAAAAGCAAGTTTTTTTACACAAAAGGTAGCAAGTGCCTGGAATGTTCTGCTAGCAGAGATAGTGGAGGCAGTAGTGGAGGCAGATACAATAGGCATTTTGACAGATGCATGAATAGGTAGGGAATAGAGGGATATGGAGCACATAGAGGCAAAAGATATTTAATTTAGAAAGGCATCATGTGTCAGTACAGGCTTTGTATGCAGAAGGGCCTGTCCTGTGCTGTAGTGTTCTTTGTGGCATTGTCACCCCAAAGACTGCAGCCATTTGAATAGAAACTTCACCCTGGTCTTTACAGGACAGTTAAGAATGTGCATTAAGTGTGGCCTTTGACGTTGTGCACACAATTCAAAAATAAAATTAAATTAATACGTTTGCAACAAGAACAGCAGATGCTGGAAATCTGAAGCAAGAACAGAAAGTGCTGGAGAAACTCAGCAGATCTGGCAGTGTCTGTAGAGAGAAAACAGAGTTAGCATTTTGAATCCAGAACTGAAGATAGCTGATGATAATTTGGGGTTGGAGAGGATGGGGTGTTTGAGAATATAGTACATGGAGATGTTGAGAGAGAGAGAGAGAGAAGGCACAGGTAGATAGGATAGTGAAGAAGGCGTTTGGTATGCTTTCCTTTATTGGTCAGAGTATTGAGTACATGAGCTGGGAGGTCATGTTGCGGCTGTACAGGATGTTGGTTAGGCCACTATTGGATGATTGTGTGCAATTCTGGTCTCTTTCCTATCGGAAGGATGTTGTGAAACTTGAAAGGGTTCAGAAGCTATTTACAAGGATGTTGCCAGGCTGGGAGAATTTGAGCTATAGGGAGAGGCTGTATAGGTTGGGGCTGTTTTCCCTGGAGGGCAAAAGCTGAGGGGTGACCTCATAGAGGTTTATAAAATCATGAGGGGCATGGATAGGATTAATAGTCTTTTCCCTGAGGTGGGGAGTCTAGAACTAGAGGTTTAGGGTGAGAGGGGAAAGATATCATAGAGACCTAAAGGGCAATATTTTTATGTAGAGGGTGGTGCGTGTGTGGAAATAACTGTCAGAGAAAGTGGTGGAGGCTGGTATGGCTACAACATTTAAAAGGCATCTGGATGAGTATATGAATAGGAAGGGTTTGGAGGGAAATGGGCCAAGTGCTGGCAAATGGGACTAGATTGGATTGGGATATTTTGTCAGCATGGACGAGTTGGACCAAAGGGTCTGTTTTTGTGCTGTACATCTCTATGACTCTATGACTCGATGATAGGTAAGTAAAGAGTTGTTTGATGATACTGGATGGCGATGAAGTTGGGTGTCAAGTGTTAATACTGTTTCTCTTTACAGATGTGGCCAGACCTGTTTATGTTAAAAAAAATCCCATTTCTTAAGGCTACGTAAGCCTGATCTGGATTCCATTGTTAAACTTGACTTATTTGCATATACTTCACGATTCTTCAGACCAAAAATTAATTTCAAAGACCTGGTCTGGCATGCCTCAGGTAACATGATGCATTGGACCTCACTTCATAACTTTGCTTTCTTATTTTTAGATTTATGCCCTTTCTTTTTAGAACCCATCAGCACAGCAAATGATTTATGCCGTTTATTCTCTGCCACTACCCTTTGTAGTCTTGAAACGTTAACGACCTCATCGCAAAATCCTTTTTCCAAAGACAAAATGCTCAACACCCTTCATTTCTCATGGGGTGAGGTCAGCTTCTGTGGGCGGTGTTGGATTCTGAATGCAGCACGGGTGTGAGTGGAATATCTGTCTTCAAAAGGCATGCTACAAGGAGTCAGAATGGTCTCAGACGGTGCACCAGTGCATGAATCTGGAGCAAAAATAACCACACTTCTGCATTCCAATGCCCAAGAATCATGGATCAAAATTACGAGGGATTATAGTTGGTGACATGGAATTTTTGAAGAATAAAATTGCAGTGAGTCTTTATATCATCTTGCTGGAACAGTTGACCTGATCTGTGCAGCTGGTATTTGCAGAGCTTCCTGCCCTGCTACTGGAAGCTTCAAAGTGGCTTCTTTCACTCAATACGTGACTTCAATCACTTTCCTGTATCTTAAGTGCTCTGCATCGAATCTCAGTCCAGTTGAGTCAACCTCACATCAGCAACTCACTATCTCGATTAGGCCAGCAAGATTGGAGCTGTGTACGTAGTTTCACTGAGGAAATTTGCCAGTTCTCTTGGTGGCTCTGTTGGTTAAGACAGTATTGTTACTCAGCTGTGCAGAATATGGCTGGTGCAATACTTTGGTCTGAGGTCATTGCTGCCTGTTCATTGTTTGTGTATCAGTGGAAATGCTATATTCAACCTCACTTAACTGGAGAATAGAAAAGAGAAACAGGAATCAGTTATTTCTGTTCCTACCAGGCAAAAATCTTTTTCTGAACTTATGTGTTTGTGTGGTGTGTGAGAGTATGTGTGAATAGTGTATGAGTGTGTGTATATGTCTGTGTCTGAGTATGCGTGCGTTTGCGTCTGTGTGCGTGTATGAATGTGTATGTATATGTGTGCGTGTGTGTGTGTACGTGTGTCAGTGCCAGTGCCAGTGTGATTGTGACTGTGAGTGTGTGTGACTGTGAGAGAGAGAGAGTGTTTACGTGTGTATGCATTACAATGGGGTAGTATCACCCTCCCACTCAATTTGGATTCAATTCTGTTACCATTCACCATCCAGGTTCACATATGGTCATATGGGAGGTTTGCTGGAAAATGGCTGAATATTTTCAGTGCCTTTGGGAAAACTAGGGAATAAACTAAAATGGGTGATGAGGCAATGACCTTGTTGTCATAACTGGCAACTCATGCTGTCTACCTATACTTGTTTCAAATGCTTCTTGTTATGGACCAGATCAGACCAGAACCTCTCACAATATTTTAAGGTGGTAATCTTGACCCTACTTGTTCTTATTTTAAACGTAAATGTAAAGTTTCGTGTTCCAAATGCAATGTAACTGGTCAAACTACTTGACGTTCAGCAAAACACAATTTCTTGAAACTCAAGTTAAAATAAAACCAAAGAAAAAGGAATTTAGAGTAAATTAACTCTACTGGAAAACTTAACAGGATAATAGATACAGTGACTATTACTTATTAACTGCTCCAGTATAGTGCCATCCCATAAACACAACCCTTGGCAAAAAAAAGGACAATTCAGATATAGATTCCCAGATCTCCCATCCAGGAGGAAAGAAAACATCAAGAGAAAATTCAAAGACATTCATGGAAGCTTCCACGTCTGTTGAGACTCCAATACCTTTTGATGCTACTCAAAAAACCTGATCTGTGAGAGTGGGGCACATTCATTCAGGTTGCATTCAAACAAACCCAAGGCCTCCCAAGCTATATACACAAGTTGTCTTCAGTAGCCAGCTCATCACCTTCCTTCAACCTCTCTCTTAAAGAAATCAGGACAAAATAACCCTTTAAAGTATTGTCACATTCTCTTCCACCAATCCTCCCTTGTCTATATTTGTCTAGAGCCTGTCTAATGATGAGCAGTACAGATGACACCATCCACAGAGTCATTACAGATGAGACACTGTTCTTAGGTATCAAGATTGTTTATTACACGATAACAATAAATACAACTACATTACACATCAGGCATAATTACTAGGACTCTGGGGAACTGTACCAATGTCATCTGCTCCCTGTAAAGTTTAGTGTCAAACTCACTGTCTCCATCTGCAACCTGTGTGTACTATCAGAAGGGATAGAGAAGGGATAACAGGAACGTGAACTCAATTAGAACCATTACCTTATGCAGCAGAGGAAAGGGAAGAATTAGATAAAATTAAGTAAACCTGTTGCATAAATGATCTCAGTGATGAAATGTTTCCATTTGCAGTTCAGATGTTTTGTTAAGATTCACGTCACCCGGTTCACCATGGCCTGGGCAAATGTTTTCACATAGTCTTCACCCCATTAATTGTACAACCCTTCTTGCGGAGTTGAACAGAAAGAGAGGGTGGAAGTGCGAACCACTACAGGGACCTTCTGATGTTCATGCTATATGCATCAGACTCAAAGCCCAACTGTGCACCACTTCAGACTCTGCAAGGCAGTTAATGGCTCTCACTCTGAGGTACTCAACTGTTACCACTGAGGATGTTGTCCAGAAAGGGAAGGCAGCTTTCTGATTTGCTGGTGATTGAGGGGGTGGAGAGGGAGAGGCCATCCTTCTGTCTTGAAGACGAAAGGAGCCCAGGCCAACAGATCCAGCCAGCCTCGAGTCCGGTATCAGCCCTGGTCAGACAGTGTGCCGGGGGAAATGCAGTGTGCTGCAGTTCAGGCAGATAGTCATTGATCTTCTGCAGGTGAAAATGAGGACTGCAGATGCTGAAGAGTCAGAGTTGATAAAGCTTGGTGCTGGAAATAGCACAGCAGGTCAGACAGCATCCGGGGAGCAGGAGAATCGACATTTCGGGCAAAAGCCTGACTGAAGAAGGGACATGCCCGAAATGTCAACTCCAATGATCTTCTGTAGCCTGTGCAAGGATAAATACAATTATCTTCTCTCTGCTACTTCAGACTCACAGGGCAACCACTCAGTCAGACTGCCACTGCACACATCTCTCATCAAAGCTCATGGATGGTTACGTTTGGTGTTCCTTGTATTGTATCCACTCAAGGCCCTCATCTACCTCATCCTCCCAAACTACTACCATGCCCTGCCTTTTGCATTTTCTACTCACTCAATCGGGCACCTCCCTGCCCTCATTGTTGGAACTGTGCTGCTCTCTCATTAACACCGGAGCTAAATCATACTGGGATGGTGAGACTGACGGGTGAAGGTGGGGCGGTGCGGAAACCTGTTCCGAATGACTGGGGAGTTCAGAACTAGAGATCACAGTTTATATATTTTGGGTGGACCATTTAGGACTGAGATGAGGAAAAAATTATTTACCCAAAGAGTGGTGAGCCTGTGGAATGCTCTACCACATAAAGTGATTGAGGCGAAACCGTGGAATGTTTTTGAAGGAATTAGATATTGTTCTTGTGGTTGAAGGGATTAAAGGGCATGGGGAGAAAGTAGGAACAGAATACTGGGTTGCACAATCAATGATCATATTGAATGGTGGAGCAGGTGTAAAGGGCTGAATGGCTTACTCCTATGGCTCCTATTTTCTATATTTCTATGTTTAATGTGCACAAACTTTTATTTGACAAATTCCCCATTTTCTCTTATGTAGGCACCATTGGCATCCAATGAAACTCTGCTAAGAGGAACCTGTGATGGACACTCTCAGCTCTACCTCTACCTGTGAGGAGGAAGTCACCGAGACCTCAAAGGGTACACCAACAAGGCTTTCCCCTGCCCCATCACGATGTTCGGAGTGCAATGAATCCGATACAAATCTATTTCATCCAGATAGACCAGCTGGTAATGACCGTGGCACCAGAACATGACAAAAGGACACCCACCCGGGTTCAATTCCCGACTCAGGCGACTGACTGTGTGGAGTTTGCACATTCTCCCCGTGTCTGCGTGGGTTTCCTCCGGGTGCTCCGGTTTCCTCCCGCAATCCAAAAATGTGCGGGTCAGGTGAATTGGCCATGCTAAATTGCCCGTAGTGTTAGGTTAAAGGGGTAAATGTAAGGGTATGGGTGGGTTGCGCTTCGGCGGGTCGGTGTGGACTTGTTGGGCCGAAGGGCCTGTTTCCACACTGTAAGTAATCTAATCTAATCTAATCCCATTCCTTGCTTCAGATTACTCCCCACTAACATCAAGGGATAATTGTAATAATATTGGGAGAGCTGAGTCACAGATGACTCATGCAACAGCCTAATATAGTCATATTCACTGAATCATATGGGCAACTTTTTCACACAGAGGTGGTACGGGTATGGAATGAGCTGCCAGAGGAAGTGGTGGAGGCTGGTACAATTGCAACATTTAAGAGGCATTTTGGATGGGTATATGAATAGGAAGGGTTTGGAGGGATATGGGCTGGGAGCTGGCAAGTGGGACTCTGGTTGGCTGTGGTTATCTGGTTGGCTGGACGGGTTGGACTGAAGGGTCTGTTTCCATGCTGTACATTTCTATGGCTCTATGACTCTATAGCCATTCTCCCTAGACTCCTCCATCATCATTGTGAGTAGGTCTTGGCCCACTGGCAAGCCAGACCCAAAAGATGTGGTGGGACAGTGCAATGTTTGGATGGAGTCAAACTGGGAGTCTTTAACATTGACTCCAGACTCCATGAAGTTTAATGGAATTCCATCAAACAGACAAAGAAACGTCCTGCTGATTGTTATATATTGTGCTCCTTCAGCTGATGATTTAATGGGACAGATTTTCCAAGGGATAGCAATCCCACTCAGAATGCCCCATTGCTCCTTTTCTTTGTTATGGAAGAGCTCAACATCTAACAGGAGATTCCGATCAGGTGGTTAGGGTGCCAAGTAAGAGGAGTAGCAGTGAGCATTCAGGGAAGGGGGTGCCAGTATAGGCAGGGGATATTGCGTCTGATGGGTGGGGTACAGGGGGTGATGGGGAGAATTGGGTCACGGGGAAAGGAGAGTGTGTGGGTCCAGTGATGGGCAGTCATTGAGTTTCAAGACCAGGGAACTATCAGGTTCAGGGATGAGGATTGTGTTAGGTCCTCAAGGGGCAAAGGGGCAATGTTGCATCTCAGGAAAGGAGTGGAGTTTGTCAGGTCCTGAGGTGTGACAGGACTGTAGGTTCAGAAGATGTTCTGAAGAAGGATCACTGGACCTGAAATATTAACTCTGCTTTCTCTCTACAGATGGTGCCTGAGATTTTCCGGCAATTTCTGATTTTGTTTCCGATTTCCAGCGTCCAGATTTCTTTGGTTTTCTGTTGGATCAGAGTCAAGGAGATATAAAGGTTTGGGGGAAATGTAGTTATAGAGTCATAGAGTCATACAGCACGGAAGCAGACCCTTCGGTCCAACCAGTCCATGTCGACTTAATTCCCAAACTAAACCAGTCCCATCTGCCTGCGCTTAGCCCATATCCCTCCAAGCATTTCCTATTATGAATTTATCCATATGTATTTAAAACATTGTAACTGTATCCGCATCCATCACTTCCTCTGGAAGTTCATTCCACACATGAACCACTCTCTGTGCAAAAATTTGCCCCTGTGTCTTTTTAAAATCTTTCTCCTCTGACATTGAAAATATGCCCACTTGTTTTGAAATCCCCGCCTTAGGGAAAACACACCTTCAATTCACCTTATCGATATCCTTCATGATTTTGTAAACCTCTATAAAGTCACTCATCAACCTCCCACACTCCAGTGAAAAAGTCACATCCTATCTAACCTCTCCTTATAATTCAAACCTTCTATTCCCAGCAACATCCTGGTAAATTATAGTTGGGGGGGTGTGTGGGGTGAATGTGGACTCAGTGTAATAGTTACCTAGGTGTTTGACTACGTTTTTAATTGTCTATCTTTCCACGATAATGACTTACCTAACTGCTGTGGAATTCTTGAAATTATTTGGACATTTTCAGAGGGTTTCAAACAGAGGGGTGTTACTTATTGCAATCTTCAGTTACCGTGGCAATTCCTTCAGAGAGTATTACGTTGTGGATTCCGCAGTGTCTCAATGCACAACTCCCATCTCTGCTTCAGAAATAACTTGTTTGTTGCAATGGGACCATGGTATCGGTGAGGGAACCAAAATGGTGGAAGAACCTACTGGATCTTGTCCTCACTCATCTACCTTTCTTCGAGGCATCCCCCCATGACAGTATTGGTTGGTGAAACCACCACACATTCATTATGGTGACAAAGCCCCATCTTTACATGAAGGAACATTGTGTGTGTTGCACTACCACGTAGCTACATGGGAGAGTTTCATAACATGGGGTGGCACGGTGGCTCAGTGGTTAGCACTGCTGCCTCACAGTACCAGGGTCCCAGGTTCGATTCCAGCTTCGAGTGACTGTCTGTGTGGAGTTTGCACATTCTCCCTGTGTCTGTGTGGGTTTCCTTCGGCCGTTCCGGTTTCCTCCCACAGTCCAAAGATGTGCAGGTCAGGTGAATTAACCATGTTAAATTGCCCATAGTGTTAGGTGCATTAGTCAGAGGGGAATGGGACTGGGTGGGTTACTCCTCGGACGGTCGGTGTAGACTGGTTGGGCCGAAGGGCCTGTTTCCACACTGTAGGGAATCTAATCTAATTTAAAACAGATCTTGCAGCTCAAAACCCATGTTTAAGGTGCTGTGAGCCACCAGCATCACGTTAGACTTACACTAATTAATTCTCCATCTTCTCTTATGGCAGAAAACCACCCATCCTGATGGGTGCTGAAGACCTGTCAGAAGCAGGACCAGATCAATCTTTTGAAGTTACAGCACGGGACTGTACACATAACAAACAATGCAAGAAGCATGCAATATCCAGGGTTATGACATTTCGCAAGCAACAGATCAGATTAAAGCTCTATACTGTTATCGCAACCACTTGTGAATAATGGTTGGCCACGAAACATCGATAGGAAGGAAGAGTCTCCATGAGTGTCTCCGTCTCAATGGTGGCAGAGCCTGGGCACACAATTGTTAAAGAAATGCTGTATCTTTAAATGTCAATACATTTCAGCTTTCTCTTGAGGAGTCCAACATTACAGATGACAGTCTTCAGCCAAACTGATTCACTGCACGTGATAGCTACAAATGTTCAACATCTCATCTAAATATTGCACTGTAATGGCAACCAAGACGATGCTCCAAAGTCTCACGGTGAAGTGCGGGTACTGAAGTTTGACCTTCTGTCCAGAGATTTATCACTCAGCCACTTGCTGATGAAAGGGTGGGGGGAGGGGGGGGGGGGGGTGGGGGGGGGTGGGGGAGGGGGGGGGGGTGGAATGGTCAGCCTGTGACAAAGACTAGACCCACCCATTTCTAGCATTCTGAACCATGGACACAGGGTTACCAGGATTATTTCCCCTAGTAGCTTAGGTTTAGTTGAAATCAGTTTGGAAACTCATATTGTGATGTACTTCAAAATCAACTGTGTAATGTGCATGTAATGGTGCCAAGGAAGAAATTATTTTTATTGTTATTCACCCGAACCACCCCGAAACCAGGCCTTGTTATCACACAGTCTGCTATTATGCACCATCCATTATAAGACATAAACAATCCCCATTCACTGCTATTCACGCTCCCAGCCAGACTGTTATCCACTGTCCAACTATCTTCTCTGTCTTTGGGCACTATTCCCATCTATCGTTCATTCCTTACCCTATCTTCTGCATATAAATCAACACTTTCCAAGCTACCATCAGTTCTGACAAGGGTCACTTGAACTGCTTTGTCTCCACAGATGCTGCTGGACCTGCTGAGTTTTTCCAGTTAACTCTGTTTTTGTCTCTGATTTATAGCATCTGCCGTTCTTTAGGTTTTTAAAATGAAGAAGTTTACTTTCAGATAAAGCTGGAGTCACATGAAGTCTCAAATCATATGCGGGTCATGATTGTTGATTATTAGTTTAAAAAGAAAATCACATTCTGGTCATTTCTGGATTTCTAATTTGGACCTGACAGATAAAAGTAATCTTTATCTGTCCAATTGCCTTAATTTTTCTTTCTTATAATTCTCATCTATTTCATTGATCAATTTTCATTCATTGCAAATCATACTTTCTGAAACAAAGCTGTACAACCTCAATGGAGTTTTGATCATTTGATGATTCCTTCTCGTCAAATTTGCAATGGCTCATAACTGGGCTTTCTCAAAATTAGATTCATGAGTCGACATTGCATCTGTTGTCTGTGCTTCCTGATAGATGTTATAAGATACTTCAGGAAGTTATATGGTTTCTGATTTCTGTATTTCATACTGGGCCTGTACGTAACATCTGGCTTTCTCACAGGTCTCCTACAATTCTGAAATGGCAAAGGTTGTATTTTCACAACTCTGTGGGCGGCAACTGTTTCCTTTCAATAATTCCTTATGTTAGGCATTCCCTGGGCTGAAAGGAATCTGAGGCCAACTAATGAAAGGACAAATCCTCCTACTTTTTAGCCCAATTCCCATATCTCCTGCACATCTTTAATACAGATTGCAACAAGCTTCTATGTTGCTTTGGTCTACCACTTGCCAGGCTATCTAGATCGAATGCCACACAAATGTGCAGTGCAGAAGTGCCTCAGGAAGTGTATGAGCATTTTGGAAAGACAATGATGCAAAAATGCGCATGTGCAGAATTTTTTCAAATATAGGCATTAGCACATGATTCCGGCTGACTAGGAAATTCTCCTGTTCTTATCACCTGCCTCAGAGATTGAAAGTCAACCTGTTTAATCACATTATGACATAATTGTATAATCACATTATGACACAACTTGTTTTGCCATCATCTTTCATCTCTCAGATGAAAGCTTCTGGCCCAAATGTAGGTATGTTACCACAGCACCAGGAGATGTCCTGTTGCTCACAACATTGAGAAGTTCCTCCAAAAGTTTTACCAGCTTTTGCACCAATGCCCATGTTGCTCAGTGACTGCGAATATCCTATCCTCTGTAACACACCATTTTAAAATAGAACTCCCTAGAAAGGACCTTGAGACAACATTGACAGAGAGGGAGAGAGAGAGAGAAATCTGTCTGAAAGAGATCTTTTGGACATCAGACACAGTTCTGGTGAAAGAGTACCAAGTGCCATAAGCACAGCATAGTGAGAAACAAGAAACCTTTTCTCTTTCTAAAAGCCTCAACAACCCTCAAATATTCAATCACAGAAGCATTGCATTTGCTGAAATCTGATGTCCTTAACATTTGGAAAGTCAAACCATAAGCAAGTGATAGACTTGCAGTGATAGTGCAGGTTCTGATTTGCATCTTCTAATTAGCTTTTGTCCATATCAACCTTTAACCTTTGTATCTGTATTTTCTCTAATTACTAAAGCATTTTTTTCACTTAATAACTTTCACTACCGTCATGCAATAAACAAATGTTTGATCTTGTTTAAGACCACAGTCTTCTTGTTGTAGATTGTGGGTCTCAGGCAGTTTAGATGCCCACCCTCTTTGCTTGGTCACAGCAGCTGAAACATATAATGGAGGGGAACCTCTTCCATTCACTCATGATGGCAGACTCTTTGCAAATGTAATTTCTTTGCTAGAAGAGTTTGGAGAGAGGGTTACATCAACCTTCATGTGGAATTCTTCACGAATAATTCTGCTGATGGAAGACTTCTTTTAGTCTCTTTAGCTTTGAGTATTGTCCCACCGTATTTAATTGGATATTGAGTCCACTGTTTGACTAAAAATTGTCCCCAACCTGGGGAAGATTACAGATAAATGTTTGATCTCTACAAAGTGCTGGGGATCGGTTTGTATTTGAGACTCTTGGTGAGCATCAGGATCATGCACAAATTGCACTCGCTGTACAGTGGATTTGTGTGTACAGCAGGAGTATTTTATTGGCTGCAACTGAAATAACTCAGTGTTGAACATTAGCATTATAGATCAAAAGAAACAATGAGCTGGGTTCAGTAAACAGTTTGGATTGAATGCCTTTTGAAAGGCTTTAAACTGAACATTGATGACAAAAGTAATTTGATGAGTTACAAACTGTTCACAACGAATGACTGCATCAAAGTGAAATATAGAGACAGCATAAAATAGTCCCATTTAACTGAAACTGAGCAGGTAACTCATGATTGAACTGTAAATGCCTCATCATGGAAACATTTGTCATTCTGTAATTGGTATACAAGTTGGGCTTTACATGTGATGCTTTTTTGAAAAATAAGTAAAATAAATTGTTGGATCTTTGTAACTTGAACTCTGCAAAGATTTTAGAAGGTGCAACAGTAAATATTTTATCTGATTTAATGGTTCTGCAGCTGTGTGCAGGAGAAAATTCAAATTGCATATTGTCCATGTATCAATTTAGATTTATGGAGCAGACATTTACCAATCATGCTTTATTGAGTGGAATTTAAGAAATCCTACTGCTTGTAAGTGGGTCAGCTGTTCTATCTGATACTGTTAAGAAAGCTATTTGGAGTTATGCTGCTTTTCACAACCTCAGGGCATCCTAATGTGCTTAAGTGCTTTACGTCCAGTGAAGTACTTTTGAATGTAACCACTAATGTCATGTCAGAAACAAGACCCCCAATTTATAAATGGCAAACTCCCACAAACAGTATGAGAAAATGACAGGATCTTCCTTTCTTTGAGGGATTAATATTGGCTAGGATTATTTTGGAACCAAACCTCCCCTTACTATTTTAGGGATTAAAATTCACCCAAGTTAGTGTGTTTAAGAGATACAGGGAAGATTCTTCTGAAACAAAAAATTATCATAACTCGTTCTAATTATTGAAAAGCCAACTAAATGGGTCCATAAGATGTAGGAGAAGAAGTAGGCCATTTCAGGTCATCAAGTACGCTCTGCTATTCATTAAGATCATGTCTGATCTGGAAATTCTCAACTCCACTTTCCTGCCTTTTACCCATAACTTTTGATTCTCTTGTTGATTAAAAGTTTATCTATCTCACAGGCTATTTTACTTATTATCTAATCCAATTTCACATCTACAAACTGAACTTGGAAAGGATTTAGCAGTTGACTTTCCATTTTGAATCAATTTCAAGCAGCAGTCAATAAGTAATTCACTCTACTTTCCTCCCACTCTGCTGAGTCCCACACTACTGCAATTCCACACTAACTGTGCTCTGACTACGGCCAAGGTGGAAAATTGTAAGAGCTATGTTATGTTAAAGAAAAGCTGCAAAAGAACAAACCTCTGAAAAACATTATAAGTACTACAAATGCACAGCTCATCCACCAACACATGTAAACTGCTCATGAAAAGTTTTACCAACATGGTTGTGTGTTTGGTTTGCAATCCCAAAATATTCCTTCGACACTACTGACGGATAATTACAGACTAAAGTATCCTCCAAAAAAAAAGTCAAAATGAATATTTTCAATCATCGAATCCCTACAGTGTGGAAAGAGGCCATTTGGCCCAACATGCCCACACCAACCTTGCGAACAGTAACCCACCCAGACCCATTCCCCTACATTTACCCCTGACTAATACACCTAACCTACACATCCCTGAACACCATGGGCAATTTAGCATGGCCAATTCAGCTAACCTGCACATCTTTGGACTGTGGGAGGAAACTGGAACACCCAGAGGAAACCTACACAGACACGAGGAGAATGTGAAAACTCCACACAGACAGTCGCCTGAGACTGGGATCGAGCCCGGGTCCCTGGTGGTTTGAGGCAGCTAAACTGTTCAGTATTACATGCTGTCCTTGAGTACCATCTCTAGTACTGAAAATGTGTTGCTGGAAAAGCGCAGCAGGTCAGGCAGCATCCAAGGAGCAGGAGAATCGACGTTTCGGGCATGAGCCCTTCTTCAGGAATGAGGAAAGTGTGTCCATCAGGCTAAGAAAAAAGGTAGGGAGGAGGGAATTGGGGGAGGGGCGTTGGAAATGCGATAGGTGGACGGAGGTCAAGGTGAGGGTGATAGGCCGGAGTGAGGGTGGGGCGGAGAGGTTAGGAAGAAGATTGCAGCTTCGAGGGGAAAGTGCAATCTTCTTCCTGACCTCTGCGCCCCCACCCTCACTCCGGCCTATCACCCTCACCTTGATCTCCTTCCACCTATTGCATTTCCAACGCCCCTCCCCCAAGTCCCTCCTTCCTGCCTTTTATCTTAGCCTGATGGACACACTTTCCTCATTCCTGAAGAAGGGCTCATGCCTGAAACGTCGATTCTCCTGCTCCTTGGATGCTGCCTGACCTGCTGCGCTTTTCCAGCAACACATTTTCAGCTCTGATCTCCAGCATCTGCAGACCTCACTTTTCCCTCCCATCTCTAGTAGCTTGGGCTTCAAACTCCATCTCTACCAGTTCCCAATACCAGCTGTGACATTTTCTTGCTGAACACATGGGTATTTGATGAGTGGTGGGGTAATGGATGGAAACGTACTGCAGGAATTTGTCATGGTTATTGTGACAGGTCCTCCCGGATTGGTCATCTCCCATCCCAAGAAGGACAAGGTTCGTGAATTAATATGGTAACTTCAAAGTACTTTCTAAATCATAAACCATTGTTTACTAATCCCTTGTCAATCAGTTACAACATTTTTTATTCCTTTTTTTTCAATCATGTAACTACCACACTTCAATTAAATTTATTTAAGCCCAGATCAAATCCAATTGCTAATTCTAAGGAAGACTCATACTAAACTTGAAACATTAACTCTATCTCTTTCACTCCATGGATGCTGCCAGACTTCCTGAGTTTCTCCAGCATTCCCTACAATTGTTTCACATCTCCTGCATCTGCAGTATTTTGCTTTTATTGAGGTGGGAGAAATGGTCTGTTTCTGTGCTGTAAATTCCAAGTACATTACTTTGTGTATTTGCGTTAAGGTTGTTCTTGGGATATTGCATCTTGCCCATATGTTCCATTTCAAATCTACAGGTTTATACTAAATATAGAGGAGCATTAAACCTGTTGTGAATCTGAGTGCGGAGAAAACATTAAGGTACAACCTCAACACTTGCAGATGTTGTGTTGGTAATGTAGATGTAGGACAGCTGCTGACAGCACATCAGAAATAAACATGGAAAAAAAATTATGCACACTGCAGAAAAACATAACCGGTTGCCAAAGAAAAATAATTTTTCCCAGTGCTGTTTTTCTGATTGAAACATTCTTGGCCTTAATCAGTCATAGTGCACACTCCTTCCATAACCGAAAAGCAAATAAATGAGATCTGAAATTTTACTTTCAGAGATGTACATTTACTCCAGAAATTAAACTGAGCTACTTTAATATAGAGGCATAGAGTCATACAGATGTCCAGCATGAAAACAGACCCTTCGGTCGAACTCATCCATGCCAACCAGATATCCCAACCTAATCTAGTCACATTTGCCAGCACTTGGTCCATATCTCTCTAAACCTTTCTTGTTCATCTATCCATCCAGCTGTCTTTTCAATGCTGTAATTGTACCAGCTTCCACCACTGGCAGCTGATTCCATACAAGCACCACCCTCTGTGTGAAAACGTTGCTCCTTCGGTTCCTTTTATATCTTTCGTCTCTCACCCGAAACCTTTGCCCTCTAGTTCTGGACTGCCCCACCCCAGGGAAAAAAACCTTTATTTATTCTATCCATGCCCTTCATGATTTTATCAACCACTATAAGGTCACCCCTCAGCCTCCAACGCTCCAAGGAAAGCGGCTCCAGCCGATTTAGCCTCTCCCTATAACTCAATTCCTCCGAATCTGACAACATCCTTGTAACTCACAAAAAAGTGTATAATAATTTCAACATGTTGAACACATTGAGTCATAGAAATGTACAGCATAGAAACAGATCCTTTGGTCCAACTCGTTCATGTCAACCAGATATCCCAACCTAATCTAGTCCCACCTGCCAGCACCTGGCCCATATCCCTCCAAACCCTTCCTAGTCATATGCCCATCCATATGCTTTTTAAATGTTGCATTTGTACTAGACTCCACCACATCCTCTGGCAGCTCATTCCAGCTCGTACCACCCTCTGCATGAAAAAGTTGCCCTTGGGTCTCTTTTATATCTTTCCATTCTCGCCCTAAACGTATTCCCTCTAGTTCTGGACTCCCCCACACCAGGGAAAAGACTTTGTCTATTTATCCTATCCATGCCCGTCATGATTTTATAAACCTCTATAAGGTAACTCCTCAGCCTCCGATGCTCCAGGGAAAACAGCCCTAGCCTGTTCAGCCTCTCCCTATAGCTTAAATCCTCCAACCTTAGCAATATCCTTGTAAATCTTTTCTGAATTCTTCCAAGTTTCACAACATCTTTCCAATAGGAAGGAGACCAGAATTGTACGCAATATTCCAATAGTGGCCTAACCAATGTCCTGTACAGCTGCATCATGACCTCCCAACTCCTGTACTCAATACTCTGGATACTCTGACCTGGAAATATATGTCCAAAACATGCCCAAAATAAAGCTCCATTTTAAATTAAAACCAAAAGAACTGTGGATGCTGTCAACCAGAAACAAAAATAGAGATTGCTTGAAAAGGTCAGAGATCAGGCAGCATTTGTGAAGAGAAATTAGAGTTAATGTTTTGGGTCGAGAGACTTAGTTCTGATGAAGGTTCACTTGACCCAAAGTGTTAACTCTGATTTCTCTCCACAAATGCTGCCAGGCCTTCTGAGCTTTTCCACCAATCTCTATTTTTGTTTCACTGTTAAATTCATGGTCAGTCCCATACATTCAGACAACTTAGGAAAATTGAGGTGATTTTGCATCAAATTCAGGATATCATTGGGGAACCATCAGGAAAATAGACATATGAAAATAGGAATGCTGTCTGCTGTATGAGAAATCATTATCCCCAACCTGCATTAGGCAGTCTTCAATATCGCTCACAATAGGGTTATTGGCAACATCTTCTTTTAAAATAGGGATCTACAGCTTGGTCTAGTGTGGTAACGTAAAACTACTCACGAGTCTCATGAGAAGGAGATCTTGTCTTAAACAGTATGTAGCTTATTGTGTATTATAGCATATTGCAGTTAAGTACAAGTTACACTGATAAGATAAACCTTATAACATAGACTATGATGAGGAAGTGAATGGCAGGTCTCACTCTTTCGAGCTCTAAGCTGTTCAGTCGTCAATGATTGTCCATGGGTGCTGCCTAAGGAACTCCTCAGTTTAAATCCTTATCCAACACTGTTTGTACCATTGGAGCTGTCATGACCATGAGGATCAAGCCATTAATGCCAGGACAGACGTGCGTATTGCTTCCATTGCCAACTATGAAACAGGTGGTGATGAACATCTAGTTGTTTCCTCTTGCTTGGCCAAATATATAATAAGAATTGGACAGGCACGTGGACATGTGAGCATTAGAAGACTGAAAAATTGACTGCTGTAATTCAATTTTCTCATGGAAGGAAGAACAAACATGTTGGATGAACCAGTCCTTAGCTGTCAGAGTGGTCTGGCTGCAGAAGACACAAGATTACAGGAACACCTCAGGTACAAGAGATAGGCAGATGGGTTACAGTCAGGGGTCGGAAAGGGAACCGGCAGTCAGTGCAGCAATCCCCTGTGGCCGTTCCCCTCAATGACAGGTGTATCCTTTTAGATACTGTTGGGGGGGGATGACTTACTAGGGGTAAGACATGAAATACAGGTCTCTGGCACAGAGTCTGTCATTGTTGCTCAGAAGGGAAGCGGGGAGAAGAGCAGACCATTAGGCATTGAGGACTTCATAGTTAGGGGGACAGACAGGAGGCTCTGTGGGAACGAGAGAGACTCACAGTTGATGAGTTGCCCCCACACCCCCCCCACCCCGCCCTCAGGTGGCAAGGTTCATGATGTCTTGGATTGTGTTTTCAGGATCCTAAAGGGGGAAGAGGGAGCAGCCCAAGTCCTGGTCCACGCAGGCAGTAACAACATAGGTGGGAAAACAGATAGGGATTTAAGGTGGAAATTCAGGGAGCTAGGGCGGAAACTTGGAGCTAGAACAAACAGACTTGTTATCTCTGCTTTGCTGCCCATGCCACGTGCTAGCGAGGCAAGGAGAGACAGTAGTTGAACATGGAACTACAGGGATGGTGCAGGAGGGAGGGTTTCAGATACCTGGATAATTGGGGCTACATGCAGGATGGTCTACACCTGGACCAGAGGGATACTAATACCCTGCGGCGGAAGAACTTTCCTCCTGCAAGTTTTCAGAATGGTTTAAACTAATTTAGCAGTGGGATGGGGACTTAAATTTGGGTTCCAGTGTCCAAGGGGTTGAGAGTAGTGAGGTCAGAAATAAGGTTTCAAGTTCACAAGAGTGCACTGGCAAGCAGGAAGGTAGTGTGAAGTATGTCTTCTTCAATGCCAGCAGCATCTGGAATAAGATGTGTGAACTTGAAGCATGGGTTGGTACCTGGGACTTCGATGTTGTTCTTATTTCGGAGACATGAATAAAGCGGGACAGGAATGGGTGTTGCAGGTTCTGGGATTTAGATGTTTCAGTAAGAACAGAGAAGCTGATAAAAGATAGAGTGGTATGGCATTGCTGGTCAAGGACAGTATTACAAAGGCTGAAAGGACGTTTGAGGATTCGTCTACTGAAGTAGTATGGGCTGAGATTAGAAACAGAAAAAGAGAGGTCACCCTATTGGGAGTTTTCTATAGGTCTCTGAATAGTTCCAGAGATGTAGAGGAAAGGTTGGCAAAGATGATTCTTGATAGGAGCGAGAGTAATAAGGTAATTGTTATGAGGGCCATCAACTTTCCAAGTATTGACTGGAAATACTACAGTTCGAGTGCTTTAGATGCGTTAGTTTTTGTCCAATATGTGCAAGAGGGTTTCTTGGCACAGCATGTAGATAGGTCAACAAGGGATGAGGCCTCATTGGATTTGGTACTGGGTAATGAATCTGGCCAGATATTCGATTTGGAGGTAGGTGAGCAGTTTGGTGATAGTGACCATAATTCAGTTATGTTTACATTAGTGATGGAAAGGGATAGGTATATACCGCAAGGCAAGAGTTATAGATGGGGGAAAGGCAAATTCAATGCGATTAATCAAGATTTAGGATGCATAGGATGGGGGGAGGAAACTGCAGGGGATAGGCACAATTGAAATGTGGAGCTTATTCAAGGAACAGTTACTGTGTGTTCTTGATAAGTATGTGCCTGTCAGGCAGGGAGGAAGCGGTCAAGCGAGGGAGCCGTGGTTTACAAAAGAAGTTGAACCTCTTGTCAAGAGGAAGAAGAAGACTTATGTTAGAATGAGGCGTCAAGGCTCAGTTAAGGTACTTGAGAGTTACAAGTTAGCCAGGAAAGACCTAAAGAGAGAGTTAAGAAAAGCCATGAGGGCACATGAGAAGTCATTGGCAGATAGGATCAAGGAAAACCCTAAAGCTTTCTATAGGTATACCAGGACTAAAAGAATGATTAGAGGAGGATTAAGGCCAATCAAGGACAGTGGGGGGAAGTTGCGGGTGGAGTCTAAGAAGATAGGGGAAGTGCTAAATGAATATTTTTCGTCAGTATTCACACAGTAAAAAGACAATGTTGTTGAGGAGAATACTGAGATACAGACTACTAGACTAGATGGGATTGAGGTTCACAAGGAGGAGGTTTTAGCAATTCTGGGAAGTGTGGAAATAGACAAATCCCCCAAGCTGGATGGGATTTATCCTAGTATTCTCTGAGAAGCTAGGGAGGAGGTTGCAGAGTCTTTGGCTTTTATCTTTGTGTTGTCATTGTCTACAGGAATACTGCCAGAAGACTGGTGGATAACAAATTTTGTCCCCATGTTCAAGAAGAGGATTAGAGACCACCCTGGTAATTATAGACCAGTGATCCTTACTTCAGTTGTGGATAAAGTGTTGAAAAAGGTTATAAGAGATAGGATTTATAATAATTTAGAAAGGAATAAGTTGATTAGGGATAGTAGCACGGTTTTGTGATGGGCAGGCCGTGCTTCACAAACCTTATTGAGTTCTTTGAGAAGGTGACCAAACAGATGGGTGAAGGTAAAGTGGTTGATGTGGTGTATATGGATTACAGTAAGGCATTTGGTAAGTTTCCCCATTGTAGGCTATAGTAGGCTATTGCACAAAATACAGAGGTATAGGATTGAGGGTGATTTAGCAGTTTGAATCAGAAATTGATGAGCTGAAAGGTAGTTGATGGAAAATATTCATCCTGCAGTTCATTTACTAGTGGTGTACCACAAGGATTGGTTTTGGGGCCACTGCTGTTTGTCATTTTTATAAATGATCTGGACGAGGGCGTAGAAGGGTGGGTTAGTAATTTGCAGATGATACTAAGGTCGGTGGAGTTGTGCATAGTGCCAAAGGATGTTGCGGGTTACAGAGGGATGTTGATAAGCTGCAAATCTGGGCTGAGAGGTAGGAAGTGGAGTTTAATGTGGAAAAGTGTGAGATGATTGATTCTGGAAGGAGCAATAATAATAAAGAGTATTGGGCTGGCTAATGGTAAGATTCTTGATAGTTTAGATGAGCAGAGAGAGATCCTGGTGTCCAGGTACATTGGTCCCTGAAAGTTGCCACCCAGGTTGATGGGGTTGTTAAGAAGGCATATGGTGTGTTAGCTTTTATTGGTAGAGGGATTGAGTTTCGGAGCCAGAGGTCATGTTGCAGCTGTACAAAACTCTGGTGCAGCCGCACTTTGAGTATTGCATACAATTCTGGTCACCGCGTTGTAGGAAGGATTTGGAAGCGTTGGAAAGGATTCAGAGGAGATTTACTAGGATGTTGCTTGTTGTGGAGGAAAGGTCTTATGAGGAAAGGCTGAGGGAATTGAGGCTGTTTTCGTTAGAGAGAAGAATGTTGAGAGGTGACTTAATTGAGACTTATAAGATAATCAGAGGGTTAGATTGGGTGGACAGTGAGAACCTTTTTCCTTAGATGGTGATGGTGAGCACGAGGGGACATAGCTTTAAATTGAGGGGTGATAAATATAGGACAGATGTCAGAGGTAGTTTCTTTCCTGAGAGTGTAGTAGGGATGTGGAACACTCTGCCTGCATCAGCAGTAGACTAGCTAACTTCATGGCATTTAAATAGTCACTGGATAAATGTGTGGATGAAAATGGAATAGCATAAGATAGGTAGGCTTCAGATTGGTTTCACAGGTCGGCACAACTTCGAGGGCTGAAGGGTCTGTACTGCGCTGTAATGTTCTATGTTCTATGTTCCAAGATTAAATCAATTCAAAAGTCAGCAGCAAAGCACTCAACTATGGAACAGAAGTGAAAAGAAGCCCATGGTCTGCTAGTACAGACTCAATGGGCCAAAATGTCTCCTTCTATATTGTGATTCTGTGTAAAAGCAGAAACTGATGGAAATACTCAGCAGGCCAGGCAGCATCTGTGGAGATGTTAGATTTTGGGATTCAGATCCACATTTAACGAAGCTCAGCAGTTGACTAATTGTAAATAATTTTCAGATACTTTGTTTTAAAAACTTGTTGAGCAGCAGTTTCACATGATACAATCATTAATTAGGCAGATTTTCAGTGGGAAATTAAGATGGTTAACTGATACCAGGGACAAAAAGACTATTGGCACAGAATGAGTCGATCTCATTAAAGTTGTGAAGGTAGCATCCTGCTCTCTCGCCAAAGAGCCGGGGAATATTTTCTTGGGCCTCCTTCATCTTCTATTGAAGGAAGCATAACCAGAGCTGAACTATTCCTCTATATTTCTCTATGTATTGGTACATGCATTGCCATCGTTCCACAATTAATCAGCAATTAATGCGGATTGAAACTGAACAGCCAGGCTTTGTTAAACTTTAAAGCAGGTAGGTTAACTCTGAATGGTCACAGCATTGCTCTGAGAAGTGAACAGGGAATGTCTGTCACCTATTTTGCTGAGTTGAAATAAGCACAGTGTGTGTATGTGCTCTTTCTGTCTGTAAAAAACTGTCTGATATGGTCTTTGCAAAAGTGAAGGAACCGTATAAGTGGAAGACTTGTTAGAAATGGTTGGAGCAATTCACTCAACAATTTGGCAAGTTCACATTGTGCAAGATAATACGTAAAGGGCCATTGTTTTTTGTGTTTTCTGTCCAGTCCATATATATATCTTTGAGGACAAACCCCTATTGTATATATCAACTGATAGCTTTTATACAAGTCCAGGAAATGCATTCTAGATTAGATTCCCGACAGCGTGGAAACAGGTCCTTCGGCCCAACAAGTCCACACTACGAACAGTAACCCACCCAGACCCATTTCCCTCTGACTATGGACAATTTAGCACGACCATTTCACCTGACCTGCACATCTTTGGACTGTGGTAGGAAACCAGAGCACCCAGAGAAAACCCACACAGACACGGGGAGAATGTGCAAACTCCACACAGACGGTCACCCAAGGTTGGAATCGAACCCGGGTACCTGGTGCTGTGAGGCAGCAGTGCTAACCACTGAGCCGCTGTGCCACCTTGCTTGCTTTTGATAAGGCTGCCCAGTTACACTGAATGGTAGATCAGATGGATACAGATTTGGACCTGTCATCATAGATGGCATGCATTTTGTTGATATAGTCATGTTTGTTAAAGATGAAGATTCCAATGTTATTGTCAGGTTTACTGAGATCTAAGTTGAGCTTTACCTTGAGGCCTCAGAATGCTGCCAGATATTCACATTGAAAGTGAGAATCAAAACAAGTTGTTCAAGGTTCTCCAATATGTGTGCACTAGATCAGGTAGGCATACATCCAAAGATTCACCATCGTCAATGAACACTGGTTTAAGGCAGGAGAGTTGGAGTAAAGAAATTCAACAGAAGCAAATACCATTTGATGTAGGATGAAGACACATTAAAATTACAACCATGCTCCAGGGCCATCTCCTTGCTTCCAGACAGTACATGGGGTCACAAGGATTTCTTACTTGTTTCGTGCCATTGTTAATTGAAGTCACATGACACCAGGTTATAGTCCAACAGGTTTATTTGAAATCACTAGCTTTCAGAGAGCTGCTCCTTGTCAGGTGATGCTCCGAAAGCTTGTGATGTCAAACAAACCTGTTGGACAATAAACTGTGACTTCTGAGTTGGTCACCCCAGTCCGACACTGGCACCTCCACATTGTTGTTAATTGTGTTGTTAAACTGCTTCTGCTTTAATAAGTTTACTGTGTGGATGAGTTTTAAATGTGTACTGTTTATGGTGTAGTCATCTACTGATGAAATGTAGTGCATAAACAGATCAAATCTAAAAATGGAAACAAGATTTGCATATTTTAGACCAAACAGCACAGAGTGTGGCATTTATTAATAAATAATCTTGTGACCAATTGTTCAGTTCCATCTCATATAAAATCACCCATTCAAACATGGGGTTGTGTCTAGAATTATTAATATGTTTAGAAATTATTAAAATGTTTAGTGGGCGGCACGGTGGCACAGTGGTTAGCACTGCTGCCTCACAGCGCCTGAGACCCGGGTTCAATTCCCGCCTCAGGCGACTGACTGTGTGGAGTTTGCACGTTCTCCCCGTGTCTGCGTGGGTTTCCTCCGGGTGCTCCGGTTTCCTCCCACAGTCCAAAGATGTGCAGGTCAGGTGAATTGGCCATGCTAAATTGCCCGTAGTGTTAGGTAAGGGGTAAATGCAGGGGCATGGGTGGGTTGCGCTTCGGCGGGTCGGTGTGGACTTGTTGGGCCGAAGGGCCTGTTTCCACGCTGTAATCTAATCTAATCTAAAAAATGGAAACTGGCACAAACTCATGTTTATCACACTTTTGAAGAAATTCAATAGAAAGCTCACTTGTAACTGAAATACGTTGTTATACCTTGAACTTGTTTTTTGTTATGCTTGTCTTTCAGGCATACAAATAATCCTTTGATGGTACAGAACTTGAATATTGCTGAAAAAAACACATGTTGTAGTTTTCATTATACCAACCTGTGACTCCAGAACTGTAGTGGTGGTAACTGCCCAGTTAAGAGGCCTAGCCACTTAGTATAAAGTCAATTATGGATGGGCAACAAATGTTAGTCTTGCCAGTGATGCCATATTTCATGAAAAGACTAAATGTATTAAAATATCTTCACATATCTAAATGCTAATAAATAATGTATAAAAAATAACCTTTTGAACATAAGATCATAAGACTATATGGAGAGGCTTAATAGGCTGAGGCTATTTTCCCTGGACCATTGAAGGCTGATGGGTGACCTTATAGAGGTTTATAAAATCATCAGGGACATGAATTGGGTGAGTAGTCAAGGTCTTTTCCCAGGGTAGTAGAGTCTGAAACTAGAGGACATAGTTTTTAAGGTGAGAGGAGAAAGACTTAAAATGGACCTAAGTGGTAACTTTTTCACGCAGAGGGTGGCGCGTGTATGGAATGAGCTGCCAGAGAGAGTGGTGGAGGTGGGTACAATTACAACATTTAAAAGGCATTTGCATGGGTATATGAATAAGAAGGGTTTAAAGGGATATGGGCCAAATACTGGCAAACGGGACTAGATTAATTTAGGATATCTGGTCAGCATGGATGAGTTAGACTGAAAGGTCTGTTTCCATGCTGAACGGCTCTATGACTCTAGGGACTAAGAGCCGAAGCAGTCAATTCAGCCCCTCAAGCCCGCTCCTCCACTTAATATGATTTTGGCTGATCCCATCTGAGCACTCCACATTCTTAGAAAGTTGTGTGGCTTTGGCAATCTCTGCCTCAGATGGTGGAGGATGTAGCTGTCATTGAATATTCTTGAGGCAGGGATAGGTAGATTTTTATTAGGTGGGGAGATCAAAGATCAACAGAAATAATTGGGAATGTGGAATTTGAGACATTGAATATAGAACGTAGAACGTAGAACATTACAGCGCAGTACAGACCCTTTGGCCCTCGATGTTGTGCCGACCTGGAACCAATCTGAAACCTATCTATCCTACACTATTCCATTTACATCCAGATGCTTATCCAATGACCATTTAAATACCCTTAAAGTCAATGAGTCTACTCCTGTTGCAGGCAGGTCATTCCACGCCCCTACTACTCTCTGAGTAAAGAAACTACCTCTGACATCTGTCCTATATCTATCACGCCCTAGTTAAAGTTATGTCCCCTCGTGTTAGCCACCACCATCTGAGGAAAAAAGCTCTCACTGTCCACCCTATCTAACCCTCTGATTATCTTATATGTCTCAATTAAGTCACCTCTAAACATTCTTCTGTCTAAGAAAAACAGCCTCAAGTCCCTCAGCCTTTCCTCTTAATACCGTCCCTGCAATCCAGGCAACATCCGAGTAAATGTCCTCTGAACCCTTTCCAATGCTTCCACATCCTTCCTATAGAGTGATGACCAGACGCAATACTCCAAGTGCGGCCTCACCAGAGTTTTGTACAGCTGCAGCATGACCTCATGGCTCTGAAACTCAATCCCTCCACCAATAAAAGCTAACACACTGTATGCCTTCTTAATAATCCTATCAACCTGGGTGGCAACTTTCAGGGATCTATGTACCTGGACACCGAGATCTCTGTTCATCTACACTACCAAGAATCTTACCATTAGCCCAGCACTCTTTAATCCTATTGCTCCTTCCAAAGTGAATAACCTCACATTTTTCCACATTAATCTCCATTTGCCACCTCTCAGCACCGCTCTGCAGCTTATCTATGTTCCTTATAACCTGAAACATCCTTCAGCACTACCAACAAGTCCACCAACCTTTGTGTCATCTACAAATTTACAAACTCATCCTTCTATGCCCGCATCTAGGACATTTATAAAAACGACGACCAACAGTGGCCTCAAAACAGATCCATGCGGTGCACTACCACTAACTGAACTCCAGGATGAACATTTCCCATCAACTACCACCCTCTGTCATCTTTCAGCTAGCCAATTTCTGATCCAAACCACTAAATCACCCTCAATCCCATGCCTCCATATTTTATGCAATAGCCTACCGTGGGGAAACTTATCAAATGCCTTACTGAAATCTGTATACACCACATCAACCGCTTTACCCTCATCCACCTGTTTGGTCACTTGCTCAAAGAACTCAATAAGGTTTGTGAGGCATGATCTGCCCTTCACCATGTTGACTATCCGTAATCAACTTATTCCTCCCTAGATGATTATAAATCCTATCTGTTATAGCCTTTCTTGAGGACAGGAAAAATTTCTGGCTGTAACAGCAGCTCCTTTTTTGAGGTATTTTAGGTGCTGGTGATTTCCTTGAATTCCAGGAGCAGCAATTACTTTTTTATAAGCTGTTGCATTGTTTTGGAACTTTGGAGAAAAAAAGTCAAAACAACAGCAGTTTTAAAAGGGAGAAGAACAGACAAAGGAAGCACATGATGAGGACAGTGCAGGAGAGAGAGAGAAAGAAAGAAACTGACACTGCCTTTGCTGTTTGAATTCATGTATCTCTGGACATCGGAATGCGTCTCGGAAAATTAACGAGCAGTGAAATTCACAACTGATCTTGGATGAACTGTTGGGTGAAGTTTACAGCACAGAATCAGATAAATAAATTGTTGTTTTAAGTGTGGCCTACAGAAAGTCTGCAGTAATGGGTAGAGTGGGTTCTTTCTTGATTATGTGTTTTTGGAGATATGTCTCTTGATTAAACTTAAAATATAAGCCATAACTATTAATTTAACCTGGGGCAGTATTTGTAGAGGAAGTTTCTGGGTCTGTAGATTGTGAAGGAGCAAACATGGCCATTAGTGGGTGGCATGGTGGCACAGTGGTTAGCACTGCTGCCTCACAGCGCCAGAGACCTGGGTGCAATTCCCGCCTCAGGCGACTGACTGTGTGGAATTTGCACATTCTCACCGTGTCTGCGTGGGTTTCCTCCGGGTGCTCCGGTTTCCTCCCACAGTCCAAAGATGTGCAGGGCAGGTGAATTGGCCATGCTAAATTGTCCGTAGTGTTAGGTAAGGGGTAAATGTAGGGGTATGGATGGGTTGCACTTCGGCGGGTCGGTGTGGACCTGTTTCCACACTGTAAAGTAATCTAATCTAATCTAATTAGTAGAGTGATATGTGCTTCATATCAGATGTGGTAGTTTAAAGAGAGTTTAAGGGTTACTGCAGATTATATCTGCCATAAATGCTGTTGGTTGCGAATCTTATCAGATCGAATGGATCGGTTGGAGAGACAGTCGAAGCAATGAGGAATTTGCAACAGCAATAATATGTGATGGATGGCAGTTATAGGAAGTCTCAGATACAGTCACATAGATGGGTTAACTCCAGGAAAGGTAAGAGAGGTAGGCAGCTAGTACAGAAGTCTTTTGTGGCTATGCCCATTTCAAACAGGTATGCTGCTTTAGAAATTGTAGGGGGTGATGGATTCTCAGGGAAATATAGCACGAACAGCCAAGGTTCTGGTATTGAGACTGGCTCTAATGCAATGAGGGGTATGTCGGGTTCCAAGAGATCAATTGTGTTAGGGGATTCTGTAGTCCAAGGTACAGACAGATGTTTCTGTGGCCAGCAGCGAAAAATCAAAATGGTGTGTTGCTTCCCTTGTGCCAGGATCAAGGATGTCTCAGAGAGGGTGCAGAATGTTCTAATGGGGGAGAGGGGCCAGCAGGAGGTCATTGTCCACATTGGAACCAATGACATAGGAAGGGAGAAGGTTGAGATTCTGAAAGGAGATTACTGAGAATTAGGCAGGAATTTAAAAAGGAGGTTCCCGAGAGTAGTAATATCTGGATTACTCCTGGTGCTACGAGCTAGTGAGGGAAGACATAGGAGGATAGAGTAGATGAATGCATAGCTGAGGAGCTGATGTATGGGATAAGGATTCACATTTTTGTACCATTGGAATCTATTTTGGGGTAGAAGTGACCTGTACAAGAAGGACGGATTGCACCTAAATTGGAAGGGGACTAATATACTGGCAGGGAAATTTGCTAGAGCTGCTTGGGAGGATTTAAACTAGTAAGGTGACTGAGGTGTCAGTGGGGTAGCACTTTGGGGCCAGTGACCATAATTCTATTAGATTTAAAGTAGTGATGGAAAAGAACAGACCAGATCTAAAAGTTGAAGTTCTAAATTGGAGAAAGACCAATTTTAATGGTATTAGGCTAAAACATTCGAAAGCCGATTGGGGGCAGATGTTCGCAGGTAAAGGGATGGCTGGAAAATGGGAAGCCTTCAGAAATGAGGTAGCGAGAATCCAGAGAAAGTATATTCCTGTTAGGGTGAAAGGAAAGGCTGATAGGCATAGGGAATGCTGCATGACTAAAGAAATTGAGGGTTTAGTTAAGAAAAAGAAGGAAGCATATGTCAAGTATAGACAGGATAGATCGAGTGAATCCTTAGAAGAGTATAAAGACAGTAGGAGTATACTAAATCAGGAGGACAAAAAGGGGACATGTGATAGCTTTGGCAAATAGAATTAAGGAAAATCCAAAGAGTTTTTACAAATACATTAAGGACAAAAAGGTAACTAGGGAGAGAATAGGGCCCCTCAAAGATCTGTGTGGAGCCGCAGAAAATGGGGGAGATACTAAACGAGTATTTTGCATCAGTATTTATGGTGGAGAAGGATATGGAAGATATAGACAGTAAGGAAATGGTGACACCTTGCAAAATGTCCATATTACAGAGGAGGAAGTGCTGGATGTCTTGAAACGTATAAAGGTGGATAAATCCCCAGGACCTGATTAGGTGTACCCGAGAACTCTGGGAAGCTAGGAAAGTGATTGCTGGGCCTCTTGCTGAGATATTTGTATCACTGATTGTCACAGGTGAGGTGCCAGAAGACTGAAGGTTGGCTAAAGTGGTGCCACTGTTTAAGAAGGATGGTAAGGACAAGCCAGGGAACTATAGACAAGTGAGCCTGACATCGGTGGTGGTCAAGGTGTTGGAGGGAATCCTGAGGGACAGGATGTACATGTATTTGGAAAGGCAAGGACTGATTAGCGATAGTCAACATGGCTTTGTGCGTGGGAAATCATGTCTCATAAACTTGATTGAGTTTTTTGAAGAAGTAACAAAGAGGATTGATGAGGGAAGAGTGGTAGATGTGATCTATGTGGACTTCAGTAAGACGTTCGACAAGGTTCCCCATGAGACACTGATTATCAAGATTAGATCACCCAGAATACAAGGAGAACTAGCCATTTGGATAAAGAACTGGATCAAAGGTAGAAGACGGGGGTGGTGGTGGAGGGTTGTTTTTCAGACTGGAGGCCTGTGACCAGTGGAGTGCCACAAGGATTGGTGGTGGGTCCTCTGCTTTTTGTCATTTACATAAATGATTTGGATGCGAGCATAAGAGGTATAGTTAGCAACTTTGCAGATTACACCAAAATTGGAGGTGTAGTGGACAGCGAAGAAGGTTACCTCAGATTACAACAGGATATTGACCAGATGAGCCAATGGGCTGAGAAGCGGAAGAGGGAATTTAATTCAGATAAATGCGAGGTGCTGCATTTTGGGAAAGCAAATCTTAACAGGACTTATACACTTAATGGTAAGGTCCTTGGGAGTATTGCTGAGCAAAATGATCTTGGAGTGCAGGTTCATAGCTCCTTGAAAGTGGAGCCGCAGGGAGATAGGATAGTGAAGAAGGCATTTGGTATGCTTTCCTTTATTGGTCAGAGTATTGAGTACAGGAGTTGGGAGGCTATGTTGCGGCTGTGCAGGACATTGGTTAGGCCACTGTTGGAATATTGTCTGCAATTCTGGTCTCCTTCCTATCAGAAGGATGTATTGAAACTTGAAAGGGTTCAGAAAAAATGTACAAGGATGTTGCCAAGTTTGGAGGATTTGAGCTATAGGGAGAGGCTAAACAGGCTGGGGCTGTTTTCCTTGGAGCGTCAGAGGCTGAGGGGTGACCTTATAGAGGTTTACACAATTGTGAGGGGCATGGATAGGATAAATAGGCAAAGTCTTTTCCCTGGGGTGGGGGGAGTCCAGAACTAGAGGACATAGGTTTAGGGTGAGAGGGGAAAGATATAAAAGAGACCTACGGGCAACTTTTTCACACAGAGGGTGGTACGTCTATGGAATGAGCTGCCAGAGGAAGTGGTGGAGGCTGGTACAATTGCAACATTTAAAAGGCATTTGGATGGGTATATGAATAGGAAGGGTTTGGAGGGATATGGCCTGGGTGCTGGCTAGTGGGATTTGATTGGGTTGGGATATCTGGTCGGTATGGACAGGTTGGACCGAAGGGTCAGTTTCCATGTTGTACACCTCTATGACTCTATGACTTTACCTGCAACTGAAGTAAGGCTCAATATACAGTGCAAATTCGATTATCTGAATGTGATAGGTGGGCACTATTTCGTTCAGATAATCGATTATTCGGAAAATCGATTAAATGCCTTTCCTCTGGGACTCGGAGTTTTAAAGTCTGCTCCCTATTCAGGAGACTGCAGCAGCGCACAGCGCGCGAGACCCTTCCCCCAACACCACCCCCCTCTTATTTCCCCCCACCCCCCAGCACAAAGCATGCGAGCCCTCGCCCCAACCCCGCTCCCTGACCTGGTCCAACCCTGCAACCCCCGCTCCCCAAACCTGTCCAACCCATCCCGCCCCACTCCCAACCTGGTCCAACCCCCGCTCCCCCCCCCAACCCCATCCAACCCCACCCCCCAACCTGGTCCAAACCCCCCAACCTGGTGCAACCCTGCCCCCCCCTCCCTAGCAGAAAGTGTGCGAGCCCCTGCGCCCAACAAAGCCCCCCACCGCCTCCCCCGCCCCGGCCACTCCCGGCCACTCTCCGGGGCATCCAAATTGCACACCAACAACAAGACTGCTGCTGCTGCTGCCTTTGTGGGACACACACACACACACACACACACACACACACACACACACACACACAGTTTTACTGCAAGTTTTTGACAGGTTCCATGTTTGCCCTGTACAGGACAATGTTGAAGAGATTATTTCTGGGAAGGGGGGGTTAGGGAACACCTCTGTGTAGAACTCCAGGGAAAGTGTGGGAGAGAGAGGGTGGGAGGTCAGTCATTTGGAGACGGTGCCTGTTTAATCACTGTAAACAAAAGACGCGATCACTGCTGGAAACACGTCTTTGATGTAATGTTTCTATCAGGACCTCGAGATCTCCTTCGGATAATCTGATTTTCGGATAATTGGTATTCGGATAATTGAGTTTCCACTGAACCAGGTTTGTCTCTATTCCCCTTCTTGAACAAGGGGACAACATTTGCTATCCTACAGTCTTCTGGCACTATTCTTGTAGACAATGGTGACGTAAAGATCAAAAATAAAGGCACTGCAATCTCCTCTCTAGCATCCCAGAGAATCCTAGGATAAATCCGGTCTGGCCCGGGGACTTATCTATTTTCACACTTTCCAGAATTACTAAAACCTTCTCCTTGTAAACCTCAATCCTATCTCGTCTAGTAGCCTGTATTTCAGTATTCTTCTCAACAACATTATCTTTTTCCTGTGAGAATACCGACAAAAATATTTATTTAGCGCTTCCTCATTTCCTTGGACTCCATCCACAACTTCCCACTACTATCCTTGATTGGCCCTAATCTTTCTTCAGTTATTCTTTTATTCCTGAAATACCTAAGAAAGTGTAAGGGTTTTCCTTGATCCTGTTTGCCAACGACTTCTCATGTTCCCTCCTGGCTCTTCTTAGCTCTTTCTTTAGGTCTTTCTTGGCTGATTTGTAACTCTAAAGTGCCTGAATAGAGCCTTCATATCTCATCCTAACATAAGCCTTCTTCCTCCTCTTGACAAGAGACTAAACTTCCTTCATAAACCACTACTCCCTCACATGACCACTTCCTCCCTGTCTGACAGGTGCATACTTATCAAGGACATGCAGTAACTGTTCCTTGAATAAGCTCCACATTTCTATTGTGCCCATCCCCTGCAGTTTTCCTTCCCATCCTAAATCTTTACTAATCACATCATAATTGCCTTTCCCCCAGCAATAATTGTTAACCTGCGGTATATACCTATCTCTTTCCATCGCTACTAAAATAAACATAACCGAATTGTGGTCACTATCACCAAAATGCTCCCCTACCTCCAAATCTAACACCTGGCTGGGTTCATTACCCAGTACCAAATCCAATGTGGCCTCATCCCTTGTTGGGTTGTCTACATACTGCATCAGGAAACGTTCTTGCACATATTGGACAACAACTGACCCATCTAAAGTACTCAAACTATAGTATTTCCAGTCAATATTTGGGAACTTAAAGTCCCCCATAACAACTACCCTGTTAGTCTCACTCCTAGGAGAAAGTGAGGACTGCAGATGCTGGAGATCAGAGCTGAAAAATGTGTTGCTAGAAAAGCACAGCAGGTCAGGCAGCATCCAAGGAGCATGAGAATTGGCGTTTTGGGCATAAGCACTTCTTCAGTCTCACTCCTATCCAGAATTATCTTTGTTATCCTTTCTTCTACATCTCTGGAACTATTCGGAGGTCTATAGAAAACTCCCACCACGGTGACCTCACCTTTCCTGTTTCTAACCTCAGCCCATACTACTTCAGTAGATGAGTCCTTAAATATCCTTTCTGCCACCATAATACTGTCCTTGACTAACAATGCCACACCACCCCCTCTTTTACCATCTACTCTGTTCTTACTGAAACATCTAAATCCCAGAAGTGGCAAGAACCAATCCTTTCCTTGCTTTTTCTATGTCTCCGAAATAGCCACAACATCAAAGTCCCAAGTACCAATCTATGCAGCAAGTTCACCCACCTTATTCCAGATGGACAGATCAGCAATGATCTTTTTGAGTGGTTGAGTAACCTTGAATGACTATATGGTCTCCTTCACCTAATTCACAATCATTCTTTGTCATGTAAATTTCCAGTGGTAACAATGGTATTTACGTTAGCTTTCAGGAAATTCAAGAGTAGTTGGAGAACATTCCAGGTATGATCTCTTAACTCAAAGAGATGGACAGAAAGTTGTTCTATCATCTGACTTCCTGAACATAATTGTGGGGTCGATTTCTAACAGAATGGCAACTCTGCAGCACTCTGTCTGGCCCAAGCTCTAGCAGGGTGAGGTGTCTACTGTGTACCAGTTCTGGGCTAAGCAACACCAGGTCCCAACGAATATTAAGCCCTCTGTCATGTAAATTTAATTTAAAAGAGCTAAACTGAGTATTCCAAATTTTAGATCTGCATTGGATATCTTCTTGTGTTCAATGCTACTGGTCATTATTGCAAGCATCAAGATTTGACAAGCAAGAATAGACTTTTACTGCCCGGTACCTGGTTAGAAAAAGGTGTCACTATCAAAAGGTCAGCATGAATTTCTGACAGCAGATCACCGCAGATGAATTCTGATATTGTCCTTTCTTGTATGACTGTTTTGTACAGCTGGATTGAATCTCTATTAAATCAATATGGAAGAAGGAGAACTGTTGTAATGGAAATAGAGCTTCATCTTACCATTACTAATGTGACGTGACAAGTGGTGGAGCATTATTAGCATCTGAAACCTCTCGAGGGGATTCGAAGCAACCAAGCACAAACTTGTAATCATTCCCTGAATGCTTCTAAATCAATCGACTGGCAGCACAATCACTGCAATGTGATGGTATATATAGTGTTCAGGCAATATTCGTCATATGTCAAAATGTTTGCATTCTAGTGTTGTGCAGGTAAAAATCATAGCAAGGGTTAACCAGTAATGACAGGACATTATAAATGTTTCCCTAATGGATTAATGGACAAACAAAGTTGCGTTGTTTTGAGGGCTTACTATAATTAGTCTGTCGGAGTTAACAAGCAGGTCGATCATAGGTTTAATCTGTATTGAGCTTATCTGGGCAGAATTGAGTTAATGCAATTCACTTCAGGGAAAAGCATTTTAATTATTGCTACTCACACATTCTTGTTAAGTCATGTGTGCTTGTAATGTTGCATCTAGCAAAATTTGGGGTACAATTGTGATGTTCCCTGTGGTTGCCGAGCCTACTGAAAATCACATCCAGGCTCTTTGAAGAAGGAGTACCACTTGGGTAAGAAACTGAAGTCATCCTTTAAGACTATAAGACCATAGGAAATAGGAACAGAAGTAAGCCATTTGGCCCCTCAAACCTGTTCCACCATTTAATAGGAGAATGGTTGATTAGACATTCCTCATGTTCATATTCCTGTCCTATCCCCATTACGCTTGATTCCCCCAATGATCAAGAATCTATCGATCTCAGCCTTAAGTATACACAAGGACTTTGCCCACACAACTGTCTGTGACATGAAGATCCAAAGACTCACAACTTTCTGAGAAAATAAATTCATCCTCATCTCAGCCTCAAATTAGCACCTCTTAATTTTGAGTTGAGAATGGGCTGCTGGAAAACCCAGCAGGTCAGGCAGCATCCGAAGAGCAGGAGAATTGATATTTCAGGTCAGAGCCCTTCATCGGGAAGCTCTTGCCTGAAACATTGATTCTCCTGCTCCTCACTTGCTGCTTGACCTGCTGCGCTTTTCCAGCACCTCTTAATTCTGAGACTATGTCCTCTGGTCCTAGACTCTCCCATGAGGGGAAACTTCCTCTCAGCATTTAGTCTGTCAAACCCCATAAGAATCACAGAATCTCTATAGTGCAGAAAGAGGCCATTCTTTTTTTTATGGAAAGGGAACTTTTAAGACAGAGGTACAGAGCTGTCTATGAGAGCCATTAAAGTAAACAATTTGTGAGGCCTTGGTATTTTTTTTAAAGTTGGAACAATAGAAAGCAGCCTGATGGATGTGATGAAGCTTTCACAGAACCAGGATTTTCAGTTTAGTTTTTTAGTTTTTCAGTAGCAGCAGTTGTTGCTGGGGTCTCAACAGGATTGGAAACTGTCGTAAATCTCTCCTGGTTGCTATTCTGTCTCAGACTTTTCTCTTTATAGTGTTTTTCCTCCTCGCGGCTGAAGTTGCACGTGAGACAATTTATTTTTGAAATTTGCCTTTTGCCAAGGGTGTGTTTATAGAATGTTACTATGTCAGAACAATTAGTTAGTAATAGTTACTGCATCTATTACTTTGTTAAGTTTTCCAACAGAGTTAGGTTATTCAAATTCCTTCTTTCTTCTGTTGCATTTCAACTACAGTGGATGAATAAAGTGTGTTTTGCTTTAAATCTGATAGTCTGACCAATCAAATAGCATCTCAAATGCAATATTCTATATTTGCCTTTAAATAAGAAAAAGTTAGAGTCTAGACTATCTTTTGAATATTTTGAGGGGGTTTGGTCTGGTTCATGATAGTGGTCAGGAGTGAAGCCAAGGTGTAACTTGATGACTGCAGAAGTAGCAATCTTCAGTGAGAATTTGACACGCTAACTGATGCAATGCTCTTTCGTGGGAAATCAAGGTGTATTACCATTAGATTAGACAAGATTCCCTACAAGTGTAGAGCTGCAGTGATATCACTGACCTCTCAAAACAATTGATTACCAGAAAGGAATTTTACAGACATCCTGACCAGGAAACATATAGCAGTAATATAAAAATCAATTCTAATTTTCTACACAGAGTGAATTGAACTCTTTGGATTGGAATTAGAAGCTAAATTATTCTGAAAAAGTCTGTTTGAAAGGAAATATTAAAACTGATGTTTAAATTTACTGATTATTCATGTAACAGGATTTCGTGAAAATGAAGTTATTTTCTCAGGGAGAGTTCAGTTATCATCAGATTTTATGAATCATCATATTGTTGAAAGGAAAGACCAGTTATACCTGGTTGAACAAACTGTTACTTTTATGGAGAGCTACACAGTGATGTGGGACTTGAGAAGCTGCAGTAATCACTGATCGCTGCTCAAGGGGCAGGGTCCGCAGTGAAGCCTGAGTGTGAGGACACAACACCAGGATTTCCGTGCCAGTCTGCGCATGCCCGATATTCTGAAGCTGTGGTCAGTTTCAGAGTGGGGAAAGATGGTATGTGCTGGTAAACCTTCAATCCCACCCACATCCAACCCCACCAAACCTGGACTAATGCGATGTATGGGATCCAGAATGAAGGCCTGTTGAAGAAACTGGCTGAGTGGATAGAATGATTGAAAACAAAGCAAAAATTGCTGGAGAAACTTCTGTGAAGAGAAAGCAGAGTTAACATCTCAAGTCCTGTCATTCTTCCTCTGAATGCAGTTGCTGAGCTTTTCCAGTCTTTGAGTCAGATTTCCAGCATCTGCAGTTCTTTGTTTTACTTCTGGGTAGAATGATTGTGTTGAACGTATTCCGTGCTGTCTAATGGGTGAGGCTATAGAGTGAGTGAATTGCTTGAGAGTTTTCTCATGAAATCCCCCCTGCCAGTGCTAAGGATGTAAAGCCAGGGGGCCGCAGGCCAGTGGTTTCTATATCCTGTGGAGCTGGCACATCCAGTGACAGTAATAATCAACTGAAACTTGGCTCCAGTTTGCTGCAGGCATGCTGCATTTCATTTCCTTGGGGATAGTGCCCAGGAAACTGTCCTCATAACCACCAGATGTAGCATCACTTCCACTTTATTAGCCATGAAACAAAAAGGCCACTATGTCTGTGCTCTGTTTTGATACATACCTATGTGTTTTGTTTCCAGTTCGGTTAGTCTGTCTTGTGACTCCCTAACTTCCCTTTTCTGCAGCTGTGGTCAAGCTGCCAAAGAGATGCGTGCACCTCTCTGAAAGCATTTAGAACTTTTGACATTTTCACTTTACCCTTAAACTGTCGCCCCTCTCCATATATTTTACTTACCTGTAATTTCCAGTACTGAACACTCCCTATTCACATAGAAATCATCCGTATTTGTGCATAATTGCAATAACAAGTTTATTGTGCAAAATTGGATGGAAATTTCATGGAGTAGAAATCTTTCCGTCTTAACCACTCAAGTATAAACCACACTCATATCAGAAGATAAAGGAAAGTGGATTATCATTTTCTCCCAACACTAAATTCCTTAACCTATTTTAGTTGGCTGAATGGCTAGTTTATGATGGGGAGTCATACCAATAGTCTGAGTTCAATTCTTGCATTGGTTGAGGCTAAAACAACAGATTCTCCTTCTCAACCTCTTCCCCCACCTCAGTTATGGTGACTCTCAGGCGAAACTACCACCATTTTCCTCTCTCTCCAAAGGGAGGGCAGCCCCATGTTCTCGTTAAACTATCTTTTTACCCTGCAGAGGAGTTTTGAGCCCAATCTGTACGTCTCTTATCATGGATTTTGACTTATCTCATGTTCTTGCTTGCTCTATTCATTCTTGGCAGTGTCCTCCACTGTTGGCTGTTCTTCTATTGCCATTGAAATAAGCTCCTGAGTTGTGTACTAATTAGAGTCTGACCATAGATATTGTGTACACTCCTCATCAACCAACAGGCCACAATACTGTAGATACTGGACAGGCCCAAGGATAGTCTACCCACAATTGGTTGGTATTAACAGAGCCTAATGTGTTTTTGTGGTAAAATCTCATGATGCAGGTGAATTTTATTTTGGCATTTTCCTATGGTGTTCTGATCTCAATTCATTCATGAAAGTGAAATAACAATCCAGTCATGTTAGAAGTATGTTGGGCATATTTTCATCTCAATATTTACACTTGTTTTATTTGTAAAAGATGTCCTTAGTTCTGAGGAATAACATGTGGACACCTTTCAGTTGCTGTTAACACTGCTGGAACAAAGTGACTCAAGGTAGTTAAGCTGAAAGTAAGACGTGGCGTTGGCAGATGTTCTTGATGATGGAGGGTTACAAAATTCAGAAAATTGTTTATCATAGATTTTGTTTTTATTTTTCTTACTTATTCTTGTCATCCTGTGCCCCATAACCTTGCATTGCCCAGCTTGGCTTGAGCTGAGGAATTTTTCTTGGAGTTTACAGTTGTTGGGATAAATTGGACATAAAGCTGACATTTTGCCACGAGAAACCAGACTTTGAAATGAAATATTTCTTTGAGACTGAACTTTGAAGCCAAAACAAGAATAACACATTGCCCTTAAGGGGGAGGTGAGATTTACACAAAGTTCTGTCTTGGCTCTGGCTTATGAAATGGAATGGTGATGACAATTAAGAATGATTGTGCAACTCTTATTTTCCACACGTGGGAAGGTTTCCAAATTTCAGAATTAATTCTGATAGAAATGACCCTGGGGAACTGACAGCGCATTCTGCAGATTTCCACTTCCCTCAGCTTCTTCCTCCAGGCAACATTTAGTTGGAGTGGAGACTACGCTAAATTCAAGCATCTTGCTTCCTTTATTCTTTTTAAAATGATGTTGTCTATTATTGTGGTGACATGAGACTTAATATCTTGAACAAGATGTACTGACTTGATAAATTAAGGATTAACTCAGATATCTAAGGACAGAATAAAATAAGATTTATGATGCTTAAAGCAATTAATATGTAACTTGTCCTGACCTACAAGTTTGTCCCTTCTTTTTGACATAGCTCACTTGTGCTAAGCGCCATTCTCACAATGCTGCTTGACCTTGGTATTTTCTCAGCTTTTCTCTGCAATCTTGAATTTTGATTGCTTGACCATTGGAGGATACAAGAATTTGGTCTCCATGGAGTTTCATAAATTAGTACTTTTGAAAAAAAGGTACCATGATAACAAACCAAAGTTTGATCTTTGGCCGACTTTGTCTGACTAGCCTGTGGGGATTGGTGGGCTCAAGCTACAGGGAGAGGCTGAATAGGCTGGTGCTTTTTTCCCCTGGAGTGTCAGAGGCTGAGGTATAAGCTTTACAGAGGTTTATAAAATCATGAGGGTCATGGATAGGGTGAATAGCCAAGGTCTTTTCCCAAGGTTAAGGGATTCCAAAATTAAAGCTATAAGGAGAGGCTGGGAAAATCAGATTGTTTTCTCTGGAACAGCGAAGGCTGAGGGGAGACTTGATGAAAGTCTGTTAAATTATGAGATTCATAGTTTGGGTTCACAGTCAGAATCTTTGTTCCCAGAACTGAAATGTCTAAAACTAGGAGGTATGTATTTAGGCTGAGAGGGGGCATGTTCAAAGGAGATATGAAGGGCAAGATTTTTACACAGAGTGTAGTAGGAGTGTGGAACACGCTGCCAAGGGTGTTTGGATAGGGGCAGGGAAGAGACTGTTAGATAAGCACATGGACATGCATGGAATAGAGGGATATTGACCAAAGGCAGGCAAAAGGAAATATATTTGGTGTCATGCTTGGTTCAACATTGTGGGCTGAAGTCCTTGTGCTGTATTGTTCTTTATTCCAGAGGTCATAGGTTTAAGATGAGAGGTGAAAGATTTAGAAGAGTCCTAAGAGGTAACTTTTTTACACAGAGGGTGGTACGTGTATGGAATGAGCTGCCGGAGGAAGTGGTGGAGGCTGGTACAATTACAGCATTTAAAAGGCATTTGGATGGGTATATGAGTCGGAAGGTTTTAGAGGGATATTGGCAAAATGCTGGCAAATGGGACTAGTTTAGTTTAGGATATCTGGTCAGTGTGGACAAGTTGGAGTGAAGGGTCTGTTTCTGTGCTGTACAATCCTATGATTCTCGACTCTACATTAATTTAGTGTTTGTCCATGTCTCCATGCCGGTGCTAGTATCATCCGTAACATTACCGCAGCTAATATCTATGAATCTTGTATAAAATTGACTATTAATATTGCAACAGTAACTACACTTCAAAATCACGTTGTTATTATACAGGGCAATGGTTGTGAGTGTCATCATAGAACACAGAACAGTACCGCACATTACAGGCCCTTCGGCCCTTGATGTTGTGCCGACCTTTGACCCTATTCTAATATTACAGTAACCTACATACCCTTCATTGTACTATCTTCCATGTGCCTATGCAAGAGTCACTTAAATGTTCCTTAAAAATCATAAATATATGCAAGACATCCTTACTTGATTAGGATTGTTTAACTAGTCACAGCTCGCAGCCTTTTTTTTATTATCGGTCAGATCCCAATGGTTAAATGTTAACAACTAAAGCTGTTCAATATCAGACATAAATTGACTAATGTTGCTAATGTAGATTCAAGGATGCTTGAGATTAGAAATAGAAATGTCTCAATGGTACCATCAGGAGATGCTGTGCTCAGAGGAACAACACTGCAAATTAGTCGGAATGGCAGGATAGCTTAAACATTTAAACCCCAAGGCTCCAGTAGTATGTGTGGACGTTACATTCTCAGCTTCAATAAAATCACAAATTCCAGGAATATTATTAAGTGTACTTCTCTCAAGGAAAGAATTCTTGAGGCTGAGTCTTATGGTAAGGAGGACTCAGTCAGCACAGTAAATGGGGTGAAGATGGCATAACATTATTGTCACTGGGCTAGTAATCTAGAAATCAAACAAATGTTTTGGGGAACCTGAGGTTTGAATCCAACCATGGTAGATTTATTAGAATTTAATAAAAATCTAGAGTTAAAAATCTAATGATGGCTACTGATAATCATTGTAAAACCCATCTAATTCATTAATATCCTTGAGTGAAGGAAAACTGTCAGTCTGACTCTAGATACACAGCAACATGTTTGACTTTTAGCACCCTCTGAAATGATCTAGTAATTTTTTGTTTCAATTGTATCAACTGTGAGAAAGTGTTTTAAAAAGGAATAAAATCGGGGGGAACAACCACCATAGACTAAGGCACTGGAAATGGTAGTGGCAAAGTCCACCTTACCAACATATAGAGGCAATTGCCAAAATTTGGACATCTACCTCACAGACTAGACAGCAACAGCTTGAAACAATTGCATTCAGGGAATCTTACCTTACACATGATGCCCTAGACAACATCTCCCCATCCTGAGATACGTCATGTCACATAGGCAGGCACTGCACAGTGTATACAGTCAGGAGGGAGCTGACCTGGCAGTCCTCAATTTTGACACTGAGTCCAGTCACACCTTATGTCAAACAAGGACAAGGAAGCCTCCTGTTGATTACCATGTACCATTGTCCTTTGGCCGACCAATCAGTATTCCTCCATGTTGAGCAACACCTGCTGCAAGCACTGTGGATAGCAAGGATGCAAGGATGAGTGTTCTCAGGCTGGGTGATTCAATGATCACCGAGAGAGGATGGGTAGCACAACTGATTCAACTGTTTGGGTCTGGGTCTGCAGCAGGTGATGAGGGAATCAATAAGAGGGAAACACATATTTGACCTTATCCTTACCAATCTGCTGGTTACAGACGCACCTGACCACAGTAAGAATGATGACCACACAGTCCTTGTGGAGATGAAATCCCCCTTCCCATTGGGAACATATTTAGCACCGATCATCGCATTAAATGGGATAGATTTTAAACAGAGCTAGCAATTCAAGACTGAACATCCATGAGGCACTTTGGGCTATCAGCAGCAGAAGAATCATACTCTTAACACAAACTGTAACCTCATGGCCCAGTATATCTTCCACACAACCATTCCCATTAAGCCAAGAGATTAACCCTCGTTCAAGGGAGAGTTCAGGAGGGCGTGCCAAGAGCAGCACCAGGCATGCCTGAAAATGAGGTGTCAACCTGGTGAAGCTACCAAACAGGATTATTTGCGTGCCAAACAGCATAAGCAGCAACAGGTTTATTGTGATCAAGCTTTGAAAGCATTGCCCTTTCGTCAGGTGAAGTGAGAGAGAAACACACAGGCACAGAATTTATAGATAGCGAGATCAAAAGATCATACAAATGGTGTGAGTGGAGTGTTGTCAGGCTGAATAATAAGTCTCTGCAGGTGATCAAGAGTGTCAGGCTGTGTTAACAGCTGAATAACAAGTGAAAGGATGACCTATAATTTGATTAAATGTGGTAAAGAGATAATTACAAAAAATTTAAAATGAGATGGTGCTAGATACAAACCAAACTGCTGGATTAACATGATAGGTATAAGAGATACGAAAGTAACAAGTGATCCAAAACTTTACAAATTAATTAAGGTAGAGAGAGCACACTAATTTATCAAGAAGATGGTGTCATCTGCAGAGACTTATTATTCAGCATGTCGGCACACTAGTTACACCATTTGTATGATATTGATCTCCCTGCCTATAAATTCAGTGCCTGTGTGCTTTTCTCTCACTTCACCTGACAAAGGGGAAATGCTCTGACAGCGTGTGATCTCAAATAAACTGATGAAAGGTCTTGACCCTGAAACATGGACTCTCCTGCTCCTCTGATGCTGCTTGACCTGCTGCTCTTTTTCCAGCTCCACACTTTATCGACTCTGACTTTCCAGCATCTGCAGTCCTCACTATCTCCAAATTGCTATTACTTTGTGTCCTCAAGATTCTTTAGACAGCATCTTACAAACCTGTGACCTATATCATTTGGAAGGACAAGGTCTAGATATATGGAAACACAGCTATCAGCTAGTCCCCTTTGAGCCACTCAACATCCTGACTCGGAAATATATTACCGTTCCAATACTGATTGCTCCGTCAAAATCCTGGATTCCCTCCCAAATGGCATTGTGAGTCTATCAGAGTTCAGTGGTTCAAAAAGGCAGCTCACTACCAGTTTCTAAAGGCTAATTTGCGAGAAGCAATACATGCTAGTTCATCCAGCCACATCCCATGTATAATGAAAAAAATCCCATTTATTTATTTTCTTTTCCGATCTCAATAATATGACTGCTCAACAATTCTTTGTCTTTTCCCTGCTTGTCCAGCTAGGATCATAATAAAGCTTTTTCTTCAGTGTTTAATGAGGGTAGGAAAGACATTCACCACCTTGCGCTGCCTTATTGATGTTTTTCAAATGTAGGCGTGATTGAGCATACAAATCCGTGCTGTAACTTGGGAAATGGAATGAACCAGCATTTTCCTCGATGTTGCCATCTGATTTCAATGACATTGGTGACATTGCTGCACGCATGATAGAGGTGTGGCACTTCTTCAGTTGTCTGTTATTCCTTAACTTGAGACCATCCCAACAGCAAGGAGAATACAAATTAACCGGCTGTCTCTTCAGGACAGACTCTGCAGCCTGAGGTTTTTCAGCCAATGGTTTCTGCATTGTATGCCTGTGAGACTCATTACCAGCTACCGCACGCTGTTTGGCTTCTTTCTCGTAGCTTTGTCCCAGGTTTATTTCTGAATGCGTTCACAGCTGGCTGTGTACAGAGTTCATTTTGAACTTCTTTATGACATTGACTCCGAGCAGCTCGTATCTTTCCAATCAAATTAATGTCAGAGTGAGACAACACAAGATATTGAAAGTAGTGAATATCTCTTACACCATCCACCGGGTCTGCTTTCCCTATTTAAGCGAGGAAATGTGCAATCTCCCACGCGCAGTACAAAACCTGATGCAGAATAGCAGTTTGAGGATTTAGTAACTCCCCCACAGCTGTATTCAGCAGTGAGGATGGTTATTGACTGGTCAGTCATAGTGCACCGGAAGGTTGGATATTAATCCCCTGCTTCAAATTCTGCTGGAAGTAATGTAATCAGTAATGCTTTATAGTGTACAAACAGGCATGTGAAAATGAATATTAAAGCAGAAAGAACTATTCCGTTCTTTCTTATGTGCTGTGCTTAAAGTTGAATTGTAAAGGCTGACTTTGCTCTGCTGATGGCTTTTTGGCACAGTATGACTGGGAAGTGCCTGGTCCTTTGTTCCACTGAGACTGTCACGTCAGAACATCAGCATTTACTCACGCCTTGGTGTTGAAAAACGCCTTGGTGTTTAAATTTTCAAAATGTTTTTCAAATTCCTCCGCAGCCTTGTACTGGCCTATCTCTGTAACTCTCCTCCAGTCCTGCAGACCTCTGTGATATCTTTGTTCCTCTGATTCTGACCTCTTGAGCATCTCTGATTCTGGAACATTCTCTTAAAGGCTCGATGCTTGGTCCTCCTTTTTCTCATCGACTCTGCTGTCAGATTACTAAGCTCTGCAATTCTGCCTCTGAGTCTCTTAGCTATTGTATATTTTATTTAATTCATTCAGGCATTACTGGCTGGCAAGCATTTATTGCCTGTCCCTAGTTCCCCTGGAGAAAGGGGTGGTGAGCTGCTGCAGGCCACATGCTGTAGGTAGATCCACAATAATGCTATTAAGGGAGAGAATTCCAGGATTTTGCTCCAGTGACAATGAAAGAATAGTGATAAATTTCCAAATCAGGATAGTGAGTGGCTTGGAGGGAAACTTGCAGGTGGTGGTGTTCCCATGTGTCTGCTGCCCTTGTCCTTCTCAATAGAAGTGATCATGGGTTTGGAAAGTGATGATTATGGTTCTTTGGAGAATTTTTGCAGTGCACCTTGTAGATGGTACACACTGCTGCCACTGAGCATTGGTAATGGAGGAGGTGGATGCTTATGGATATGGTGCCAATCAAGTGGTCTGCTTTATCCTGGATGGTGTCAAGCTTCTTGAGCATTGGTGGACTCCTGACTTGTGTCTTGTGGACAGGCTTTGGGGAGACAGGAGATAAGCTCTGACCTGCTTTTGTAGCCTCTGTATTTATATGACTCCTTATATCGTACGTCTGTAACCAAGTTGATGGTCATCTCGTTTTATTGTTCAGAGCCAAATTCTGTCTTAGCTCCTGAAAAGTACATTGAGACATTTTACTAGAGTTATAATCATGGGGTCATACAGCAGGAAATAGACCGTTCGGTCCAACTAGTCCATGCCAACTATGTTCCCAAACTAAACTAGTCCCTCTTATTTGTTCTTGGCCCATATCCATCCAAACGTTTCTTCTGCATGTACTTATCCAAATGTCTTTTAAATGCTGTAAATGTACATGCATCCACCATTTCCTCTGGCAGTATGCCACATATGAACCAGTCTCTGCGTTAAAAACTTGCCCGTCATGTCCTTTTTAAATCTTTCTCCTCTTACCTTAAAATATGCCTCCTTGTTTTGACCTCTCCCATTCGCAGGAAACGACACTTGCTATTCACCTTAAAAATATGCCACTCATAATTTAATAAATCTCTATAAGGTCATCTGTCAACCTCCTATAGTCCAGTGAAAAAGCCCAGGCCTATCTAACCTATCTTTGTAACTTAAACACTCCATTTCTGGCAGCATCCTGGTGAATCTTTTCTGGACACTTCTAATTTAATGGTATCCTTCTTATAGCAGGGTGATCAGAAATGTACACAAGACTCCAGAAGAGACATTGCCTAGGTTCTGTACAACCTCAACATGCCACTCTAACTTCTATGGTATGAGCAATGAAGGCAAGCGTGCTAAAGTCTTTTTAACCACCCTGTCTAAATTTCAAAGAATTATGTATTTGAACCATTGGCTCTCTCTGTTCAACAACATTACCTAGGGTCCTACCCTGTTTGTTTTGCCAAGTCCTGACCCTGTTTGTTTTGCCAAAATGCAGTAACTCACATTTATCTGAATCAAATTTCATCTGCCAGTCTTCAGCACATTGACCAAGATTTTTAAATCAAATCCCTACAGTGTGGAAGCAGGTCATTTGTCCCAACATGTCCACACTAACTCTCTGAAGAGCATCCCACCCAGTCTCACCTTATACCTTATACCTGCAACTCCCATGGCTAATCCACCTAACCTATAATTCCCGGACACTATGGGCAATTTCGCATGGCCAATCCACCTAACTTACTGTGGGAGGAAACTCATGCAGACACAGGGAGAATGTGTAAACTCCACACAGATAGTTGCCCGAGGCTGGAATTGAACCCAGGCCCCCGGTGTGAGGCAACAGTGCTAAAAACTGAGTTACCATCTCTTTGTAATCTTAGATAACCTTCTTCACTATCTATTATACTACCAATTTTGATGTCATCCGTAAATTTGCTAACTATTAAATTCTCATCTAAATCATTTACATAAAAGACAAACAAAAGTGGACTCGGCGCTGATCCCTGTGGAACACCACTGATCCAAAAAACAACCCACCCCCATCACCTTCTGACTCCAATCATCAAGCCAATCTTGTATCCAATTGGCAAGGTCACCCTGAATCCTGCGTGATCTAACTTTACTAATTAGTCTACCATGTGGAATCTTGTCAAAGACTTTACTAAAGTTGGATATGAGTCTGGTTTAAATAATTAAATGATTAATAGTTGAGAGCAGTAAATACCAGCCAGTGAAATGATGTCACAGGGACTTGGTCAGAGTCAAGAAGGAACTTGAAGGAGACAGACTGAAGCTAATGTACTCCTAACAGTCTCTGCAGTAACATAGGTCATAACTATCTAATCTCTAGATAGTTGCAGTAATGGAATAAACTCGTATTGTTTGCTTGACAAGACTAGTTAGACCAGGCATGTGTATAACTATTCTGTAATAGAATTTGTGTTAGATCACTTTGGGCTTGAAGGAAACCACACACAAGTACCATAACGATCTCAGCATCAATTAAATTCTTGGTTACTAAGTGGGGCACAATGATAATAAACTACTTGTGAATTGACTTTAGTTAATCCTGTTCGCATCAATCTTCAACATTCTTCTGATTTGTCTCTGAATAATTTATTACTTTGGATTGTTGCATTCAGTAAAATAATCTCGTCATGTTTTACAGAGAAGTACTTCATGAAAAATTAAGTTCTTTGAAGGATAATTGTTTGTTATGTAGAGAAATATAGTGGTTGTTTTGTGCACAGGAAGTTTATTTTAACAGGAGGAATTAATTTTATTATTTTTGCTAATGATTACTGTTGTAAAATTATGATCTTGAGAATTCCTCTTCTCCTTTCTATTGTGATATTTTTATCTACCATGTGAACTATGGAATAGATATGCACTAATTAGTTTAGTATTGGCTCTAAAGGGCTGTACCTGTGGCATTATAATTCTTCCTCAGAGATTAATTGTAATATCAAGCAGGATTAGGACTACAAGACCTGATGCAAACACTCATGTCCCCATCTCAAAGTTGCAGTGACTGCCAAATGACATCACAGGCTTTTCGATAACACCTAGAGCACTGAATGGAGAGGTTATAGTGTCAAGGCCCAGCCCAAGATATGAGTGCAACTGAACTGACACTTAAAAGGAGAACTGACTAAATGGCACACTGCTGGAGATATAAATCCCTGAATAAGCCTGATGACAAGGTTCAGTCCCTTGTCTTGATTTCCCATAATCTCCCACTGAGCAGCCCCTGACCCAACTCTGGATTCAGAAAGCAAAATATTGCAGATGGAACACACACATATGATGTTACAATGGTCTGCTAGCATCTGTGGAGAGAGAAAGAGTTTATGGTCAGCTCAATAACTTGTTAACAGAATGCGATGCAGCAAATCCTTACCTCTCTGCTTCAGGAAATTGTGCAATCCATCTCAGCAGCATTCAAAGCAAGTGCTGTAGGTTGCTCTAGTGTCTTGGCTAACATTCCCTGTTCCAACATCACGTCCAAAGAAAACTGATTAACTTAATCACCCACTTTGTTAATTGCAAGATCTTGTGTGCCAATAGCTGGGTACTAAGTATCACACTTCAAAGTAATTCATTGTAAGTGAAGCTTTGATTATGATTAGATTAGATTCCCTACAGTGTGGAAACAGGCCCTTCGGCCCAACCAGTCCACACTGAACCTCCGAAGAGTAGCCCACCCAGATCCATTTCCCTAACACTATGGGCAATTTAGCAGCCAATTCACCTGACCTGCACATCTTTGGATTGTGGGAGGAAACCCATGCAGACACGGGGAGAATGTGCAAACTCCACACAGACAGTTGCCCGAGACAGGAATTGAACCTGGGATCCTGGTGCTGTGAGGCAGCACTGCTAAACACTGAGCTACCGTGCTGCCCTAAAGCTGATTTAGTCTTGTGATATGAAACTGCATTAAAAGTGAAACTCTCTCTGTCAGAAGAGGAGAGAGTTCAGTGTTATGATGTACCTTGATGATAAAAGGCTCCAAGCTCTTAGTTACTTCTTGAACCGTTGGAGTGCTATCGCCCATTCCCACAGCTGCCTTATTGAACAGCTCATGTTGCAGATCTGGTTCAGTCCATTGTCTTGATTTCCTATAAACTCTCATTGAGCAGGCTCTATTCCAACTCTGGATCCAGAAAGCTATCTTTGAGATTTACTCCAGCTGTTTATTTGATTGTGGCTTTTTCAAAATAATTTGTTAAAAATACTCCAATGCTCCTGTCCATCTACTTTATGTTTATATCATTCACAGAACTAGGCAGTCGTATTAGAATCACACAGTCATTGAGTCATAGAGATGTACAGCACAGAAACTGACCCCTCAGTCCAACTCGTCCATGTCAGCCAGATATTTGAAATTAATCTATCCCCATTTTTCAGCATTTGGCTCATATCCCTCTAAACCCTTCCTATTCATATACCCATCCAGATGCCTTTTAAATGTTCTAATTGTATCCGCCTCCCCAACTTTCTCTGGCAGCTTGTTCCATATACGGACCACCCTTTTAAATCATTCCCCTCTCACCTTAAAGCTATGCTCTTAATATTTTGACTCCCCCACCCCAGGGAAAAGACCTTGTCTACTCACCATATCCATGCCCTGCATGATTTTATAAATCTCTATAAGGTCATCCCTCAGCCTCCAACGTTCCAGGGAAAACAGCCCCAGCCTATTCAGCCTCTTCCTATAGCTCAAATCCTCCAATCCCGGCAGCATCCTTGCAAGTCTTTTCTGAAACCTTGCAAGTTTCACAGCATCCTTCCTACAGCAGGGAGACCAGAATTGCATGCCACATTCCAAAAATGGCCTAACCAGTGTCCTGCACAGCCACAACATGATCTTCCAATACCTATACTCAATGCACTGGTCAATAAAGGCAAGCACACCAAATGCCTTCTTAACACTATCCTAACTATCTGCGACTCCACTTTCAAAGAGCTATGAACCTGCACTCCAAGGTCTCTTTGCTTAGCAACACCCTCCAGGACCTTACCATCAAGTGTACAAGTCCTGCCGTAATTTGTTTTTCCAAAATGCAGCACCTCACGTTTACTTAAATTAAACTCCATCTGCCACTCCTCAGCCCATTGGCCTATCTGATCAAGATCCTGTTTTACTCTGAGGTAACCTTCTTCGCTGTCCACGACACCTCAAATTTTGGTGTCATCTACAAACTTACTAATGTTATCTCCTGTGACATATCCAAATCATTTATGTAAATGATGAAAAGCAGTGAACCCAACACTGATCCTTGTGGCACACTGGACAGGTCTCCAGTCTGAAAAGCAACCTTTACCACCACAATCTGTCTTCTACCATTGAGCCAGTTCTGTATCCAAATTGTTGGTTCTCCCTGTATTTCAAGTGATTTTTTCCTTGCTAACCAGTCGAGCATAAGGAATCTTGTAGAACGCCTTACCAAAGTCCATACAGATTAAGTCCACTGCTCTGTTCTCAATTCTCTTTATTACATCTTCAAAAAACTCAACCAAGTTAGTGAGACATGATTGCCCACAAAGCCATGTTGACTATCCCTAATCAGTCCTTGCCTTTCCAAATATATGTAAATCCTGTCCCTCAGGATTTCCTCCAACAACTTGCCCACCACCGATGTCAGGCTCACTTATCCATATTTCCTGGCTTTTCTTTATCACCTTTCTTGAACAGTGGTACCATGGTAGCCACTGTCCTGTCTTCCTGTTTTTATTGTATTATGATGTTGACATATGAAGGGACAAAAACTTGCAGAGAGATGCACAGTTACTTTCACTATTTCCTGGAGCTGGTTTGTCATGCATTTGTGAACTGCTGTTCACCAGGAAATGTTTTTGTTAGACAGAAAGATTAAATAATGGTCAAGATGGCAGTGGGGTAGGATGCTCCTATTGGAGCACCTCTGGTCCTTCTGTTTTCTTTCTTTGTTTCCTTCTCTTTTTTGCCCAATTTTCCTCTTTTTTCCCCTTTTTGGTATTTTCCCCGTCTTGGTGTTCACTGCCCCCCGGCAGTTCTCAGCCTGGTCTCTCGGTGGCTCAAGGTAGATCCCAATCTGGTTTCTCAGTGGCTCGAGGTAGATCCCAGTCTGGTTTCTCAGTGGCTCGAGGTAGATCTCAGTCTGCTTTCTCAGTGGCTCGAGGTAGATCCGAGCCTGGTCTCTTGGTGGCTCAAGGTAGATCCCAGCCTGGTCTCTCGGTGGCTCGAGGTAGATCCCAGTCTGGTTTCTCAGTGGCTCGAGGTAGATCCCAGTCTGGTCTCTTGGTGGCTCGAGGTAGATCCCAGCCTGGTCTCTTGGTAGCTCGAGGTAGATCCCAGTCTGGTCTCTCAGTGGCTCGAGGTAGATCCTAGCCTGGCCTCTCGGTGGCTCGAGGTAGATCCCAGCCTGTTCTCTCGGTGGCTCGAGGTAGATCCTAGCCTGGCCTCTTGGTGGCTCGAAGTAGATCCCAGCCTGTTCTCTGAGTGGCTTGAGGTAGATCCCAGCCTGGTCTCAGTGGCTCAAGGTAAATCCCAGCCTGATCTCTCAGTGGCTCGAGGTAGATCCCTGCCTGGTCTCTCAGTGGCTTGAGGTAGATCTCAGCCTGGTCTCTCAGTGGCTCGAGGTAGATCCCAGCTAGTCTCTCAGTGGCTCGAGGTAGATCCCAGCCTCATCTGTCAGTGGCTCGAGGTAGATCCCAGCCTCATCTGTCAGTGGCTCCTGGTGGGTCCAGGCTTGGTCCCTCGGTGGCTCATGGCATGTCCCAACGTGGTGGTGCTTCGGTTCGGCATGCGAGTGGATCCTGCCTGGACCTGTTCCCGAGGCACCGGGGGAGATCAGGAGATGGGGGGGGGGGGGGGGGGGGGATGCGGGGTGGCAGTTCCAGCAGCAGTGACGGAATCTGCGGTGACGGCATCAAAATCAGACAGCTGTGTTCTCCCAAAGAGTGAGATTGGCAGAGAATTCATCAAAGACTGAAGAACTTTTAAATTATTCCTTTATTTTCCTAGTTTAATACATGAAAGGCTTTAATGTTAATTGTTTAATTTACTTTTCTACTATTCTATGAAGTAATGCTGAACTTTTTAACCCATTTCTCTTACACTTTTGTCCCTAAGTTTTTTTTATAACTAGATACCTTGGCGTCATGCGTGGCAAAATTATACACTTTTCACCCTGTACTCCTGCACTTCTGTCCTTGAGTCTATGTGACAATAAAATCTAAAATCTAATGATGGCTCTGCATACAGATAACAATCATTATTTCTCATGAATATTAGCCAGGATCAAAGCAAAGATGAATCAACTTTCTGATACTTCAGCCAATAAATCAGCCAAGTACAGGTGGAATAACCTCGTACCTCACTGAGTAATGAAATAATTGCTGACTTCTGCACCAAGCTCCTGGTTCATGGTTCATTATAACTCAATCTTAATTTTACAAAAGTATAGAATCTTGCTGAGAAGACCTTGAGGGCCCAACCTGAGGATTTAGAAATCCAGCAACATCAAAGTTTAAAGGGGAAATGTTTAGGTACTGTAAATATAAAATCCTTCTTAATTGTATTAATAGCTAAACTGTCGTGGATATGATGCCTGTTCAGGAATTAGTTTGTTCTGATGGCTAGCTGGCCAGTCTGTGATAAAGATTAACACAAGAGGCTTGTGCTCAATTCCTGGTAATGGACTTGGGGTCTGCTGTCTTGCATTACTTGGTGTATAATGGTCTACCTAAGGCTTTATGTAAGGCCCAAAGCAGAAAGTGCTGGAGAAACTCTGCCATTCCTGCAGCCATTCCAGAGTCAAATTTCACTGCCTGTGTGAGTTGGCTTCATTAGGGAAGAAACACAAAGGAGAAGTTAAAAAAAACGATTAACGGTTATATGCGTCAGCGGGAGATAGTGAGGACTGCAGATGCTGGAGATCAGAGTGGAGAGTGTGGTGCTGGAAAATCTATATGGACTTCAGTAAGGCATTCGACAAGGTTCCCCATGGGAGACTGATTAGCAAGGTTAGATCTCATGGAATACAGGGAGAACTAGCCATTTTGGATACAGAACTGGCTCAAAGGTAGAAGACAGAGGGTGGTGGTGGAGTGTTATTTTTCAGACTGGAGGTCTGTGACGAGTGGAGTGCCGCAATGATTGGTGCTGGGTCCTCTACTTTTTGTCATTTACATAAATGATTTGGATGCGAGCATAAGAGGTACAGTTAGTAAGTTTGCAGATGACACCAAAATTAGAGGTGTAGTGGATAGTGTAGAGGGTTACAGGATCTGGACCAGATGGGCCAATGGGCTGAGAAGTGGCAGCTGGAGTTTAATTCAGATAAATGTGAGGTGTTGCATTTTGGGAAAGCAAATCTTAGCAGGACTTATGCACTTAATGATAAAGTCCTAGGGAGTGTTGCTGAACAAAGAGACTTTGGAGTGCAGGTTCATAGCTCCTTGAAAGTGGAGTCGCAGGTAGATAGGATAGTGAAGAAGGCATTTGGTATGCTTTCCTTTATTGGTCAGAGTATGAGTACAGGAGTTGGGAGGTCATGTTGTGGCTGTACAGGACATTGGTTAGGCCACTGTTGGAATATTGCGTGCATTTTGGTCTCCTTCCTATCGGAAGGATGTTGTGAAATTTGAACAGGTTCAGAAAAGATTTACAAGGATGTTGCCAGGGTTGGAGGATTTGAGCTATAGAGAGAGGCTGAACAGACTGGGGCGGTTTTCCCTGGAGCGTCAGAGGCTGAGGGGTGACCTTATAAAGGTTTACAAAATTATGAGGGGCATGAATAGGGTAAATAAGCAAAGTCTTTTCCCTGGGGTTGGGGAGTCCAGAACTAGAGGGCATAGGTTTAGGGTGAGAGGGGAAAGATATAAAAGACACCTAGGGGGCAACTTTTTCACACAGAGGGTGGTACCTGTATGGAATGAGCTGCCAGAGGAAGTGGTGGAGGCTGGTATAATTGCAACATTTAAGAAGCATCTGGATGGGTATATGAATAGGAAGGGTTTGGAGGGATATGGGCCGGGTGCTGGCAGGTGGGACTAGATTGGTGGGGGTAGGGGTAGGGGCGGTTATCTGGTCAGCATGGACGGGTTGGTCCGAAGGGTCTGTGTCCAAGCTGTACATCTCTATGACACTATGACACAGCCTGTCAGGCAGCATCCGAAGAGCAGGAGAATTGATGTTTCGAGAAGGATTCCTGATGAAGGGCTTATGCCTGAAACGTCGATTCTCCTGATCCTCAGATGCTGCCTGACTTATGTATGTCAGAGTACAGTATAATGTTAGACATGATTATGATTTACTCTTAAAGTACATTCTTAATGGTTTTGAACTGTTCTACACACAGCTTAATCCCATCTCAGAGATAGACCATAAGATATAGGAGCAGAAATTAGGCCATTCAGCCCATTGAGTCTGCTCCACTATTCAATCATGGCTAATAAGTTTCTCAACCCCATTGTCCCACTTTCTCCCCTTTACCTGAGATCCCCTTGATAATCAGAAACCTATCTGTCTCAGTCTTAAATATACTCAAGGCCTGGCCTCCACAGCCTTCAGTGACAATGAATTCTATAGATTCACTACTCTCTGGATGAAGATGTTGCTGTTTTAAGTTCAAAGAAGTCTTCTTCAAAATCCTTTCAAAGGGAAGAAAAGGGAGGACTCAAAATGTTAGCTCTGTTTTTCACTCAACCAATTTTGCTAATTTTTGCCAGCACTTATTACTTTTATTTATGATCTTCATCAATCGATTGTCTTTCTTGAACAGAGGTGTTGAATTGTCAGGAAACATGTAGGTTACAGGGTTTCCAATGGCCTTACTCTTGTCATAGATGATAAAGGTTGTGACTTGCTGGATGAAGTCTTGGGCAGTGGGTAATTAGTACACACTGAAATGACCAGAGAGGAGTTTGGTGGGATTCCGAAGAAGGGCTTATGCCCGAAACGTCGATTCTCCTGTTCCCTGGATGCTGCCTGACCTGCTGCGCTTTTCCAGCAACACATTTCCAGCTTGTAACATGCACAAGCAATCCACAACTGCCTGTTTTGCCATCATTGTCAAATTTCACTCTCCGTGTGAGTTGATTTCATTAAGGAAGAAACACAAAGGAAAAGTTAAAAAAGACTAAGGGTTAAAAAAGACTATGTCAGAATACAGCATAATGTTCGACATGGCTATGATTTACTCTTAAAACACATTTGTAGTGGTTTTGAACTGTTCTACGCACAGCTTAATCACATCTCAGCTCTGAAATTCTGCTCTAATGTCAAGTCCATCCTAAGCGAAATTTGCCAAAGAAAAGCTTTTTTGATTTTTATCAGCTGGGCGATTGACCTCATTCTATGAAGTTCATTTTCTAATGAGCAGTGTGGAGTCGTAGTTGTGGTGAGCTCCACATATTCGGAGCCATTTCATCACCTGGGTTGATAAGGACGTTCAAAGGAACAATATTATTCTGTGCCGACAAAGCATATTTATTTTGCATGCTTTCTTACAGCCGCTCTGCATTCTGAAGCAGCTTCATTTATTCAAGTTCCCACAAAGTCTCCCACCTGTTTCCCAGCTGCCCCATGTTCCCTGGCAGGCGCCTTTATTTAGTGCAATCCTGCTGCTCACAGCGCTGCATTGTACACAGAGGAAAGCTACTTGGACTCTGACTACAAATCCCCCAACAACACCTTCTACAAGAATTCAAAATATTATTGTTTAAACAGCCCTTCCAACATAAATTCACTTCAGAACGATTCGCCAACTGCAAGCATGAGAGACACCAAGGTTTTTTTTAAAAGCACAACTGCATAACTTGTCTTGATACATTGCTTCTGACCTAACACCACTAATATTAATAGTGATAGCTTCTCCTCTCTTTAAGTTGGTACACAATGTTTCTCATGTTATCCTCAGGAATTTTATCATTTGATAGCCTCATCCTTCCTTATCCCACAGACACATGGGATGTGAGATAGTTTGTTCCAGTTACCGCAGAGCTGGAATGTTATGGTTTGTCTCCCTACCCCCTCACAGGCCCCAATCAGAGCTTATGCTCCCAACTGAATTGGTAGACCCGTGTTATGGAGTAGATGTTCTGGGATGTATTATCCTTTGGCTGAGACATTCATCTCTGGCCGTGATAGCTTGTTTTGGTGATTCATGTAAATGTTAAATAACTCTTGGCATACTCGAAGAGCAAAGAGTTCTTCTGGTGTCTGGAGCAACATTCCTTCCTCAACCAACACTATGTTGTTATATTAACTGTCTCTGCCCATCACAAAATAATTCATTACAGGAAGTATTTTGAGATGTTTTCGGTGTGAGAAGGCACTCTTCAAAGTCAAGTACAGCTATCTTGTAACATGGTACATTTCTATTTGGACAGAAGGCTTGGATGGGCATGGAAATTAATTCTGCTACTTGCTTGAGTCTTGTTAGAGGAGTAATATGGTTTCATATTGTGTTGTGAGCAATTGGAAAGTGCACAGGAACTACAAATGTGAGATGTTTTCATTGTCAGTGTGGAATTCAGGACAAGAATGTTGGAGAGATAGCAAGTTACCAACATGTCAAAATGAGGGAAAGGAAATACTAGTTGATGCATCAATCCTGTCCCACACTCAAGATGGCAAGAACATCATGATGAGCCTCCCTCCTCAATCCCACAGTCACCCAATCTTCCATATTGGGCAAACAAATAGAGAAAAACCTGTAGCTAATTAGGGAGAAAAATAACTCAGAATAAAAACTCCTCTCTGACCCCTCAGGCAACTGAGACCAGCCCAGGGGATTGGATAACCAACTTGTACCTCTGTCTAATTTTCCAATTCAAGTGTGGCAGATGTTGCGTTGCAGAAGTAATAGAGGAGATGGGGGATCAAGCCTTCAAATTAACCTCTTTGGGTGTTAGCAGCTGAATTTGTAACCTATTTATATGAAGGTCATTTAGCTCTTATTTAAACAATGTTGATGAATTCATTTTAAATGGGTGAATCTTCAATTAAAAAGCAAACAGAGGAATTTCATGTATTAATGCACCAATATTTCAATAAAAGTAGTAAAGGTGGAACTACACTGAGAAGCAAAGGGTGTAGAAATATATAAACTGAAACAATAAGATATATACAATTTGAAATAGTTTATAATGCTCTCAGTAAATGTTGGTACATGGTTTACAAAACTATACAGGGGCAAGAAAGCCCTGTTTAATTCTAAATTATTTTAAGTGTTGGTTGAATATTTAAACATTGCAATGTTAAACATTCTTTATGGAATTTTCCGTTACTTTCCAAATTAAAGTGCAGCTCTTTTACATTTCTAGTTATTGTCAGTCCTACAGCTGTTTTCCTTTGCTCCTTGGTTAACAATCTAAACATTTTAATTTTAGGCTAAATATCTGCAGTATTGCTGGCTTACGCGCTGATCTAACTGCTCTGCCAGCAGCAAATTTAGTTATACATCCAGGCCAAATTAGTTACAGGCACAGTTATTACATGGGGTACAAATAAGTACTTGCATTAAAATTAATGCTATATTCTGTCTCTTGGAAACATCGTAAAGCACTTAAGGAACCATAGGGTCACAGTGCACAGAAGGAAGCCATTCAGTCCATCATATATACATGCCAACTCTCCGCAGATGCAACTCAGTTAATCCCTTAATCCTGTCCTTTCACCATAGCCCTGTGAATACTTTCTCTTCCAATAATTCGAAATATAAATGGAGAATGATTTGGAGATGCCGGTGTTGGACTGGGGTGTACAAAGTTAAAAATCACACAACACCAGGTTATAGTCTAACAGGTTTAATTGAAAGCTAGTGTGCTTCCAATTAAACCTGTTGGACTATAACCTGGTGTTGTGTGATTTTTAACTTTATATGGAGAATGTCCATTATAACATAGTTCAACATACCATGAATTTACTTACGTCCTGCTGTCTAATGGCTCCCAAAAGAGGTAAATCTTTATTTGAATCCTAGTTTTGCTCATTAAATGTAGAAGAAAATAGGAGTTTTCAAATTAAGACAGTCCAATAATAATGCAGTTTCACTTAATGCATCTATGACTCATGTTACAGCAGACCTCCACATCAATATGTTAATATTATAATTGCAATAACTATTTCATATATAGCGAATTGCTTTGAATGTAGGAATGCTGTTACATATACAACTGTTGCAACCTTTTTGCGAGCAATGATAAGGCAAATGGCCTGTGAGTTTGGGAACAATACAGGCCATTAGATTTTTAATGTTTATCTGAACTGAAAGTTAGCTCCTCTGATAGCCTAACTCTTCAGCTTCACCCTGAAATGCCTGCTTACTTATTTTCTCAAGTCTGTACGTTCAGTGTTTTGTCTGCACTTCCTTCTAGAAGGACAAGGGCAGCAGAAAAATGGGAACTCCAGCACCTTCAAGCTCCCCTCCAAGTCACTCACCATCCTGACATTGAAATATATCATCGTTCCTTCACTGTCACTGGTCAGATTCCTGGAATTCCCTCCCTAATGGCATTGTGGGTCATCCCACAACAAGTGGACTGCGGTGGTACAAGAAGGCAGCTCCCTACACCTTCTCAAGGGCAACTAGGGATCGGCAATAAATGCTGGCCAACCAGTGATGCTCACATCCAACAAATCAATAAATAAAAACAAGTGTTTTCCCTGTGTCCCTCCACTTGGTCTAAAGCATCTTAGCACCAGTGCTACAATGAATGACAGACATTGCAATGCTCCCCGTACTCTGATTTGCGCAATGGAAGTTCATGTTGGGAAGCCGGGTTCATCAGCCCGGCTTGTGATTAATGAACAGAAAAGTGCGTCAGCCATGAACTGACGCATGGAGTTGGCACTCATGTTCCCTGTATGACATAACTTGGCACCAGGCAAAACTTTCTATGAGAAAGTGAGGACTGCAGATGCTGGAGATCAGAGCTGAAAATGTGTTGCTGGAAAAGCGCAGCAGGTCAGGCAGCATCCAAGGAGCAGGAGAATCGACGTTTCGGGCATGAGCCCTTCTTCAGGAGGGCTCCTGAAGAAGGGGTCATGCCCGAAACGTCAATTCTCCTGTTCATTGAATGCTGCCTGACCTGCTGCACTTTTCCAGCAACACATTTTCAGCACAAGGCAAAATTTACCACCATGTAATTTTCATCAATAACTGACCATAACAATCTAAGTATGAGAAGTATTCTTAATGGTTTTCTACTTCTGTACTAGGGGAATTTTCTGTTTTTCAAAGACTCTTTCACAGAATGTCAACCAGGAAGCACACTTCTGTAGCCAGATGTGTTGTGTTACTGTCTTGGAGAAATTATAGCTGTAAGTCTACAGAATTAATTGAAAAGCATCTCCATTATACGTTGCTAGCCATCTGGAGCTCATCGCCCTTTATCCAAACACATTCAAATAAGAAATTAGAAGTCGCAACAAGCAGCTTTGCTTGATACATCGATTCAAATTCATAAAACTACTGAAGAACATCATAGCTGCTCATTTTGGCGTTCTTATTTCTCAGTGTGAATTTATTTATGAGACAATGATCCATTCTTTTGTCACAATTCTTCCTTCCGATGGGTCATATATTGATGGAATTTTCCAGTCAGAGACCTTTACAGTCTGACTCAGCAATATTATGACAAGTTCAATGTTCGCTTGACTTCTTTGCCAAACAAACAAAACACATGTTCCAAATTCCTAAACACCAGTGACATTGAGACGTTTGGGAGAATTGCATGATATGGCCAGCAAGCACAGCTTCATGATGTCAAGAGCAGTAAGTCTTGTTTCCGAACCAAATGTTCAACAGTGAGATAGTGAGATTCTTGCTGGTGGGTGGATTTGTTGCATGCACCAACATCGTCATTATGCTTACATCTCACCTCATTGAGATTTGGTTTTCCATTCTTCTGCCCTCCAGAGAGAAACCAGAAGATGACAATCCTAGACATGAGAGTCAGAGCAAAAACCTGACGAATTCCTGTCCGAAGTGACAAAGTTGTCTGATGAGGGAACATGGACTTCAGTAAGGACTTTGATAAGGTTCCCCATGGTAGGCTGATGGAGAAAGTGAAGTTGCATGGGGTCCAGGGTGTACTAGCTAGATGGATAGAAAACTAGCTGGCAGCAGGAGACAGAGGCCGCCCAGGTAAATAGTGCGGTGAAGAAGGCATATGGTGTACTGGCTTTTATTGGTAGAGGAATTGAGTTCCGGAGTACTGAGGTCATGTTGCAGTTGTATAAGATTCTGGTGCGGCCGCATCTGGAGTATTGTGTGCAGTTTTGGTTGCCATACTATAGGAAGGATGTGGAGGCACTGGAACGGGTGCAGAGGAGGTTTACCAGGAAGTTGCCTGGCATGGTAGGAAGATCGTATGAGGAAAGGCTGAGGCTCTTGGGGCTGTTTTCATTGGAGAAAAGAAGGAGATAGAGGTGTACAAGATGATTAGGGGTTTCGATAAGATTGACCATGAGAACCTTTTTCCACATATGGAGTCAGCTATTACGAGGGGGCACAGCTTTAAATTAAGGGGTGGTAGGTATAGGACAGATGTTAGGGGTAGATTCTTTACTCAGCGAGTCGTGAGTTCATGGAATGCCCTGCCAGTCGCAGTGGTGGACTCTCCCTCTTTATGGGCATTTAAACAGGCATTGGATAGGCATATGGAGGATAGTGGGCTAGTGTAGGTTAGGTGGGCTTGGATCGGCGCAACATCGAGGGCCAAAGGGCCTGTACTGCGCTGTATTTTTCTATGTTCTATGTTCTAGTAGAAGGGAGTTTCTCAAAATGGAGACCTTTGACCAGTGGTGTTCCACAGGGATCCGTGCTGGGACCACTGTTGTATGTAATATACATAAATGATCTGGAGGAAGGTATAGGTGGTCTGATTTGCAAGTTTGCAGATGACACTAAGACTGGTGGAGTAGCAGATAATGAAGTTGAGTGTCAGAGAATGCAGCAGAATATAGATAGATTGGAGAGTTGGGCAGAGAAATGGCAGATGGAGTTCAATCCGGGAAAAAGCGAGGTAATGCATTTTGGAAGATCCAATTCAAGAGCAAACTATACAGTAAATGGAAAAGCCCTGGGGAAAATTGATGTTCAGAGAGATCTGGATGTTCAAGTCCATTATACCCTGAGGGTGGTAACGTAGGTCAATAGAGTAGTCAAGAAGGCATACGGCATGCTTTCCTTCATCGGAATACAAGAGTTGGCAGTCATGTTACAGTTGTAAAGGACTTTAGTTTGGCCACATTTGGAAAACTGCGTACAGTTCTGGTCCCCACATTACCAAAAGGATGTGGATGTTTTGGAGAGGGTGCAGAGGAAGTTCACCAGGATGTTGCCTGGTATGGAGGGTGCTAGCTATGAAGACAGGTTTAGTAGATTATGATTATTTTCATTACAAAGACAGAGGTTGAGGGGGCCTGATTGAGGTCTACAGAATCGTGAGAGGTAGAGACAGGGTGGATAGCAAGAAGTTTTTTCCAGAGTGGGTGACTCAATTACTAGGGGTCATGCGTTTAAGGTGAGAGGGGAAAAGTTTAAGGAATATATACATGGAAAATTCTTTATGCAAAGTGTGGTGGGTGCCTAGAACGCGGAGCCAGCAGAGGTGGTAGAGGTAGGCACGACCACGTCATTTAAGATGTATCTAGACAGATACATGAATGGGCAGGGAGCAGAGGGATACAGAGCCTTGGAAAATAGGCAGCAAGTTTAGATAGCGGATCTGGATCAGCACAGGCTTGGAGGTCCAAAGGGCCTGTTCATGTGTTGTAATTTTCTTTGTTCTTTGTTGTTCTTTGTTCCTCTCGGCATTTGCTGCTCCAGCCTTGACCAACTTCTCAGGTCATGTTCCACGGGCAGTAACTGCATATCATCCCAAACCACCAGAGCCTCCAGGTCCCGATAAGGAAAGCAGGGTGACAAGTTGCCCCTGGCCGATATGTCTGGGATAATTGACTGGAATCGTGCAAGGCAGATGTGTAGTCTCTGTGCTTGATTGGGTGCACAGCTGTCCTTTACAGATGGCGTTGGCACTAGGGGGCGCCTGGAGATCCACGCAGTGGCCAATATAATCCCCTGTGGCAAGTGGGAGAATATGACAAATGGGGTGCCAAAATGGAGGTGGTGTGTATAGGTAAGGAAATAAGTTTGGGAAGTTGTTGTGTGAAAACCTGCAAGGGTTCATGGGGAGAAACCCTCCATGACACTTGCTAAAAATGACACTTAAATTGCTAAGATTCAACCCGTGGTGCTGGATGTCAACTTTGCTTGATCGGCTAAAACAGATGATATTGATTCAAATACATTTTCCCCAATTTTCATTTCAATTTCAATCCATTTTTTAGTTCTCAACAATTATTTTTTAATTGCTTAATGGATGCAAAAGACCAATACCCATCCTACAGGCACCTTGGAGAAGAAGTAAATCAGAATGATGTGTCTCTGGTGTCATAACCTTTTGAAATTCAGCGGATATGACACATTTGTGGAGAGAGGAACAGAATTCATGTTTCGGGTCTAGTAAGACTCTTCTGCAGAATTGCACTGGATGGGTGGCAGAGGAGATCCAAAGGATGTTGCTGAGGAATAAGCATCTTAGTTATAAAAACAAGCTAGATACTCTGTGGTTGTTTTTTTTTGAGCAGGAAGGGTTGAGGGATGGCCTGACAGAGGGGCATAGATGACATGAAGAGAAAGCAGTTGTTTCTCTAATTGAAGGATCAATAACAAGGGGGTACAATTTTAAGGTGAAAGGTAGAAGGTTTAGAGGGGAATTGAAGAGAAAGCTTTTCACCCAGATGTTGGTGGGGATCTGGAATGAACTGCCTGGGAGGGTAGACATGGCCTTGAATGAGCACTTGAAATGTCATAACATTTAATGCTACAGGCCTAGTGCTGACAAGTGGGACTAGTATAAATAGGTTGGTTTGGACCTAATGGGCTGAAGGGCCTATTCTGTGCTGTAATACTCTGCAACTCTAAGAGTCATTACAAACTCAAAATGTTAGCACAGATGCCGTCAGACCTGCTGAGTTTCTCCAGCACTTTTTGTTTGTTTCAGATTTCCAGCATCAGCAGCAAATTGCTTTTTTATATCCTTTTATCCTTTTATCCTTCTGTCACCTATCTTCCTTATTCTTAATTTTTTTACGGGCTCTCTGCTGTTAACGGCATTGGTAAAGTCCATATAACTCTCACAGTCCTAAATCTCTTCAGCTTAATCGGGATCAATGTCCCTTATTTGTAGATCACTTCATTATCAGATGGAGACTTGTTGCATGTACTTTGTCAGATTACATTTGGAGCATTGTGAGAAGTTTTTGACCCTGTGTGTGAGGAAGGCTGTGCTGGCCTTAGAGGGGGTACAGAGGAGGTTTACAACAATGATTCTGAGATGAAGGGTTTGTCATAGGAGAAGTGATTGAAAATTCTGGGTCTGTACTTGATGGAGTATAGAAGGATAATTGAAACTTACAGAATGCTGAGAGGCCTGGAGAAGATGTTTCCAATAGTAGGAGAGACTAGGACCCAAGGATGCAGCCTCAGAGTGAGGGGATGACCCTTTAGAACTGAAATGAGGAGAAATTTCTTCAGTTGGGGGGTGGTTAATCTGTGGAATGCATTACCACAGAAGGCTGTGAAGGCCAAGTTATTGAGTGTCTTTAAGACAGAGATGGAAAAGTTTCTGAGCAAAGGTTACAGGGAGAACGTAGGAGAACGGGGTTGAGAAACATATTAGCCATGATCGAATAGTGGAACAGACCTGATGGGCTGAATAGCCTAATTCTGCTCCTATTTCTTATTGCCTATGGCCCTATATTCCACCTCTCTAAATGCCAACCATTCCCTGTGGTAACAAAGTCATCTTTATGAGAAAAGACGTTTCTTCTCAATTCCTTATTTGATTTTTACTTTTTTGATTGTCTTTTTCATAATTTGAATTTTTAAAGTATAGAAACCAAATGTACTATATATCACTTGAACACTGTTCTGGCAGAGTAGACCCCAAAACTACACACACTGTAGTCTACACAATTGTAGTCTCAGCAAATTCTTGAATAGATCCCATCTCAACTTTCCATTCCAGACACCTCTTCATAAATGTGCTGTTCCATGAATGCTTTAATGGTTTTAGCCATTTCAGGTTCTACGTTTAATACAGTGAACTCACTGTGATTCAGATTCGGATAACTCAAAGCTCCAGCTGTGTGCAATCATTAGCCATTTCACTGGCAGAAAAAGAAACCCAACAGAAAAATGGCTCTGAGAAGCCAAATGTCCAGATGGTTAAAATTGGATTTGCCAAACTCGTGAATGCTCAGGATATGACTGCACTAACTCCTCAGAATGGAGTTAAACCATGGCAAATGGGCTTTAATTGCCATTTGATTAGATTAGATTCCCTGCAGTATGGAAACAGGCCTTTCGGCCCAACAAGTCCACACCAACCCTCTGAAGAATAACCCATCCAGACCCATTCCCCTACATTTACTCCTGACTAATGTACCTAACACTATGGGCAATTTAGCATGGCCAATTCACCTGACCTGCTCACCTTTGGACTGTGGAAGGAACCTGGAGGAAACCTGCACAGACATGGGGAGAATGTGTAAACTCCACACAGACAGTTGCCCAAGGTGGGAATCGAACCCAGGCCCCTGGTGCTTTGAGGCAGCAGTGTTAACCACTGAGCCACCGTGCCGCCCTTTGGCTCAACTGTCTCTAATATTCAAAGATGAAAAATGTAATTTTGGAAAGTGAAGCAAAGAACATGCCACTGCTATGGTCTGCACCAATATTGATAGCATCAAAAGATTGTCCATTTTTCTGATAAGACAGTCAAATGCTTTGTGGATGCCAAGGCACTACCCACAAAGTATGAAGCTAACAAAACCACCTGAATGCCCTGAAGCAGTTTTGAGGAATGAATCAGAACAGTGGATAAACTCTCTCCAGAATGTCTGGAATTCTGGAAGCTGATTAGACACATTGACAATCTCCTTAACAAATGCCTCTAAGATTTAGGCTAACGGATCCAAGGGACGCATCAACTTTCAAACCCATTAATTTCTTCAATACCACCTTTTTGTTAATACTAATTTCCTTCAACTCATTCTCCCCCATCACTTGGATCTCTAATTCTTGCCTCTTCCTCAGAAAATACAAATACAAAATAATTATTTATCTTCTCTGCCATTTCTCTATTTCCCATTGTAAATTCTCTGGACTTTGCTTCACATTCATGTTAGACAAAAGTTTTCTTGTGACACACTTGTGGAAGCTTATACAGTTGAATTTTATATATTTCTTTGATGCTAGATTGCATGCATATCGTATTCTCCCATCCATTATCAGTTTTGTGGACTTTCTTTGATGTGTTCCAAAAATTTCTTAATCCTCAAGTTCATTACTATTCCTGGCCACTTGATAAGCTTTTTATTTTAATCTTATACAATCCTTAGCTTCCTTTGTCAGCCATGGTTAAGAACATAAAGATAGAACAGTACAGCACAGGAATAGTCCTTTCAGCCCACTATGTCTTTGCTGAACATGATTCCATTCCAAACTGATTCCATCTGCTTGCACATGGTCCATATCTCTCTGTTCCATACTTGGCTGTATTCAATGCCTGTTTATGTATCTGTCTAAATGCCTTTTAATTGTTGTTATTGTACCTGCTCCTACCACCTCCCCTAGCAGTGCATTTTAGGCACCAACATCCCTTTGTGTAAAAAAAAATTCCTCACACATTACTCTTAAACTTTTTCACTCTCACCTTAAACCTATGCCACCAAGTCTTTGACATTTCCACCATAAGAAAAAAAGAATCTGACTATCCACCTAATCCATGTCTCTCATAATTTTATATACTATTGTTGGGGCACCTCTCATTTTCCGACTTCCAGCGTAAACAATCTAAGTTTGTCCAGCTTCTCATTGTAGCTAATCCACTCCAATCCAGGCAACATCCTGGTAAACCTCTTTTGCACTCTCTACAAAGTCTCCACAACCTTTCTATAGTGTGGGGACCAGAACTGCATGTAATACTCCAAATGGCTGAATCTAAGTCTTATTTAGCTGCAACATGACTTGCTCATTTTTACACTCAGTGCCCTGATGATGAAGGCAAGCATGCCATGTGCCTTCTTTACCACCCTATCAACTTGTGTTGCCACTTTCAGGGAACAATGGACTTGGACTGCAAGATTCCTCTGTATATCAATGCTCCTAAGAGCCCTTACATTAACCTTATACTTCCCTCTTTCATTTTACCTTACAAAATGCATCACCTCACACTTGTCCAGATTAAAATTCATCTGCCATTTTTCCAACCAAATTTCCAACTGATCTATATCCTGTGCCCTTTGATAATTTTCCACATGATCCACAACTCCATCAATTTTCATGTTGTCTGCAAACTTACTAATCAGGCGACCTATATTATTGTCTAAGTCATTTATATATATTACAAACAGCAAAGGTCCCAGCGCAGATCTTTGTGAAACACCACTTGTCACAGGCCTCCAGTCAGAAAAACACCCCTCCACAACTACCCTCTGTCTCCCATGACCAAACCAATTTTGTATCCAATTTATCAGGTTACCATGGATCCCATAAGACTTAATCTTCTGGACAAGCCTGTCATGAGAGACCTTGTCAAATGCTTTAGTGAAGTCCATGTAGACAATATCCACTGCCCTACACTCACGTTTGTGGGAAAGGACCTTCCCAGCACAAAGCAATGCTGATGACCCTTAATAAGTCCATTCTTTTCCAAATGCAAGTAAACTCTATCCCTAAAAGTCCAATAATTTCCCTTCCATGGATCTAAGGCCCACAAATTACCCATTTTGCCCTTCTTAAACAAGGGAACAACATTGATTATTCTCCAATCTTCTGGGACCTCGCCTGTGTCTCCCTCACCCACTTTCTCTGGCTCCAAGCATAAATTCCCTCCTTAGCTTTTGAGTGGAACCATCTTTTTCCTAATTGTCCTCTTGTCCAAATATGCATATATAATGCCTTGGGATTCTCTTTACTTCTACCTGTCATGGACATTTTGTGGTGCCTTCTAGCTTACCTAATGTGGTTTTTCGAGTCTGCTAAGTTGTCATCACACCCTCCATGTGTGTACGATTCCACTCTGTGTTTGAACACTTCTCAATATTTGCTACTCACATAGTCCTCTGCCTCGCGGAATACAACAGGGGCTCCAGCCCCAGTGCAAAGCCCAGAGCTCAATCTTGGGCAGCTGGTGACATTTGTTTTCTGGTGCGTTTGTCTGAATGTCCATAATTTCACACATACTTCAGAAGGTAGATATCACTTGCTCCTGCTGACTTGGTATCCTGTAACTGTTACCTTCAGAATGAATATTACTCTAAAAACTTATTAGTAACTTCATTTTAGTTTTTTTGCTTTACTTTATTGTTTTGTTTTATTTTGACTTGATTTAATTTTACCTCTCTTTTGCCAGTGTTCCTTTCTGAAATCCAAGTTGCTACTTCGTTATAAATAATATGTTTCCTTTTAGTTTAAAGCTATTTAGACTCAGTGCATAAAAGCAGCTACTCTCCAGTCAAAGTACCATACAGATTTTCTGTCTCCCTCTTGGATTTCTTTCACACTCAACCTTTCTTCACACTATGTTCAGAATGAAACTGGTCCTGGCTCTTGACATTCTTTATTAATTTGCTTACTCCCTGAACACTGTATTCAGAATGAAACCTTTCCTTATTCTCTGCACTCTTTTTAAAATTATGTTCCCGAGCACTGTGTTCAGAGTGAGGCTGATGTTGCTGGGAATGGAGGGTCTGAGTTACAGAGAGAGCTTGGATAGAATGGGGTGTAGGAGGTTGAGGGGGGACCTTATAGAGATTTATAAAATCATGAGGGGCATAGATAAGGTGAACAGACAGGATATTTTTCCCTAAGGAGGGGGAGCTCAAAACTAGGGGGCATATTTTTAAGGTGAGAGGAGAAAGATTTGAAAAGGACATGAGGGGAAACTTTTTTACATAGAGAGTGGTTCGTGTGTGGAGTGAACTGTCAGAGGAAGTGATGGATTCAGGTACAGTTACAACATTTAAAAGTTGAGATTCCTTACAGTATGGAAACAGGCCATTTGGCACAACAAGTCCACACCGACCCTCTAAAGAGTAACCCACCCAGACCCATTCCCCTACATTTACCCCTGACTAATGCACCTAACACTATGGGTAATTTAACATGACCAATTCATCTGACCTGCACAACTTTGGACTGTGGGAGGAAACTGTAGCACCCAGAGGAAACCCACGCAGACACCGGGAGAGTGTGCAGACTCCACACAGATAGTCACCCAAGGAGGGAATCAAACTCGGGTCCCTCACACTTTGAGGCAGCAGTGCCAACCACTGAGCCATCGTGCTGATCACAAAAGTCTTGCATAAGTACGTGCTTAGGAAAGATATGGAGGGATAAGGGCCAAACACAGGCAAGTGGGACAAATTTACTTTGGGAACATGATTGGCATGGACTGGTTGGACGGAAAAGTCTGTTTCCATGCTATATGACTGTGACGCTATGGTATTTGTGGTGTGTGAGGCCCAGTATTGGCCTGGCAAGTGTCAGAATGGACCAAGAGGTGTAGTGTACTTTCATGAAAAGTAGCTCTTGTTGGTAAACAGCTGAGACCCCCTATCCCCTTACCTCCATAATATTTACTTCACTGAGGTAAATAGAGTCATAGAGTCATAGAGATGTACAGCATGGAAACACACCCTTTGGTCCAACCTGTCCATGCCAACCAAATATCCTAAATAAAGTGAGTCCCATTTACTAGCATTTGGTCCACATCTCTTCAAACAATTCCTATGCATATACCCATCCAAATGCCTTTTAAATGTTGTAATTGTACCAGCATCCACACTGCCTTTGTCGCTCTTGCTCCTTTTTAAAGTGCCGTTGTTTTGATTTTTTCCCCAAAATTTCAAAACAATGCAACAGCTTATAAAACAGCAATTACTACTTCCAATATTTGAGGAAATCAGCTCTAACACTGAAAATACCTCAAAAAAGAAGCAGCTCTTAAAGCCACAGTTTCTTCCTGTCATCCATCTTTGATTACCTAGAATCCTTGCTAAACTACTGTTGATAATGTAAAGCAAATTTTTCATCTCACCTAAATATTACTTGACTTCACTGGAATATACCGGTTTTTCACAAGTGAATAAAATCAAAATCTGCTCACAAATTCATCTGTCAAAGTTTGTGTCTACTCTGTTATCTTATCAATGTCGTCTTGCAATTTCCTTTGGTTCTTGCTGACCTTATCTCCCTGCAGTATCTTTGACAGATTTGAATGTCTCCGTAGCACCATATTGCTTCAACTAAACAGATTGAAAACTAACGATCAGACAGCATTTGGTTATCTGATATGATCTCTCTACCTCCTCAGCTCATAAGCCTCATTCCTTATGAAGGGCTCTTGCCCGGAACGTCGATTCTCCTACTCCTCGGATGCTGCCTGACCTGCTGTGCTTTTCTAACACACCACTCTTGACTCTCGTATCTGATATGAAGACCTCTTTTCAGTTTCCATTCAAGTGTGAAAACACTGACAGAAGATACTGAAATACGGAAGTAATGTTCTAGAACATAGAACATAGAACATAGAACATTACAGCACAGTACAGGCCCTTCGGCCCTCGATGTTGCGCCGCCCTGTCATACTAATCTGAAGCCCATCTCACCTACACTATTCCATGTACGTCCATTTGTCTGTCCAATGACGACTTAAATGCACTTAAATTCGGCGAATCTACTACCGATGCCGGGAAAGCATTCCATACCCTTACTACTCTGAGTAAAGAAACTATCTCTGACATTTGTCTTATACCTATCTCCCCTCACTTTAAAGTTGTGTGCCCTGGTGTTTGCCATCCCCATACTTGGAAAAAGGCTCTCCCTGTCCACCCTATCTAACCCTTAGATTATCTTGTATGTCTCTATTAAGTCACCTCTCAACCTTCTTCTCTCCAACGAAAACAGCCTCAAGGCCCTCAGCCTTTCCTCGTAAGACATTCCTTCCATACCAGGCAACATCCTAGTAAATCTCCTCTGCATCCTTTCCAAAGCTTCCACATCCTTCTTATAATGCGGTGACCAGAACTGTACACAATACTCCAAGTGTGGCAGTACCAGAGCTTTGTACAGCTGCAGCATAACCGGAACTCAACCTCTCTATTAATAAAGGCCAAAACACTGTGTGCCTTTTTAACAACCCTGTCAATCTGGGTGGCAACTTTCAGGGATCTGTGTACATGGACACCAAGATCTCTCTGCTCATCTGCACTCCCAAGAATCTTACCATTAGCCCAGTACTTTGCATTCCGATTACTCCATCCAAAGTGTATCACTTCACACTTGTCCACATTAAACTCCATTTGCCACCTCTCAGTCCAGCTCTGCATCCTATCTATGTCTCTCTGCAACCTACTACATCCTTCGTCACTATCCACAACTCCACCGACCTTAGTGTCGTCCGCAAATTTACTAACCCACCCTTCTAAGCCCTCATCCAGGTCATTTATAAAAATGATTTTGGATCACCCATACTTTATAGAAGCTTAAAACATTTTGAACATATATAAGATGAGGAAAGTAAACTTCTTCAAGGCAGTTTTCGTAATGTGGGAGTTCCACTTGAGGTCGGAAGCAACTGTCTGAAAAAAGAATTAGTAGTTTGATGAATAGGAAGTGATCTGGTGCATTGGAATTCTATGTTTGGGTTGGGCACATGTTTATTTGGGACAACTTTAATAAGATTTAGCTATATGTTCAGGGAAATTGACTGGTATGATAAGTGGACATGGCGCAAAGAGGCTAAGTTTGGCTCCTATGGGAAATTGATCTTGTGTTTTGCTTGTGGAACTGCATCACTTTGTCAAGCCAGCCAACATTTAACAAATCTAATTAATATTTATTTCATGCTAATAATGGATTGCAGGAGTTAGTCATTGTTGGTGAAGGAAACAGTTTTGAATTATGGTGGGAAAACGTATGGTTTTGGTATAGACTGTATAAATATTTGAGTTAGCTCATACCCTGAACGTCACAGTTCATTGTTGTGCAAGGAATAAAAACAACATCTAGCAGCAGGAGAAGTTTGATGTTCTTGTGAAAAAGCTGCTCTTGTTTTTTTCGTGTGGGTTCTATATTATCGAGTATGTTCCAGATCCCGTGGACGTTTTATGGAAATGTCAGCTATTGCTAGGTGGCTTGGAAATGGTGCCAAGCTAAGCTGGATGCATCTTACTTTGCGTGAAGGCTATAAGATGAATGATTTGAGAAGCATCCTCACTGATCCAGGAACAGCAGTGATTATTTTACAGACATGATGTGGAGTAACATGATTGCAAAGCATGAGTCAGAGACTATTTAATTCACCAATTCCCATTTAACCATTGGCTACACCAACAAAACAAATTCTACTCTGGGAACAATAAAAATATTGTCTGGAGTTACAGGCCTAGAAATTCATAAGCAGATCCCCGAAGGAAAGCAAACACTTAAAAAAAATTAACTCTTGGAAATGAATGTGCCAAAAATACTGGAGCTCCATTTCGAAGAATATGAGTTGGATCAGTATGTCTCATCCACAGTTTTTATTGTTTATTCCCTCTGGGATATTGAAGGTGCAACCGGGTAAGGATTAGGGTATGCCTTGTACATGGTTAAAACAATATGTTAAATTCAAACTGAGAACACGCTGAAATAAGGAGAACACTCTTAATGTTGTTGACTGCCAGCCCGCTGAGAGGGGTTTGAGATGTTGGAAATTGGGTATCTCAATGTCATTTAAAGGCAGCCAGCAACTCTTAAAGTGGGAGATGGTGGGAATGTGTGCATTATTCCTACACACCATACAGAAAACCTCACAGAACACAAATCGAAGCAAAACCTGCAGATCAACTCTGCATCTTCACACAGGCTGCTGAAAAGGCCCTGGTCCAGAGGTGGGCAGGACATGGAGATCCGATCCCATCTCCCAGAAACTTCTGCCTTGCCATTTCCAAGTTCAATGTGCAATGTCAGGGAAAGCTCAATGGCCTTACCAGGGCTGTCAAGGTATGAAAACTGGCGTCTGAGTTCAGAGGAAAGACCACAGACTGGAAACATTAACCTTATTTCTTTCTCCACTGATATTGTCTGGCAAATTGAATACTTCAGCATTGTCTGTTCGAATACTGTTTCCTTGGTCTCTACTCCTATCACCACAATACTGTGTTCGCAATGTTCCTCTCTCTGATTTTCCTTCACTACCACACTTCACCACACCATCCTTTGCCCATAGCTACACACTTCCCACACTGCAATGAAGTGAAGGTGATATCAATGTTGGTTTTCCTTATTTTGGATGGTTTTTGAATAAATCAATAAAAATAACTATGTGTTTGGAGTTTTTTTTATTATTTAGGAGCTCTCGGGTTCACTGGCTGGGCCAACATTTATTGCTTATCCCGAATAGCCTTTGAGATGTTGGAGCAGAGCTGCCTTCTTGAATCGATGCAGTGCATTTTATGCAGGAACATCTGCAATAATGATGGATTTCTGCAATGCATCTTGTAGGTAGCACACCCTGCTGCTTCTGAGCATCAGTGGTGGAGAAAGTCGATGCTAGAAGATGTAGTGTCAATCAAATGGGCTGCTTTGTCCTGGATGATGTCAAGCTTCTTGAGTGTTGCTGAGCTGCAACCATCCAGGCAAGTGGGGAATATTCCATCTCACTCCTGACTTGTGCCTTGTAGACTTTGGGGCGCCTTGTGGGCGGCACGGTGGCACAGTGGTTAGCACTGCTGCCTCACAGCGCCAGAGACCCGGGTTCAATTCCCACCTCAGGCAACTGACTGTGTGGAGTTTGCACGTTCTCCCCGTGTCTGCGTGGGTTTCCTCCGGGTGCTCCGGTTTCCTCCCACAGTCCAAAGATGTGCAGGTCAGGTGAATTGGCCATGCTAAATTGCCCGTAGTGTTAGGTAAGGGCTAAATGTAGGGGTATGGGTGGGTTGCGCTTCGGCGGGTCGGTGTGGACTTGTTGGGCCGAAGGGCCTGTTTCCACACTGTAATGTAATGTAATGTAAAAAACTTTGGGGAAGCATAGGGTGAGTTAATCGTCACAAGCTTCCTAACCTCTGACCTACTATTGAAGCCAAGGCATTAATATGACTAGTCTAGTTCAAGTTTTGATTAATAGTAACATCCAGGATGTTGATAGTGGGAATTCTGAGTATAAAAGGGTGATGCTTAGATTCTTTCTTGTTGGAGATGGTCATTGCCTGGTACTTGTGTGGCATCAATGTCATTGGCCACTTGCCAACTTATACTGTTCAGGTCTTGTTTCAAAGTATACCCTCTGTCTTACCATGAACATGAGACTTCTACATCTGTTATTGTGCTTTTACTTTCATTTGTGGCAGTCATTAAAACATTAGATTAGATTTCCTACAGTATGGAAACAGGCCTTTCAGCCCAACAAGTCCACACTGACCATCTGAAGAGTAACCCACCCAGATCCATTCCCCTACCCCACCCCTGACTAATGCACCTAACATTGGGCAATTTAGCATGGCCAATTCACCTGACCCGCATATCTTTGGATTGTGGGAGGAAACCAGACCACCTAGAGGAAATCCATGCGGATACGTGGAAAATGTGCAAACTCCACACAGACAATTGCCCGAGGCTGGAATCAAACCCTGGTCCCTAGCGCTGTGAGGCAGCAGTGCTAACCACTGAGCCACCGTGCTGAAACTCGAAACAACTATTACTTGAAATATGATGCCAGAGCTGAGATTGTGTGGAGTTTCAGTCTACAACTGTGAAGATCTAGATGAATCAGAATGGCTGTGAATTTTCCATTCCCTGTCCCTGTGGAAATGAAAAGAGATGCGAGGCAGAATTGGAATTTATCTCAGGCTCCATGGGTAAAGGTATGAAACAGCCACAGAATTACATAGAAAGACCAAGCAAATAAGAGTTGCAACTGCAATATCAATGCTGGGGAAAGACTATATTTTCTCTTAGACACACTTGGAAGATAACTCAGATAGAAGGGAATTGGTAGATTTTGAAACATAGTTTGACCAGATACTCAATCCAAAAGTATAAATGAGGTTGAAAGCCCCATGCAACAGAATGAATGGAGATCTGGAATTCCAAATAATATTTGTTAAGCAAAGTTCATTCTATTTGGTGGAAGCAAGTCTAAAGCTTTGACTGCACAGACCAATTTGGATTTGCAGCTTTTTTGCAGGACAATAAGCCATTAACTGCTGAGCCCAGACCCAAAGATCATTATAACAGTTTACACATCTTTGTTGTCTTCTGGAGACTATCATCTCAAAGTAGATGAAGCCGTGTCATCAACTCAGCTTTTACTGAAGAGAATTCCAACTTCCTCCAGTTTAGCCTGAAAGAGGAAATTAATGAATTCCTGGTTTCACTGAATCAGGAGGATCTAAAAACAAAACAAAAGAAAGTGAAGAAATAATTCTTTGAAGAGCTCGCAGCTGATGATAAACAAGTGAACAGTTCAACAATCTTTTGGATTCACGAACCTTCCTGCAACATGCTTGTCTAATTTATCACCTAGTTCCCTATTAACGGTTAGCGGTGGTATTGGGACACAAATACTGAATCCACTGTCACTGGAATGAAAGAACGAGTAACACCAACTTGACATCTCTGGCAGTCGTCAGTCTGGCAGAGACATTGGGTTGAATTTTACTTTTCTGTCTAAGTCTGAGTTGCCTTGAGTTTTTTTTTGAGGGATATAAGCTGTAGGCCTATTGAGTTTTCTCCCTGTGTCTTACCTAAACTGCATCATTCTACCTAGCCCAACTCCATGGCATTGGTTATGTCCAATTCTATTCCCATTTTAATATGTGCTATTCCCAGAACCATTTACCACTCAGTGGTATATGTCAAGAGACCAGCAATTCTTGTGCCCACTTGAAAGGCCACTGTACACTCAGATTAGCATTGGCATTGCCTTGACTGGGAATACAATGGCCCAGCAACCACAAAGATGCACTGTCCACAGCACATAGTCAGCATGGCTGACACTCCCTCACATGTAGAGCCTCATTCTCACACATTGGACGTCATGTAACTATCACCCCACACACACTTTAGCTACATCCTGTCTGATTACACTCTCAGTCAGCACTACCCTGTTCCCACTGCAGAGCTGTAGCTTGACATTATTCGGTAGGGAGCAGTCTGGAATCAAAACATGCAGCCCTGGAAAGTCACAGCAGGTCAAGCAGCATCCAAGGAGCAGGAGTGTTGACATTTTGGGCATAAGCCTTTCATCAGTCTGGAGGTGAGCAATCAGACAAAAACAAACAAAAGCTTGTATTTATAGGCAGTAAAAATTAACTCCAACAAAACCAATAGAGGTGGAGGTTCTGAAGGCAGCTGGCACATGGCGCTGTTCAGTTGAGGTCTCAGTGTGCTGTACATCAAGATGTGTTCCCAATCTTCCGCCCCCCCACCATCACCCACACAGATACTCACTGACAAGCAGCCTGTCTGTTTGAGTGCATCAAAGAGCATATCAATGCAGAGTCGATACTGATAGCCTCTGACTCTGGATGAAGTGCCACACACTGATGGGGCAAGGCAAGGCATGGAACAGGTGCTGTGAGCATGCAGCTAAGCTCTAAATAATGAGTGAGCACTAAGAGAGTGGTTAAGCAACCCTCCATCCACCTATCGCACTCCCAGCAACCTTTGCCCCGGACCTACTCCCCTCCCACTTATCTTTTCAACCCAGAGGCTTCCAGCCTCATTCTTGATGAAGGGCTCCTGCCTGAAATGTCGATTTTCCTGCTCCTTAGATGCTGTCTGATCTGCTGTACATTTCCAGCACCACTCTAATCTTGACTCTAATCTCCAGCATCTGCAGTCCTCACTTTCGCCCAGCCCTGAGATGCAGTCCAGTCTGTGAGCTGGGAGCCTCTTTCTATGTGTAAAATCTTCTTGCAGCAGCATTTCAGTGCTCGTTGTTGGTATGTCCCTCAATGTATGTTCTTATTTCCTAAGCAGCCTGACAGTGTATCAGATGGGTGGTCATGAAGGGTTGGCAGATGCTGCATGACAATAATCACAGACAAGGGAAGGGGTACATACGGCTGGTGCTCTCGGGTCGTGCCCAAATGCAGTTGGGTCAAACGCAACATGGAGACCCTTTGGCGCATGTAGCCAGCTGAATCTGCCACATGCTCACACTGGTTCCTCAGTTTTCTCAGCCTTTCTGATGGAGGGTCACTGGACCCGTAATGTTATATCTGCGTTCTTGCCATAGATGATGGCAGACCTGCTGACCTTCTTCAGAAATTTCTGGTTTTGGTTCTCAACCGTTAGCTTGTTTGGTGTGTTTGATAAGATAGGAAACTGGGCATTAATGAGGCGAGTTTGCTCCATTAACAAAGAACTTCACCAGCAATAACCTCCCTTTAATTGGCAAACCACAGCTGCTAGGTGAGAAACACACTGTGTTGCTTGTCAAAAAGATAAAAGATGGAGTTAGATACTCCAGACACCAAGGTGGGCCTCACCAGAATTCTTGCAACAATCATGGGACTTCTACCTCCACTGTGCTATCGTCCCTTTAGCGGTTAAACAAATCAGCTGCACCAAAGTGCTGCCACACCTTCCTTAGGATAATCAGAGAGGGTTGCTCTTACTGAGTCATAGAGTCATAGCAATGTACAGCGTGGAAACAGAACCTCAGTCCAACTTGTCCATGCTGACCAGATATCCCAAATTAATCTATTCCTACTTGCCAACATTTGGCCACATTCCTCTGAATCCTTCCGATGCGAATGTCTTTTAAATGTACCAGCTCATTCCATACACATACCACACTCTGTGGGAAAAAGTTGCCCTTCGGTCCCTTTTAAGTCTTTCCCCTTTCAGCTTAAACCTATGCCCTCTAGCTGTGGATTTCCCCCACCCCAGGGAGAAGACCTTGGCTATTCACCCTATCCATGTCCCTCATGATTTAGAAACCTCCATAAGGTCACCCCTCAACATCTGACGGTCCAGGGAAAACGGTTCCAGCCTATTCAGCCTCCCTCAGTAATACTTTTGAAGTTGATGGCCTAACCTGACCACAGGATTGATTTTGGACAATGAAGTGGGTTTGTCACCTTATCTGGGGACATCTTTGGATTTTGTTCCAGTGCTTTGAACAGCTCTACATTCAGGTCTGTTGATCCTTAAAACCCTGAATGAAACCACTGAATCACCCTCACTCCCTTGTCTTTTCACTAAACCCTTTTACTTTTCTCTTTTTCAAATACTTACACATTCCAAATTTTGACAAGCCTCTGCAAAACACAAATCTTTTAACCCCTTTCCGCATTCTTGTGGTGGTAAACTTGAATTTATGATCTGGAGTTACTGACTCATTAGCCACTAGAAATGGATTTCTTCCAATTAATTTTATCAAAATATTTTAGAATTTTGAATATTTGTATTAGATATTGCAGTTTCTCAAATTTCTTCTTAGAACTTAGAGGAAAGGCTGAGGGACTTGAGGCTGTTTTCGTTAGAGAGAAGAAGGTTGAGAGGTGACTTAATTGAGACATATAAGATAATCAGAGGGTTAGATAGGATGGACAGTGAGAGCTTTTTTCCTTGGATGGTGATGGCTAGCATGAAGAGACATAGTTTTAAATTGAGGGGTGGTAGATATAGGACAGATGTCAGAGGTAGCTTCTTTACTCAGAGAGTAGTAGGAGCATGGAACGACCTGCCTGCATCAGTAGTGGATTTGCCAACTTTAAGGGAATTTAAATGGTCATTGGATAGATACGTGGATGAAAATAGAATAGTGCAGGATAGATGGGCTTCAGATTGGTTTCACAGGTCAGCGCAACATCGAGGACTGAGGGCCCATACTGCGCTGTAATGTTCCATGTTCTAACTAAATGCTCTCATTTTTGGGATATGAGGAAAGGCTGAGGGAATTGAAGCTATTTTTATTGGAGAGGAGAAGGTTGAGAGATGACTTAATTGAGACATATAAGATTATCAGAGGGCGAGATAGGGTAGACAGTGAGAGCCTTTTTCCTCAGATGGTGAAGGCTAACAAGGGGACATAGCTTTAAATTGAGGGATGATAGATTTAGGACAGATATTAGGGGTAGTTTCTCCACTCAGAGTGTAGTAGGGATGTAGAACAGCCTGCCTGCAACAGTAATAGACTTGCCTATGTTCAGGTCATTTACATGAGCATTGGACATACATATGGATAATAACGGAACAGTGTAGGTTAGATGTGCATCAGATTATTTTCACAATCGGTGCAACATCGAGGGCCGAAGGGCCTGTACTGTGCTGTAACGTTCTGTGTTCTGTGTGGGCCTGACCAGGTAAGGATGGGAGATTTCCTTCCTTGAAGACAACTGGTAAACCAGACGGACTTTTCCTTGATAATCGGCAATAGTTTCATTGTCAACATTAAAGTCTTAATTCCTGATTTTTCCACCATCTGCCATGCTGGGATTTGGACATAGGTCCCCAGAACATTATCTGGGTCTCAGGATTAATAGTCTAGTGATAATACCAATGGGCCATCACTGCCTAGTGATCCTCAAAGTTCCTTTACTCTATTTATGATGGAAATATCCTGTGTAAATACTGGTTGCATGCTGCAATGACTGGTCTTCTCCTCTGCACTTATTGCAAATTGCATCTCATGCACCTTTCCCTCCAGATCTGTGATGGAAAATTCAGAAATAGCTTTCAAAATATTAAAATTACAAAAGGAGAAAAACTGATATAAGTAACAAGGAGCTGCCTAACTTAAGACTTCACGTTCCCCTACTATCACCAACCCCCTCAACTCCACCAACTCCTTAACCTTCGCTACCGTCTCACCGCCTCCCAAATCCTTTTCAAAACAAAGCAAGATATCATCAATTTAGGAGGTAACTTTCCTGAACTCAGCACAATTCTGACAACTTTATATGTGGATCATTTAAACAATACCAGATTTTGTTGCAAAACCTTATGATGTAATTTCTTCTAAAAATAGCTAACTTTGATGCTCAGTGTTGGTATAAGTAGATTTATATAAGTGTAGTGTTAATTTATCAAAAAGGAATTGGTTAACACCTGAGTTACTGTAGCGTAAAACCTGTCAGAACTTTCTCTGTACAAATTTGAAAATGCTTGATCTTTTTCTAAAATTCTTCCATGATCTCTAAACCCCTCCAATTTTACTGTGGTTTCTGTGCTCCATTCTGGCCTCATGTATTCCTATTTTCCTTTGCTCCACCATTGGTGGTTGTGTTTCCAGCTCAATATTAAAGAATATTAGCCTGTACATTAGCCTGGTAGGTCAGAGGGAAATAGTGCAGGAACCAAACAAAACAACTGATCATTAACTTCAAGAAGAAAGGAGGAGGACACACCTCTATCTGTATCAAAAGTGCTGAGGTGGAGAGCGTTGAGAGCCTGCCAACATCATCAAAGACCCCTCCCACCCTGGTAATGCTCCCTGAAAACATCTTCTGTCAGGCAGAAGATACAGAATCTTGAGCACATGCACCAACAGGCTCAAGAACAGTTTCTTCCCTGCCATTATTAGAATGCCAACTGGACTCTTTATCTTCAAATATGTTGATTTTGCTAATGTTGATCTTGCTTTGTGCACCTCCTGTGCAGTTGTAACCTTGTGTGTCTAAGCACCTTATGACCTGTATGTTCTTGTTTGCTATGATCGGCCTGCACTGTTTGCAAAACAAAGTTTTTCACTGTACTTAGATACTTATGACTACAACAAGTCAAATCAAATCAAATCCCTTTGTTGGATCAGATGGGCCTGAAGTCCACTTCCTGTTAGGCATTAGGCCTCATGTCTGATGAGTTGCAGATTAGCAATCATAAAAATATAGCGTACAGAAGAAGCTCCATCAAGTCAATCCTGTCAAAAATATACTACCACCTACACTCGACACAATTTCCTACATGAGGTCCATAACCTTGAATGTTATGACATTTAGGTGCTCATCCAAGTACTTTGTGAAGATTTACTGTCTCAACTACCCTCCTAGGGAGTGAGTTCCTGACTATCATCACCCTCTGGATGGAAAGAGTTTTTCCTCAAATCCCTTCTAAACCTTCTGCCTTTCACTTTAATTAAACCTCTTGTTATTAACTCAATTTTTAAAAAAATAGTAATGTCACATTGGTTACATTTGGTCTAAAGCCAAAAATCTGCAACTGGATCTGATTTGGACTCAATGTCCTGCCCATAACCCCGCTGGCCCCAGGGAAGTCCCACCTCAATGAGCTGTTGGCCAAGTGAAGGGTGGCAACATGTTGGCCAGATGATGGTTAGGTAGAGGATGGGGTGGTTTGCTGTTGATGCAGAGACAAAGCTGCTGGGCTACATTTTGAGCATAGACCCTTCCTGCTACTTTTAAATTTGAATGGATGGAGTCCTTACCTGGGCAATATTTCTCAACTTAAGGGCCTTATGTGGAGCATGGGCTGCCAATAGCATGGTATCATAATTTACAGGCCTACCCACCTGTTTTCTGGGCCTCAGGTAGACCATAATGTTCAGCCTGTTTCTGGCCTCATTGCACCTCTTGTTCTCAACAATCTTTGAATCATCAGCAAATTTGATTACATTATACTCAGTATCTCACGGAAGTCATAAATCTTAAACAGGTGAAACTCCAGCAATAAACTCTGTGGCACTTCATTGATTATAGTTTGTCAACATAGGAATGAGCCATTTATCCCGACTCTCTATTTCCTGCTCATTACACAATTCGGTATGTATATTAATATACCATCTGCAACCATGAGCTGTCATCATGTGTAGAACATGTTATGTGACCTTAATAAATTCCTTTTCAAAACATAGTTGAAAAGTGTGGTGCTGGAAAAGCCAGGCGGTATCTGAGGAGCAGGAGAATCGACGTTTCGGGCACAAGCCATTCTTCAGGAATGAGGCTGGTGTGCCAAGCGGGCTGAGATAAAAGGTGGGGGGGGGGTGGAATTTGGGGGAGGGGCGCTGGGAATACGATAGGTGGAAGGAGGTGAGGGTGAGGGTGATAGGCCGGAGAGGGGGTGGGGGCAGAGAGGTCGGGAAGAAGATTGCAGGTCAAGAGGGCAGTGCTGATTCTGGGGGTTGGGATTGAGATAAGGTGGGGGGAGGGGAAATGAGGAAACTGGAGAAATCTACATTCATCCCGTATGGTTAGAGGGTTCATAGGTGGAAGTTGAGGCGCTCTTCCTCCAGGCGTCATGTGGCCAGGGTCTGGCGATGGAGGAGGCCAAGGACCCACATGTCCTTGGTGGAGTGGGAGGGGGAGTTAAAGTGTTTAACCACAGGGTGGGTGGGTTGGTTGGTGCGGGTGTCCCAGAGGTGTTCTCTGAAACGTTCCGCAAGTAGGCGGCCTGTCTCCTCAATGTAGAAGAGACCACATCGGGTGCTGCGGATACACTAAATGATATATGTGGAGGTGCAGGTGAATTTGCGACGGATATGGAAGGATCCCTTGGGGCCTTGGAGGGAGGTGAGGGGGGAGGTGTGGGCGCAAGTTTTGCACTTCTTGAGCCCACAAGAAGCTTGGCACACCAGCGTCCTTCCTGAAGAATGGCTTATGTCCGAAATGTCGATTCTCCTGCTCCTCGGATGCTGCCTGGTCTGCTGCGATTTTCCAGCACCATTCGTTTCAACTCTGGTCTCCAGCATCTGCAGTCCTCACTTTCTCCTTTTCAAAACATAAACAGGTAACACTAACTAGTTTCGCCTTATCTTCCAAAATGTAGATAGGCTGACTGGAGGTGAAAGGTGAGGTGAAAGGAGAAAGATTTTAAAAAAGACATGGGGGCAATTTTTTTACACAGAGTGTGAAATGAGCTTCCAGAGGAAGCGCTGGATGCAGGTACAGTTACAACGTTTAAAAGATATTTAGATAAGTACATGAAATAAGAAATGTTTGGAGGGATACAGGCCAAGTGCAGGCAGGTGGGACTAATTTTGTTTGGGATTATGGTCAGCACAGATTGGTGGGACCGAAGGATCTGTTTCCGTACTGTATGACTCTATAACTTTATGACTCTATGGCTGAGCAAAGCGACCCCCTACAAGATGAAGTCCAGTACAACTAAACTAGATGGTGCATTAAGTTTAATACTTTTACTTGAAGTTTCCAAAAATGTGTGGCTGGGACTATCGATATCAGAGGTTGGATGTTGGCCTGGGTTCCAAAGTTCAGTTGCACAGGCTCCTCCTTCAGCAACTGGCATCTGACAGTGATCGCACTTTTCTGCATAACAGTCATGTGCTTTGCAAACAATTCACTGGACGGAAACCTTTGAAACATGTCTGAATAAAACGACAAAGGCGGTTACAAATAAATGCGAATATTACTGTTTTCACACACTCAAACAGCTCACTGCCCTGACTGTCAAGGCTCACACACATATATCACAAACAATCACTGGTGAAAGGCAAAGCAGCTCAGCATGAATAGTCAACTTCAGCAAAACGAGGAAGGAAACTGGATAAAAATAAGCTGCTTATGGAGTTCAAAAACCACGCAATGCACCTTTCGGAAAAAATAGTTTCCACTATAATGTCAGATAAAGTGTCTATCTTTAGGATCCTGTTACTCTTGTAGTTCTAGGAACCCAAGCAACAGCATGTACTCCTTTCTTTCTTAGAAGTGGTTCCGAAGACTTGCTGCATTTCTCAAAGAACAGTAACATGGCTACTGTGTGTGTGACTACATCACACGCAATAAAATGGAAATGGGAAAATGATTTGAGATCCCTGAGCTTGCTTTTTGTGCCATATGTCAGCAATGTTGTTAATTAAAGGGTGTGGTGGCTGATTATTATGGGTTAGGCTTGGCATCTCTCCAAGTACCCATGGCTGAGAACAATGCAATTTTTCTTGAGGGTTTCCCCAGGAGATTTAATAATTGTGACAACAATCGCTCTTTATACAGTCTCCTAATTTCTTTTTCAAAAAGCACAGATTGTCTTAAATTTAAGTACAAGAGGATTGCCTTCGCTTCAAAAGGCTGGCTCATACGTTTTCAATTCAAGTCAGTCCTTCCATCGAAATTTGCTGCTTACTGCAGAAATAAGAAACGATATGCAATTATTTTGTGGTCGGATTTGTTTGAGTGGGACAATAATTCTGCATAGAATGTCCTTCACATTGCTACTGTGATTTGAAAAATATCTTTGAACAAGATGACTTCACTGCAAACAAGCTTATCAGCTGGGAGATTAGTCATGCAAACTCCAACAACCTGCACATATTTGAGATAAGTCTCATTTAAAGATACGGCAATTGTGTGGTGAAGGATAAGAAAATAGAGGAAGAGATAAGGACAAGTGGTTTTTGATTAATTGAGTGGTGAGATTTTCAGCATTTCACATGGTCCTTCCACTGTGTTTACACTTGGCCCCCCACCTGGGTGCTCATAATGCTTGGTACCTTACCATGGTTTCTTCTTTGGTCCGGCTGGCCCTCATCAAGCGATTCCCTTGAGATGGTGCAGGTATTGCATTTCTCATGGAACCTTTGAGGATGTATTTGTACCATTTCCTCTGCTTTCCTTGCAACCACTCGCCATGATTATGTTTGGAGGAGAGGGCTTGTTTCGGAAGGATGCGAATGATGAGGCCCACCAAATGCAGCTAATTGACTGTACCCAATGTTTCAGTACTGGGTGTATTGGCCTGAGAGACGACACTGATATTGAAGCACCTATTTTGCCATTGAGTTTGCAAGATTTTGTGGAATCATTCCCAGTGAAATTTCTCAAGGGATTCGAGTTGCCTCCTGCACATTGTCTGAGTCTCTGATGCAAACAGAATAGCAGTAACGCTGCTGCTCTGTAGATCATTCTCTCATATTTTATAAATGGTGATGGTTTGGCAGTCAGCCTCTGAGTGTGTGTGAATGTAAGCACACCTGCATATTGCAGCCAAAGGACAGAGGTTGGCGTGGTCTTGGTTTGAGACGAGAGATAACACAGGTTGAACAATTTCCCACTTGTACTCTAGTGAGAAGCTTCATGCATATGGAGTGCAGTGAGAAAGATGGGGAGCAGCATTAGGCCTGTTAAAACACAACCTCGTTTAACTCCAGTTTTCACACGTTCAATCTGTGCTGGATCTAATCGGGAGGATTGCGGCATTTCAGCAAAGCAGCTGATGGAGAAATTTTAAGAATTTATTGACGGGATGAGGGTGCCGCTGGATAGGCCAGCATTTGTTGCCCCTCCCTATTTGCACAGAAAGCAGTTACGAATCAACCACATTGATGACATGAAGATGAGTGGCAGAGCAAAGTGTTCAGAGGATTGTAAAACTTTGCAGAGGAACATAGATACTTTGAGTGAGTGGGCAAAGGTCTGGCAGATGGAATACAATGTGAATAAATATGAAGTCATACGTTTTGGTAGGAGTAACAGTAAAAATGACTGTTACTTGAATGACAAAAAGTTGCAGCATGCTGCTATGCAAAGGAACCTGGGTGTCCTTGCGCATGAATCACAGAAGTTTGGTCTGCAGGTACAACAAGTAATTAGGAAGGCAAATGGAATTTTGTCTTTCATTGCCAAAGGGATTGAGCTTAAAAGCAGGGAGGTTATGTTGCAGCTGCACAGGGTGCTGGTGAGGCCACATCTGGAGTACTGTGTGCTGTTTTGTTCTTCTTACTTGAGAAAGGATGTACTGTCAGTGGAGGGGGTGCAGAGGAGGTTGATTCCGGAGATGAGAGGGTTGGCTTATGAGGAGAGGCTGAGTAGACGGGGATTATATTCATTGGAATTTTGAAGAATTAGAGGGGATCGTATAGAAACATATAAAATTATGAAAGGAATAGATAAGCTAGATGTAGAGAGGATGTTTCCACTGGCAGATGAAATCAGGACAAGAGGGCATAGCCTCAAAATTAGGGGGAGCAGATTTAGGATTGAGAAGGAACTTCTTCACCCAGAGAGTTGAGAATCTATGGAATTCCTTGCCCAGTGAAGCAGTAGATGTTTTTAAAGCTAAGTTAGATTTCTTTTGAACAATAAAGGAATTGAGGGATGTGGTGAGAGGGTGGGTAAGTGGAGCTGAGGCCACGAAAAGAATGGCGGAGCAGGCTCAAAGGGCCAGATGGCCTACTCCTGGTTCTTATGTGGATCAGGAGTCACATCTATGTAGGTAAGGTAGGTCGCAATTCCAAGTAAGGATGGCAGTTTCCTTCCTCAGGGGCATTAGTGAACCACGTGGGTTTTACTGACAATCAGCAATGGATTCATGGTCATCATTAGACTGTTAATTCTGCATGACAGAATTTGAACTCAGGTCCCCAGATCATTACCTGGGCTTCTGGAATAATAGTCCCCCAGTAATACCACTAGGCCATCATCTCCCCTATATATTGATGCATTTTCGCTGGTAGCCAAATTTGAGGAAATCCAACTTAGTTGACTTTTTGAGGTTGAAGAAGATTATGAATAGACATTGCTGCTGCTCTCTGAAATTTTCTTTTACAAGATGATTAGGGGGTTAGATAGGGTTGACAGTGTGAACCTTTTCCCGCGTATGGAGTCGGGTATTACAAGGGGGCATAGCTTTAAATTAAGGGGGGGGTAGATATAGGACTGAAGTTAGGGGTAGGTTCTTCACTCAGTGAGTCGTAAGTTCGAATGCCCTGCCAGTAGCAGTGGTGGACTCTCCCTCTTTATGGGCATTTAAGCGGGCATTGGATAGGTATATGGAGGATAGTGGGTTAGTATAGGTTAGGTGGGCTTGGATCGGCGCAACATCGAGGGCCAAAGGGCCTGTACTGCGCTGTATTCTTCTATGTTCTATGTTCTATGTTCTTTTTCACGGTGAAGATTATGCCCACTGTGCCTCCTTATGACTAGAATCGGCATTGTGTCTCCAATAGGTACTGTTCAGCTCCTGGGAAGTGGGGATTGAAGAGGAATTTTGTAAAGACCTTCCTTATGGCAGACAGTGGGCAGGTTCCTCTATAACAACCATGATAAATCTCATCTCCTTTCTTAAAGATGGTCACACTTGTGGTATTTTGTAGATCCCCTGGCATGCTCTCCTCCTTCCAGCTGAAGGAGGTAGAACAGATATTCATACCAAAAGTGTTAGTCAACCTTGCTCTTGTTAAACCTCTGCAGTGGGTCATCTTCTATTACAGTTAACTGAACACTGTTGACTGTTTTGAGGTGGAGGTGTCAGTGTTGGACTGGGGTGGATAAGGTCAAAAGTCACATGACACCAGGTTATAGTCCAAAATGTTTATTTGAAATCACAAGCTTTTTAAGCATTGCTCCTTCGTCAAGTGAAGTGTACTTGTTAGCTGCTGTACAGCTCTATGATTCTACAGTAAAACTCATTGTTTTAGCTCTCAACCATTGTTTGGACTGTAAGCGCCCCTGGGATAGAGCCTCTGAATGGGTCAGCAAGGTACCAGTCACATGATCTGTTCCATACTGACCAATTCTGTACAGGGTACCTTAGACCATTGATAAGAACATTAAACATGCCCATTTAAAGTGACCAAATGGTTGCCTAAATATCATCTGAGGAAATGCAACATTAACGTGTCTCCTGAGAAATGGTGTATGATATCTAGGCAAGTGGGCTTCTTGAATATTTATCTCTTTACACTTTCACCCACAAGCTTGGATTTCAGAATTGCAATAAGATTGAACCTGAAATCCATAGGAGGTATAAATGACTCTTTCCGATAGCTCCTGAAATGTAAACAGGCAGAAGCTCTTGGTTGGCAGCATATTATTTTACCACGTTAGTTAAACAAATAAAGTGTTCCTACACTAAATATAGTAAACAGTATCTCTATAAATTCAACTGCAGTACATTGCTTCAGGTGCCCAGACATGATCAAGTTTTAACCATAATGCTCAGGTTTCTGCTGAAATGGCTGTACACCTATAGAGAAGAAATGAAGGTAGAGTTCTTCTTAACTGGAGGAACTATGATGCATTTACAAACACGTCCTTCAAGGACCTTAAAAGGTACAGAGCAAGAAATGATTGTTTGACATGTAGAACATCTACTTCAGAAGCCATTCCCCCACCCCCTCCAAGAAAACATCAATAAAAGTCTCTATTGTAAACAGAATCATCTTGTGTCTATCACTCTCCAAGTGTGGATTAAAGAATGAAATGTGAGACAGATGGAGTCGTGGCGAATCTATAGGATTGATTTCGTCCCCTTGTGGGAAAAGGCAGGTGTTTGTTAACCTCAGGCCAAAAAATGCTTAAAAACATTTCCGGAACTTTCTTTTGATTTACAGAAAGTTGAGAATCAGAACTATTACGAGGTCAGTGTCTTTGGCTGTGGCACTCAGATTACAAGAGTAATTTATTCCTTTTTAAAGGTGTACCCAGGTCAAAACTCAATTGTTACTTTCTCATTTAACTCATTATCTCTCGTACTGTCATCGAGGGCTGAAGGGCCTGTACTATGCTGTAATGTTCTATGTTCTAATCCTCACGGTGTCCTGTACTATGGGTCTTGGCACAGGTTTTCCTCATAAACCTAAACAAATATCTTTTGTAATTGCTTTCAGTCAAATAAGAAGCAGGTGCCATTGCGCTCAGGTCTCTCCACACTGAGGCAGATTTTCAAGGCTTGAAAAAAGGAAATTCGAGAAACTATTGAAGAGAAAGATTTTGCAGGCAAATGAGAATAGGCAGAGAGGTGGACTTACTGAGCTGGATTTGCAATGTGCAACATGAACAGAAGAGGATATATTCCCTCTTTGTGGGCTGTAACCATGAGTTAACAATTCAAATTAGTCTGGGTCTCCTGTCATTAAGGAGAGGTTATACGTGGAAGGAGAAGAGCAGTTTATGGTTGTGGGCTGTTGTATTAAATAATGGCTCTGAAAGAGTTAATGTCACAGCTGCATTTAGCTCCTCTTCACTCTCTGATGGACAGTATTAATTATAGTGGCTATATTCTGCCCTACACACTCTTAGCCAGTTTTGCTACCCTTCCTTCTTGAGCTGCAGTTATACCTGTTCAGTGTGATGCTCTGGCATTGACTGATGTAGTGAAGGGATTAAGATTGAAATTTGGATAGCAAGGCAGTTACCCACTTAATCATTCTGATTCACAGTGTTCCCAGTCAAGCATTCTTATGCCAAAACCCTTTGGAAAATAATCTTTTCAACATAAGCTCTGGTCTTGCCCTCCTGTTTCGCATGGTGTCATGCCACATGCTATCTGATAGTAAGGGTTTAGTTTGAAACAATAATATTAAACAATAACATTAGGGGTGGCAAGGTGGCTCAGTGGCTCAGTGGTAAGCCTCCCAGCACCAGGGACCCGGGTTCGATTCCTGCCTCGGGCAACTGTCAGTGTGGAGTTTGCACATTCTCCCTGTGTCTGTGTGCAGTTGCTCCGATTTCCTCCCACAGTCCAAAGATGTGCAAGTCAGGTAAATTGGCCAGGCTAAATTGCCTGTGATAGGTGCATTTGTTAGTGGTAAATATAGGGTAGAGGAACTGGTCTGGGTGGGTTACTCTTCAGCGGTGGGGAGGTGTCGGTCTGGACTTGTTGGACCGAAGGGCCTGTTTCTGTACTGTAGGGGATCTGATTTAATCTAAAAATCTAAACAAAGCTGTACTGGAGACACCACTTGATGTTACACATGCTGAATATGGTGGCCTCAACACAATGCTTACTTGTGTCAATGTTGTAGACAATATCCAGGGATTATACTATTTCAATTGCAATAGCCTTTAATAGCTTGCACTTAGGTCAGAATAGTGATCACTATAGGATTGCAGAAGTGGCAAGCCAGGTTATTGCAAAGGTCATAACTAATGCAACCTGAAGGAGCAGTGGCAGTGTATTAGATGCTCTAGGGGAGACGACCTATCTCTGTCCCGTACACACTTTGTGATCAGCCAGTGCAGCTCCAGAGAACAAGTAGCAGCAACCTCTTCTCAGCCTCCTGTTTGTGCTGTTCCCAACGTGGCCTCCGGATCTGATCAATCAGCTTCCTGGCTTCTTCAGGTTTAATCTCCTTCTAGAAACGTTAGCTGTATCTTGAATTTGTTGCCTCTGTGTAATCGATCAGACTTTCAAGCTCAGCCACAGGACTGTAGTGGCACCATAATGCCATGTTATCGCAATGATCAGTGAGGAGACTGGAATGTAGGTGAATACCAGTGTGACAAGATTGCAAAAGAAAGTGCATTTATACATGGCCTTTCAAGATATGAGGACAACTCATGGTGTTTCAGTCAGTGAAACACCTTTGAAGTATAATCATTTGTAGTACTGGAAACACAGGAGTCAATTTGTGTGCAGTAAGCTCTCACAAAAAGTTATGACCAGCTAATTCGTTTTGGATATTACTAACAGCGTAGAACATGCTCAGTACTCCACTGAAGCGTCAAACAGATTTTGCATATTCAGGTTTCTGTTGTGGGGCTGTCAAACACGAGTTTCTGATTCAGAATTGAGAATATTACCCATTGAGTTAATGCTAGTACTGAAATCCACATTGGGAAGATAGTGACTAAGCAGTTGAAGTAATATCCTGGTTGTCTTGTGTGGTAGAAGAGCAATTAATGTCTAGAATGGAACAATCAGAGAACACACCCAAATGTCATGAAATTAGATGCAGTAAGCAGCCACAGTGCATTCAACACCAGTTACGCTGTTTCAGTGATGATGGTCTTTTGATGGCCAGGGTGAGAAGTGGAAATGTTAAACCAGTGCACTAAGGGCAATTTGTCTGCTTTAAGGATTTAAGGCAGATGATCGTGGTTGCAACCTCTAAACTGTATTGGATCTGCACAAAAGCTAACCTTGGTGTCTGGCCTAATTAAGGCTAAGCCTCAGCAAAAAGTGGAAAATTCACTACTCCCGTGCCAAAAGCAATCCTCCGCTCGATGACCAATAAAATCATTACCAAGCAACAAAATAAGTGCAAGAGGCTTTCGCACACTGTCTCCGAAGAGCCAGTGGCTGGAGAGCTGAGTAGAGGCCAAAAGACAATCACTTGCTTCCACAGAGAGCATCATACGTCAACTTGAATCAGATCGAGTTCCAGTTGAAATCATATTTTAAATGTCCCAAAATATTACTTTCATGCACTTTCAACCCTCAGGAGATCAGGTTTCAGTTAAAATTGTATTTTGTCCAGTGTGTGATGCAGTAAGTGATATGCAGCTGTCTTCATCAGCCATCCTGACAGTTATTTTTATTTTCTGGACCCAGTCTTCAGCTTTCAGATATATTATCCACCTTGCTGTGGTCACAGATGTAAATTTTAACTTCCCATAACTTGGGATATTTATCTCTGCGACAGTGCATCCTTCTTTGCTGTGACATCCAGTTGTCATTTCCATAGGGAAGTCCTTCCTTGGTTCCACCAGAGTTTCTCAGAACGTACACTTTTAGATTCAGCTAATTGCTGGCACTGTGTTAGACTGTGCAAACACCCAGGGAAACACAAGCTGTTTGATAATACATTAATCGCTTTCACAGCCTCATCTCCTTTCACAGTAAAAACAAAGCAAAGAACTGCTGATGCTGGAAATCCAGAACACAAACAGAAATTGTTGCAGAAACTCTGCAGGTCTGGCAGCATCTGTGGAGAGAAAGCAGAATTAATATTTCTGGTTGAGTGACCCTCCTTCAGTACTGAAGTTCAGAAGCTGCCAGATCTGCTGAGGTTCTCCAATAATTTCTGTTTTTATTTAAGTGACTGTCTCTGACCTAGCTTATCCAACGTGGGATCCAACTGAAGTACTGTTCTCATGCTGAATGACCTGGACAGAGTAGATATTGGGAAGATGTTTCCATTGGTAGCGGTGATTAGGACTCAAGGGCACAGACTTAGAGTAAAAGCTAGACCATTTAGAATGGAGATAAGGAGGAACCTCTTCAGCCAGAGAGTGATGAATCCATGGAATTCACTGCCACAGAAGACTGTGGAGGCCAGGTCAGTGAGTATAAAAGAGACTGAGATAGGTTCTTGATTGGCAGGGGATCAAAGGTTACGGGGAGAAGGCGGGAAAATGGGGTTGAGAAATTTGTCATCCATGATTGAATGGTGGAGAAGACTTGATGGACTGAATGGCCTAACTTCTGCTCCTATATCTAATGGTCTTAATTTTTTGATTCTGCTCAGGATTATAGGTATTTTTTGAACTGCTGTTGTTGCTGCATCCTGAGATACATCTCAGTGTCATGCACCACCACATGCACACTCTCGACCTCTCTATCCATCAGCATCACTTTTTCATTTTATTCACTCTTGGAATGTGGGCACCATTGGTTTGGCCCAACATTTATTGTCTGTACCTAGTTGCCCTTGAGAAGGTGGTGGTGAGTTTCCTTCTTGGACCACTGCAGTCCATGTGCTGTAGGCAGACCCACAATGTCATTAAGATAGGAATTCCAGGATTTTGACCCAGGACACTGATGAAACAGTGATACATTTCCAAGTAAAGATGGCAAGTAGATTGGAGGGGAACCTACTGGTGATGATGTTCCTATCTACCTGCTGCCCTTGTCTTTCGAGATGGAAATGGCCATTGGTTTGGAAGGTCAAAGGATCTTTGTTGACTTTCTGCAGTATATCTTATAGATGTACACACTGCTGCTACTGAGTGTTGGTGTGGAGGGAGTAGATGTTTGTAGATGTGGTGCCAATCAAGTGGGCTGCTTTATTCTGGATAGTGTCAAGCTTATTGGAGTTACAGCCATCCTGACAAGCGGGGAACATTCCATCACTGGCCTGACATATGCCTTGTAGATGGATGGCAGGTTTTGGAGAGTCATAAGATGAGTCACTCACTACAGATTTCCTGGCCTCTGACCTTGAGCTGTCTCAAAGGTGTCATCTTTCATTCACGGCTTCATACTTTATAGTTCTCTAGCTCTCTAAAGTCTGCTTTTGCCTTATTCTCAAAATTCACAGACAGGACTGCCCCAACAGACCCATGGTTTCAGCATTTTCATCCCCCACTAAGCTTATTTCTTCCTTTCTTAACTCTATTTGCCATCTTCTTTCTGGCTTGCAAGTGTGGTGGAAGCAGACATTCAAGAGGGCATTGGATGATTATTTATGTGGGTGTCAGGAAAAAGGCAGGAAATTGACGTTTAATCATAATGCTCAGTTGGCTGCTCCAGACAGAATGGGTTAAATGGCCTCCTCTTCACCATAACAGTTTCCTGATTCTGAGATTTTGTACAGTCTCTTTTCACCTGATTCTTCTGATGTCCTATGCCATTTCAAGGCTTTCACATTTATTGGGTGTAAGGACCTCCTCTTCCCTATGGACATCCAAAATCTCCACAGCTCCAGCACCCATCAGGAAAGTCTGAGAGCTCTGCGCTTCAACTAAACTCCATCCATCATCAACGTCCTTCATCTGACTGAGCTTGATCTGTCATTGAACAATTTCTCCTTGGACTGTCTCACTTGCACCAAGTAAGACCTATTGCTACAGGTACCCACATGCTTATCATTTTGTGGAGTTTGTGGAACATTTCTTGTTTCAGTCCTGTGTGGGATTCCACCCTCAAATCTTCTTTCCACTTATTGAAGATGCTGCTTTCTCCTCACATCTGGAGCTCGAAAAAAAATTGTGCTCCAGTTTCCCCTTTTTTATCACTTTCATCTGATCCTTTAATGAACCTTCCCATCCCTAATATTTCTGTCTCCATTTCTGGAAAATTCTGTTCACTAGTCTTCGTTACAATCCCATAAACTCCCACAGCTCCCTTCATTGGACTTCTTCACACCCTACTTCCTTCAAGATTTTCATTCTATTTTCTCAGTTTCTATTATGTTTGTTTAAACAATGTTGAGGTGCTTCAGATAAGTCTTCCTTCTTCCACAATTGAGAATCCTCTCCCCTCCCCCATTTTGTCATGGACAGGACTCAGTCATGTCTGACCCTTTTCCAGCATTTCTGCCCTCACTTCTTCCCCTCTTTCCCATTTCTGCGATAGTATTCTCCTTGATCATGCTTTTCACCCCCATCTGCCTCTGTATTCAAAGGATTACCCAATGCCATTTCTGTCACATCTAGCATGATGCCACCTCGAAAAGTACAATCCCCTTCCTATCCAGTCAGCACTCTGAAGGAACCAAGCCTCCATGATGTCATGCTCCACTCCTTCATCACATCCACCACTACCCCCATCACATCTTGCCATGCAATTGCCGAAGATGCAATGCCTGCTGCTTTTTTTTAAGATTAGATTAGATTCCCTACAGTGTGGAAACAGGCCCTTCGGCCCACCAAACCCACCCAGACCCATTCCCCTACACCTAACACTACGGGCAATTTAGCATGGCCAATTCACCTAACCTGCACATCTTTAGACTGTGGGAGGAAGCCGGAGCACCCGGAGGAAACCCACGCAGACACGGGGAGGACGTGCAAACTCCACACAGACAGTTGCCCGAGGCAAGAATTGATCCCGGGTCCCTGGCGCTGTGAAGCAGCAATGCTAACCACTGAGCCACCATGCCGCCCTTTATCTCCGCGCCCCCCCTCATACTCCAAGTCCCCAAACACTCCTTCCTGCTGAAACAGTGACTTCTTTCAGTCTATTCTACTGAATTCGCTACTCACAATACCGTCACTTCTACAAATGGGAGATCAGATACATACTGGGAGAATCGCTTTGCAAGAATGCCTCCACTCAATCTGCAAGTCATTTGCTATTTCAATACACTATCTTGCTTTCATGCTCATATTTCTGTCCCAGGACAACTGCAGTGCTCCAGTGAAGCCCAATGCAATTTGAAAGAACAGCACCTCATTTTCCACTTGGGCACTACGAGACAAACATTAAGTTCATGAGCAATGAAAACAGACGTGGCTGTAATAGCTCAGGAGGCTCGGCGGCCTCTGTGGAGAGACATCAGAGTTTTGGTTGAGTAACCCTTCCTCAGAAATGATGGTAGCTAGGACAATGTTGTTTATATGCAGAGGATAGGGTGGGGAAGGGGTAAGGAGTAAACAATAGAGTCCAAAGTGAGAGAAGAGTAGCTGGACAGACAAAGGATTGGATATCGATCTGGCTAAGAGAGTGAATAGCTGTTAATAGAGACTATTGGTGACTAACAATGGGTTGTTTATAATATTTGTTTTTAGATCAGAATGGTGCTGGCAAAGCACAGGAGGTCAGGCAGCATCCAAGGAGCAGGAAAATTGACGTTTCAGGCAAAAGCCTTTCATCAGGAATAATCACTCTGATCTAAACTCTGGTTTCCAGCATCTGCAGTCCTCACTTTTACCTTGTGTGTAATAGTAGACCCGAAATATTAATGCTAATTTCTCTCTACAGATGCTGCCAGGCCTGCTGGGTTATTCCAGCAATTCCTTTTTTTTGTTAAGTTTATGAGCACGGATTCTGTCCTCCGTTTTGTTTACCATGCCTTTCCTGGTGTTTTCCACCCTCCTGCATGCTCCATGTCTTGACTGTACAGTTTTGATTTCTGCAGAGCTGACATATATTCTGCTATTGACATCTTCACTGGAACTTGCCTGTCTTCTCTCCAACCATTATCATTCCCTTTACTTTTTGTTCGGTGACATCTGTGACCTCTAATCTTACTCTTGCCCTCCAGCCTTTCCCTAGCTTTCCCTGCTATACCTCATCCTCTTACCCACATTTTCCTGCATTATCAAACCTTTTTTCACTTCTCTGTTCAGTTCCAAAAAGGAGTCACATAGGATTTGAAACGTGAGCTCTGTACTTTTCTTCCCAGATGCTGCTGAGCTTCTCCAGCAATTTTTTTTTGTTTTCACAAAGTTTTAGAGGGATACTTTAGCAGAACTGGTGCAAGTAAATGAACTGAAGCTTTCACACATCATGCTATTCCTTCTTCGTGGAATGAAAATAATGATCACTGCAGCAGGAAAGATTTTAACTCACTGGAAGCGATTAAACCACATAACAGCCAGACTTTATTACTGTTATTGACCGTGAGCTTGATAGAACTGTTTACTCAGGCTTCAAATTATGTTGGAAACTAAATTTGACAAAGGTGGGTCTTGACTTTAATATAGTACAGCTTGGGAGCACATTGATTTCAACTGAAATAAGCATCAGGGGAGATAACAATTGAAAGAGATGTAAATTGAGCTTCTGACTTATAGTGACCCATTCTACACAAACACATGGTCAAGAATTGCTTCACTATATTATACATCTCCTGAACATTTAGGTTGCATGAAATTTCTTTGCCTTCAATCCACTGTAAAAAGAAAGTACTCAAAATAGAACATTAGGTGTTCAAATGTTAATTCGTTCCAGTTTAATTTCCAGGCTCTGGAAATTGTATTTGAAAAATTGGTGATTCTTCAGATTGCAGTTTGTTCCAAAATACGGCCTAGTAACATATCAGCCCGAAATATATCAGTGTGGTACAGACTCTGACATTTTGAAAGATAGGGGAGGAGCCACTCTGCTGCATTTTTGGCCATCTGGCAACTTGATTTTCCTGCTCCTCAGATGCTGCCTGACCTGCTGTGCTTTCCCAGCACCACTCTAATCTAGACTCTGGTTTCCGGCATCTGCAGTCCTTGTTTTTACCTAACTAATTGGCTGTTGTCAGCCCTTCCATCATGTACAAGGACAGGCACCAAGAGTTTCTGGCTCTCCAATTGGTAGGCAGCACAGCACAGCAGCCTCTGTAACTCCAGTCCACTTCCAGGACTGCCTTTAAGGGATCCCTCCCAACCAGGGAAGTGGGGTGTCTGGTAATCAGAACATAATAAAATGTAGCAAAAAGGAGCAGGAGTAGGCCATCCTGCCCCTTGAGCTTGCTCTGCCATTCAATAAGATCATGGCTGACCTTTTTGTGGACTCAGCTTCACTTACCCACCCTCTCATTGTAACCCTTAATTCCTTTACTGTTCAAAAATCTATCTACCTTTGCCTTCAAACCATTCAACGAAGTGGCCTCAACTGCTTCACTGGGCAGGGAATTCCACAGATAGGGAATTGCACAGGCAGGCCCCTGTTGTCTTTGGGTCTGAAAGGGTTAATACTGAGTGCCATAAACACCACATGCTATGCTGAGGTTGTATAGACTTTGGGTCATTACAGCTTAGGATGTCGAAGGAGTCAGAGCTAACAGCCACACACTTACAGTAGCCCATGTCACAGCATCTATTATTTCAATGTAACCTGTAACCACTTGTTAACATTCAATGAACCACTTCTTGTTCAATACGAATATCTCTTCCATATAGACCAGTAAGTGTTACTCCCCTACCATACTAGAATAAGAAAGTTCATTTGGAGAAGATTGTGGCAGCAGAACTATCATATATTGCGATGGAAGCTTGGTTGGTCCGCACATACAATGTGGCCAGCAGCAGGTATGGATTCAATTTAGCTGCCTCATACAATCGTAGAGTTATATAGTGAAGAAGAGGATGTTCGGTCCATTGAGGCTGAGCCAACCTACCTGCACTAATCACACTTTTCAGCAATTGGCCCACACTTTCAAATGTTACGACATCAAACGTTTTTGACCAGATGCTAGCACTGGGGCATGTCTGGAGATTCTTCAGCATCTTCAGACTCAATTTAGATTCACCTACTCCTGTACTCAGTCAGCAGCATGGAAGGGCTAAACATGTAAAAACTTAACAGAAGAAACTTCTCTTGGTATCAAGAAATAATTGGAGACACTGGACACTGCAAAGGCCTCAGGCCCTGGCAACATTTGGGCATCAGTACTTCCACGAGGAGGTTGAACAGTTCATCCTCCCACGAGAAGATTGAACAGTTCATCCACTTTACTAACACCTTCCACCCTGACCTCAAATTTACCTGGACCGTCTCAGACTCCTCCCTCCCCTTCCTAGACCTCTCCATTTCTATCTCGGGCGATCGACTCAACACGGACATTCACTATAAACCGACCGACTCCCACAGCTACCTAGACTACACCTCCGCCCACCCTGCCCCCTGTAAAAACGCCATCCCATATTCCCAATTCCTTCGCCTCCGCCACATCTGCTCCCAGGAGGACCAATTCCAATACTGAACAACCCAGATGGCCTCCATCTTCAAAGACCGCAATTTCCCCTCAGACGTGATCGATGATGCTCTCCACCACATCTCTTCCACTTCTCGCTCCTCCGCCCTTGAACCCCGCCCCTCAAATCGCCACCAGGACAGAGCCCCACTGGTCCTCACCTACCACCCCACCAACCTCCAGATACATCGCATCATCTTTCATCATTTCCGCCACCTCCAAACAGACCCCACCACCAGGGATACATTTCCCTCCCCTCCCCTATCAGCGTTCCAGAAAGACCACTCCCTCCGCAACTCCCTCGGCAGATCCACAGCCCCCACCAACCCAACCTCCACTCCCGGCACCTTCCCCTGCAACCGCAAGAAATGCAAAACTTGCGCCCACACCTCCCCCTTCACTTCCCTCCAAGGCTCCAAGGGATCCTTCCATATCCGTCACAAATTCACCTGCACCTCCACACACATCATTTACTGTATCCGCTGCACCCGATGTGGCCTCCTCTACATTGGGGAGACAGGCCGCCTACTTGCGGAACGTTTCAGAGAACACCTCTGGGACACCCGCACCAACCAACCCAACCGCCCCGTGGCTGAACACTTTAACTCCCCATCCCACTCTGCCAAGGACATGCAGGTCCTTGGCTTCCTCCATCACCAGACCATGGCAACACAACGCCTGGAGGAAGAGTGCCTCATCTTCCGCCTAGGAACCCTCCAACCACAAGGGATGAATGTAGATTTCTCCAGCTTTCTCATTTCCCCTCCCTCCACCTTATCTTAGTCCCAACCCTCGGACTCAGCACCGCCTTCTTGACCTGCAATCTTCTTCCCGACATCTCCGCCCCCACCCTGGCACGGTGGCTCACTGGTTAGCACTGCTGCCTCACAGTACCAGGGTCCCAGGTTCAATTCCAACCTTGGGCAACTGTCTGTGTGGAGTTTGCACATTCTCCCCCTGTCTGCGTGGGTTTCCTCCGAGTGCTCCGGTTCCCTCCCACAGTCCAAAGATGTGCAGGTCAGGTGAATTGGCCATGCTCAATTGCCCATAGTGTTAGGAGCATTAGTCAGAGGGAAATGGATCTGGGTGGGTTACTCTTCGGAGGGTTGGTGTGGGCCTGTTGGGCAGAAGCACCTGTTTCCACACTGTAGGGAATCTTAAAAAAAAACTGGATTCCACACTTTCCGTGGGTGGCACAGTGGTTAACACTGCTGCCTCACAGCACCAGAGACCCGGGTTCAATTCCCACCTCAGGCGACTGACTGTGTGGAGTTTGCACATTCTCCCTGTGTCTGCGTGGGTTTCCTCCGGGTGCTCCGGTTTCCTCCCACAATCCAAAAATGTGCAGGTCAGGTGAATTGGCCATGCTAAATTGCCCGTAGTGTTAGGTGAAAGGGTAAATGTAGGGGAATGGGTCTGGGTGGGTTGCGCTTCGGAGGGTTGGTGTGGACTTGTTGGGCCGAAGGGCCTGTTTCCACACTGTAAGTAATCTAATCTAACCCCCTCTCTGGCCTATCACCCTCACCTTAACCTCCTTCCACCTATCGCATTCCCACCGTCCCGTCCTCCCTACCTTTTATCTTAACCTGCTTGGCACCCCCTCCTCATTCCTGAAGAAGGGCTTTTGGCCGAAACGTCGATTTTCCTGCTCCTTGGATGCTGCCTGACCTGCTGCGCTTTTCCAGCAACACATTTTTCAGCTCTGATCTCCAGCATCTGCAGTCCGCACTTTCTCCTAATTGATTCTAACCTACTGCGAATCCTCTTGCATCAGTACTGAAGACTTGCACTCCAGAACTTGCTGCTCCCCTAGCCAAGCTCTTCCAGTAGTTACAACACTGGCAACTACCCGATAATATGGAAACTTTCCCAGGTATGTCCTGTGCATAAAAAGCAAGACCAATCCAACCCGGCCAATTCCTGCCCCATCGGTTTACTCTCAATCATCAGTAAAGTGATGGAGGGTGTCATTAACAGTGCTATCAAGCAACACCTGCTCAGCAATAACCTGCTCAGTGATGCATAGTTTGTGTTCCGCCAGGGCCACTCAGCTCCTGACCTCATTACAACCTTAGTTCAAACATGGACAAATGAGCTGAATTCCAGAGGGTGAGGTGAGAGTGACAACCCTTGACATCAATGTTGCATTCAACTGAGTGTGGCATCGAAGAACCCTCATGAAACTGCAATCAATGGATATCAAGAGGTAAACTCTCCAGTGGTTGGAGTTACACTTGACACACAGGAAGATGGTTGTGCAAATTAGAGGTCAGTCATCTCAGCTCCAGGACACATCTGAAGGAGTCCCTCAGGGTAGTGTTTCATCAATGTCCTTCCCTCCATCATAAGGTCAGAAGTGGGGATGTTCCCTGATGATTGCAGTGTTCATGACCATTTGCAACTCCTCAGATACTGAAGTAGTCCGTGCCCAAATGCAACAAGACATGGACAATATCCAGGCTTCAGCTAACAAGTGGCAAGTAATATTTCTGTCACACAAACGCCAGACTATGGCCATCACCAATAAAGACAATCTAACCACCAACCCTTAGCATTCAATGGTGTTATCATCACTGAATCCCTCCTTATCAACAACCTGGGAGTTATCATTGACCAGAAACTCAACTGGACTTATCACATAAACACAGTGGCTATAAGAGCAGGTCAGAGTATAGGTAAACTGTGTTGAGTCCTCCTGATGTCCCCAAAGCCTATCCACCATCTACAAGGCACAAGTCAGGAGCTTGATGGAATATTTCCCACTTGCCTGGATGTGTGCAGCTCCAACACTCAAGAAGCTTGACACCATCTAGGGCAAAGCAGCTTGCTTGATTGGCACTGCATCCGCAAGCATCCACTCCCTCCACCACCGATGTTCAGTTGAAACAGTGTGTACTATCTACAAGATGCACTCCAGAAATTCACCAAAGGACCTCAAGCAGCACCTTCCAAACCCACAGAAGGACAAGTACATGAGAGCACCACCAACTTCAACTTCCCCTCCAAGCCACTCACCATCCTCACTTGGAAGTGTTTCCTTCACTGTGTTGAGTCAAAATCCTGGAATTCCCTCCCTCGGGGCATTGTGGGTCAAACTATAACAGATAGGACTATAGCAGTTCAAGAAGGCAGCTCACCACCACCTTCACAAGGACCACTGGGAATGGGTGATAAATATTGGGCAGTCAGTGATGCCCACATCCCACAAATTGATAAATAAAAGCTTTCATAGCAAGAATTTATAAGGCAGAATCTATAGTTAATGGTACAGTGGAGTCCCCAATATATGAACGACTCACTTACAAATGCTCATAATTATAAACGCAATCCCGTAAGGGGTGTAATTTTAAAGATCTGACACACAAATTTTTCCCGTGCTTACAAACAACTACATTAATTTGTCCTGCATTGTGTTCCAACGTGCGTACAAACTTGACGTGCGAGCGGACTGAAAAACAGAACTTGTACTTTTCTCAGGGACTGCTTGCAAAAGCATTTCGGAGCTGGTAAGAGACGTGCTGTATCAAAGACGTTATAAGAGACATGCTGCAGAAGAGGAGTCACTGGACCCGGCATGTTAACTCCGCTTTCTCTCCACAGATGCTGCCAGACCTTCTGAGTTCTTCCAGCATTTCTTATTTTGTTTCTATTTACCAGAAGCTGCAGTTCTTTCAGTTCGTTAGCCTACACTCCAACCTTATACTATGACCTCTGGTTCTGGGCTCCCCAGTCAGTGGGAACATCTTTCCTATATTCACTTGTTTAGTACTGTTAGGATTGTATGTGATTCTATGAGATTCTCTCCAACCTCCATTCCTCTAAGCTCCTTCAACCTATCCAGTCTCTCTTGCAATGGAACCACCCCATTTAGAAAATTACCCAAAGCATTTCTAGGGGAAATTGGGGATTCAAACAACTTAGTTTGCCAGACCTGTTTATGCTGCAAATATTTGTTGATACAGGGATGAGTGTCACTGTCCTAACTGATCAAATTCCATCAGAACTATAGTTACAGTTTAAAGAGATATAAGTGTAGATAATTTGTTGCTGACGCGAAGGGGTGGGATGAAAGTTCTTGAACTTAATAGAAAGGATAAAAATGGGTGGCATGGTGGCTCACTGGTTAGCACTGCTGCCTTACAGTGTCAGGAACTCGGGTTCGATCCCATCATCGGGCAACTGTCTGTGAGGAATTTGCACATTCTCCCTGAGTGGGTTTTCTCCTATAGTCCAAAGGTGTGAGGGTTAGGTGGATTGGCCATGCTAACTTGCCCATAGTGTCAAGGGAAGCATAGGCTAGGTGGGTTAGCCCTGGGAAATGCAAGGTTACAGGGATAGGGTAGGGGAGGGAAGGGTCAGTGTGGACTCGATGGGCTGAAAGGCCTGCTTCCACATTGTAGGGATTCTAAGTGTATGGGGGCCCTTAAGAGTAAAGAAATGCTCCAAGTAACACTGTGACAGAAAAAAAAATGAGACCTGAAAATGTGTAAATAATTCATAATCAACTCTTCAAATGTTTGAGTCTGCCACATGCCTTGACCTAATATCCTTGGGTTAGCAGAAGGAGTTCAACTAATTACAGGAGAACGACGGGCTCAGAAATTAGCCATTTTGACGAACCAGGAGAGGGGCAACTAGTGGAAGATTTCAATGGGCTTCCTTGGCTTCAATAAAGAAGAAACAATCTTCTGAAATTGCCTGCGTTGACGTAGATAATTTCATATTGTCAACAGAAAGTTGCAGCGTTTACAGGACCACTGGAGCTGTTTTCTATTCTTATCATCATCAAAGAACCCTCAAATGACAAAAACCATCAGAGTTTGAAGAAGAAGCAAATATTGAGAGTGAGAATAAACAGTACAACCCACTTGACGGCAGTGAGGCTTCACTAATTGGAATTGTTCAGATAGCTTAGCAACCCATTGGACAAATTGATGCAACAAATCTGTCTTTGATAGTAGATGATGAACTAATATAAGCTCAATAGCAATATTTAAATCCTGTGTCTTTCAAGAAAGAATTATCAGGGCCAGCGACAGAAATAAAGCTGGGTCAGCACCAAGACTTTAGTACTACAGCTGAGATTGTGCAAATATCTCATCAGAAGGGGAATAAAGAAAAATGTTTAATTCTTCAACACAGGTATATCAGCAATTTGAGAGTGGAGATTTGCTTACACAAAATGAAGATGAACTGTATGCAATTCCATGGAAACTGGAGTCCACAGATTCGGAACATGGTCAAAATTAAGAAAATGTGTGGGTTGAAAATCAAGCATATTGCAAGAAATAAAGTACTTGTTGCACAGAGCAGCTGTCTTCCATCTTGGACATTTATAAGACTAAAGGTCCTGCCCATTTTCCTTTCCATCCATCCACTCCACCCTGCCCACTGACCTACCACAATCATATCCTACCTATCACCATCCCAACTACATTTCTCCTGGGCTCACTCCCTCCCCCTGGGAGACAGTGAGGTCTGCGGATGCTGGAGATCAGAGTTGAGAGTGTGTTGCTGGAAAACCACAGCAGGTCAAGCAGCGTCCGAGGAAAATATACGTTTTGGGTCAGAGCCCATCATCACCATTCCTGATGTAGGGTTCCGGCCCAAAATGTCGATTTTCCTGCTCCTCAGATGCTGCCTGACCTGCTGTGGTTTTTCAGCACCACTCTCACTCCCTCCCCCTATTTGTTTCTCATCCCCCTCACCCCTCCCCAGTCCTGATGAAGGATTAAATCCAAAATATTGACTCTCTTGCTCCTCAGATGTTGACTGACCTGCTGTGCTCTTTCTAGCATCACACTTGATCAACTATGACTACCTGAGGTTACAGGGAATTGAGGGAATTATGGGTCCTCCAGAGAAGGTATTGGGCCAACTAGATTAGATTAGGTTCCCTACAGTATGGGGACAGGCCAGTCAGCCCAACAAGTCCACACCGAGCCATTCCCCCACCCTATATAAACCCCTGATTAATGCGCCCAACACTGTGGGCAATTTAGCAAGGCCAATTTACCTGACCTGCATATCTTTGGACTGTGGGAGGAAACTGGAGCAGACATGGGGAGAATGTGCAAACGCCACATAGACAGTTGCCTGAAGCGGGAATCGAACCCAGGTCTGTGGCACTGTGAAGCAGCTGTGCTAACCACTGAGCCACAGTACCACCTTAAACAACTGGGCTTAGTTATAACAGCACGCTCTGTGAAGGCCACCAACAGACAAAAAGAGATCCAATAATGCAAAAACATTATTTGTAGTTGATCAAAATCAAAGTCAACAGCTCTCAAGCTAAAACTTAGCAGTTTTCCAAATCTGAAGGGACAGGACAGGTGAAAGGAAATGTAATTATAACATTGTAAAAGTTGTTTTTCATGTCAATGTGCAAATGTTAAATCTGAGGATGAAAGCTTGGAGGGGAAAGAGAAGGGAATGGTGCTGAAAGGGTTAATGAAGCACCATCCTATCTGACGCTTCCATACAGTTTCGGGTGGAGTATTGAGAACTCCAGCTTGGGGGTGCAATGGGGTCAGATATGTCATCCCAGGCTCTGTAAGCCTTGGTAAATTAGTATAACAAGTCGATGTAACTTGTATCTTTTGTTACCATGCAATAAACTGCTTTCCATTGTTAATACATCTTCTTGTTAAGACTCAGTGGTCCATTGTCTACCACTATTGGCCAAACAGGCCCTTAAGACCCAGTACAGAATGGAGGATTGGTGCAGTACCCTACCTCACCATTAGTTGGCAGCGGTTGGTTCTACAAGACATACAATAGTTGACACCCGCTTTCTGGATCAGTGGTGATGGAAGAGCACAGCAGTTCAGGCAGCATCCAAGGAGCTTCGAAATCGACATTTCGGGCAAAAGCCCTTCATCAGGAATAAAGGCAGTGAGCCTGGAGCGTGGAGAGATAAGCTAGAGGAGGGTGGGGGTGGGGAGAAAGTAGCATAGAGTACAATGGGTGAGTGGGGGAGGGGATGAAGGTGATAGGTCAGGGAGGATAGGGTGGAGTGGATAGGTGGAAAAGGAGATAGGCAGGTAGGACAAGTCTGGACAAGTCATGGGGACAGTGCTGAGCTGGAAGTTTAGAACTAGGGTGAGGTGGGGGAAGGGGAAATGAGGAAACTGTTGAAGTCCACATTGATGCCCTGGGGTTGAAGTGTTCCGAGGCGGAAGATGAGGCGTTCTTCCTCCAGGCATCTGGTGGTGAGGGAGCAGCGGTGAAGGAGGCCCAGGACCTCCATGTCCTCGGCAGAGTGGGAGGGGGAGTTGAAATGTTGGGCCACAGGGCAGTGTGGTTGATTGGTGCTTGTGTCCCGGAGATGTTCCCGAAAGCGCTCTGCTAGGAGGCGCCCAGTCTCCCCAATGTAGAGGAGACCTCATCGGGAGCAACGGATACAATAAATGATATTAGTGGATGTGCAAGTAAAACTTTGATGGATGTGGAAGGCTCCTTTAGGACCTTGGATAGAGGTGAGGGAGGAGGTGTGGGCACAGGTTTTACAGTTCCTGCGGTGGCAGGGGAAAGTTCCAGGATGGGACGGTGGGTTGTAGGGGGGGCGTGGACCTGACCAGGTAGTCACGGAGGGAACGGTCTTTGCGGAAGGCGGAAATGGGTGGGGAGGGAAATATATCCCAGGTGGTGGGGTCTGTTTGGAGGTGGCGGAAATGTCGGTGGATGATTTGGTTTATGCGAAGGTTGGTAGGGTGGAAGGTGAGCACCAGGGGCGTTCTGTCCTTGTTACGGTTGGAGGGGTGGAGTCTGAGGGCGGAGGTGCGGGATGTAGACGAGATGCGTTGGAGGGCATCTTTAACCACGTGGGAAGGGAAATTGCGGTCTCTAAAGAAGGAGGCCATCTGGAGTGTTCTGTGGTGGAACTGGTCCTCCTGGGAGCAGATCCGGCGGAGGCGGAGGAATAGGGAATATGGGATGGCATTTTTGCAAGAGGTAGGGTGGGAAGAGGTGTACTCCAGGTAGCTATGGGTTTGTAAAAAATGTCAGTGTCAAGTCAGTGGTCATTAATGGAGATGGAGAGGTCCAGGAAGGGGAGGGAGGTGTCAGAGATGGTCCAGGTAAATTTAAGGTCAGGGTGGAATGTGTTGTGAAGTTGATGAATTGCTCAACCTTCTCGCAGGAGCACGAGGAGGTGCCAATGCAGTTATCAATGTAGCGGAGGAAGAGGTGGGGAGTTGTGCCGGTGTAATTACGGAAGATCAACTGCTCAACGTAGCCAACAAAGAGACAGGCATAGCTGGGGCCCATACGTGTGCCAATGGCTACCGCTTTGGTCTGGAGGAAGTGGGAGGATTCAAAGGAGAAATTGTTATGGGTGAGGACCAGTTTGGCCAAACGAATGAGAGTGTTGGTGGAAGGGTACTGTTGGGGACGTCTGGAGAGGGAAAAACGGAGGGCTTGGAGGCCCTGTTCATGGCTGATGGAGGTGTAGAGGGATTGGATATCCATGGTGAAGATGAGGTGTTGGGGGCCAGGGAAACGGAAGTCTTGGAGGAGGTGGAGGGCATGGGTGGTGTCTCGAACGTATGTGAGGAGTTCCTGGACTAGGGGGATAGGACAGTGTCGAGATAGGTAGAGATGAGTTCAGTGGGGCAGGAGCATGCTGAGACAATGGGTCAGCCAGAGTGGTCAGGCTTGTGGATCTTGGGAAGGAGGTAGAACCGGGCAGTGCGGGGTTCCCGGACTATGAGGTTGGAAGCTGTGGGTGGGAGATCTCCTGAGGTGATGTGGTTCTGTATTGTTTGGGAGATGATGGTTTGGTGATGGGGGGGTGGGGTCATGGTTGAGGGGGCAGTAGGAAGAGGTGTCCTCGAGTTGACGTTTGGCTTCAGCGGTGTAGAGGTCGGTGCGCCAGACTACCACTGCGTCCCCTTTATCCGCTGGCTTGATGGTGAGGTCAGGATTGGAGCAGAGGGATTGGAGGGCTGCGCGTTGTGAGGGTGAGAGGTTGGAGTGTGGGAGGGAGGTAGACAGGTTGAGGCGGTTAATGTCCCGGCGGCAGTTGGAAATGAAGAGGTCGAGGGTAGGTAATAGGCCAGCGCGGTGTGTCCAGGTGGATGCAGTGTGTTGGAGGTGGGCGAAGGGGTCCTTGGAAGGTGGGCAGGGACTTTCTCCCCACCCCCACCCTCCTCTAGCTTATCTCTCTACGCTCAAGGCTCACTGCCTTTATTCCTGATGAAGGGCTTTTGCCCGAAACGTCGATTTCAAAGCTCTTTGGATGCTGCCTGAACTGCTGTGCTCTTCCAGCACCACTGATCCAGAATCTGGTTTCCAGCATCTGCAGTCATTGTTTTTACCTAGTTGACACCCACTGTCAGGCTCTGGAGAAGGGAGGGTTGTGTGTTACTCATTACTAAGAGTAGGAGATCTCTTTCAGTGCTGGTGGATAGTTCTGCTGGGAGATGGCCATCACAAGTCACAGAGCGCCTTGTTCAGGAGGGCAATGCCAGAAAGTGGCCACTAGTTTTTATTGAGGCCCAGCCAATACGTAAGGGCAATAAGACAGGCAAAACACTTCTAATGGGTCAATTCTCTGCAGGTTTTGGAGTGTTTCATTCTGCATTGGTCCTCACCTTCACCTAGCTGTCATGTGTGGCCCCAAGTAATTATTAACACGTAACAGTTGCTCACATCCGTAAACTGCTTTGACGGCATGGCAAACTAAGTGAGGGCACCTGTTGGGTCTCCTACAATGGGACATGCAGGTTGTATACCCTGGAATATGAAAACTGGTTCAGCTGGACTGAGCTGATAAAATTAGTCCAAGGTTCATCACCCTTGAAGCCAAGTCAGCACTGTGTTGTGGAATGTTTAGAGCTCAATGAGATATCAAAAACATTCTCGTCATCCACTGCATCCAGGTTGATCTCTCGCCATCTAGATTAATTTAACCACTGGATAAAGATCCAACAAAGGTAAGGGCAACAATACACTATTTTCCCCTATAATGATCAATCTTCTGCACAAGTCTGACTCACCATTCTTTTGTCATCTGTCAAATATATCTCAGTACACTTCACACTGCATTACACTTTATCTATCAGCACCATCTCCCTATCCAGGAGGAATTAACACTCGAGCCTCTGTAATTTCCATTCCTTTTTGAGAAACATTTTTCCCTCAGTAACGGAAAGTGGATTGAATCTGGCTCCTTGGGTTTTTTCTACTTTGAGGACTGCCAATCTTCTAACTACGTCATCTTTATATATTTACATCCTATCCAACATTACTGTTCTCTTCTCCTTTAATGTTTATTGAGCACACTCAATTCATTACTGAAGACAGACACAAGGTATAAATGAATCACAGAAATGTTACAGTGTAGAAGGATACTATTCTGTCTCCATTGTGCTTGCACCAGCTCTTCAAACAATCATGATTACTTCATACCATTCTCCTGCTTTTCTCCCATACCCTTGTACACCACTAAATAAGCATCTAATGCCCTCTCAATTAAATCTGCCTCCACCACATTTCCAGACTGTGCATCCCATACCCTTAACATTCGTTGCAAATGGAATATGACAGTGCCCGTGAAGATTTCTGTGAACCAATCCTTTTATGAGTTTTCAACCATGTCTTCCAATCCCAGCTGAAACATAGAAGAATGAGAGCAGCCATAGCCAGAGAATATCACTGGGTGCAAGAAGACTTTCAGCTCAGTGATGTTTAACTCGTGGAATCCTTCTGCTTCTTTTTTTTAAATATTGGAAGAGCAAGCGCTTTGGACAATGTGCATGTCACTAACTAAACCAGCATTTATTGCCCATCCCTAATTGCCCAGAGGAAGCTAGATGTTAACTACATTGCTGTAGATCTGGAGTCACATCTAGACCAGACCAGGTCAGGCTGCTAGATCTTTTTCCTAAAAGGACATTGGAGAACCACGTGGGCTTTTACAGTGGCACGATGGCTCAGTGGTTAGCACTGGTGCCACACAACACCTGGGACCCGGGTTCGATTCCAGCCTTGAACAACTGTAGGTGTGGAGTTTGCACATCTTTCTGATTCTTTGTGGGTTTCCTCTGGGTGCTCCAGTTTCCTCCCACAATCCAACGATGTGTAAGTTAGGTGACTTTGCTATACCAAGTTGACCGTAGTGTTCAGGGATGTGTAGGTTAGGAACATTAGTCAGGGGTAAAGATAGGGTAGGCGAATGGGTTTGGGTAGGTTACTCTTCAGAGGGTCGGTGTGGACTTGTTGGGCCAAAGGGCCTGTTTCCACACTGTAGGGATTGTAATTGTAATTGTAATAATGGTTTTATGGTTGCCATTAGATTAGCTTTCTATTCCAAATACATTTATTTACATTTTATTTCTTTTTCCAATCTTTAATTTCCATCAGATAGGAAGCACCCACCAGGATAAGATTCCTTTTCATGTGTTGGCTCTCTTCTGGTTAGATAGTTTTATGCTTGGTAGTTTCTTGTCTGTTTCCACAATGATTCTGAAAATGATGTTACGATTATTGTTTCCCAAAGAGTCCAAAAAGTCCCACTAAAACATACTCCACTTCACTTCATTCTACAGAACTAAAGCCAATATGACTTCCTACTTCCTTGACCTGGCATCACACTGATCTAAAGAAAACAAATGGACATTAGTAGGTGAGTTGGATAAAGATTTCAAGGGGTTAGAGATGAAGAGATACTTGAAAGTGGAGAGTGAGCTAATAATGTTCAGGTATTTATGGGCGGAGTTTTTTAGGTCACTTCAGAATAAGACTACTAAAAAATTGTTGGGGCCAGTGGAAAATAAGTCGACTTCTGTTTTAAAATAGAGTTGTCTCAACCCTTCACGGTAACATTATACACACAATGTGACTGTTGTATAATGTGAAGTATAATAATCCCATCACTCCAACTGTAACATGAAAACATGAATTTTCTTTGTATACTTTCATATTTCCCATTAGTTGCTGCCAGTGACTTCTGTTTATTCTGGAGCATTTTTGATCACAAATCTAAGGAAGGAACAGTGAGTACGCGGTGGGCAGGAAGAAAGGGATTTAATTATTTCCCTTGGCCATTAATTAATTTAATTTCTCCTTGACACAGTCAAGATAGTTTCATCTGTCTCCAAGTCGAATGTTGTGGTCAAAGGAGCTGTGTCGGCAGCTAATGCGAGCTAACCATAAAGTTATCATAGTCCTATCAGACCTTAGTGGTGCTCTACCATTAGAGAGAGAGAGACATGTTAGGTGCTAACTCAACCTGAGGGTCACCACACCTCAGGTAAAGGGAGAGATTGAAAGGAGAATCTTTTACGGTAATCTCGGTCAGGTTCGGAATTGTTGGCTATTGGCATCACAAATAAGCTATCCAGCCAACTGAGCTAACTGACAGCCATACAAGGAACTATTAAGTCATTGATTTGCTCACCACCCTTGACCAAAAGACAAATGAAAGAAAGGCTATGCGGCAGGGCATCAGCACATCTGTCCTCCATATGTAGCCTATACCAGCTTGCCTGCAGTCCAAGTGCCCTGAATAGGTTAGCTTGTATGGGAATTCATCTGGCATGTGGTTTCAGATGTGGCACATTTTATTTGATATTTTTAACCTGGGGAGAATGCTTTATAATTTCTTCATCTTAAATTGCAGCATGTTTTTTTCAAAATAGCAAGCAACAGGGATTATCCGCCTGTACTACTGTGAAATAATGTTTGGCTGTTCTTATGCGCTTGACAGCCAATAACATACTTTTGAAGTGATGCCACACTATTTTAGTGTGGGAAGCTTGAACATCCAGTTTGTACTGAGGTCCTGCAACAAACAATGTGATAACAGTCAGCTGATCCATTTGAGTCAGATTGGTCGAGATCAATGATTGGCCAGGACACCAGGGAGAACAGCCCTGCTTCTCTTTGAATAGAGTTAAGAGACTTTGATGCCCATTTGAGAGGGTATGTGGGTTATCTAAAAGCCAGTACTGCCAACTGTGCTGCCCGACACTGGAACATCACAGTAGCTTGAACTTGAAACCAAGCTCTAGGGGAGAGTTTGATCCACTGACTTTTGGCTAACATCCATACAAAAAGATATTAGTGCAAAAGACCAAAGCCTCAGTCAAAGAGGGAAGTTTCAGGGAGCATTTAAAGGATGAGAAGTAGAAACATTAAGTGAGGATTTACTGAGATCAGTGTCTAGGCAGGTGAAGAAGCAGCCAGCAATAACAGATACCTCAAAGCAGAAATAACACATTTTTTTCTTTACTTTTCTCTTCACAATATTAAAAATGTTGTAAAATATTGTTTGTTTCACCTGAGATGAATAAAAAGGCGAGGCATTCACCATATAATGGGCATGGAGTGCCCTGCCTGCAACAGTATTAGATTCACCAATATTAAATGCATTTAAATGGTCATTGGATAAACATTTGGATGATAATGGAATAGTGTAGGTTATACGTACTTTAGATTGGTTTCACAGGTTGGTGCAACACCAAGGGCCAAAGGGCCTGTACTGCACTGTATTGTTCTATGTTCTATATTCTGATTCTGATCATTAGAGAGAGATGACTGGTTGTAGCTTAATCTAAGAGCCCCTATACCTCAGCTGAGGGGGAGATTGAGAAGGAATATCCTTTGGTGATTTCAGTTGGTGCAGGAATTAAACCCAAGCTGAGCTAACTGACCCCTAATGAGAGCAATAGAACACAGGAGTGCAAAAGACCATTCAGCCCATTAATGCTGTGCCATTTCCAACTCACCTTTGAGGCTTTCTACACCTATCCCATTTCTCTCCTCTGATCTCATGCATTTAAATGTTTTTCATTATGAGTTGTTGATTAGCTGCCTTCTAAACCTTTCCAATCTCTCATAACCCAGACCATTCCTACTTTTCAGTTAAGATGCCAATCAAAACTCCATTCCTTAGCAATTAATTCTATCCCTCTCGCCGGTCACTGTCTCAGTCTGAATCAGATTGATCACAAGCTGAGCATCCCGTTGAACTCTGTACTGATCTGAGTTTCTGATCTCATTCTTCTCCATGTTCCAGCTAACATTGGCTCATTGAGCACGACAATGTTCTAGGATCTCTGAACTCTGATAATTTTAACCATTGCGAATTCAGGCTTCTTAGGCAACATCTTCCTTAACCATAACAATTACCATCGAAAAGGGCAAGGACAGCAAATAGATCCACCTAGAGTAGAGTGGTGCTGGAAAAGCACAGCTATCCAGGCAGCATCTGAGGAGCAGGAAAATCAACGTTTCTGGCAAAACCTTCAACATTGATTTTCCTGCTCCTCAGATGCTGCCTGACCTGCTGTGCTTTTCCAGCACCACTCTAATCTAGACTCTGATCTCCAGCATGTGCCGTCCTCACTTTTGCCCAGATATATTCACCTGTCTGTTCCCCTCTGCACATCATCCTGCCTTGGAAATACATTCTTTAGTTGGATCAAAAATCCTGGAATTTCTTTCCTAACAGACTGCAGCAGTTCAAACCATCAGCTCACTAACACCTTCATGGGCAAATGCTGGCCCAACCAATGACACCTACATCCTGTGAATAAATAAATTAAAAGTAAAATTGTGTTACTTCTATTTTAATAGCTCCTTTTGCTTCTTGGGACCTTGTTTCAGTAATCTCTTACTAAAATTTCTTCCTCTCTCAATCTCTCTCATCCTTTACGACGTGCCTTGTAGCTTACCACTTTGAGTCACCTAATGAGTCTTAATATCTCTTTATATGGCTGGGGTCAAATTTTATTTGATAATACTCCTGTGAAGCATTTTGGGATGTTTTACTAGGTTCAGCTGCTCTATAAGTTCAAGATGTTGTTACTGTTGCTCATTCTGTTCCCTCTAAGTGGGTTCTGTGGGAAGTTTCAATCCATCACCATTGCTTTTGAATCTATGAAACTCGAAATCATGAAAAACATACATTTGAACACAAATTTGCACTAAGCTGCTATGAGGAATTTCCTTCCATTAATTCTCTCTTCTGGAGGCATTGACCACTTGCTGACTGTCCTTTCAAATGGCTATTGTCTACTCGTGAGCTGGGACTGCGGACATCATTAGCATCTTAGACTGCGAAGAGTGACACAAACCACTTCAATCCTCATTTTGCCCTGTGACTATCAGTAAACATTCTCTAACAGTAGTCACGGGATAATTGAAGTAGTGGGAACTTTGACATACATTCCCCTCCCTAGCCCACGGCTTATCATTCCATAGCTATTGGCATGCACCCTTAAATGTTTGTGGCAAGATAGCAATACATGAGTCAAAAACGTTGAAGGAAGGTTACGAAACAAGCTCTATTCAGGTTTAAAATAAAATCTTTGTTTTTCATTTTTGAAAGAGACATCAGAAAATTCCATCATGGTTTTGGACGCAATCTGTGTATCCAATTGATCCCTTCTTGTTGGACTACACTTACTGCTGTCCTGTAACATATTACATTTCAGTGTTCCTTTGGTTAATAGGTCACAATCAGATCAATTATTTCTCTGGCTTTCTCTGATGAATCAGATTTGGGGCAAATGTTTTCCAAAGATATTTGTTTCTGCCATTGAATATTTCCTCTTGCAGGTTTGTTTTGCAATTCTGACCTTTTGTGCATCTGCCAAAGTGTTCAACAGTTGTTGATCTCCTTAAACTCTCTTTGTTTTCTTTCCTCTTTTCCCTTTCACATATCTGATGTCGTTGTTCTTGGGTTGCAGGTTCAAAAGATGCTGTTGAAGGATCTCGGTGAGTTGCTGTGGTGCATTTTGAATGTGGTGCAAGTTGTATGGGCATGCAAGCTCACTACCCTGTATCAGCTGCTGCTCATGACGCTATTCTGAAAGAAGCGTCACTGGACACAAAGTGTAGACTCTGGATCCTCTCCACAGATGCTGCCAGGCATGCTGAGTTTCTCCAACAATTTCTATTTTTATGTATTTCCTTCTTTAAGTTCAGGAAACTACAGATCCTGCACAGTCAGGTTTGGTAAGGAAACCTCGAGGGAAAATCTATTAAAAAATACTTGGAAATGCACGTATTGCTCCTCTATTTTGATATTTACCAGTTGAGTCAGATTAGGACGCCTCTTTTTTTTAGTTTTAGTGGTTTTTCCTTCTGGGAAGACACTCCCTGGTCTAAATCTTGCGGTTTTCAAGAAGTACTTTCATGCCAGCATTTAGTTGCAGTCTACATTGATAGGAATGAGATTATTACTTTGAGGAAGATCATCTGTCACTGCTTCAAGATCTTAAGCTTTTTCAGTCCAAAAGACCATAGGATACCATCTTCTTCATCAGGAGGCTACCGTAAAGACTCACTAATGTTTACAAATGCACCATAGGAAGCATTCTATTTGGATGCAACACGGCTTGGTATGGCAACTACTCTGTCCAGGGCGATAAGAAATGACAGAGAGTTTTGAACACAGCCTAGCCCATCATGTAAGCCAACCTCCCATCCAATGATTCCATCTGCACTTCTCACTACCATGGAAGGCAGTCAACATCATCAAAGACCTCTCCTACCCAGTTATATTCTCTTCCAACCCCTTCCATCAGGCAGACAATACAGAAGCTTAAATACACGTACCAACAGGTTCATCTTCTTTCCTGCTGTTATTAGACTTCTGATTAAACCTCACAAATTTCAAATCTGTTGCTGATCTTGCTTTTTTGTGCAGCTTTTTAGCATGTGTAACTTTGCCTTCCTTGCTCTGTCCAATCACCCTATAACCCTCATATGTATGATCTGCCGATATTGCACGCAAAACAAAACTTTTTACTGTATCTACATACACGTGACGATAATAAATCAAATCAAATCATATTGATGATGCTTGAATAAACAGATGAATACGTGACCAGGAACAGGAGTAGATTCTCAGTCTGTGAAGCCACTAAAGATCATGGGGATCTGATTGTAACCTCAAATTCATATTCCCATCTACCTCAAAAAACTTTTCACCATCCTCAGTGTTGCATAAGTTTAAAATTGGTGGTACCTTGTTTTTAAACAGTGACTCCTAGTTCTTGATTCTCCTAAATGCGAGGTGCTGCATTTTGGGAAAGCAAATCTTAGCAGGACTTATACACTTAACGGTAAGGTCCTAGGGAGTGTTGCTGAAAAAAGAGACCTTGAAATGCAGATTCATAGCTCCTTGAAAGTGGAGTCGTAGGGAGATAAGATAGTGAAGAAGACGTTTAGTGCGCTTTCCTTTATTGGTCAGAGTATTGAGTACTCTGAGGTCATGTTGCGGCTGTACAGGACATAGATTAGGCCACTGTTGGAATATTGTGTGCAATTCTGGTCTTCTTCTTATTGGAAAGATGCTATGAAACTCAAAAGAGTTCAGAAAAGAATTATAAGGATGTTGCCAGGGTTGGAGGGTTTGAGCTAGAGGGTGAGGCTGAACAGGCTAGAGCTGTTTTCCCTGGAGTGTCGAAGGCTGAGGGATGACCGTATAGAGGTTTATGAAATCATGAGGGTCCTGGATAGGATAAATAGACAAAGTCTTTTCCTTGGGGTTGGGGAGTCCAGAACTAGAGGGCATAGGTTTATGGTGAGGGGGAAAGATATAAAAGAGACCTCAGGGGCAACCTTTTCATGCAGAGGATCGTATGTGTATGGAATGAGCTGCCAGAGGAAGTGGTGGAGGCTGGTACAATTGAAACATTTAAAAGGCATTTGGATGTGTATATGAATAAGAAGGGTTTGGAGGGATATGGACCAGTTGCTGGCAGGTGGGACTAGATAGGGTTGGGATATCTGGTCGGTGTGGACAGGTTGGACCGAAGGGTCTGTTCCATGCTGTACATCTCTATAACTCTGTGACTCTATAGGAGCAAACATCCTCTCCATATCAAGACCCTCCTCATGATCTTATATGGCATGCTTTGGTACTTGTGGTCTTGGACATTTTCAGATCCGTTGACAACTTCTCCAACTAAGCATTTTATTTGTTCCTAACATTATGCATTTGTGTGAATAATGACATTTACAAATCATCCATCTCCCCTCCCCTCACTCCAGCCCACACTCCCGCCACCCCAAATTTCTGACTTTTCAAATTCATATGATCTAGGGATTTAACTCAGGGGGATATAAGAATGGGAATATATTCATCAAGACTACTCTATCCTTTAATGTAATCACAGTTGATCAAACACTTCAAAACATTTTATGTACATTATCCCCTTAACCTTTTATGCCATTGATCATCTTAAAGCATGCTGCAGAAAAGCCTGTCTGATCTCTGGACAATGGAATCCATTGTCCTGATTGACCTTCCACTTTTGTCTTCTTGTTTGGAAGGTGCTGGAAGGAATACAAAGTCATGCATGCAAAGAAGGTGCATGAAAAGCAAGATCAATGTCAGATTTGAAATTTGAGAGATTCATTCATCCAGAAATCTAATAACAGCGGGGAAGAGGATGTTCTTGAACCTACTGGTATGAGTATTTAAGCATTTGTATCATCTGCCTGACGCAAGAGGTTGGAGACATTTTTGGTGAACTTCTGCAGTGCACCCTGTAGGTAGTACATGCTGCTGCTACTGAGCACTGGTAGGAGCTATGGATGTTTGTGGAAGTTGTGTCAATCAAGCAGACTGCTTTCTCCTGGATGGTGTTAAGCTTCTTCAATGGTATTGAAGCTGTACCCATTCAGGCAAATGAGGGATATTCCATCACACTCTGGACTTTTGCTTTGTAGATGATGGACAAGCTTTGGAAAGTCAGGAGGTGAGTTACTCACTGCAGTATTCCTCGCCTCTGGTCTGCTCTTATAGCCACTGTGGCAAGTTCAGTTGAACTTCTGATCAATGATAACCCAGAAGGTGTTGATAGTGGGGAATTCGGTGGAGCAGTAATCCTGAACTCACTACCTTTGAGGTCTTGGTATTTAGTTTATTTCTTTGACCCTGAAATTCTGCTTGCAAGGCCCACCCTTCCTTTTATTCCAGTCACTGGGCTTGACACTGACCTCAACCTTTGACTGTAAGTTCTGAACTATCTACTCCCATTCCGAATCCTATGTTCCTATTTTCCTGCTTCCAAATATCCTGCATTTGCTGAGTGCATTCCTTGAACTGGCACCAGGGAGGTAATATAACGTTGATATTATTTTGCATATTAGGATAGTCTATCTATTCCCTTTCTGATAGAATCTCCTTTCGTTGTTGTTCTCCCAGCCTCTTCACCTCCCCACATAGGCGAGCCACTCCTATTGCCATGGACTTTGTGTTGTTGCTTTCTCGTATGATCAGTGATTGAGAGTTAAGGTCGAAAAGTAATATTTCCAAATTTGCAGATGATAAGAAGTCAAGCAGGAATGTGTATCATGAGGAAGATGTAAAACAGTTCCAGCATGATTTGGACAGGCTCAGTGAGTGGGTGGAAACATGGCAGATGGAATACAACGTGAAAAAATGTGAGGTTATCCACTTTGGTAGGAGGAACAGATGTGCAAACATTTTAAGACCATAAGACATAAGAGCGGAAGTAAGGCCATTCGGCCCATTGAGTCCACTCCACAATTCAATCATGGTTGAAGGGCATTTCAACGCAACTTACCTGCACTCTTTCCATGTCCCTTAATTCCTTGCAAGATTAAGAATTTATCAATCTCTGCTTTTCTCTTAAATGGTGAGAGATTGGAACGTGTAAATATGCAAAGGGTCTTGGACATCATGATTGATGAGTCACTGAAGGCCAGACATACAGGTACTGCAAGCTGTTATGAAGGTTAATGTCATGTTTTGTCTTCATTGCAAGAGGATTTGGGTACAGGCTTGGTAAAGTCGTGCTTGAATTATATAGGAACTTATGTAGACTACACCCGGAGTAGAGTTTTGGTCTTTATATTCAGGAAGGATATTATTACCATACAGGGAGTGCAATGAAGGTTCACCAGACTCGTTCCTGCGATGGTGGGACAATCCCAAGAAGAGAGATTGGGCCTATATTGTCTGGAGTTTCACAGAACATTGATGATTAAGTTGCAAACTACAAAATACTTAAAGCGATAGATAGGGTAGATGCAGATAAGATCTTTTCCCTGGTTGGGAATCCAAATGGCACGATAATGAGGAATGCCAACAAAGGTGAGGAGAATTTCTTTTATTCAGAGGGTTTTAATCTTTGGAATCATCTACTCAAAGGGCTGTTGAAGCTCAGTCTTGAGTATATTTAAATAGAGGTTGATAGGTTTCGGATTATCAATGGAATAAAGGGTTATGGAGATAGTGTGCAAAAAGGATTTGAAGTGTTTAATCAGCCATGATTGTATTAAAGGATGGAGCAGTCTTGATTGGCTGAATTGTATATTCCTATTCTTAAGCCCCACTGAGAAAACATCTCTCTGAGCAGTATCCAGAACAGATAATCTGTTAGAGGGATGGGGAGAGAGACAGAGAGCGAGAGAGACAAAGAGAGAGAGAGAGAGAGAGAGAGAGAGTGCCACCACTCCAGATCTATTTATTCCTTATACTTTAAACACTCTTAATTAATTAAAATTAAAGACTAAATTTTACCGACAATGTGAGATAGTAAAAAATGCTCACTTGGCCTTACTTTCCAAGGTAGAGAAAGTGAGGACTGCCGATGTGGGAGATCAGAGTCAAGATTCCTGAATTGAATAGCATTGAATTTATTGTCACACGTACCAAGCTTTGTCTTGCGAGCAATACAGGCAGAACACACAGTTAAGTAATATAGATAGTAAATAATAGGTAAATAGCAGCAAAAACAAAAACACAGGTACAGGCGAATGTTAAGAGTTTGTGAGTCCATTCAGAATTCTAACAACAGTAGGATAGAAACTTGTGAAACCGGCTGGTGCGTGTGTTCAGGCTTCTGTACCTTCTCCCCGATGGTAGAGGTTGTAGAAAAACATTGCCAGGGTGGGATGGATCTTTGAGAATGCTGGCGGCCTTTCCTTGACAGCGGGCTGGTAGATGGATTCTATAGATGGGAGGTTGGCCTTTGTGATTGTCCAGGCCAAGTTCACTGCTCTCTGTAACCGTCTCCGATCTTGAATGGTACAGTTGTCATACCAGGTAGTGATACATCCAGACAGAATGCTCTCGATGGTGCACCTATAAAAATTGGCAAGGGTATTCGCCATCATGCCAAATTTCCTCAGCTGCCTGAGGAAGAAGAGACATTGTTGAGCCTTTTTAACCAGTGCGTCCACATGAAGAGTCCAAGAAAGCTTGTTGTGGATGATCACTCCCAGGAGCTTGACACTTTCCACTCGTTCCATCTCTGTGCTGTTAATGTGTAGGGGAGGCATGAGTAACATCCTGCCGAAAGTCAATAATGAAGTTCCTTGGTTTTGCTGGCATTGAGAGCTTGGTTGTTCTCAGTGCACTATTTTTCCAGGTCTTCCACCTCCCATCTGCAGTCTGTTTCGTCTCCATCTGAGATTTCGACCGACTATGGTAGTGTCATTAGTGAACTTGTAAATGGCATTAGTCTGGTATTTGACGATGCAGTCATGGTATACAGTGAGTACAGTAGGGGGCTGAGTATGCACCCCTGGGGGGCTCCAGTTTTGAGTGTTATTGGCAATTAAATATTGACCCCAGTCTTCACTGATTGTGGCCTGTGGGTCAGGAAACTGAGGATCCAGTTGCAGAGTGGGGCTTAGTCTGAGATCACTAAGTTTAATAATCAGTCTTGAGGGGATAACAGTGTTGAAGGCTAAACTGTCATCAATGATTATGTTTCTTACATAGGTGTTCTTGGTGTGAAGATGTTCTACGGAGGAGTGAAGGGCAGGTGATATGGCATGTGACATGGATCTGTTAGCCCGATAGGCAGATTGGAGTGGGTCATGAGTAGTGGGGAGGCTGGAGTTGATTAATGCAATGACCAGCCTTTCAAAGCACTTCATGACCACCGAAGTTAGGACCACTGGATGGTAGTCATTGAGACATACTGCATGAGCCTTCTTAGGCACAGGGATGATGTTGGCCCTCTTGAAACAGGCAGTGACAGTGGCCTGCTGCAGGGAGAGGTTGAAGATGTCCGAGAACACCTCTGCCAGTTGATCTGCACATGCTCTGAGTGCACGGCCTGGTACTCCGTCTGGTCCCATCACTTTCCTTGAATTCACATGAAGGAAAACTGATCTGACCTCTGATGCAGTGACTGTTGGGATAGGTTTGTTTGGACTTGTCGGAATAGGTGTTACCACTCTGCCGAAATTCTGCACAAGACGTAGAAGGCATTGAGACAATCTGGGAGGGATATGTCATCGTCTGCTATCTTGCACTGTCTCTTTTTAGAACCTGTGAAGTCATTCAGTCCTTGCCATTGTTGCTGGATATCTGTCTGGGTCTCTAGTTTGGATTGGTATTGGTCTTTAGCTGTCTTAATGGCTCTGCGAAGGTCATACTTGGATTCCTTATATTTGAGTGGGTCTCCTGATGTGAAGGCCTCAAGCCTGGTGGTATACTCATCCAAGGTACCTGCGGCCTGTTTGAACACGGCCCAATCAGCCGATTCCAGACAGCACCGGAGTTGATCCTCTGCCTCCTCTGACCAGCACTGGACCTGTATCCATGAGGGGGTCTCCTGCTTGAGCTTTTGACTGTAAGCTGAGAGGAGAAGCATGGCATTGTGGTCGGAGTTTCCTAAATGAAGGTGGGAGATGGAGCGGTAGGCATCCTGGTGTAGCAGTGGTTTAAAATGTTCGGGCCCCTGGTGGGACAGGTAATGTTCTGGTGGTACTTGGGCAACACCTTCCTTAGATTGCCTTGATTCAAGTCGCCAGTCACAAGAAACAGGGCCTCTGGGTGTTCCGTCTCCAGGGTGTTAGAGGTGGAGTACAGCACACCCAGAGCTTCCTCAAACTTTGCTTGTGGTGGTATGTACACAGCAGTTAGTATAGCAGCGGTAAATTCCTATGGTAAATACAAGGGGTGGCATTTGATGGTGAGGAGTTCAAGGTTTGGGGAGCAATGGCTGCCTAGGGTTGCAATGTCTATGCACCACAAGTTGTTGAGTAAAAAGCAAACCCCTCCACCCTTTGTCTTACCCGAGGGCGCTGTGCAGTCCATACGATGGATAGAAAAACCCTGATGAAGGGCTTTTGCCTGAAATGTTGATTCTCCTGCTCCTCAGATGCTGCCTTTTCCAGCACCACACCCTCGACTCTTACTTTCCACGTTGGTCATTTATTCCATGTTAGCATCTTGATAAAGGTTTGCTACTCTTGGATGTTTTCAAAACGTGACTCTCTCATGCAGTTTTTCTCTTTCTATTTTTATTGAGTCTCAAGACAGTGAAAGAAAAGACAATAACATCTCTCTCCTGGCTGTGGTAAGCCTGAAGTGTGGATTCTTAGCAAGATTGTCATTGCTGTACCCAGAGCAGGGATTCCTTGAGGCACGGGAAACCGTGCAGAGACGTTGCAGAAGTGCTGGAGCTGTGTTTGAAGATCCCTTGCACAGAAGGTGAACACTAATTATGCATTGTTTTGTATTCTTCCTGTAACTCAAAATGGGGCCAGATTGTGGCAACAAAATACTTTTCACCATAGCTTTCTATGCTTTCCTTTATTGGTCAGAGTATTGAGTACAGGAGTTGGGAGGTCATGTTGTGGCTGTACAGGACATTGGTTAGGCCACTGTTGGAATATTGCAAGCAATTCTGGTCTTCTTCCTGTTGGAAAGATGTTGTGAAACTTGAAAGGGTTCAGAAAAGATTTACAAGGATGTTGCCAGGGTTGGAGGATCTGAGCTCCAGGGAGAGGCTGAACAGGCTGGGGCTGTTTTCCCTGGAGCGTTGGAGGCTGAGGGGTGACCTTATAGAGGTTTACAAAATTATGAGGGGCATGGATAGGATAAATAGACAAAGTCTTTCCCCTGGGGTTGGGGAGTCCAGAACTAGAGGGCATAGGTTTAGGGTGAGAGGGGAAAGATATAAAAGGGACAATTTTTTCACACAGAGGGTGGTATGTGTATGGAATGAGCTGCCAGAGTACGTGATGGAGGCTGGTACAATTGCAACATTCAAGAGGCATTTGGATGGGTATATGAATAGGAAGGGTTTGGAGGGATATGGGCCGGGTGCTGGCAGGTGGGACTTGATTGGGTTGGGATATCTGGTCGGCATGGACGGGATGGACCGAAGGGTCTGTTTCCATGCTGTACATCTTAATGACTCAATGTGACAGTAAATAAATAACTCAAATAAATAACCTTTGTCAATTGTTGTAAAACCCCATCTGGTCCTCAGTATCCTTTAGGGAAGAAAATCTGCCATCCTTACCTGGTCTAGTCTAAATGTGCTCCAGATGTACATCAACATGTCAGATATTTATTTGTCCTCTGAAATGGCCTATTAAACAATAACGAATGGGTGATAAATGTTGGTGGAGTCAATGATACCTCCATCTAATAAATGAATAATTAAAAACGCTTTCACCAAGCTCTAAGTTTGTCCACTCTGCACCAGAACACCAATGATTGGGCACATAAATTCTTATTTATCCTAATAGGACTCAGACCATCTTCTAATCAGACACTTTGAAATCAACAGTTCTAAAGAAGAGTCTGATATGGTGATAGATTCTTCAAATGTTTAACTCTGTTTCGCTCCTCAAATACACTGGTTGAACCATTGAGTTTCTCTAGCATTCTCTGCATTAGTTCTGAAAAACACTTAAGCCAGTTACTTATTTGGTTGACCTCTGCAGCACACCTTTTGATTTGCTTGATTAATCCCACCCTCAAACCCTGAAGATACTTGCAATTTTGACAGTTATAGAAAACTTCAAACTGAAGCTTTAAGTAAAATGTTAAATTGCATGCAAACAGTCTGAGATTTTGCACAAAATTAACACTTAACATTTAAAACTCTTACCTTCCAATATCACCATTTCATCTTCACACCACTGTGCATCAGAGCACCGTGGCTTTATTCCACCACATGCTGACTCAGAGGAGAGCATGCTAACTACGAGCCATGGCAACTAATGACCAGTTAATCTGTTCCTTTTAGATTAGATGACAGGTCAATATTGACCAGGGACTAGGAAGACCGTCCTTTGAATAGTATATCTCATCCAACACCTCCAGCAATTCAACAGTCCGTCAGTGTTGCATTGGGAGATGTTATCGATTTCCTATTCAGGCTCCTGGTAGCTAAAACACAGCTGTGACACACCCATATAATAAATAATGTCATTTCTACCTGCTTCAGACTTTTTTTGTTATCAGCAGCTTTGCCAATCAGTGTTGATCCTGTGCCACCTCTGATTACCACCCTCATTTTCTCATGGAGATGGGGCAGTGAAGAGACCATGTTCCATGTTGTTTTTTGATGAAGGGAGTAAAGTTTCAGGTAGAAAGCTTCCCTAGATTCTGGATGACCTCACTGTTTACTTAGAGCAATTAGACTTCCTAGCATCTATCTTATCAAGAAAGGCACTCACGTAGCAGAATAAATGGGAGAAACATCCCTGTTCCCATAAGACAATCTGACTGTTAGCCAAGCTGTGGAAAATCATCTAAAGATTCTGAAAAATAATTGCCCCTGCTCTGCATGCAAGTGTGCATGCTTCAGCCCATAGACACTATGTTCATGCTGTCACCCTTCAGTTAAAACACAGACAACCATAAAATGTGTCACGTTTAAAAAAAGAACAGAAAAAATATTCTATTTTTGCCAATGCATACCATATCCTCATCTTGAAAACAAATGCAAGCCAGTAATAATGGAGCCAGCATATAAATCTTCTTTGTTTGCTGTATGACTTTGAACCAAGTGTTCATCCTGACTGTACAGTGAATAGCAGTAAACAGCTTTGTTGCACTCTAAAGGGTAAGTCAGTCTAATGGTTCATACCTCAGTCCTCTCAAGAGGGCGGCTGGAAGATGTTCCGTGAATATTTATTTCTGCTTTACTCTTCTTCCAGGAAACCTCAGGACTTGGTGTTTGTTTAGTCTGAAAAAATTTAAGACTCCTGCTGGTCTTGATGCATTGGCATCTCCCTGGTTCTATTTGTTCTTAGTTTTCTGACTACTGCGGTTCAGTGAATATCAATTTCATCTTTGAGTTAGAATAACCCCCCCACAAACTCACACACATAATCCCAGTGCATCAATGGTGGAGTGCTGCACTGTTGGAGGTATTTACATCTCAGATGGGGCACAGACGTCCCTGTCTGGGATGTATCAATAAGCCAAATGTGATAATGATAAGAGAGACGATGTGATTCTGACATCAGCAGTCACATGGTATTGAGAAGGAAGAAGAGAAGAAATGTCCTCAGCAGCTGTAGTCAGGATTCTGTCCATTGGCAGGTAAATAAGAGTTTTTTTTAAATTATTGAATATCATACAGTAGTCCAGGGCTTCACAAAATGGCGGAGAAATGTTGGTTCCCAAGACCTAAGTTATATGAGCTGTTATCCCTCATACCAGGTCCCTCCCTCTAAGTGTCTTCACCCCCTCTCCCACCTCCGCTTCACTCTCTCAGCTCTTACCTGAAGTTGCAGGAATCACCTTTCGATAAAATGGAGACAGAGATGCAGTAGATTCAGAGTAAGAACAGCCTAATCCAAGAGAGCAGCTTCTACATTAAATGACCCTGGCACCCAGAGCTCATGTTAGGCCAAATCCATGAGGACAGGGTTGTATCTATGGTGTCAGTGTAATCCATGCAAGGAGTTCAAACTGCCATCTTTCCTCAATGCTGAATATAATAAAGTCCCATAGAATTATTTTGAAGAGCAGGAGAATCTTTCAGATGGTTGGATCAACATTTATCTTGAAACCAACATCACCATCAACTAAATCAAAATCCTAGAACACTCTTCCATACAGCACTGAGGGTGTATCTACACCTATGGTCTGCACCAGTTCATGGAGGTGGCTTAACACCACATTTGACAATTGGGGAAGAGCAATTACCTGCAGTGATACTCAAATCCCCAAAAAGAATAAAATAAGACAAAATGTCACATTATTGGTCATGGCAGCTTATTTGTTGTGTTTCCATACACAGTTGTCATGAGCAACTTCATTTAGACAGTCCTTCATTGCCTGTAAAATACTTTGGGATGGAAGAAGACAATTGTTACACAAATGGTCACTTTCCAGTTGTGAACCTCTCAGGCAAGGAGTGAATAGAAAATCTCACTCTTCAAGGGATCTGAAATTAGGGTAGGAGCTATGGCACCTCCTCTCTGAAGATGTTGGTGTCTCTTTGTAATGAGTTTCCAAGCTTGGAAGCTCAGTCACGAGCTGTCAAAGACAGTAGTGGGAAATTGTGCGTGGACTCCGAAGAGATAGGAGAGGCGCTAAATGAATGTTTTTTGTCAGTCTTCACTCAGGAAAAAGACAATGTTGTCGAGGAGAGTATTGAGATACAGGCTATTAGACAAGACAGGATTGAGGTTAATAAGGAGGAGGAAAGTGTGCAAATAGATCAAGCCCCTAGGCTGGATGGGATTTATCCGAGGATTCTCTGGGAAGCTAGGAAGGAGATTGCAGGATTGCTTTGATCTTTATGTCATCATTGTCTGCAGGAATAGTGCCAGAAGACTGGAGGACAACAAATGCTGTCCTTTGTTCATGAAGAGAACAGAGACAACCCTGGTAATTATAGGCCAGTGAGCTTTACTTCTGTCGTGGGTAAAGTTTTGGAAAATATTATAAGTGATAGGATTTATAATTGTCTAGAAAGGAAAAAATTGATTAGGGATAGTCAACATGGTTTTGTGAAGGGTAGGTTGTGCCTCACAAACCTTATTGAGTTCTTTGAGAAGGTGACCAAAAAGGTGGATGAGGATAAAGCAGTTGATTTGTTTTGGATTTCAGTAAAGCATTTGATAAGGTTCCCCACGGTAGGCTATTGCAGAAAACATGGAGGCATGGGATTGAAAGTGATTTAGCAGTTTAGATCAGAAATTGGCTAGCTGAAGGAAGACAGAGAGTGGTGGTTGATGGGAAATATTCATCCTGGAATTCAGTTACTAGTGGTGTACCGCAAGAATCTGTCTTGGGGCCACTGCTATTTGTCATTTTTATAAATGACCTGTATGCGGGCATAGAAGGATGGATTAGTAAATTTGCAGATGACACAAAGGTCGGTGGAGTTTGGACAGTGTGGAAGAATGTTGCAAATTACAGAGGGACATAGATAAACCACAAAGCTGAGCTGCGCGGTGGTAAATAGAGTTTAATATGGAAAAGTGTGAGGTGATTCACTTTGGGAGGAGTAACAGAAATGCAGAGTACTGGGCTGATGGTAAGATTCTTGGTAGTGTGGATAAGCAGAGAGATCTCAGGGTCCATGTGCATAGATTCCTGAAAGTTGTCACTTGAAAGGGTTGATAGGTTGTTAAGAAGGTGTGCAGTGTGTTAGCTTTTATTGGTAGGGAGATCGAGCTTTGGAGCTATGAGGCCATGTTACAGCTGTGCAGAACTCTGGTGTGGCTGCACTTGGAGTATTGCATACAATTCTGGTCACCACATTACAGGAAGGATATGGAAGCATTGGAAAGGGTTCAGAGGAGATTTACCAGGATGTTGCCTGGTATGGAGGGAAGGTCTTATGAGGAAAGGCTGAGGAACTTGAGGTTGTTTTCGTCAAAGAGAAAAATGTTGAGAGGTGACTTAATAGAGGCATACGAGATGATCATAGGATTAGATAGGGTGATCAGTGAGAGCCTTTTTCCTTAGATGGTGATGGCTAGCACGAAGGGACATAACTTTGAATTGAGGCATGATAGATATAGGTCAGATGTCAGAGGTAGTTTCTTTACTCAGAGAGTAGTAAGGGCATGGATTGCCCTGCCTGCAACAGTCATGGACTCGCCAACATTAAAGACATTTAAGTAGTCATTGGATAAGCATATAAGCATTTATGGGTGGCACAGTGGCACAGTGGTTAGCACTGCTGCCTCACAGTGCCAGAGACCTGGGTTTAATTCCCACCTCAGGTGACTCTCTGTGTGGAGTTTGCACATTCTCCCTGTGTTTGTGTGGGTTTCCTCCGGGTGCTCCAGTTTCCTCCCACAATCCAAAAATGTGCAGGTTAGGTGAATTGGCCATGCTAAATTGCCCGTAGTGTTAGATGAAGGAGTAAATGTAGGGGAATGGGTCTGGGTGGGTTGCACTTCGGTGGGTCGGTGTGGACTTGTTGGGCTGAAGGGCCTGTTTCCACACTGTAAGTAATCTAATCTAATCTAATCTAATCTAATCTAATCGTATGGATGAAAATGGAATAGTGTTGGTTAGATGGACTTCAGATTGGTTTCACAGGTTGCCGCAACATCGAGGGCAGAAGGGCCTATACTCTGCTGTGATGTTCTGTGTTCTATGTTTTATGTTCTGTGAAAGCAAGCAGAAACACGTGGCTTCAGGCAATTTCACAGAGGGTGAGAGGAATAAGTGCCCTTTATCTCCTCCCTGAGGGGAAATCTGTGAATGATACAGTTTCTATAGCAGTTTTTACAGATGTGTCCGCTAGCTCTGAACTCACAGATGATTGAGGGAGATGAAGGAAAATTCTTTGCTGAGGTTGAGAAGATACCTAGCATGCTCTGATCCTACTGAAGTATCTCCATTGTTTCAAACTCTCATCTCTCCCCATTGCCAAAAGGACTGATTTGTGTTATAGGTGAGCCCTATGACTGCTGGCTAGCATCTGATATCCAACCAAGTGACTGATCCTAAAATGACAAACTCAAAAGTAAGAACTGGAAGGCTACATGACTGTGAAGATAATCACAGAAAAATCCCATCATTTGTTCACTCAAATTTCCACCACCCTCCAAGTGGGAGACATCAGATTTTGATCAGGATGGACAATTTGGATAAATTCCTTGACCTATAAAACCATCCGATGCTTCCTGCCTTTTCCTTAGCTTAGATTAGCTCACTCAGCACTTTGTCTTGTAGGCCTCGCTCTGTCCAAGTACCCTGTGATCTGTATGCCCATGTTTGCTATGATCTGTCTGTACTGCTCACAAAACAAAGCTTTTCACTCTACTTAGATGCATGTGACAACAACAATAAATCCAATCAAATTAATCACTGCTCTGTGTCTCTTGGTTTTTAATTGGGCTGGGACCATCAACTGAGAAGAACCACAAACTCTTAAAATGAGAAACAACATTCAGAGTGGTTCATTGTTTTAATTAGCAGGTTGTCCAGCTATTGGTCAACGTCAAAGATCTCTATTTGGATCCACTATGCCAAAGGTTCCCTCTCTTCATCACTGCATGCCTCTTAGTTCAGCTCTCTGAACATTTGTGATTGTAGTTGTTGGGTTATATTTTGAATTTCAGTTAAACGCAGTAGGAATAATCTTTATGAATACAATAATACTTATTTCAGCATTCTGCTGTAAATACAATATTACATAGACCCCTGCATCTGACCCATTGTTAATGACTCTCCTGGGTCAGTCAAGGCTTTGTTTTGGAATATAATCCCTGGTTTCAAATAATTACTGACCTCACCAATAGCATTTACCTCCCCCCCCCCCCCCCCCCCCATCAGGTTTTACAGTTTTCAAAGCTTCCCTGTGTGGCAGGAATCCGACAGTTTTCTTCAAACTTTCAGAGTGATTCAGATCTCAGGCCTTTTGGGCAAAGGATGAGAAAAAGCACAAAAATAACATGAAAAACATTTGTTCGTGTGTGAAACTTTCCACGACTTGTAGTTAGAAATTTGAGCTTCAGAAATTCCATCTTATTTCTGGCACAGAACCAGTTCTATCTGGGCAGGAGTGAGGGAGGATCTTGGCAAGGGACCATTTTCCACTGGTTTTCCATCCCTTTGTGAAATTTCAGCTATTCTCTATTAAACACCTCATCCCCTTACCTCAATGCTAATCCTAACCTCTATCATGGCATGGCCGAGAGCTGGGATTAGAGGGTGATAGTCCTACAAGGCAAAACACAGTAGAAACAGCATGGATGTTACCCCAGGCTAGAGATAAAATGCCCTTGCTCAATAGCTGTGAGAGTCTTGATTCCAGTGTGGACAAGGGCACGACTATAGGAGAAAAACGTATCATGACGATAGCAAATGCCAAACATTTAGGGATAGTGTCCTATGTGCAAGCATCTTCATCTGCTTCACCATTGACCTTCCCTCCATTATAGGTTTAGAAATATTCACTGATGAGCACACAAAGTTCAGCACTATTTGCAATTCTTTAGGTACTGAAGCAATCCATGTCCAAATGCAGCAAGGCCTGGACAACATCCAGGCTTGTGCTGACAAGTGGCATATAACATAAATGCCCTACACACATCAAACAATGGTTATCTCCAACAATATAGAATCTAAACAACATTCCTTAATAGTTAATGATGATATACTGGCTGACTTACCCAAAATCAACTTCCTGGGGGTTATCAATGACCAGAAACTGAACTGGATTACTCACATAAATACATTGGCAAGAAGCGCAGGTCAGAGACTAGGAATACTACTGCAAGTGACTCACCTCCTGACACCCCAAAGCCTGTCCACCATCTACAGGTCACAAGTCAAGGGTGAGATGGAATATTGCTAACTTGCCTAGATGAGAGTAGCTCCAACAACACTCAAGAAGTTTGCCCATATCCAAGTTAAATCAGCTGCTTCATTGGCACCACATCCACAAGGATCCACCCCCTCCACAAGCATTTACCCCCTCCACTTCTGATGTGCAGTAGCAGCAATGCAAAAGTTCATCTTCCAAACCCACAACTACTTCTATCTAGACAGACAAGGGCAGGAGGGAAATGGAAAGAGCACTGAGGTGATTGGAACAATGTCAGCCAGGTGAATTGGGGCTGTTAAGCTGGTCCAATCAGGGACCCCTGCCTGACAGAAATAAACAGGAGTTGCAAAGGTTCTGTTCACTCTCGGAGCTGTCTCTGAGCCAGCTGGGTCAGTGTCATGTGCTATGCACGTGTAAATAAGGGCTGACTTGATGATGAGATACCGGCTTTTGTGGAGTTATTTCAAGCACCATCAATGAAGTTTCCATCCTGACATGGAAATGCGGATGTCTGACAAAGTTTAAATTAAGAAACATTGAAGGCAGTTACAAAGAGGTGAGGTCAGTAGATAAACAGTGGCAGACATTTAAACAAATATTTCATAATAATCAGCAATTATTTCTGGTCAAAAAGAAGGACTTGATGAGAAGCTTAAATTAGCTGAAGGTGGTCAAGGAGTGTATCCAATCAAAAACTAAGGCAGGCAAAGTGACACAAACTAATGGTAGGCAACTAATGGGAATATATTAGGAACCAACAGCAGGTGACTAAAAAGGTATTAAAAAGGGAGAAAACTGATTCTGAAAGTACATTGGCAAGAAATATTAAAACAAACAGCAAGAATTCCTAAAGGGTATTTATAAAGAGCAGCTAAATCGAATTGGGACCCTTGGAGGATGTAACCGGGTAATTAGAAATAGGGAAGAGGGAAATGGCAGGTAAGATAAACCAATAGTTTGCATCAGTTTTCAATGTGGATGACACTATAACCATCCCAAAGAAATCAGATAAGCAAGGTAATGAATGGCAGGAAGGGTCTTGTAACAATCTCTATCACGAGGGACAATGTACTTGACCAGCTAATAGGACTAAAGGCTCCAATATTGCCAGGACCTGAGGACCTCCAGCTAAAGCATTTAAAGGCAGTGGCTGCAGAGGTAGTGGAGACATTGGTTAAATATTCCAGAACTCATTGATTTCTGGTTAGGTTGCAGGGGATTGGATAACCGCTTATGAGATTACCCTGTTCTCGAAAGAATGGAGAGAGAAACCAGGAAATCATAAGCCAGTTAGCCTACTGTCGATTGTTGGCAAAGTGCTATTTTCCACTATTAAGGAAGAAATAGCAGTATATTTAGAACAGCTTAACACACTCAAACCGATTTTTGAGAAGATTTGTAGCTCAGGTTGATGATAAGTATGTAAATTAGCTCGCTGAGGTGGAAGATTTGTTTTCAGTCGTTTTGTCACCAAACTAGGTAACATCATCAGTGAGAGTCTACGGTGAAGTGCTGGTGGTAAGTCCTGCCTCTCTATTTATAGGTCTTGGTTTCTTAAGGTGGGTGATGTTATTTCTGGGTTTTTTTGAGGGAAGGTAGATGGGATCTAAGTTGCAGTGTTTATTGATGGAGTTCTGGTTAGAATGCCATGCCTCTAATAATTCTCATGCGTGTCTTTGTTTCGCCTGTCCGAGGGTGCGTTGTCCCAGTCAAAGTGGTGTCCTTCTTTGTCTGCTTGTGAGAGTGGGTCATGACTTTTAGTGGCTAGTTGATGTTTGTGTATCCTGATGGCAAGTTTCCTGCTTGCTTGTCTGATGTAGTGTTTTTTACAGTTCTTGCAAAATCTTGTAAATGACGTTAGATTTTCTGGTAGTATCTAATGGATCCTTTAGTTTCATTAGATACTGTTGCAAGCTGTTAGCTATCATGATGCTAAGGGGTCTGAGTAGTCTGGAAGTCATTTCTGATATGTCTTTGTTGTAAGGTAATGTGGCTATAGTTTTTGGTTGCATTATGTCTGCTTGCTTGGATTTGTTTCTGAGGAATCGACAGATTGCTTTTATTAGGTATTTATTTTTCTTGAAAACCTTGTATAGATATTTTTCTTCTGCTTTTTGTAGTTCTTGGGTGCTGCAGTGTGATGTAGCTCATTGAAATAATGTCTTAATGCAGCTCCATTTGTGGCAGAATCTTAGTTAAATGGAGAGAGACTTCAAAAAATGTAGCACAGAGGGATTTGAGCGTTCTGGTGTGTGAAACAGAAAATGTTGGTGTCTGCAAACAGCAAGTAATTAAGAAGGTAAATGGGATTTGGGGTGTTATTGCGAGGAGGTTGGAGTTTAAAATAAAGAAGTCTTGTTACCTGAACAGGGTGTTGGTGATGCCACATCCGAAGTACAGATTTGGTCCTTGTGTTTAAGAAAGGATATACTGGCATTGGATACAGCTCAAAATGATTCACCAGGCTGATTTCTAGGATGAAGGGTTGACTTACCAAGAATAGCCATCCAGGTTAGATCTTTATTCATTAGTATTTAGAAGTATGAGAGGTGATCTTACTGAAAAAAAGCAAGGGTTTGAAGAGGATTGACAGGATAGACCTTGAGAAGATGTTGCCACCAGTGGGGGGGTCTCTAACAAAGAGACGTAGTAGTAGAATACAGGGATATTTGTTTAAAATATAGATGCTAAGGAATTTCTTCTCTCAGTGAGTAGCAAATGCCTGGACATTTCTATATGAAAGAGTTGTGGAGGTTAGATCACTGAAAATATTTGAAGAGGAGGTAGGTAGACTTTTTTTGAAATATCGGGGAGTTAAGGGCAATGAGGTGCTGCCTGAAGGAAGAGCTGAGGTCTGAGGTAGATCAGCAATGATCTTATAAAATGACAGGGTAGGCTTGAGGACAGAATGGCCTACTCCTGCTTCTATTTCTTATGTTTTAGAAACATTAAACACAGTCTCAGTGTAAGGTTTAGGCCAGTAAGCAGTGAAATCAGCAGTAGGGGCTAAGGTGGCATGGTGGCTCAGTGGTTAACACTACCAACCTCACAACACCAGGGACCCAGGTTTGATTCCAGCCTTGGGTGACTGTCTGTGTGGAGTTTGCATGTTCTCCCTGCGTCTATGTGGGTTTCCTCCGACAATCCAAAGATGTGCAGGTCAGGTGAATTGGCCATGCTAAACTGCCCATAGTGTTAGGTGCATTAGTCTGGAGTAAACATGGGGAATAAGACTGGGTGGGTTACCATCCGAAGGATCTGTGTGGACTTGTTGGGCCGAAGGGCCTGTTTTCATACTGCAAGGAATCTAATCAATGTTTATCATTGAAAAAGAGTTGAATTTTCCAAATTTTCTATTCCAGAGGGCTGTGTGGGCTCAGTTATTTGGTATATTCTAGACTGAGATTGATAGATTTCGGGATATTAAAGATATTGAGGGATATGGGGATTTGAAGGGAAATGGCATTGAATTGAAACATCATCTAGTTGAATGGTGTAGCAGACTGGAATGGGCTGAATGGCCTTCTCCTAATCCTATTTCCTGTGTTACCTTTTGAGTTCCATCCCTTGTGTGTCCAAGTGAATAGATATTGTAACACGCATTGTAAGTGCAGTCAACACTGCAGTTCTCCAATGCCAGCATCCACCTCCTGAGCAGTCACCTGCCATTATAGAAAGTAGGAGAAAGTGAGGACTGCAGATATTGGAGATTCGGAGTTGAAAACTGTGGTGCCAGAAAAGCACAGTGGGCCAGGCAGCATCTGAAGAGCAGGAGAGTCGATATTTCTGGCATAAGCCCTTCATCACATTCCTGATGAAGAGCTTATGCTCGAAATGTCGATTCTCCTGCTCCTCAGATTATAGAAAGTAACAAAAACCAGCAAACGGGACAGATGGGAATTAAATTTGAACCCTTCAGCTATTCTGGTTTCTGGTTCATCAACCATCCACCCCACCTCCTGGTGGGGAATCATGGCATAGAGTCATAGAGATCTAGAGCACAGAAAAAGTCTCTTTGGTCCATCATATTGTCAAAAACAATCATCTAACTATTCTAATCCCATTTCCCAGCACTTGGCCCATTGTTTTGTGTCAGCTAGGAGAAAGTGAGGACTGCAGATGCTGGCGATCAGAGCTGAAAAATGTGTTGCTGGAAAAACACAGCAGGTCAGGCAGCATCCGAGGAGCAGCAGTATCAATGTTTTGGGCAAAAGCCCTTCATCAGGAATGCGAAATGTCGATTCTTCTGCTCCTTGGATGCTGTCTGACTTGCTGTGCTTTTCCAGCACCCCACTCTCGACCCATAGCTTTGAATGCCATGGCATCGTAAGTGCACATTTAAATACTTCGTAAACGTTATGAGTGTTTCTGCCTCAATCTCTCGTCCGAGCAGTGAGTTCCAGTTTCCCACCGTCCTCACATTTTCTTTCATCACATCCCTCTAACCGTCTGTTGCTTTCCTTAAATCTACATCCCCCAGTCATTGATCCCTCTACCAAGAGGACAGATTGCTTCCTGTCTACCCTCTCTATACCCCGCATCATGTTATACTTCTCAGTTATGTCCCCACTCAATCTCCTCTGCTCTCAGGTAAACAACCTCAGTCTGTCCAACCTCTTTTCAAAACTGAAACTCTCCAGGTGACTCTCCAATACCAGCTGCACCCTCTCCAGTGCTATTTCATCCCTCCCAAAATGTGGATTCCAGAACTGCACACAATGCTCCATATAAAAGTCCAATGCCAGATAGGATATGTGCTTCGATACAGCCATGCACAGCAGGGCTGACTGTCCCTTTTAGGCAAATGATATCAGCTTCTGGATTCTGTATGAGGTTATATCAGGCTACATCACAGTCAGGTCCTGTTCCTTTGTACAACAGGTGCTGTCGCTCATTTACCAGTAGTTATAGATTTATAGAGGCATACAGCAGGGAAACAGGCCCTTTGGCCCTATTTATCCATGCTAAACAGGTTTCCTAAACTGACCTAGTCCCATTTGCCTGCATGTGGCTCATATCCCTCTAAAGCTTTTGATCCATATAGCTGGATGAATGTGTCTAATCTCACTATGGCCTCACCCTGCCCCCATCTCTGTTAACTCCATCCCTTTAGCCCCATGAGATCTCTGCATCTTCTCATTCTTGCCCACCTGTAGCTGCCCTTGAGAAGGTGGTGGCAAGTACTCTTCTTCAACCCCTGCAGTCTGTGTTTTCGAGGTGTTTCAACTGTGTTGTTAGGGGCAACTAACCACAGTACTAATGTTGGGGGCGACAAGGTGGCTCACAATGCCAGGGGCCCAGGTTTGATTCCTGCCTCGGGCAACTGTCTGTGTGGAGTTTGCACAGTCTCCCCTTGTCTGCGTGGGTTTCCTCCCACAATCGAAAGATGTGCAGCTCAGGTGAATTGGCCATGCTAAATTGCCCATTGTGATAGGTGCATTAGTCAGGGGTAAATGTAGGGGAATGGGTCTGGGTGGGTTACTCTTCAGAGGGTCGGTGTGGACTTGTTGGGCCAAAGGCCTGTTTCCATACTGTAGGGAATCTAATCTAATCAGTCACTCAGCTGGTGCTCTGGAATTTTGTTCTAATACTCTGGGATTGTGGGTTGAAATACCACCATGGCAGTTGGTGGAATTTAAATTATATTAATGAATAAAAACATAAAGGTTATAACAATAACCAGCATCAATTATTATAAAATTATTACCTAGTTCACTGATGAACTTTAGGGAAGAAAATGCTGTTCTTATCTGATCTGGCCTACATGTGACTCCAGCCTATTGCAATGTGGCTCATGTTTATTTGACCTATAAAATGGCCTGGTAAGCCAATTTAAGAACATTTAAGGATTGTACAACAAATGTAAGCCTTGCCAGTAACGGCCAATTAAATCTTTTTAATAAAAGCCAAACAGGTCCAGAAACTTGATTCAGCAATAGTCCAGGAATTGTGATCTGCGTCTGAGTCATTGTCAGAACATTGTGTGACCAGAAACAAAAACAGAAATTACTGGAGAAGCTCAGCAGGTCTGGCAGCATCTGTGGGGAGAAAGCAGAGTCAGCATTTCGCGCTCAGTAATCCTTCCACAGAACTGATAGTAGCTGGGAAAAGGTGGCACATATTGCTGAAGACCAAGTGTGCATGGGGAGGGTGGGGGAGGTAGAAAGTGAGGACTGCAGATGCTGGAGATCAGCGTCGAGAGTGTGGTGCTGGAAAAGCACAGCAGGTCAGGCAGTGTCCGAGGAGCAGGAGAATCGACGTTTCGGGCATAAGCCCTAGAGGGTGGGGGAGGACTGAACAGATAAGTGGAGATTGAGCCATGAGAGAGAGAGAGATAGAGAGAGAGAGAGAGAGAGAGAAATTGAAAGAGAGAGAGAGAGAGAGAGAGAAATTGAGAGAGAGAGAGAGAGAGATAGAGAGAGAGCACAATCAGGACACAAAGGGTTGGTTGATCATTTGCCCAGGAGAAAGAAAAGCTGATAATGGGGATCATAAGTAGGTGAAAGTGGGTTGGTTGTGCTGAAGTCATGACAAGGTCTGGGGTGTGGAGTTGGGTAAAAGACATGGAAGAAGGTCTTCAGGTTCTGAAATTATTGAATTCAATATTGAGTCATTTTACATTTGGTGAGTTTCTTCAACAATTTCAGAATTTCCAACATCTGCAGTTCTTTGTTTTATTGTAGTGTGACCTGGCTAGGAATCTGTACATAATATTGCCCTTCTCTTGGGCCTCAGTGAGTTGCACTCTCACCTCTGAGTAACAAGGTTCGAGATCCAAACCACTCTCCAGGGCTTGAGAACAAAAGTCAAGGTTGACCCTCCTATGCCACACTGAAGGAGTACTGCATTGGGAGATGCTATCATTTGGATCAGAAGTTAAACCTATCCTCATCTGCCCACTCATTGAATGTAAAAGATTCCCATAGCACTCAAGAGCAGAACAATTATCTCTGACGTCCTGGCCAACATTTATCTCTCAATCAACATTCCACAAAACATTAAATTAAAACCAAAAGAACTGCCAATGCTGTAAATCAGAAGTTGCTGGAAAAGCTCAGCAGTTCTGGCAGGAGCTGTGAAGAGAAATCAAAGTTAATGTTTCGGGTCCATCTGGTCTTTATTGTAGTTTGTGGGATCTTACAGTGAGCAAAATGGTCATGTGTTTCCTCCATTACAACAGTGATTACGTTTCAAAAATACTTCATTGACTGTAAAGGACTTTGATACATGCAGTGGTCATGAAAGGTGTTACTTAAACTCAAATTTTATTTCTTTTCTTTCAAATTGGTGGATGTCACAGGTTTGAGAGGAGCTGTTGGAGAGGTTAAATGTTGGAGATCTGAAGAAGGATCACTGGACCCGAGCCATTAACTCTGATTTCTCCTCACAGATGCTGCCTGACCTGCTGAGTTTTTCCAGCAATTTCTGTTTGTGTTTCTGACTTGTAGCATCCACAGTTCTTTGGTTTTTTTTAGATGTTGGAGTGTCTGCTTGTAGATGTATATAGAAGGGTAATGTCAAAGGATTGATTAGCCTCCCTCCTTTGGCCATTATTTTGCAATCTATGCGACCTGTTGAAACCAGACATGAAGAATGGCATCATATTCCATCTCACATCACTGGCATCCTTTAAAGAGGAACTAGAGAAAAAAAAGGTCGATAATACTTTCTTTTTGTATAATTCCCAGGACTGAATTAGTCCCCTTTCTATTGAATGTGTCTACAGTTTTACCTTGAAAGTATCCAGAGCCCTTTACTGGAGAAAACCTCCAGCTGATGATTGATGTTGCCTTTCTGAAAAGCCATTCCCATCCAGCAAGAGAGCAGACTGAATACATTTGGAAAGTCCTGGGGATTCATTTTAGCATTTCCTGTATGTGCTTAACTGTGAGTGATGACACTTGGTTGAACATCTCTCATTTCCGAACTACTGTAAGTGTAATTTTTGCTGTACGGACTGAACCATATGTTTCTGATGAAATGGTACACATGCTTTATTCTGGTCTTTTTGAGCGCAAAATGGCACATAATAGTGTTTCCGAATTTCTGATCACATTGTCCGCCCAGTGGGCTGCCTGAATGGTCAGCAGCGAGACCAAGCAGCTACAGCACATAGTCTACTTCTCTGAAAAGGGAGGATTCTCGCCAGAGGACAGCTGGTTGCATGTTTGGTTTCCTCAAGAGTCAGAGAACTCTTGGCTTCACTGCTGTAGTGCTGGAGGCATTAGTGTCAGGGTTTGAGAGGAGGAGACAGAGGTATGTTCTATTGGGGCGGCCCTCAAGGACTACCCTGTGAAATGTTTGGGAATTCTGTGCTGGTAAGTTTAGTGCCATCCACCCAGGACCAATTCAATTACCTGATGTGTATACATATCACGTCATCGCCTATCCATCCTTCTGGCTCTTGTGTTATGTCTCACAAATAGTGTGTTGATGCTGTCACTTTAACAAGATTATTTTGACCTTGGATTTTTTTTCAAGAGAGATTGTAAAGGCAGCAGTACTGAAATGTCTCAGAAAGAGCCTAGCTTAACAATGACAGGCGAGTGGCCAGTTCTCCCAGTTCACATTTATTCTAATTTGGTTTAACTGTAACAGAGAAGCTGCTGGCAGCAGGCACAGAAGCTGCTGTAGAGAAAAGCTTCCATTCTTCAGCAGATGATTCTTGACTGGCTTCTGTCTCTGAAATCTCTCCTGCCTGTAAGAGCCTGAGTTTGAATTTGCCTTTGCCAAAGGATGTGTTTATGGGATGTTACGAGAATTGGAACAGCTCCTTAGTTAAATTGTTGAATCTGCTCGGTTGAGTTTTCAAGTCGTTAAGTTATTCTAAATTCTGTTTTCTTTTTGTTTATGTTTCAACTATAGTGTTTAAATAAATTCTGTTTTGCTTAAAGCTGAGTGGTTTGTCCAGCTGTATCACACTTGGAATATCCACTTCGCATCTGCCTTTAAAATAAGAAAAGGTTAGGGTCTAGACTACCTTCATAAAGTATTTTGAGGGGGTCTGGCCTGGTGTATAACTATAGTATGCATCATACCTTTACAAGCCATGTTCATGATATCATCAACATATCATGGCATAAGATCTCATGGAAATGTCTCAGTCTCCATTGTACTGGGGCCATTTGTAGCATGGCACACCAAAGGAAAAGTGAAACAGTTTGTAACTGTTTGTAACTTCATATTAGTCAAGACTTAATCATTCCTGCAATATGCAGATCCCAGGAGCTGAAATCATTTTTTTATACAATAATGGGATGTGGGCACCTCTGACTGGATCAACATTTTTGCCTGTCCCTAGTTGCCCCCCTTGAGAAGGTACCAGTGAGCTACCCTCTTGAATCACTGCAGTCCTTGTCCTGTAGGTCGATTCACAATGCCCTTTGGAGGGAATTCTAGGATATTGATCTTGTGACAGTGAAGGAATGGCAATATATTTCCAAGTCAGCATGGTGAATAGCATGAAGGGGAACTTGAAGGTGGTGACATTCCCCTATATCTGCTGCCCTTGTGCTTTTAGATTGAATTGTTTGTGGGCTTGTCCAAGGAGTCATGGTGATTATCTGTAGTGCATCTGATAGATAGTGTATATTGCTGCTATTGAGCGTCGGTGGTGGAGGGTGTGGATGCATGTGAATGTACTGCCAGTGAAGCGGGCTGCTTTGTCCTGGATGGTGTCAAGCTTCTTGAGTGTTGTTGAGGCCACACCCATCCAGACAAATGGGGTGTATATTTCATCACACTCCTAACTTGTGCCTTGTCGATGATGGACAGACTTTGGGGAGCCAGGAAGTGAGTTACTCACTGCAGGATTCCTAGCCTCTGACATGCCCTTCTAGTCACTGTATTTATATGGCTAGTGCAGTTCAGTTTCTGGTCAATGGTAATCCTAGGATGTTGATAGTGGGGAATTCTATGTAAGCAATGCCATTGAAGCTCAAGATCCAGCTTCAACAGCCCTCTGTCCTAAAGAATTCCACAAATTTCTTTTCCTCTGATAGTTGAAGTTCCTTCTGAATCCTGAGCCCTAATCCTGAGATTATGCCCTCTGTTCCCAGACTCTCCCAATGAGAGGAAACAATTTAAACCATCAACTTCTGTAAGAATCGTCTTTTTTTTCAAATAATGTTGCCTCTCATTTTTTCAAACTTTAATGAGTATTAGGACCATCCAACTTTCAGAAGATATTCCCATCCAATGTCCAGGATCAACTCGGTCAACCGTATCTGGACTGCGTCCACTGTTGGAAACTGTCCACAATACACACACACATAGACACACACAAACACATACACACACGCATGCACAAATACAGAGACACAACCATCTTCCATCTTACAATGTAGTTACCCAAGTGAAATTCTACATATTTTCTTCTTTCAAAGGGGAGATGAGTCCAACTCCAAAAAGTAATTTCTAATGTAGTTATCTCCACAACATTCCATTGTCTGTTTCTGCTTTTATGTTTATGGGCTACAGTTGGTTCCTAATCACAGCAACTAATTTGTTCATTTACAGGTGTTGATTGGCATAGAAACTGCTTCCTTAGGGAATTCGTTCAAAGAATCTTCTATGAGTTGATGAGGTCTGATTTCAGCTTTGCTGTGAGGGTCAAGGTAACAGACACATAGGGGAAGTTCAAGAGAACTTTCATTTCCCTTGCTTCAGTCAAAAGGTAAAATTGCCTTTTGAAGTGTCAAATTTCATTTGCACTTTCAACAAATATGTACATTGCTTTCATACGACACCTGCAGAAGTAATTTTCTGGAACTTTCACATGATGGAAGGGATAAGGTAAGGTCAGAAAGCTACACAAATGTATAGAGCATTTCTTATTCTTCAAACATGAATGCTTTTAAAGATAAGACATTTTAATGCTGGGCAGTGAGACAGTGGAACCAGTTTAGCGACCCACAGATAGTACCAGGTATATTACAGTACATATGCTCGTATAGAGTATTCTTGAGCATATAAATAGACTTCAGACAATTAATTACAGCAATGTCTTTTTAATTAATGTCTTTCCACAGTCTCATTGAACTGATTTCACTGTTTTGTTTATCTTTTAACTTTAATCTTTTAACTGGCTGGTTAAGATGAACTGAAGAGTGACTGGACTCAAAATGTTAACTTTGCTTTCTCCCCACAGATGCTGCCAGACCTGCTGAGTTTTGCCAGCAAATTCTGTTTTGGTTTCATTTCTCTGGCATCTGCAATTCCTTGTTTCATTTTGGTTAAGGTGATCTGTTTACCTTCCAAAACACTTCCGTTACCCTCCATGTTTTTGAAAAATATCTTCAAAGTCAAATAAATCTACTGACTAAAAACCGAAAAAAAAATCCTGCAGATGCTGTAAATCAGTAAAGTAAACAGAATCGCTGGAAAAGCTCAACAGATGTGGCAGCATTGATGGAGAGAAATCAGAGTTAACATTTCAGGTCGAGTGAGCCTTCCTCAGAACTGTGGAATTCTGAGAAAGGATCACTCAACTCAAAACATTAATTCTGATTTCTCTCCACAAATGCTGTCAGACCTGCTGAGCTTTTCTAGCAGTTTCTGTTTATAGATCTACTGACTATTTTCTTGACATGCAAGTCAATATGCTCAGAGTAATGGGTTAATGGTCATGGTAATGTGACAGAAATAATGGTAACAGCAATAGTCTTATGCAAGGATCTAAAAAGAGAGATTCAAAGTGCCATACAAACATATGAATTAGGAACAGAAATAGGCTTTTTGATTCTTCAAGTTTGTTCTGTGATTCAGTGAGAGATGCACTTACCTAGAAATGTAGAAAGAATGACAGCGTAAATAGAGGAGCACAGAAAAATGCACTGTTGTTTAAACTTTGTTACTCATAGGTATAGGCACGAGATCTAAAGATAATACGAAGCGAAACTAAACCAGAAGCAAGACCTCCCGCATTCGTATATCTCTCAGTTTCCAGTTATGAAGGGAAATACAATCTTATAACCTTTGGATATATCTTCTAATGTAGTACATTCTACACTTCCAGGTAAGTGTATCTCTATCACTGCCTTAAAATATTCAAACATTCTGCTTCTACCACTCTTTGAGGAAGCCAGTTTCAAAGACTCTGAACCATCTGTAAGGAAAAGGAAATTCTCCTCAGCTCTGCCTTAAATGAATGACACCTGATTTTTATACAGTGATCTGTAGTTCTAGATTTGCCCACAAGAGGAGACATCCTCTCCATACATCCGCTGTCAAGTCCCCTCAGGATCTTCATTTTTTGAGTCGTCACTTCTTAGTCTCCAAAACTCCAACGAATACAAGTCTTATCTGTTTGCTTATAAGACAACCCAGCCAATCTATGTATTAGTCTAGTAACTCTTCTCAGAATGCCTCCTACATATTTACATCTTTCTTTAAATAGGAATACCAATATTGCATGCGATATCCCCAAAAGCCCTTTATGACAAAAGCATAACCTCCCTACTTTTGCATTCAATTCATCTCACTATAAACAATAACATTCTATTAGCTTTCCTAATTACTTACTGTATGTACTTCAGTAACCTTTTGTGATTCATGCACTAGGATGCCCAGATCCTGCTGCACCTCAGAATTCTGAAATCGGTAACCATTGAGTTAACATGCTTCATTTTTGTCCGTCCTGTCAAAATGGACACTTTCACATTTTCCCACATTATGCTCCATTTGTCAGATATTTTCTAATTCACTTAACATATTGGTATCTTTTGTAGTCTCCTCTTTACCTGCTTTTGTTTTGTAGTGATTCAGGAATAATTATGAGCAGGACGACCAGAGACAATGCCACTGCTTTTCTTTGAAATCCACACTCTAACTTTGAATTTTTACATCTCATCCGGAAAATAGCACATCTTACCCATGGAGTCAGTACCACATTGCTGTGTCAACCTAGATTATGTGCTTGCTATTTAGTGCAACATTTCCAACTGCTGAGTCACAGCTGGAATGCTGGAATCATTGTTCCATAGAAAACATTGCACATGTGTCAGATACAGGAATGAGCACAAGATTATTTGAGATTGTGCTAAACAAATAATTAAATAATGGGGAGCACAGGATGAAGAAAGAAGGGTGTACTGCTTCCTATCATCCAATTAGTAACTCTTGGTCAATCAATAATTAATTGATATATCAGCAATGGAACCTGGTGCATTTATTTCAACATAATCATTACTCATTCTACCCATATTGTTTGAATGAGAAATACAATCTGTACCAATAAACCTTCTGGTTTGGTGTAGTCATTTGGTCTCTACCATGATCCACCATGGTCTCCACCATGGTCTTCACCATGGGCGGCACAGTGGCTCAGTGATTAGCACTGCTGCCTCACAGCACCAGGGACCAGGGTTTAATTCCAGCCTCAGGCGACTGTCTGTGTGGAGTTTGCACATTCTCCCTGTTTCTGCGTGGGTTTCCTCCTACAATCCAAAAGATGTGCAGGTTAGGTGAATTGGCCATAGTGTTCAGGGGGGTTAAGGTCAGTGAATTAGTCATGGGAAAATATAGGGTAATGGGTCTGGGTTGGATACTCTTCGGAGGGTTGGTGTGGACTTGTTGGGCTGAAGGGCTTGTTTCCACACTGTAGGGATACTAATTCATGATGCACTGACTGGGTCCTGCAATTTTGCAGGCTGTTTCAATGAAGTCACAGTACAGATAAGATTTGTTTTGAGAGCATCTTGGTGTCAGAAGTGGAGGTAGGATTGAATGTTGAAAAGCTGTACAAAGGTACACACTGACAGAATGTTCCAAGCTGTGAAGCCTGCTCCAAGCAATTGATAGAATCTGAGACTTGAACAAAGAAACAGGAAAACTTGATAAAACACAACGACTGCGACTTTTCGTCTGCCAGCTCTGACTCAAAAGAAACATGATATGAGGTGGAGCTTTTCCTTGTGCCATGGCAGAATTATGACTTTGGGTTAATAAGGCACAGCAGCTCCACTTGGTTATACTCTTAGCACAGTTGGAAAGAGACTATTTCAAATGCATACGGAGAAATATAGAAAATATAAACAGAAGGAAGTCATCTGCCCCTTCAAACCTGCTTCATGGCTGATCATCCAACTCAGTACCATGTTTCCACTTTCACCTCATACCCTTTGATCCCTATGGGCCTAAGAGGTATATCTATCTACTTCTCATAAATGTTAAATGATTTGGCCTCAATTGCTTCCTGTGGCAGAGAATTCCGCAAGCTCACTGTACTCTGGATGAAGAAAGTCCTCCTCATTTCAGTCCTAAATAGCCTAACCCATATTCTTAATTGTGATCCCTGTCTCTAGACACTCCGTTCACTGGGAATGTCATTCCTACATTTGCTCTGTTAGTCCTGTTGGAATTTTGCAGGTTTCTACCATGCAGCTAGATGTGGGAAGAATGTTCCTGATGTTGAAGAAGTCCAGAGCTAGGGGTCACACTGTAAGAATAAGGGGTAAGCCATTCAGAACTGAAATGAGGAAGAACTTCTTCGCTCAGTGAGTTGTGAACGTGTGGAATTCTTTCTCACAGGAAGTTGTTGGGGGCCAGTTCATTAGATATATTCAAGAGGGAGCTGGAAGTGACACAAGTGGCTAAAGCGATCAAGGGGTATCGAGAGACAGCGGTAAATGGGACACTGAGATTGCATGATAAGCTGCGACCATATTGAATGGTGGTGCAGGCTCGAAGGGCCGAATGGCCTACTCTTGCACCCATTTTCTGTTTCTGTGTTTCTCACCATAGCGCACATTGTTGAGGTCCTTGTAAAATTCTACCTCATGTCTGCACTGTATGTACAAAGGCTGATGAAAGTAGCAAGCTGCTAATGTGTAAGGACAGCCACGTGTAACTTGGGTAACTCAAAATGCACATGAGGACTGCAGATGCTGGAGATCAGAGTTGAAAAGTGTGGTGCTTGAAAAGCGCAGCAGGCCAGGCAGCATCCGAGGAGCAGGAGAATCGATGTTTCAGGCATGAGCCCTTCTTCAGGAATGAGGCTGGTATGCCAAGCAGGCTGAGATAAAAGGTGGGGGGGAGGGGGGAGGAATTTGGAGGAGGGGCGCTGGGAATACGATAGATGTTTTTTAGAAAGTGAGGACTGCAGATGCTGGAGACCAGAGTTGAAAAGTGTGTTTTTGTCACCCTCACCCTCACCCTCACCTCCTTCCGGCCTATCACCCTCACCCTCACCTCCTTCCACCTATCATATTCCCAGTGCCCCTCCCCCAAATTCCCCCCCTTTATCTCAGCCCGCTTGGCACACTAGCCTCATTCCTGATGAAAGGCTTATGCCCGAAACGTCAATTCTCCAGCTCCTCGGATGCTGCCTGGCCTGCTGCGCTTTTCCAGCACTGCCATCATAGAGCCAGTTTTAATAAAGTCAGTGCAGACAGGCTTGTTGTCTTGGAAGCACATAACACACAGGCTGAAAAGGATTTTGTCTTGTACAATTTAGAAATTATTAGTGACAAACTCTTTATTCTTGCATGTGATGAGTCGGTCACTCGTAATGTCAACATTTGTTACCAATCCCTAATTGTCTTTGACCTGATAACTTTTTTCAGCCGTTTCAGAGGACAGTTAAGAGTCAACCCTGTTACTGTGGGTCTGCAGTCACATGTAGGCTAGACCTGATAAGGAAGACAGATTCCATTCCTGAAAGGACATTCGTGATACACCTAGGTTTTTACAATTGACAATGGTTTCAAGGTCACTATTAGAATAACAAATACAGAAACATATATATAAACAATATCAGGGTTCCTGCTTCTGGAGAAAGTAGGGCTTGCAGATGCCAGAAGGCATCCTTGAAAGAGGCTTTGAGATAGGGTGCCTGATGAAAGGCTAATGCCCAAAATGTCGAACCTCCTGCTCCTTGGATGCTGCCTGACCTGCTGTGCTTTCCCAGCGCCACACTTACTGCTTCTGGACCTGAAAATCCCAGAAAGTGTGATTTTTCTCAATGCTATTCAGCCAATTGGGTCTGCTCTGCCATTTAATGAGATCAAGGCTGATTCGATAATTCTCAACCCCACTTTCGTGTCATTCCCTATAACCTTTGATCCCCTTAATCAATACATAAGTCCACACCTAATGGCACACTATGCATCAACAGGTCACTCATTGACCTGAAGATTTGGCTGGGATTTTCCCCTTTTAGCACCATCAGTAGCAGCTGACCACTCCACCCTCATCAATGAGAAAACCAGCTGGATCAAGCGTCAGTTGGGCCAAATGGCCTGTTTCTGTGCTGATGTAAAACACTGCAACAAATCTTGTATAAACTGAATAGGCTAACATCTATTGTCAATCAATCAACGAACATAACAATGGGAAATCATAATTTAGAGTATGATTCCGCTCTGCAACCACTGATGAAGAAGCAGCGCTTCAAAAGCTAGTGCCTTCAAAGACAGCTGTTGGACTATAACCTGGTGTTGTGTGATTTTTTAACAGTGGGAAAGAATTCCCAATGGTAGAAAAAAAGAAGAAAACTGATAAAATGCACAAAGGATCCATTAATGAGCAAAACAACTTGACGTCTTTTTAGAATGTTATTTTGAAAGTCATAAGCCTCTGCTCGCCCTACCTCAGAGCTTTTAAAATATCTTATCTCCTATCTGGTTTGCACAGACCCAGAAGTAACCAGCAAATTCTGAAAATCTACAGATCTGTCCACAATTGTAAAAGGAAGGATCAAAGTATAGAAATTCTGGATCAGACAAGTGCACATTGCGATTCTTAACAGACTGGCATTGCTCATTTCTATCTACAAAGGTTTTATTTTGTTTGACAGCAATTTAAACATTTTAATCCCGAGAGGGAGAAAAGGAAGCTGCACTGTCTATCAGTAACTCGAGCAAAAAAAAACTCCCCTGCTCCAGCTATAAAAAAGAAAGTTAAAAACATTGTTAGTCTTGGGCAATAAGGAAACAAAGCAGGGACAGATACTGTCAGGAAATGTCACTATTCCCAAAGTTCCATTGTAAACATATGGGACTGATGCTGTTAGACTGGATTTGGGTAGGGGAAATGATAGAGGCCAATAAGGTGTGTTTATCTAAGGAGAGAAAAATAACAACTGCTTGCGATAATTCCTGTGTTGTTAATTAGAAGAGCTGCCAACCGCAGTATTGCGCATTCCCATTCTGGTAGCTCCAGTTATAATGTATAAAACTCTCATTTAGTGGGGAGGTGCAGTCGTTCTGCTCAGTGGCAGTAATCTTGACTCAATCGCAGAATGATTCAAGTCACACTACAAGATTTGAGTACATAATCTTATAAAATCATAGTCATAGAGCATGGAAACTGACACTTCGGTCTAACTAGTCCATGCCGACCACAATCCCAAACTACACTAGTTGCACCTGTCTGCACTTGGCCCATATACCTCCAAACATTTGTTATTCATGTACTTATCTCAATGTCTTTCAAATGTTGTAACTGCACCCGCATTCGCCATTCCCTCTGGAATCACTCTCTGTGTAAAAAATAGTTTCTCATCTTTTTTTAAATCTTTCTCCTCTCACCTTAAAATTATGCCTCCTAGTCTTGAAATTGTCCACACTGGGGAAACGTCACATGCCATTCACCTTAGCTGTACCCCTCATTGTTTTATAAACATCTATAAGGTTATCCCTCAACCTTCTACACTCCATTAAAAAAAGTCACAGCCTATCCAGCCTCTCTTTATAACTGAAACCCTCCATTCCCTCCAGATTCCTGGTAAATCTCTCCAGAACTCTCTCCACCTTAATAATATCTTCCCTATAACAAGGTGACCAGAACTGGACACAGCACGCTAAATCTTGTTCAGTAGTAAGGGAGATCTGGATTGTCAGAGGTCCTATCTCTCATTTGAAATGTGATGCTAACATTATGATTAGATTAGATTAGATTACTTACAGTGTGGAAACAGGCCCTTCGGCCCACCAAGTCCACACCGCCCCGCCGAAGCGCAACCCACCCATTCCCCTACATTTACCCCTTACGTAACACTACGGGCAATTTACCATGGCCAATTCACCTAACCTGCACATCTTTGGACTGTGGGAGGAAACCGGAGCACCCGGAGGAAACACACGCAGACACGGGGAGAACATGCAAACTCCACACAGACAGTCGCCTGAGGCGGGAATTGAACTCAGATCTCTGGCGCTGTGAGGCAGCAGTGCTAACCACTGTGCCACCGTGTATACATATTGTCACTATAACACTCCTTTCAATATTCATATCCTCACTCTGACATATCGTGAGATGCCTTTTATTCTCACTACAATGTCCCATGAAATACCGTAAATTCTCACTATCACGTTCACTGATGTACCCTATAGCATCATTGAAGCATTGCGATATATCCTTTATTTCCTTAAAAACTCTCTAAAAAGAATAGTTTCAGCTTCTGTAATCAATTCACATAACTAGATTAATTTGTGAACATATTTTTTGTCACCTCTGTAATGCCTTCATATCTTTCATGAAGGGTGGTGCTCAGAATTGGACACATTAATGCAATATAAAGATTCACCAAGGCTTCCTTGTTCATGTCCAATGCTTGTATTTATAAAGCCCAGGATTTCATATGCTCCATTAACCTCTTTATCCATCTGCCACCTGCATTGATTTGTGCACCTCTTTTCCTCTGCTCCTCTTTTAAGACATACACTCCATATTAAATCATCTCGCTTTATTCTCTCTACCATGATTTGTCACTTCACACTTCATGCATTAATTTTCATCTGCCTGTTCTACCAGGCTATCTATATTTTCTTCAAGAGTGTGGTGCTGGAGAAGTCAGGCAGCATCCGAGGAGCAGGAGAGTTGACATTTCGGGCAACTCGCAACGTCGATTCTCCTACTCCTTGGATGCTGCCTGACCTGCTGTGCTTTTCCAGCACCACACTCTCGACTGATCTCCAGCATCTGCAGTCCTCACTTTCTCCTATTTACATTTTCTTGAAGGCTTTCACTATCCTGCTCACAAAACCTCCTTACAGAACCAGCAGGAGTACCCTCTGATGACTGTAACGGTTACACTGTGAGACTCACAGTAAAACTTTAATTCAATTTTCAATTCAATTTATTTAAGCACAGTTCAATATTTAATACATTAACATTTCCGAACATTTCTTACTAAAACACCTCTCATTATTAAAAAGCACAGAATACCAGGTTATAGTCCAATAGGTTTATTTGGAAGCACTAGCTTTCAGAGCGCTGCTTCTTTGTCAGGTAGCTAGTGGAGCAGGATCATAAGACACAGAATTTAAAACACAAGATCATACTGTCATGCAATTGATACGATACATTGAACAAACCTAGATCGCTGTTAAGTCTTTCAAAGGTTGCAAGTTTTGATTCATTAATATGTAAATCCCAGAACTTCTTTCAAGTCATACTCCCGAGATAACTTAAGGTTTTATAAAAAAAGTGATTTCTTAGCTCAGACAATGGATTAAAGATGCGAAGTTCGAGTCTGTCTGTATTCCACCTTGAGTCAGATTGGTTCTATTTCCAAAGTAGGAATTTATAAAATATCACAGAGATTGACTGCCTACAGATTGTGCACTTTTTGAGCAAAATAGAATGTATCTGCAAAAATAATTCTGTAAATACAAATTCACCCCATAGACGTATATGTGAGCATGCGTACATGTGAGGGAGAGAGAGCACGTGTGTGTGGGAGAGAGTGCGAGTGAGTGTGACTATGCCATGTTCTTCGTAGCCTGCAACACACTACCAATGAGGATGAGCACCTCGCCAAGATCTTCCCTACTCACCTTGAAACAACCACCAAACCTTAAACAGATCACTGTTCACAGCAAACTGCCCAGCCTTCAGGACAACATCGACCACAACATCATACAACATTGTCGTGACAACCACTGCAAGACATGTCAGGGTGTCAACATGGATACTCCCATTACACATGGGGCCACCACTCACCACATACGCAGCAGGTACTCATGAGACTTGGCCAACGTTGTCTGTCTCATACGCTACAGGCAAGGATGCCCTGAGGAATGATACATTGGCGAGACCAAGCAGAGGCTACGACAACGGATTAATGTACACCGCGCAACAATTGCCAGACAGGAGTGTTGCCTCCCAGTCAGGGAACACTTCAGCAGTCAGGGACATTCGGCCTTGCATCTTTGGGTGACTGTCCTCCAAGGCGGACTTCAGGATGCACAACAACGCAGAGTGGCCGAGCAGAGATACCAATGGAGGTGGCCTCAACAGAGATCTGGGGTTCAATTCCCCGTGCCACTCCATCAAGGACATGCAGGTTCTGGGCCTCCTCCACCGCCAAACCATTACCACCCGACGCCTGGAGGAGGAATGCCTCATATTCCACCTTGGGATTCTGCAACCACACGGGATCAATGTGGATTTCAAACGCTTCCTCATTTCCTCTTCCCTGACATTATCCCAGTCCCAAACCTCCAATCCGGCACTGCCCTCCGGACCTGTCCATTACTCTCCGCTCTGACGTATCACCTTCTTCAAACCTCCAATCCGGCACCGCCCTCCGGACCTGTCCATTACTCTCCCCTCTGACGTAACACCTTCTTCCTCACCTTCATCCACCTCAGCTACCTTTTCTCAAACACCCATTCCCTCCCCCATTTATCTCTCAGCCCCTACCCACAAACCTCAATCCTGATGAAGGGTTTGTGCCTGAAATGTTGATTCTCCTGCTCCTCGGATGCTGCCTGGCCTGTTGTGCTTTCCAGCACTACATTCTTGACCCTGGGGTTCCTGTCACACTACAGGTGACCCCACTAAACTTAACACGCTCACACACAAGCACACACACACCCTTACATACTCACACGCTCATGCAGACACTCTCTCATACACACGCTCTCTCCCTCACAACACACACTTACACTCCCCGCACTCACACCCACACTCTCTTACAGGCTTATACTGCATCACACTCATGTACACACTTTACCACACACACACACACGAACTCAAACTTGCACTCCCTCTCTCTCACACACACACACACTCCTACTCTCTCCATCACATGCACGCACACACACATATAAATCTACGGGGTGATTTTACATTTGCAGAATTGTAATTGCAGATACATTCTATTTTGGTCAAAAAAGCACACAATCTGCAGGCAGTCAATGCAGGCAGTCAATCAATGTAACATTTTATAAATTCCTACTTTGGAAATAGAACCAGTCTGACTCAAGATTGGGATACAGACAGACTCTAACCTCACACCATTAAGGCATTGTCTGAGCTGAGATGTCACCTTTTTTTATAAAACCTTAAGTTATCTCTGGAATGTGACTTGAAAGAAGTTCTGGGATTTACATATTAATGAATTAAACCTGCAACCCATTAATAGCAATCTAGATTTATTGAATATATCGTATCAGCTGTATCACACAATGATCTTGTGCTATATATTCTGTGCCTTATGATCCTGCCCCACCAGCTACCTGATGAAGGAACAGTGCTCCGAAAACTAGGAGTTCCAAATAAACCTGTTGGACTATAACCTGGTGTTGTGTGATTTTCAACTTTATCCACCCCAGTCCAACACTGGCACCTCCTCATCATACCTCTCATTATGACATAGCTCTCACTATAACACACCTAAATATTACACTCAATGGCATTTGATTTTAGCAATATCATGTAAAATGGACAATGCAATGGGTGTATGATAAGTTGCTGATTGATATAATTCTCTTGTTTTTCGTGAGTAGGAAATCGTCAGTCACCATGTGTTGTAATGTCTTAACGACATAATCTGCCGACATTTCCGCCACCGTCAAATGGATCCCACCACCAGGGATATATTTCCCTCCCCACCTCTTTCTGCTTTCCGCAAAGACCGTTCCCTCCATGACTACCTGGTCAGGTCGACGCCCCCCCAACAACCCACCCTCCCATCCTGGCACCTTCCCCTGCCACCACAGGAATTGCAAACCCTGCGCCCACACCTCCTCCCTCACCTCCATCCAAGGCCCCAAAGGAACCTTCCACATCCTTCAACGTTTCATCTGCACATCCACCAATGTCATTTATTGTATCCGTTGCTCCCGATGCGGTCTCCTCTACACTGGGGAGACTGAACGCCTCCTCGCAGAGCGCTTTAGGGAACATCTCCGGGACACCCGCACCAATCAACCACACCGCCCCGTGGCCCAACATTTCAACTCCCCCTCCCACTCTGCCGAGGACATGCAGGTCATGGGCCTCTTCCTCCCCCTCTCCCTCACCCCCGACGCCTGGAGGAAGAACGCCTCATCATCCGCCTCAGAACACTTCAACCCCAGGGCATCAATGTAGACTTCACCAGTTTCCTCATTTCCCCTCCCCCTACCTTACCCCAGTTCCTAACTTCCAGCTCAGCACTGTCCTCATGACCTGTCCTACCTGCCAATCTCCCTTCCCACCGATCCGCTCCACCCTCCTCTCTGACCTATCACCTCCATCCCCAGCCCCATTCATCTATTGTACTCTTTGCTACCTTCCCCCACCCTCCTCTCTGACCTACTACCTCCATCCCCACCCCCATTCACCTATTGTACTCTTTGCTACCTTCTCCCCAGCCCCATCTCCCCCACCCCCCCCAAACCCACCTTTATCTCTCCACCCTGAAGGGTCCCTGTCTCCATTCCTGATGAAGGGCTTTTGCCCGAAACGTCGATTTTCCTGCTCTATCGGATGCTGCCTGACCTGCTGTGCTTTTCCAGCACCACTCTAATCTAGACCCCAGACTAATTTCTGCCAGCAAGTTCGAAAGACTAGAAGAGCAGAACATACTGATAGGGATTAATGGTGGACTGACTGTTTTAAATGAGAATGGTTAGCAGGTGGATGTTGGCATTCCATGGCCAAGAATATTACTGGTCACTGTGGAATGTCATATTGTATAACACAGTAAAATTACGCATGTGACAGATAAAAACAAAATAAGATTTATGAAATTCAACAACAGCCCTGACCTAAAGTGAAAGAAATGAGAGTTAGAACAAAGCTGTAATTGAAAAATTCCAAGACATAAAGGACTTGTTTTCTTGCGGTTTGCCTTATGTTGGTGAGGGCCTAAGGATCCTGATTTCAGTGACACAGAGCAACTTGGAGATTTCACTTGCGTAGTGTCCGCCCATAACAAACCTATTTTTGTATCCTCCACTGACAAGAATGCATCTTTCTTTCACCAGTGTTCTTCAGTGGAGTACAAATCATACACTGAAATATTTTGCTTTTGTGTGCAGCAGCTAATTGTAACAAAGCGCAAAACTTCTGACCTGCTGTATACAGTTCCCTCCATGCCTATTCTCTCAGGATACAATTGCCAATATTGACTCTTGTAGTCTGAAACGCCCACAGGGTGATCTCATTCAGACAAGGCTCACACACTGTCTCTCATGCAATTTTTTTTAGCTGAGAAGTAAGATTTAGCACTTGCTTCAGGACCTTCAGCCGTAGTGCCGTACTGACAGAGCACTGCTTTGGTGGAAGTACCCTGTGATGTAAAAGAGTATTAGATTATTTTGACGAAGAGCAGGAGAGTTTTACCCCGTGTACTGGGAAGTATTTAAGCCCCCAGCATTATGATCAATAAAACAATCTCTGTGGTGATTTTTGAGCTTGCCATATGCACATTTTGCTGCTGATTTTGTTATATTAAATGAATGACTAGGCGTTTAAAACACTTCATTAGCTGTATTATGTATCAGATGTGTTGGAATAGCTTGTGGTAGAGCCCACGAGGAAACAGACAATTCTGGAGACTTGGTTACGAAGGTTGAGGTGAGAAACGCCTAGGAGTCAGTGGCCACAATATGCTAGAATTCACCATGTAGTCTGAGAGGGAGAGGGAATCAAATGCAATAGTATTACAGTTGAGAAGAAGCAACTACAAAGACATGAAGGAGGAGCTGGCTAGAGGTGATTGGAAGGGGAGTCAACCAAGGAACAGCAATGCTGTGAGTTTCTGGGGATAATTTGGGAGGTACAGCAGCAATTCATCCCAAGGAGATACTAATGGGAGGAAGAGGCAACAATGGCTGACAAGGGAATTCTGGGACAGCATAAAAGCAAAAGAGAAAGCATACAATGTGGTGAAGATTGGAAGCCAGAGAATTAGAAGGAATGGAAAGGTAAGCTTGCAAAAGAAGATTGCACGAGTTTTTGGGGATGTATGAAAGGTAAGAGAGAGGCAAGAGTGGGCAGTGAACTGCTAGAATATGAGGCTGGAGAAGTAATAATGAGGACTAAGGAAACGACGGAAGATATACTTTGAATCAGCCTTCATGGTTGAAGACAACAGTAGCACATCAGAACTTCAAGGGAGCTGGGAGGGTTGAGGTGAGTGTAATGGCTGCCATTTAGGAAAAGGTGTTTCTTCTGGCCGGAGAGACTAGAACCAAAGGGCACAGCCTCAGAGTGAAAGAATAACCCTTTAGAACTGAGGTGAGGAGGATGGTGAATCTGTGAAACTCATTGTCACACAGTGCTGTGGAGATCAAGTCGTTGCATATATTTAAGACAAATGTAGATAGATTCTTGATTCGTCAGAGGATCAAAGGTTATGGGGAGAAGGCAGGAGAATGAAAGCAGGATCATGACACGGTCATGATCGAATGGTGGAGTGGGCTGAATTGTCTAACTATATAAATTATGGTCTTAGATCACCAAAAGGTTTTGAAATGTGCTATTTGAATGCAAGGGCTTTCTTTAATTGTGGACTACGCTTTTATATAAATTGAATCAAATTGACAGCCTAAGGAAGAGACGTAACTAAAACAAATTAATTGTGTGCTGTACAGATCGGTGGGTTTCGGAGCTGTGTTTGCATTAAAAGCATTTTGGAATTCTTACTTCTCAGATCGGAACCAACCAGGCTTTATGATGTACTCAAAAATAATAAGGGATTTCCAATCGTGATTTGTTAGGTTACAAAGTACTCCCAATCCATGTCATATGCTACAGGTTGACATTGTTATAATGCAAAGCAGCACATTTGGATTGGTAAATAGGTGTAGTCCAGGAGAGGAGTAAACGTGTTCCAGGAAAATAAGGACTACAGTTTTAGACTAAGACTGTTTATGGTACTTGAATAGGATTGATATCAATTGTGGGAGAATGGTTGGTGTTCGTGTTAAAAAAAAATAATTTTAGAATCGACTCCACTGTTGAAACTCTACAGAGCAGATAGAGACCATTTGCGCCCATTGAGTTAGCACTGACCCTCTGAAGAGCATACCATCCACCCCACTCTATCCCTGTAACCCTGCATTTACTGTAGTACATCAACTTAGCCTGCACTTTCCTGAACACTATGGGCAATTTAGTTTGGTCAATTCACCTAACCTGCACATCTTTGGACTGTGGGAGGAAACCAGAGCACCCAGAGGAAACCCACGCAGACACAGGGAGAATGTGCAAACTGCTCATAGACAGTCACACAAGGTTGGAATTGAACCTGGGTCCTACCTGCTGTGAGGCAGCAGTGCTAACCATCGAAGCATTGAACATAGGGCAGGAAGTTGCGCACCGGGAGTCATTCCCTGTCCTTTCTTTTGACAAGGCAGTCCTCCTTGTCCCATTACCCCCTAAACCAAGAATCCCTTTCCTTGCAGATCATTTCTCTTTGATTTGAGTCCTCTGTGCTCTGGGGCTCTGGGAGTTGTCATCTATCATCAGACACAGCCTCCTATGGAAGGCAGTTGTATAATAGAATTTATGGCCTCTGATTGGCTGGCAGCTCTTGCCGGCAGATCTTCTCCACCCACAGTCCTGACGACAGGAAGGCCGGCTGGTGGTCTTCCTAACAGCTGATTAGTATTGGATTTGGTAGGATCGTGCTGGAGAAGGTATCTTGGCTCATGCTGACTCTCCAGTGAATCGATGAAATCCTCAACAGCTCAACAAGGTTCCCTCTGTGTGAGAACTGATTTTATTCCAGTGCTTTTGCAATGTCTCCTCCCGGCTTCCTGCTTCAAGTTCAGGCTTCTAACCTCTTCTACAGATCATTTGCCTTTCTCTGGTGTTGAAAACAGTCAATGGCCAATCCAATCAAACTATATTGAAGCTCTCACTCCATTTCTGACCTATGGCCTTGTCTCTTGTCAACGTTCATGTATATATAGTACAACTCTGAAGGATTTTTTGTAGTGTAAATGAGAAGAAACAGTTTTCATTGGTAGACAGATCAGATGACATCAAGTTAAGGCAACTGACATTAGAGCCAGATGGGATATAAGGATTTTGCTTTTCTTCTCAGAGATAGTATTATTGAGGTAGGATTTAATATGAACAGTTATGGTAGATGAATGATATGCATTATTGTCAAGATGTAATCAAGTTTAGAGTGGTGCTGGAAATGTACAGCAGGTCAGGCAGCATCCAAGGAGCAGGAAAATTGATGTTTCGGGCAGGAGCCCTTCATCATGGAAGTCTCGGGGTTGGAGAGATAAATGGGAGGGGTGGGGCTGGGAGAAGGTAGCTGAGTGTGCAATAGGTGGATGGAGGAAGGGGGTAAAGGTGATAGGGTCAGGCAGGTCATGAGGATGACGCTGAGCTGGAAGTTTGGAACTGGGGTAAGGTTCGGGGGAGGGGAAATGAGGAAACAATTGAAATCCACATTGATGCCTTGGGGTCGAAGGGTTCTGAGGTGAAAGATGAGGCGTTCTTCCTCCAGGCGTTGGGTGGTGAGGGAATGGTGGTGGAGGAGGCCCAGGACCTGCATGAAGGTGTCCAGTCTCCCCAGTATAGAGGAGACCGCATCAGGAGCAATGGATGCATAAACTGCATCATCTGCCAACATTTCCGCCACCTACAAACAGAGCCCACCACCAGGGATATATTTTTCTCCTCACCCTTATCTGCTTTCCGCAAAGAGCATTCACTCCGTGACTACCTGGTCAGTTCACGACCCTCAACAGCCCACCCTCCCCTCCTGGCACCGTCCCCTGCCACCGCAGGAATTGCAAAACCTGCGCCCACACCTCCTCCCTCACTTCCATCCAAGGCCCCAAAGGAGTCTTCCACATCCATCAAAGTTTCACCTGCACATCCACAGATGTCAATTATTGCATTCATTGTTCCTGATGCAGTCTCCTTTATGCTGGGGAGACTGAACGCCTCCTCGAAGAGCGCTTTAGGGAACATCTCTGTAACACCCGCACCAAACAACCCCACCGCCCCATGGTCGAACATTTCAACTCCCCCCCCCAAACTCTGCGGAGGACATGCATCTGCTGGGCCTCCTCCACGGCCACTCCCTCACCACCTGACACCTGGAGGAAGAACCCCTCATCTTCCACCTTGGAACCCTTCAATCCCAGGGCATCAATGTGGATTTCACAAGTTTCCTCACTTCCCCTCCCCCCACATTACCGCAGTTCCAAACTTCTAGCTCAGCACCATCCTCATGACCTGTCCCACCTGTCAATCTTCCTTCCCACCTATCTGCTGCACCCTCTTCTCTGACCTATCACCTTTACCCCTTACTCCATCCACCTATTCCATTCTCAGCTACCTTCTCCCCAGCCCCATCCCCTCCTAATGATCTCTCCACCCCCAAGGCTTCCAGCCTCATTCCTGATGAAGGACTCCTGCCTGAAACATCGATTTTCCTGCTCCCCGGATGCTGCCTGACCTGCTGTGCATTTCCAGCACCACTCGAATCTTGACTCTAATCTCCAGCATCTGCAGTTCTCATTTTCACCCATTGTCAAGATGTAGTCCATTCAAGATAGATATGATAGATATATGATTGATGTTTTTGTCAAGATAGAGTTTAATGAATATTTCGATGAGTCCTGAAGATGAGCTTTGATGTCACTGTGACCTCAGCAGCCATGTGCTAGTGTACTGCTAACATTAAAAACATAGGGATTAGGAGCAGGAATAGACCATTCATCCCTTTGAGCCTGCTCTGCTGTTGGTTATGAGCAAGGATGATTATCCAACTCCATAGCCTGTTCCTGCTTTCCCACCATATCCTTTGATATACTATATTCAACTCTGTTTCTTGAAATCATGCAATGTTTTGACCTCAACTGCTTCCTATGACAACAAACTCCACAGGCTCACCATTCTTTGGAAGAAGCAAGTATTTCTAATCTCAGTCAGAAATGGTTTAGTCCGTGTCCTTTGACTATTAACTCTGGTTCTAGACTCTCCCACCATTGGGATCATTCTTCTTACATTTACCATGTATAATCCTGTTAGAAGTTTATAGTTTTCTAAGAGATCTCCCCTCATTATTCTGAACTCCAGTGAATATAAGCCAAACTGATTTAACCTCTCCTCTTACGTGAGTCTTGTCATCCCAGAAAATGTTCTGGTAAACCTTCCCTGTGCTTCCTTGATAGCAAGAACATCCTTCAGCAGATAAGGAGACTGTAGGCAATATTCCAGGTGTAGTCTCACCAAGGCCTTGTTTAATGCAGCAAAACATCTCAGCTCCTTCTTGCTATAAGGCCAATGCAACACTTGTCTTTATAAGTGGTTGGAATGTGATCAGCTCAGAACATGTTATTCTGCAACCTTACCAAGGGATTATGCCAGAAATGTCGATTCTTCTGCTACTTGGAAGCTGCCTGACCTAATGTGCTTTTCTATCATGTCCAGTCTGATAATAAATATTGTTTAACAGTGATTTAGAAATATCGCCTCAGCTTGCACCAAAACCGTAGGAAACCACATGACAGAACCACAGAATTGTTACAGTGCAGAAGGAGGCCATTTGACCCATCATGCCTGCATTGGTTTCATTACCTAGTAGAAAGGGAGCACTGCAGATGCTGGAGATCAGAGTCGAGAGTGTGGTGCTGGAAAAGGACAGCAGATCAGGCAGCATCCGAGGAGCAGGAGAATCAGTGCCAATTTCCTGCCTTTCCCCCATATCCTTGCACACCATTTCTAAACAAATAATCATCCTTGAAAGTGTTTTTTCACATCACCCTTGTTTCATTTGCATATCAGTTTAAATCTACGCCCTCTCGTTTTTCTTTTATGAGCAGAAACAGCTTCTCCCTATCTACTCGATCAAGCCCACTCAATATCTTTAAAACTGCTATCTTCCCACAGCCTTTTTCTTTCCAAGGATAGCATTCCCAACATCTCACTTCAAGAACCATTCTTGGAAATCACTGCTGCACTCTCTCCAATGCGTTCACATCTTTCCTATAATGTGCTGGCTACAACAGCATTCAAGATGACATAAGATATGTTACAATAATTATTATTCAGAATGTACTATAAAGAGGAGTGGAGGCAGAATTAATAGCAATTTTCAAGGGGAATTTGACAAATACTTAAGAGGGGAAACTTTGTAACTCCATGGGGATGGAGCAAGGGAGTGAACTGATTGATTCCTGTGCCAAGGAATTGTGACAGACACTGTGAGCTGAATGGCTTCTTAGTTTGCTGTGTGTGCACTCGATGATAAATGAGAATGTAGATGATTATATCAGTGCAGCTAAGAGAAGTTCACTGTATTATGTTGACAACGCTGCTAAATAATGCCAACAATCATGCCCATGGTATCACTCACATTCTTTTGTTTTGCTTATCCAACAGATTTTACCAACATTACTCAACAGAACATGTCCATTCATTACTCAGGAGAATCAATAAAGGTTTAATTTTTAAGTCTCGATTCAGGACTTTAGTCAGTCCAATTACTTTATTTTTGAAAGGGCTTTCTGTCTTCTCAGTTCAGATATGATCAGAAAAGATCAGTGACAATGGTTCTGTAGGTTACAAGAGAGGCCATAGTTTGGTCTTGTGTGCAATAGCTGCTGTGTATTTATCTTTAACATTTTCATACGTTCTAAAATACCATTTTCAATAAAGCAGGCCTAATAAGCAAGGCACTAATAAAGACTGTATAGTATTGTATGACACCTTTTTCACCTGGAAAGACTTTGCCGGGGGTGCGGGGAGGGGGGTAGGGATGGTGATAACTTGAACACACATACACACACACACACTCACACACACACACACACACACAAACACACACACGTTAAATACTTAGCTTTGGTAAGTTTGTTAATTTATGGTTAACACAAAAAGAAACTTGACAGTGAAAGGTGCTACATTTCTCAAGACTTAGCCAATTCATTAATATTCTTTGGGGAAGGGACGACCACCCGCACCTGGTCCACACTGCACGTGGCTTCAATTCCAAATACATGGTTGGCTCTTAATGCCCTGTGAAGTGGCAGAACAAGCCATCCAGTTATAACTACATTAGAACAAAGCAGGGGCTGCTATCAATGCCCATGTCCACCACTGTCTCAGCGAAAGTAGCTACAGACAGTGAAAATATCTTTGGCAGTACTGTCCTCATCTATGCATTTAATAAAAAATCATGTCAGACACTGAGTTGTGTCCTGTAATATTACATTTCTGTCTTAAAATGCTTTAAATTAAGGATGCGATATTCAACTTTATCTTATTAATTACTGTAAGCACCCTCTTTCATCTCTACGAAGTAAGAATTAATGTACTTTATCATTATTTTATTATTGCTTGTGTACTTTATGAATAACTACACGTACCCACCTGCCAGCAAAATTGTCTCATGAGGATTTGTTACAGAACTCATTGGTTTTGCACAGCTGGTTTTTACACACACTCTGCAGTTGTTTGTGTAGAATTATAGTGAATACATAGAACAGGGAAACAGGCCATTTGGTCTAACTTGTCCATACCAGTGTTTATGCCTCCTGGACTCCTCTTAAAACTGTGCACTCTAACATTTGATCAATCAACATTTGGAACTTTCCCCCACCTTAAGGAGTTTGTGAAGCATTAGAACAGATTTTTCTAAACCTATGTCATGTTTGTTGGTCTTTCCAGCCCTGTCCCCAAATAGAATGATATGTTCAACTCATTATGTCCTCAGTTAAAGTTGCTCAATTTAGCATTGCCTCACTTTAACTGTGGCAAGTTATTGGGGCCTATAAACTCATTGAATGTTGCGAGATTTCTTTTAATGTTGTTTCTTATTGCTGCACTGTGACAGCCATGCTTTCACCTTGAGCATTTTCACAAGCATTAGCATATCATTTTAAATAAAGCAGACTAAGAAACTAGCGACTAATAAAGAAGGCATCATTGTGACCTGATTGGCATCTGCTCCCTGACCTCTGACCTGTGGCCCTTCCTTCATCTGACCTCCCAGTTGTGGCCTCTCCCCATTCCTGAACTAAGTAAGATTGCCATTGAGTAGGAGATATTATAAGAAGTAAGTTATATTTTCCTTTCATACTTTTAAACATTATATGTTTGAAGGTGCTTAATTTACTAATAAAAGAATTTTGCAATTAAACATATTTCAATTAGATGAGTATAATATTTTAATTTTTTTCCAATAAGTTCCTAACCACAGTTCTAACACTTCATTTAAAATAATTTCACTTAAAGTTAGTGGTTAGCTCTGCTGCCTCATAGAGCCAGGCACCTGGATTCAATTGCAGTCTTGGGCAACTGTGTAGAGTTTGCACGTTCTCCCTGAGTCTGTGTGGATTTTCTCCAGGTGCTCCGGTTTCCTTCCACAGTCCAAAGATGTGCGGGTTAGGTGAATTGGCCATACTAAATTGTTCATAGTGTCCAGGGATAAGCAGGCTAGGTGGATTAGCCATGGGAAACACAGGGCTATAGGGATATGGTGTCGGAGATGGATCTGCTCTTTGGAGGGTCGGTATGGATTAAATGGGCCAAATGGCCCGCCTCCACACTGTAGGGATTCTATTATTCTATGAAATTTCTGAATTTTAGGAATACAATAACAACTTTAAATGAGGACTTACTGTAATTTCACATGTCAAAAACATGAATGTGTAAAAGGTGCATTAATTTTGATCAACATTTTAATTCGGTGATGGAAACTTTTGTGGTTCTTCAGAGGGTTTATTCGGGTGAGGTAAATATAGACAAGGAAGGCTACTTAGGCCATCTTTGTTCATCCATTTTGTTTAATAATTCCTGAATCTTGGGACTTAAAGTTAGGGTAATTTTAACTATAATCACCAGGCATTAAGAAGACAATTGTGAATCAGTTGTCTATGTTGCATCCTGTATAACCTTCTGTCGCTATCTCAGGACAATGACATTTAATATGGCCCCTGATAGCTCTTACCTAGCCATTGTGGCTGAAAAGTGGAATCTACAGGTAATTAGCCATGGTCCACAAAGGACCATAGGCATTAGCGGTGGACATCACTTTACAATAATTGGAGGCAGAGCTACCAGAAACTGACACCACCAGTATGGGATTTGAATTGATGCCAATGGCATCATTCTGCATCACACCCTAACCATCCAACCAACTGAGGTAACTGAAAAAAAAATCCAGAAACCTCACAAAATGAATAGCCCAAAATTAAAATATTAATGAGGTAGATATCATAAAAGCTGAACATTACATCTGTAGATTTCAAGCCCGCTTTCAGTAATTTTGACATAAGCTGTTCCTATAGATTGCTGTTTTATGTGTTTTAACAATAAAATAATGTTGTATTAGTTACACCTGTGGCTCATATCAATCCATTGTTAAACTTTCATCAAAAGACCTAATTGTAGGTTTTGTTTTGAACTTTTTTGGAGTTGTTTCAACTTTGGGGAAGAATTGGTCTGACTCTGTAATTTCCTCATTTGCTCTGCATGCTATTTAGCTTTTGGAATGCTTACTCCACAGAGTTAGGAATAGTTATAAATAGCATGTTGCCTTTCATTGCCAGGGGATTAGAGTACAAGAATAATGAAATGTTGCAATTTGATAGGGCCCATCTGAGATTATATCCCATCATGGCAGGTGAATTCAATAAAAAGTAATCTGGAATTAAGAGTACAAGGATGACCGTGGATCTATTGTTGATTGCTGGAAAATCCCATCTGATTCACTTATGTCCTTAAGGGAGGGAAAATGCCATCCTTACCTAGTCTGGCCTACATTCGACTCCAGTCCTACACCAATATAGTTGACTCTTAACTGCCCTCTAAGCAATTAAGTATGGGCAATAAATGCTGCCTAGCCAGCCCTCATCTTGTGAATAAATAAAGAAAAAAAATCTTAACCACAGTGGACAGTTTTTGTTTCTATATTGAAGAGAACCTTGGACATAGATTCATTGTGTCTGTTCCTGAATGATGCAGAATGATAATGAGAGACTGAGTAAATTAGGCCAGTACACATTTTACAAGAATGAGAGGTGATCCTGTTAAAATATTTAAGTCTGTTTAAGCATTTGATGGGGTAGATGCTAAAAGGAATCGATAAGTTAAGACGCAAATGAAGAGAAATTTCTTCAGTCAGGATTGTGAATTTTTGGAAATCTCTGTGATGCTCCATTGTTGTCTTTGTATAAGACTGCGATTGATTGAATTTTGATCTTTCAAGGAATTAGGGAACAGATGTGCAGGAAAGGAACTGAGGTAGAATGCCAACGTTGAATATTTTAAACAGCAGTGCAGACTTGAGGAACAAAATGGATGACTCTTGCTTTGATTCCTTATATTTTTATGTTCTTGTCCCTTGACAGCTTTCTTTAGGGATTTATTCCAGAACTCAGACTTCTGTATGAAAAGTGCCATGGATTTACTTACTCTTAAGCTGCTGATTGGTAGGTTTTGGTTCCTGGTATTTGAAATGCACCTCAGAGTGAGCATTCGGCCTGATCAGGTTCACCAATGCCAATGAAGATTTTGAAAACCACCGAAACATCTCCTCTGTCTCAAAGTAACCAAACAATGTTCAGTTGACATTTGCGGCAGCATCAGGAACTTGTTACTGTTCAGTGGGAAAGCAGCAGCACCGTTCAACAATAGGCTTGAGGAACACAGCAGATTGAAACTTGGCTGAAGAAGGAAATATCTAAAATAAAGCATATTAACTGCGTTATGAACCTAATTATCCAATATTTATTTTTCATGACATCATGTCATGCATCTCTCAGGTTTACATGCTTTCCATGCACTTGGAGACTCAGTGGGAAAGCACTAGTGAGTTATATGGTACATAAGGGCTTGTCTGACAGGGAGTTAATTATTAGTAATAACATTCTTAAAACATAGCGAGGGAAGCACCTGTATGCGATTAAGTTTTAAATCATTCTAAACTGGAACAATAGATGTTACAGGAAGGAGGGCTTTTCCTGATCCAATGGGACCAGCTTTGGAGGTGGACTTGGTCAGCTTCCCAGATTATACCCGAAATTGATGCTGGAATTGACACTGTTCAAAGGCAGTGTATTACTGATAATGAGGAGAGTTTAAACTAATTTGGCAGGGAAGAGTGGGAAGCAGGATATAACATTCAAAAGGATAAACAAGGTGCATAAAGCATTGAGAAAGGTAGATACTCTAGAACAAGTTATTAGATGGGGTCAGACCATGTCAGAAATAATGGTTTAAGTTAAATGTATAACTGTATGCATGTAGGAGACTTTTTCTAATCAATCTGTTCAATGATGCTGTTACACACCTCTGGACTAGAACACAAGCCTCTTGGCTTAGCATTAGGGACACTACCTTTGTGTCACAAGTGCTCTTTGAATACATGGAGCACATAAGAAAAATCTAATTTAGATCTCTCATGCCACACCCCTGGAGCAGGTGAGACTTGAATTTCAAATAGAAGTCAGTGGGGACTGCGGGATCTGGAGAAATCGGAATTGATAAAGTGAGGCACCAGAAAAAGCACAGCAGGTCAGCCAGCATTCGAGGAGCAAGAGAGTTGATGATTCAGGCAGGACTCCCCGCCTTCTTCTGAACTGGGGAGGGGGTCAGGGTTCGAGAGATAAAAGGGGAGGGAGGGTGGGGCTAGGAGAAAGGTAGGCGATATGTGGGTGAAGGTGGGAGGTGATAGTAATAGGTCGGTAGGAAGGGTGGAGTGGATTAGTAAGAAGGAAGATGGACAGATAGGTTAGGTTGAGGGGGTGGATCTCAGTCAGATGGTTGAATTAAGGATGGGGTGGGGGTGTCGGGGAGATTTGGAAACTGGTGAATTCACTGTGGTTGTAGGCTCCCGAGGCAGAAGTTGAGGTGTTCTTCCTCCAGTTTATGGGTGGCCTTGTGTAGGCGGTGAAGGAGGCCCAGAATGGAGATGTCCTTAGGGGAATGGGAAGGGGAGTTGAAGTGGATGGACACGGCAAGGTGAAGTTGGTTCCACAAGACCATAGGATGTAGGAGCAGAAATAGGCCATTCAGCCCATCAAGTCTGCTCTGCTCGTTCTTCTACAGCCTTGAATGCACTTAAAGACCCCATCTCTACAGCCCTCCATGGTAAAGAATTCCAGAGATTGATTACCCTCTGAAAAGATAAGTACCTTCTCATCTCAATCTTAAATGGACAGCCTCTTACTCTCTCTGGTATGCTCTCTGGTCCTAGAGTCTCCCACAAGAGGCAAAAACATTTCTGCATCTACCCCAGAATCTTGTATGTTTCAATAAAGTCATCCATCTTTCCTCTAAACTCCAATAAACCCAGACCCAACCTATTCAATCTCTCCTCATAAGTCAATCCTCCATGATCAGCCTAATAAACCTTCTTTGGACTGTCTCCAATGCAAATATATATTTCCTTACATAAGGGGCCCAAATTGAACACAGAATTCCAGCTGTGGTCTAACTAGTGCCTTGTCTCGTTTTAACTAGACCTCCTTATTTTTATGTTCTATTCCCTTTGAAATAAAGGCCAACATTCCATTTGGCTTCCATATTACATGCTGGACTTGCTTTCTACTTTTTTTTTATGATTTATGGACCAGGACTCCCAAATCCCTCTGTTCTGTCACTTTTGCAGTCTTTCTTAATTGCAATAATATTCAGCTTCTCTAAGTTTTCTTCCAAAGTGCATAACTTCATATTTTCCCACATTTCCTATTCTAATTTCCATCTGTTATGTTTTTGTGTACATGCCTGTTTTTGTGTCATCCACAAACTTGCAATAGTAGGTTCCCTTTTCTTCTCTATGTCATTAAGATTTATTGCAAATATTTGCAGCCTCAGCACTGACACCAGTGCTCTCCACTAGTTACAGGGTGCTATCGTGAAAGTGCTGCCTTTATTCCAACTCTCAGTAATCTAATACTTAGCTAATAAGCTACTTCCAACACCATAACCCCTTATCTCATTAAGTATTCATGGTACTTCATCAAAAGCCTTCTGAAAATCTATTTATAGATTATATCCAATGCTTGCCCTTTATCTATCCTGCTTTTTACCTCCTCAAAGAAGTCTAATAAATTGATTCAGCATGATTTCCCCTCATGAGAGCATGCTGACTCTGCCTGATCATACAATGTATTTCTAAATGCTCTGCTATTACATCCTTTATAATAGGATCTAAAATTTTCCCATTAACCATTGTTAAGCTAACTGACCTATTGCTACCTGTTTTTGATTCTTACCTTTTTAAACAAAGATATTGCATTGGCAGTTCTCCAATCCCCTGGGATTTTTCCAGAATCTAAGTATTTGGATGCATTACTAACAGTGAATTGGCTATTTCTGTAGCTACCTCTGTTAACTTCTTCAGATGCATGCCATCAGGTCAAGTTACTTTTATAAGTAAAGAATTACAGATGATGGAAATCAGAAACAAAAACAGAAATTGCTGGTAAAACACAACAGGTTTAGTAGCATCTATGCAGCGAAGGCAGAGTCAATATATTTGATCCAGTGACCCTTCAGTTCTGAATTTCTGTATTTGTGCCAGAGACTTATCAGTTTTAGCATCATCATAGAACATAGAACATAGAAGAATACAGCGCAGTACAGGCCCTTTGGCCCTCGATGTTGCGCCGATCCAAGCCCACCTAACCTATACTAACCCACTATCCTCCATATACCTATCCAATGCCCGCTTAAATGCCCATAAAGAGGGAGAGTCCACCACTGCTACTGGCAGGGCATTCCATGAACTTACGACTCGCTGAGTGAAGAACCTACCCCTAACTTCAGTCCTATATCTACCCCCCCTTAATTTAAAGCTATGCCCCCTTGTAATACCCGACTCCATACGCGGGAAAAGGTTCACACTGTCAACCCTATCTAACCCCCTAATCATCTTGTACACCTCAATCAAGTCACCCCTAAACCTTCTTTTCTCCAATGAAAACAGCCCCAAGTGTCTCAGTCTTTCCTCATACGATCTTCCTTCCATACCAGGCAACATCCTGGTAAACCTCCTCTGCACCTGTTCCAGTGCCTCCACATCCTTCCTATAGTATGGCGACCAAAACTGCACACAATATTCCAGATGCGGCCACACCAGAGTCTTATACAACTGCATCATGACCTCAGGACTCCGGAACTCAATTCCTCTACCAATAAAAGTTTCCCTATCACTTTTTCTGTAGTGATAGATATAGTGTTTATTGCTTCTCCTGCATTTTTCTTTGATTATTTAGTACTTTTGGAATGCTTATAGTGTCTTCCACTGTGCAGACTGATGGAAAGCATACTCAAATCTCCTGCCTCTTCCTGGATCCCATTATCATTTGCCAACTTCATTCTCTAAGGGGTCCAGGCTATTTTTGGCTCTTCCTTTGTTTTTAACTATTTGAAGAAATTCTTTCTGATGAATATTGTCACCAATAATGTTAATAATGGGATGATTCAATTGTAGTAAAGTTAAAAGTCCAAGGGAGGTCATTAGATTCACTGTTGCAGGAATGGTTGTTGTCTGGTTCAATTTTTTTTAGTCATTCATAGGATGGGAGCATCTCTGGCCAGGCCAGCATTTATTGCCCAGAAGGCTGTTAAGAGTCAACCACATTGCTGAGGGATTGGAATCACATGTAGGCCAGATGAGGTAAGGATGGCAGTTTCCTTCCCTGAAGAACGTTAGTGAATCAATTGGGTTTTTCTTGACAACTGACAATGGATTCATGGTCATCATTAGACTCTCAATTCAAGATATTCATTGAATTTAAATTCCACCATCTGCCATGGCTGGTTTTGAACCCAGGTCCCCAGAACATTACCTGGGTCTCTGCATTAACAGTCCAGCGATAGTACTTCTAAACCATTGCCGCCCCAATTTGTTTCATATCACCTGCAAGCCTGAATGTTGACATGGACAGTCACCCTTTGATGAAAGGTTGAGTTAATTCAGTCTACATTTTCAGGTATTTAGAGGATTATATAAGGCATCCTCATTGAAACGTACAGAATTCTGATGAAAAATCATACCCTGAAATGTTCACTTTGTTTTTCTCTCTCCAGATGTTGCCAAATCTGTTGGGCATTTTCAGCACATTTTGTTCTGTATTTAAGACTCTGAAGGGGTTTGACTGAATTGATGTCGAGAGTAAGGATGAATATAATGCTCGCTGCCCCACAGGTAAGCTAGGAAATGAGGGAAGGGAGATGTGCCATACAATAGACATGTTATGGAGGTGCTGGTGTTGGACCGAGGTGGAAAATTTCTGAAGTCAAATGATACCAGGTTACAGTCCAACAGATTTATTTGAAATCACAAGCTTTCGGAGCGTCAGCTGACGAATGAACAGCGCTTTGAAAGCTTGTGATTTCAAATAAACCTATCAGATTATAACATGGTGTCATGTGACTTCTGACTTCATCAATATGATTGAATGAGAGGCTATGGGAAATGCTACTGTCTTCTGTCCTACCACTAACCATGTCACAGGCAGGATGGGTGGAACATGGCTTTCTATCCTGGAATGCTAATGATGGTAGGATTTTCTTGCCAGGGTGCTACCCAGAAAAATGTCATTTGGTTTGACAGGGATCCTTGTGAGGAGGTCCCTTGTTCCAAGGCAGTCTCTGCCTCATCGAGGAATCCAGCATCAGGAAGGAGCCTGCCAAAAGCCAACTTCGATCCTTGCTTCTGTACCCTCACTGTTTCCTTCTACTCCAATCAGCTCACACTTAGCTCTCTCATAGGATCTGGACACAATCCTTAGTGAAGACCCCGGTGCCGTTCCAGCCGTGGTCATTGTGCCTAATGGTGCTGCAGATGCTGTAAAGCCACCCACCTCTGGTTAGAGGCTTCAGGGTTTAGGTTATGAGTGGAAATTACATAAAGTAGACTTGCGTTAACTGGTTTATAGATAGTTAAGGTGTGATTTTACTGAGGTCTGTTGCAGTTTGAGAGAAGTTGATAGGGTATAGAGAAAAAGATTTTCTGTTGGTGTAGTGGTTTAGGACAATGGGATATTACCTTAAAATCATTGCCAGGCTATTCAGGAGAGAAACTTGGAAAAATTTCTTCACACAGAATATGGGAGAACTATGGAATTTTCTTTTACAAAAGACAGTAGCTCTAACTCATTGGATAGCTTTTAAGTTGAGAATGTTCAATGTTTGCTGACCAAGTGTATAAGGAAGAAATATACCCAGAAGTTGCTGGAGAAACTCAGCAGGTCTCGTAGCATCTGTGGAGAGAAAGCAGAGTTAACATTTCAAGTCCAGTGACTGGAGGTTTCTCTCCACAGATGCTGACAGACTTGCTGAGTTTCTATGGCAATTTCTGTTTTTGTTTCAGGTTTACAGCATTCGTAGTTCTTGGTTTTATTGTATAAAAAGGATGTGGAGCCAAGACAGGTAGATGGAGTTATGATAAAACTGGGTGTTGACCTAACTGAATGTCAGAACAACTTAAATTAGTGACCTCCAACCATGTTAAATTAAGCAGCAGTTGCCTAATGTTTAGATACTAGCAGACAACTGGATTTGTTTTTATTGATGTTAAAGGAATTCAGTATCTCACAGAGGGAATATTTAGGTGTCATTACTGAGAGATAGGAATACATGGGTAGTATCAAATATCAGTGGTTAGAAACTGGAGAGTGGATACTCAAATGCATTGAGTTTCAAAGCATTTACACATCAATAGATTTACCCTTGCAAAGTAGATAACAAAACATTAGGATCAAGTTGTTAAAGGTATTAAATATCAACGATTCAGTTATGGAGTTTAAAATAGTGAGGGGAGCCATGATTGAATTGCGTAAGATACTTGACAAGAAGGATGAAGAAAGGATGTTTCTGCTTGTAGGTCATTCTAGAACTAGGACATACTGTTTTAAAATTATGGGTCACCTCTTTTGAATAGAGATGGGAGAATTATCTCACAGAGGACTGTGCAATTTTGAAACTCTCTGGTGTCTCAACTTTCTCTCCATGGTTCCACATGCAAGTGAGGCCTTTGAATATTTTTAAGACTGAGGCAGATATTTTCTTGTTAGGCAAGGGGATCAGACTTTATCAGGGACGGAAGGAACCGTGGAATTCGAAATATAAACAGGTCAACCATGATTTCAGTGTATGGCATTGAAGGCTCAAGGGGCTGATTGGTCCAGTCCAACTCCTCTTGTGTATAAAAAAATCACTTAAATGAGTCATACACAAAATTATATTTTTGTTAAGCAATTTGTTTTCATCATCTAGTGGTGAATTATGCCACACTAATGTGAAAATTCCAATTGTTATCAGCAAGGCATGGGGTCTGCAGTTGACATTCATGTTGTACAAGGGTGTACAAAGGTTTGAAGGAGTTAGCACTGAGAAATGCCTTTAGCACCATCCACAATGATGATGGTGTTTGGGCTGAGTGAGAGAACAGCTTCGAATCTCGAATGAGTGAATCTCACCATCGGAGGTGATGCTGGTGTAGTGGTAATACCTAATAATCCAGCTGCCTGCGCTCATGGAGGAGAAAGTGAGGATTGCAGAGTCAAAAGTGTGGTGCTGGAACATCACAGCAGGTCAGGCAGCATTCGAGGAGCAGGCAAATTGACATTTTGGGTGAAAGCCTTTCATCAGGAAGGAGTGCATGCCTGTGCTCATGCTCTATGGACATAGCTTCGAAACCCACAATGATGGATAGTGAAACTTAAACTCAAATAATAAATCTGGAAATAAAGCTCATGGTGAAGGAGCGATCATTAATTGTCATGAAAACTCATCTGGTTAACCAATACTCTTTTGGGATGAAAATTTGCTGGTCAAGTCTACATGTTACCTCAGACTACAATATTGTGATTAAGTGCCCTCTGAAATGTGCTAGCCATTGAGTTCCAGGGTAATAAAGACCTGGTCACTGACGTCCATGAAATAAATAAAAGTCTGGGACATATCCTCTCTATCAATGTCTGTAACTTTGTACAGTTACTATTTTATTAAATACAAGAGTCTGTTCTTGTCAGTCTAGTGAGACCTTTTCTTTCTGCCACACCAGACCAAGCAGGCCAGATTGATGTCTGCTCTACAAGGTGGAAATGCTGGCAGTAAATCTACAGCAAGCAACAGTATTGGGAACTCAAACAACAGTTGAAACTACTGACTGCTCCTGTTGTTAATCACTGACATGTGAAGGACAGAGGCTTGTGTGGGACCAAAGAATTTTGAAGACATAGAATGGGCCTGTCAGGCAGAGACTTGCAGAGGACAGAGGAAGGTGACTGAAGGATACGTTATGGAGGGAGCAGAGAATGAGAAGATGGTCAATATTGAGAGATGGAAGGTAGTGAAGGACACAGACTTGGTAGACTCTGAATAATCAATAAATTGATACTGATATCGATTGATCTGCCTGACAGGAACATGTCACTGATTATATCCCCCAATGTCCCAAACAATTTATTTTCCATTCAAAGAATTACAGAAATGTTACAACACTGAGGGAGATCATTCAGTCCATCATGTCTGCACCAACTCTTCAAGTGAGCATCATTTCTGATTTCTCTCCACATCCTTGCTCATTATTTCTCTCCAAAATCTTCTTGAATGCCAAAACTTACCATGTCAGCATCTAGGCAGTGCCTTCTGTATTTGGTGTGTGAAAAAGCTTCTCCTTACATTACATTTCCTGTTAAAGTAATATAAGACCTTAAGAAGCAATTAAAAAAAAAATGTGAATTGAATTTGGAGCTGGTGACATGCAATGCCTAAATTGATTTTGGGAACTTACGTGTGCTCAGATGTTGCTATGCTCCTGTGTGTATTTAAAATGAATAAAACTGCACTGAGTTTAGGGGATTCAATGTAAGATTAAGAAGCCTGTACTAATATTAGGAGCTCTGAGTAACATTGATGCTACGTTTAATGAGTTTACAGCCCAGTTTAAGATCAATCATTCTAATTACAGAACTTTAGCATTACTGAAAAGACATTATTTTTATCAAAGCTTCTCGTCTTGCCCTCATCAGGGCAATTTGCAACATTGCTGAAAATGTGTTGCTGGAAAAGTGCAGCAGGTCAGGCAGCATCCAAGGAATAGGAGAATCAACGTTTCGGGCATAAGCCCTTCTTCAGGAATGCTTTGCAACATTACCAATAAAGTAGAAAACACCTTGAGATACATAAGAGGGGGAAGTTGATTGGAAAGCAAATGAGCTCTGATTGGTCAAAGCATTGCCCTAGGGAATGCATCATGATTGTTGATTGACCAGCTCTGGTGAAGGGCTTTTGCCCGAAATGTCGATTTTTCTGCTCCTCAGATGCTGCCTGACCTGCTGTGTTTTTCCAGCACCACTCTAATCCAGAATCTGGTTTCCAGCATCTGCAGTCATTTTTTTTACCTCCCTGGCCAGTTGCCAGCTGACTTTGTTGAAATTTTAAGCCATTGCCCTGATTCAATGGCTCATTTCTCAGGATATTGTCCTGATTGGTCAGGAAAATACCCTGAGAAATGAACCATTGAATAGATGTCACTTAATTTGTTGAGCTGAAACATGTGCATGTACTTGTTTCTGTCTGCAAAGGACAGAGCCCTATCTATTTATATATATAGCTTTCAGTAGGCGCTGGTGGACCATACTGTGAATCTGACTGACAATCCTAAATTGGATTGTCAGCATAACTTGCTGCATATTCAGGATTGTCCAGCAAATGCTATCCAATCGCAATCACATTTAATGTTAGACCCTATGTTGTGAGTTTTGCGAATGCAGGTCATTTGTGGATGGTCACTCACTAGTTTCTTTTTTTTTGACTAATGGAAGGGATATACTGTTTGAGATGTTCTATCAGTCTTTGGGATGTATGGCCCATGGCAGACCAGCACAGAAATTCAGACATTCCAATGTTCCTCATTTATGTGGTAGATCAGAACATCTTGGCTTCAAGGCAGCATCTTGTGGTGGTGAACACAGCTGGTGTTGCCACTGCCTTATAACATGAGAAAGCTAGTTTCACTACTTCCTGAGACTCTTGAGATTCTTTACCCCTTCCAGAGTAATCTATGGTTGACTGGGTATTTTTCAGGACTATGAATGACCACCCTAGGGCCTTCCATGATTTTGTGTGATGTAGAGCAAAACAATGATCTGATCAGGGTAGCCATTATTCCACAGAATTATTTTGATGCAACCCATTTCAGCATCAAATTTGCATGGTGATTAAATAGCTTAGGCTTGACTAATAAGGTTGATGATAAGGACAATCGTATAGCATATGGAACTGTAAGAATGCCAATGCATACACTCGCAGGGGAATGTAAGGCATGTGGTACGGCAAGTGCGGGCTATCCAACATGGATGGCCTGCTTGAGTGGTAGTTTCCCGCCCAGCATTCCAGCAGCTGTGGCAGTCTCATAGCGACACTATCTTTCCTAAACCCAGGAGCTGTGCATTGAACTAAGATCCGCTTTTTCTTAATAAACTTTCGAAAATTATCCCCATGTTTCGTTGTGAATTTTGGTATACTGCGTTTAATTCTGGTCTTCCTGTTGCAGGAAAGATGCTGTGAAACTGAAAGAGTTCAGAAAAGATTTACAAGGGTGTTGCCAGGGGGTGGAGGGTTTGAGCAATAGGGAGAGCTGAATAGGCTGAGATTGTTTTCCCTGGATCATCAGAGGCTGAGGAATGACCTTATCGAGGTTTGTAAGATCATGAGGGGCATGGGTAGGGTGAATAGCCAAGGTCTTTTTCCAAGTGTATGGAAGTCCAAAACTCAAGGACATAGGTTTAAGGGGAAAGGGGAAAGGTTTAAAAGGGCTTAAGGGGCAACGTTTTCATGCAGAGGGTGGTGCGTGTATGGAATGAGCTGCCAGATGAAGTGGTGGAAGTTGATACAATTACAACATTTAAGAGGCATTTGGATGGATACATAAATAGGAAAGGTTTAGAGGATTAGGGGCCAAATGCTTGCAAATAGGGCTAGGTTAATTTAGGATCTTTGTTTGGTGTGGACGAGTTTGATCGAAGTTTCTAATTCCATTCTGTACATCTCTATGACTCTAATAAGGGTGCTGTGGTATGGCGACTTAAACATTTTTCACTTTTTTTTGTAAAAAAAATACAAGTGGCAATAAATTACTATTCTATTCTATTTTATTCTATTCTAGTTGAGAATATGCTGACTAATGTTTCAACTAGGACATTGAGGAAATGAACTGGCCCATTTCACACTTGAATTTGAGCACAGAATGGAGCATATTAAGGCATGCAAGGAAATTATAGACATAGTGAAATGTTAGACACAGTGTCAAATGTTACATGTGAGTCTGCAATTAGATGGTGTTAGCTGGATAGTCCTGAACGTACAAAAAATTAGGTTGACAACCAATTGAGGATTGTCAATCAAGCTGCAGTATGGTGCACGTTTTTGGACTGGAAGCTAAATATTAATGCACAGAGATCCCTATGTTGCAGATGGACAGGATATGTATATGCACTCTGCCTGTTTCAACATAACAAACTCGGTGACAGCCATTTGCTGGTTCATTTCTCAGGGCAATGTCCTGAACAATCAGAATTAAACTCCCTGGTTCCAAATGTAATCAAAGACTGGCTGTTAATTGTCAATCAGCATTAATGGGTATATTCACCACGGTAATGCCTCTATTAATTAGAGTCCACTTGGCAACCAACCAGCACTCTGCTTTTGTGAAATATGAATATTATTTTTCCCCTTTTTTGGGATTCTTGTGAAATATCCTGATATGTGCAAGACAAAAATCTTCAACAGTATATATATATTTTCTCAGTAATAATCAGTCATTTTGTGTGTTATCCTTGATAAATTTTAAATGATATTTTCAAAGAGGCCTTTTATAAAATCCAGTGACTTGCAAGGGGTTAACAGTTAATGACGTAGAGAAGGAAAGAGCTGGGCGGAGGGTTAAAGCATCACTCACCCGAACCAATTATAAAACAAAAAAAGGAAAAAGAAACTCGAGAACCCGTTTCCTACCTTGCAGGAGATATCATCAACTTGCTGACTAACTTCGTTACTTACTGTTTCCAGTTTCCGCTGGTACCCTGAATGACTTTATTGAGGTAATCTTCACAGACTCTCTTGTAATGTTGCTTGTCTTAATGCCAAATCTAACTGCTTGTTGAACCTTTGGTGCTTACTGTATCTTCAGACATGAAGGAGAAGCAGAGGGCAGGAACACGAATCAAACGCAGAGACTGATTTCATGGATGCCCCTGACACTGGACCAAGAGCAAAGTGCAAATTGCCTGGTGTTTACCTGTTGTATTGCTGGAGATGCTTAATAGGGAAGGCAACATGAGTGAGGGGAGAAACACACGATTATCTTGACCATTTGCTGAAGAGTTCATTTATCAAATATGAGATGTAGTGCTATTTTTGAAACCATTTTTTGCATTGCAAGGTCCCATAATTAGCGAGTTAATCTGTTGGAAATACTGACCAAGAGACTGAGAGAACATGGTACTCTACATTGAACAGCCTGGTGTAGGGGTTTCCCTTCTTGTACCCTGATTAGAAGAGTTCTTGGGCTTCAGGAATTTCATGGTACAGGATTTGGATTGACCTCAGATTCACTTGTTTATTGAACTCAGGTTTTCTCCCTGGTAAAAATCCTGCTGTGGCTTGACCAGAATTGCGTAGCAAGTCCACAAAACAAAACCACTTTATAAGGCTGACAGGAACTTACAAAACTTACGGCAATTTTAATCTCTCTGTAATTTGTTCAAATTTCCCAGATACAAACTACGCTTTAATTTGGCTGCAACTTGCACTTTGAAAAGTGCACTGATTCCCAAACCCACTATTGCTGAATCATCCCGTTCTTAACATTCCTTATTCCACACCTGGTCTAGATAATGTTTTCATAACATAAAATAATAGCGTCCTTACCACAAAGTGAGGTAGACCTGGCTCCAGGATTGATGAATATGTGAATGCTTCTTGTGTTTTATTGTTTATGAGAATGTCTCTTGCAGGCTTTTAATTGCATTAGGCAAATGTAGTTACCTTGTACCATTATTTTTGATAATGTAACTTCCAATGTTTTACTAAGCCAGAGATCAGTTGGTTCATCCTTTTGTCAGGTTGCAATTAACTCACTGTATAACTCACTGCTCTATAATGTTTTGTAGTTTGGCTATTCATATCTTATAGCTCGATGTTGTGTCTGTAGATATAGGGTTTCTAGGTCTTATGCTTTTATAGTTGGGGAAGGCTGTATCTTTCACTGTTGACAAAAAAGTGCCAATTTGTTTGGAAACATTTGGAGGAATATGGGCCAAATCCAAGCAAGTTGGACCAGTTTAATTTGGGAACATAGTCAGCATAGACTAGTTGGACCTAAGGGTCTGTTTCCATGTTGTATGACGGTATGACTTTGTAATAATGCATATTTCTGAAAAATTCTCCAGTTCAAAGATCGTAATCTGGCAAATATTTTCTATTGCAGTCAATTTATCTTGTCTACACACCACCTCAGGGTGCAGCTTTAATCACTGGTTTGGGGCTGAAACATGCGTGTGTGTGCATGAGCAAAGAGAGAGATGGACTATAGATAAGAAAATATCTAATATGAGATGGCATGCATTTAAGGTGAGAGGAGGAAAGTTCAAAGGAGATGGGAGGGGCATGTTTTTTACACAGAGAGTGGTTGGAGTATGAAATGCTCTGACAGGGTGATGGTGGAGGCAGATGCAAAAGGGGCATTTAAGAGCCCTTTAGATAAGCGCATGAATATGCAAGCTATGGAAGAATATGGGCCAAGGGCAAGCAGAAAGGATCAGTTTAATTTGGCGTCATGTTCGACACAACATCATGGGTTAAAGGGCCTGTTCCTGTGCTGTACTGTTCTATGCTTTAAGTGTCTAAGAAGAGAACATGGATAAATAAAAAGGCTGGTAATCTTATCCCTGGGCTACAATCAGTTGTTTTGATTACTAGGAGTTGACAAAGTGTTGAGAAGCACTGATCCACTCAGTGCTCTTTATAATGAATGCTCTGTACATGTTGATTTTAAGTGCTTCTTAAGCATTAAGGCTGAGCATACATTTTGGGTAAGGTTTAACATTCAGTCTGATAAGACTGCTGCAGACCACGACTGATGCTCCAGAAGTTTAGCATCCATTTACAAAGGATCTTTGCAAAGGACCACCCTCTTGGCAGAACATAATGTACCCTCGCCTGAAATAAAGATATATGTACCAGACTGACTCTCCCTAACAATAAGAAAGAACTTGCATTCATATGAGCATGTAAACATATGAACAAGTGTAGGTGACTCTGTTCTTTGAGTTTGTTACTTACAAAGATAATGGCTGATTTGATCTTAACTTCAACTCTACATTCCTGTATTTCCCTAGTAATCTTCCATTCTGTTGGAAATCAAGAATCTATCTCCTCTTTAAAAATATTGAAATAATCTGCATTCACTGCCATTTGGGACAAGGAATTCCTCAGACTCACAAACCTCTGAGATTATTATTTATCTCTGTCTTTAATGAGTGAAATCTTATTTTTAAATTATTACCCCCAGTTCTAAATTCCCTCTAAAGAGGAAACATCCTTTCCAAATCCACTTGGTCAAGTCCTCTCAGGATCTTATATATTTCAATTAAGTCACCTTTGACCCTTCTAAACTCCACAGGATACCTGCCTACCCTTCCTATTCTTTCCTCATAGAGTCTGAGACCATAGAAACAGGCCCTTTGGCCCACATGTCTATGCTAACCAATAAACACCAGGCGAGACAAATCCCTGGCTTTTTAAGAGCTCATCCAAATGTTTTTTAAATGTTGCAAGAGAACTTGTCTCCCACTACTCTCTCAGGCAGTACACCCTCTGGGTGAAATTTTTTTCCCTCAGATCTCCGATCTTAGACACGTCATAAAGTCATAGAGATGTACAGCACGGAAACTGGCCCTTCATCTGCGATGGGGAAGAGATTCTCATGATCTATTCTGTCTGTGCCTTTCATAATTTTGTGTAACTCAATCAGATCCTTCATCAGCCTCCTCTGCTCCAAGGAAAACAAACCCAATCTATCCGGTCTCTCCACATAACTGCGACTTTCCATCCCAGGAAACATCCTGGTGAATCTCCTCTGCACTCTCTCCAGTGTAACCACACCCTGCGGATAGTGTGGTGGCCAGAACTGTACACAGTATTCCATCATTGTCTAACTAATGTTTTATAAAATTTTAACAATTGTAACTTCCTTGCTCCCATGTTCTACATCCTGGTTAATGAAGACAAGCACTCCATCTTCTTTCTTCATCATTCTGTCAACCCATGCTGACACCTACAGGGATCTATAGACTTGTATACCAAGGTCCCTTTGTTCCTCAGTACTCCCTAGGGACCCACCATTCATTGTGTATATTATTCCTTCAGTAGACCTCCTAAAATGCATTACCTTGCACTTATCAACATTAAATTCCATCTGCCTTTGCTCTGCCCAATTTACCAGCTGATCAATATCAGACTGTACCCTGAGACCATCTCCTCACTATCAACACCACCAATTTGCATGTTATCTCAAACTTACCAATTGTAGCTTCTGCATTCATATACGAGTTGTTAATGGACATGAGAAATATCAAGGGTCCCAGCACTGATCTCTGTGGTACAGGCTTCGAATCACAAAAATAATCTGTTAAGGCAATCCTCTTAAGGCAATACATTAATTCCAGATATTAGTCTAATAAACCTTCGTGGAACTGCTTCCAATGCATCAACATTCTTCCATACATACAGTGACTAATACTATACACATTTCAGTGGGAGTTGAGTAGTGATGTGCTGGAAAAGCACAGCAGGTCAGGCAGCATCCGAGGAGCAGGAAAATCGATGTTTCAGGCAAAAGCCCTTCACCAGGAATGGCTTTTGCCCTGTTGAAAGCTTTTGTCCAAAACGTCGATTTTCCTGCTTCTCGGATGCTGCCTGACCTGCTGTGCTTTTCCAGCACCACTCTAATCTTGACTCAATCTCCAGCATCTGCAGTACCCACTTCTGCCTACATTTCAGTGGGAACTGATGGCCTAGTAGCATTATCACTGGATTGTTAATCCAGAGACCCAGGTAATGTTTGGGGGACCTGGGTTTCAATCCCACCACAGCAGATGGTAGAACTAGAATTCCATCAAAATTTGGAACTAAGAGTCCAATGATGACCATGACCATAACGAATTGTTGGAAAGCCTACATGGTTCTCTAATGTCCTTTAGGGAAGGAAACTGCTATCCTTATCTGGTCTGGCTTGCATGCGACTCCAGACCCACAGCAATGTGGTTCACTCTTAACTGTGCTCTGAGATAGATGATAAATGCTGGCCTAGCCAGCGATGCCCTCATCCTATGAATGAAAGAAAAACTCCACATGTGGTCTCACCAATAACCTGCATACCTGAAGCATAACTTTCCTACTCTTGCATTTAAATACCCTCGTAATGTAACATCAAATTCTATTAGCTTACCTGATGACTTGCTCGACCTGCATATTTTCATAGATAGAATCCCCAAAGTGTGAAAGCAGGCCATTCAGCCCATTGAGTCCACACCAGTCCTCCAAAGAGCATTCCACCCTACCCTGCAACACTATCTCCATAATCCTGCATTTCCCATGTCTAACCCACACCTCCCTGGACACTATGGGGCAATTTAGCATAACCTTTCCTGATGAAGGACTTATGCCTGAAAATTTAATTCTCCTCTCCTCGAATGCTGCCTGACCTGCTGTGCTTTTCCAGCACCACACTGTCGACTCTAATCTCCAGCATCTAACGTCCTCACTTTCTCTGAGGCAATTTAGCATGGCCAAACCACCTAATCTTTCAGAGGACACCCTTTCTTTCAGAGCTGATGTCTCTTGTGCATGTCTCAGTACTCTGCAACCTCTCAAAATTTAAATAATATGCTTCTTTTTGATTCTTTCTGCCAAAATTGACGATTTCCCACTTTCCCACATTGTGTACCATTTGCCAGATCCTTGCCCACCCACTTATCCTATCCCTTTGAAGGCTCTTTATGTCCTCTTCACTACTCACTTTCCTTAGTGTGACCAGCAAATTTAATTACCATATCTTTGGTCTCTTCATCCAAATCATTTAAGTAACTTGCAAAAAGTTGAGACCCCAGCACTGACCCTTGTGACACTACTCATTTTATTCTGACTCCTTGCTTCTTATTAGCCAGCTAATCTTCTACCCATACCAATGTGTTTTGCCCTACACCTTGTATTTTCCACATTAACCTTTGTTGTGGTACCTTGTCAAATGTTTCTTGGAAGTTTAATAAAATGTATCTACTGGATCCCATTTATTGATCTGTTTTGCAAAAACTCCAATAAATTAATTAAATGTGATTTCCTTTTGACAAAACCATGTTGATTCTGCCTGATTACCCGGAACCTATCTAAGCACCCTCTTAATATGCCCTTAATAATAGATTCCAACATTTTTCCTCTGACAGATGTTAAGCTAACTTGCCTATAGTTTCCTGCTTTCTTCCTCCCTTCTTTATGGGCTGCATGAGCTATTTTCCAATTTAAAGGAACTTACCCTGAATCTAATGAGACTTGGAAATGCAAAACTAGTGCATCGATCATCTCACTAGATACTTCTTTTAGGACTCAGTGTGAAATCTGTCAGGTCCCAAAAACTTGTCAACTCACAATTCCAACATCTTACTCTGTACTGCTTCCCTGGTAATTGTAATGTAATTAATTTCCTTCTTCCCTTTCAATTCTGGATTTACAACTATTTCTATCCTTATATCCTTTCTAGTGAAGACGGATGCAAATTATCTGCTCAATTAATCTGTGTCTCTTTATCTTCCATGACTAATTCCCAGACTCATTTTCTATGGGAGCAACACTTACTTCGTTAATGCATTTTTTTGCAAAGTATCCGAAGAAACTTTTCCCATCTGTTTTCACACCGTTGGCTAATTTTCTCTTGTACTTTAATTTACCCCTTCTTATTAACACTTCAGTAATTCTCTGCTTTTTTAATATATTCTATCTTCTGACCTATCTTTGCACAATTTTATTTATTTGCTTTGAGTTTGAGGCTACTATTGACTTTTTTATATAACCATGGATAGTGACTGCTCCCTTAGAATTTTTCTCACATGTTGGAGTGTAATCATTCTGCATTTTCGGGAATATTGCCTTAACTGTGTGCCATTGCATCTGGGTTCATCTATTCCTGAACCTAAATTGCCAGTTCACTTTTGGTGGCTCTGCTTCCATGCCTCTATAATTGCTCACATTTAAATTCAGGAGAATAGGCTTGGACCCACACTTCTGTCCCACAAACTGTATGTAAAATTCAATCATTTTATCATCGCTGTTACCTCGGGGTGCTTTCACTTTAAGGTCAGTAACTAATCCTAAGTCATTGATCAAAACTGGATCTAGTGTACAAAATCAGAAATTGCTGGAAAAACTCAGCAGGTCTGGCAGCATCTGTGAACAGAAAGCAGAGTTAACATTTCCGGTCCAGTGACCCTTCTTCAGAATTGATTGTAGCCATAAAAACTTTGGTATATAAGCTATTTTTGTAACGCCTTTCATAATGTCACAGCAGTGGCTGAAGTGTAGCGACTGTTGTGATGTTGGAAATGAGTTGGACAAATTTAGTATAGGGTAGGCAATGGCCTAGTGGTATTATCACTGGACCATTCATTCAGAGATCCTGTAATCTTCTGGGGATCTGGCTTCAAATCCTACCATGGCAGACGGTGGAATTTGAATTCAAAATAACAATCTGGAATAAAGAGTCTAATGGCAACCATGAAACCATTGCTGATTGTCAGGAAAAAAGTATCGCGTCTCGTTCACTAATATCCTTTAGATTAGATTAGATTCCCTACAGTGAGGAAACAGGCCCTTCAGCCCAACCAGTCCACACTGACCCTCCAAGAGTAACCCACCCAGACCAGCACACCTAACACTATGGGCAATTTAGCATGGCCAATTCACCTGACCCGCGCATCTTTCGGGAAGGAATCTGCCATCCTTACCTGCTCTGGCCAACATGTGACTCCAACCCACAACAATCTGGTTGACTCTTAACTGTCCTCTGAGCAAGTAGGGATGAGCAATAAATGCTGGCCTAGATAGTGATGCTGTCAACCCATGAATGAATAAAAAGCATCGCAAGGCACTGCAAGTAAGTGACAATGAAGAGTCATAGAGGTTTACAGCAGTTATCTCTTTACAGGTTGACAGCAGTCATTTAAGTGCCAGTCTGCATCTTGTTTTCTTGTTCTTCTTTTCACTCAGAACTGTCCCTTCTCCTCCATCAGCACTTAGTCTGGAAGGGAAACAGTACTGCAGTCTCACAAAAGCGTGTACCACCTACAGTGCAGCACTCCCTCAGTAGTACAAGCAGAGTCCAGATTTGGAGCCTTTGATGTAGCATTTGAATCTACAACTCTCCTGAAATTAAAATGCTACCATTGATTGAGGATAATAGCAAAATGCATTTGTTAAGTGTGCAAAAATAGTTGATAAGTTTGTGGGGTAATGCTTTCACCATTTATTTTCCTGTCCTGTTTATTCACTCACACTCTTAGCTTCCTATATTCAGGTACAGACTGAGATTTAAAGGCATTTCATAGAACATAGAACATAGAACAGTACAGCACAGAACAGTACCTTCAGCCCAAGATGTTGTGCTGACCACTGATCCTCATGTATGCACCCTCAAATTTCTGTGACCTTATGTATGTCAAGGAGTCTCTTAAATGTCCCCAATGACCCTGCCTCCACAACTGCTGCTGGCAATGCATTCCATGCTCTCACAACTCTCTGTGTAAAGAACCCGCCTCTGACATCCTCTCTATACTTTCCTCCAACCAGCTTAAAACTATGACCCCTCGTGTTAGTCATTTCTGCTTTGGGAAATAGTCTCTGGCTATCGACTCTATCTATGCCTCTCATTATCTTGTATACCTCAATTAGGTCCCCTCTTCTCCTCCTTTTCTCCAATGAAAAAAGTCTGAGCTCAGTCAACCTCTCCTTATAAGATAAGCCCTCCAGCCCAGGCAGCATCCTGGTAAACCTCCTCTGAACCCGCTCCAAAGCATCCACATCTTTCTTATAATAGGGCGACCAGAACTGGACGCAGTATTCCAAGTGCGGTCTAACCAAAGTTTTATAGAGCTGCAACAAGATCTCACGACTCTTAAACTTAAACTCAAAAGCCAAAACACCATATGCTTTCTTAACAACCCTGTCCACTTGAGTGGCTATTTTAAGGGATCTATGTACCTGCACCCCAAGATCCCTCTGTTCCTCCACACTACCAAGAATCCTATACTTAATCCTGTACTCAGCTTTCAAATTCGACCTTCCAAAATGCATCACCTCGCATTTATCCAGGTTGAACTCCATCTGCCACCTCTCAGCCCATCTCTGCATCCTGTCAATGTCCCGCTGCAGCCTACAACAGCCCTCTATACTGTCAACGACACCTCCAACCTTTGTGTCATCTGCAAACTTGCTGACCCATCTTTCTATCCCCTCATCCAAGTCATTAATAAAAATTACAAACAATAGAGGCTCAAGGACAGAGCCCTGTGGAACACCACTCACCACAGACTTCCAGGCAGAATATTTTCCTTCAACTACCACTTGCTGTCTTCTGTTGGCCAGCCAATTCTGTATCCAGACAGCTATGTTCCCCTGAATCCCATTCCTCCTGACCTTCTGAATGAGCCTACCATGGGGAACCTTATCAAATGCCTTGCTGAAGTCCATATACACCACATCCACAGCTCGACCCTCATCAACTTTTCTAGTCACATCCTCAAAGAACTCATTGCTTTCCCATTGCTTGTTTTTTTTTCACTCAAAGACAGTCAACAGATTTTCTTGGGATTTATTTCATTTGCAAAGAAAGCCAAATGCCTTAAAATAGAGAAAAGTAGCAGAAATTAGCAGTTGAATGGAAACTAATCACATCTTCTGGGAGAAGTCAGAGCAGTGTTTTATTAGTATGGTTGATTATTAGTGAGCACACTGGAAAAGAAGAAGCGATTTGCCTAGAAGGTTTAAATGTGCAGGTTTTTGCCCAGCTCCATACCAGTACTGTATGTTCTCAAGTCATGACTGTTTTACAGCACAGAATGAGGACTTGCAGACCATTGTGTCCCTGTCGGTTCTCAAGCCCCTATGTATTTTACCCCATTTTCCAGCACTTGGTCTATAGCCTTGTTTGCATTTTAAGTGTTCCATCTAAATACCTCTTACATGACTGCAGAGTTCATGCCTCTACCACCATTTTATGCGGTGATGTCCAGATATCGTCCACCCTTTGGGTAAACATTTTTCCTCAAATCCCCTCCAAACCCCTTGCTTGTTACCTTAAAACTGTGACCCTTGGTCATTGACTCCTCCAGTAAGAAAAGAGGTTTCTGATTTTCTGCTGCATCTATGCCCCTCAGAGCTTTGTGCACCTCAATCAGTTCGCCCCTTCAGCCTTGACTATTCCAAGGAAATCAACCCCCAGCCTGTCTAGTCTTTCTTCATAGCTGAACCGCTCCGACTTTGCAGGTACTACCAGGTACTGTGTAACAAAGAGCTGGGTTTGAGGAGTGCAAATTGTGTAGGCTGGATGACCTCTGGTGTGAATGTGTGATGGTGTTGACAGTCAAAATGCTCATCAACATTTCAAAATAACCAGTTAATCAGCGACTGGATTTGTTACAGAGCCAAGTACATGCAAATGTGTGTGTCTGCAGGATTTTTCAGGGGGTGAACTGGAAAAGGTTTGAGTATACCATGTGGCAGCTATGACTAGCTGATGTAGGTACAGCAGAAAGGCCAGCCTCTGGGTCCTGAGCTCCACTGAGCTGCACAACCTGCTGACGAAGGTGGCGGAGTGTCTACACTTTTTTAAACATTATTAACTTTTAACTTTGAGCCTGCTGTAAGAAATAAGGAGACACTGAGAGTGTTGGTAGGGTTGGGAAGTGGGACCTTTCCATTTGTGATGGAACAACTTTCGTTTTGTGGCACAATCCTTTTCATACATGACATCGCTGCTTAGGCTTCCCCTTTGGGGCACAGATCTCCACTTCCCACCACTGATTGGCTGCCCTCCCACCAGGCCATCAGTGATTGGTCATCCAACTCATGCTCAACTGGTTGAGCTGAGATGACATGGGAGTGCGGGAGTGGGATTATGGGAGCAAGTGGGCCATTTGTTTTCTGATCCCTGTCTCTCACCTTTCCAAAAACTGTAAAATCCAGCCCAATAGGTGTCACATGCACTCCAGAAGCTTGAACTAAGCATTGAAACCTCTTCTGTCCCCATAAGAGAGAAATTCAGATAGGACTATTGGTGAGAGAGAGTGACACATGAAATGTACACTCTCGTGAATCACGCTAACAGGAGACATCAGCAGATCAAGGGTTTTTTAATTCACTCACAGGATGAGGCTATTGCTGACTAGGAAGCATTTATTGTCCATTCCTAATTGCCCAGAGGGCATTTAAGAGTCAACCATATTGCTGTGGGTCTGGAGTCTAGGCCAGACCGGGTAAGGATGGCAGTTTCTTTCCCTAAAAGGCACTAGTGAACTAGATGGATTTTTCTGACAATCGATTTATGGTCATCATTAGACTCTTAATTCCAGATTTGTAATGAATTCAAATTCCACCATCTGCCAAGGCAGGATTAAACCTGGGTCCCCAGAACATTATCTGAGTCTCTGGGTTAACAGTCCAGTGATAATACCACTAGGCCATCGTCTTCCTTTTCTATGACCAATTAGGTTACTTATGATGACTAAAGGGGGGAAAAATAAATTGTTTCTTCTGTTAGGGGAATCCAGAACAAGAGCGCAACACCTCAAAATTAGATTTCAAATTGAGACCAACTGAAAATTTCAAAACTGATTTTGTGATATTTTTGTTACATCAGGTTAGGAATCAAAATGGAAAGTTGGTGTCAACATTAAAATCAGCCATGAAAGAGTGGACAGGTTCAAGAGGCTAAATGAACTCTTCCTGTTCCGCCATGTTTGTAACAAAGCAAACACATAGTGGACTGAAAACATTTATTCTGTTTCTCTCTCCATAAATGTTGCCAGACCTGCTGTGTTTCTCCTGCATTCCCTTGACTGTTTCCTATGTGCTTCTATTCACTACTGGATCATAGAACACACAAATGGTCTATTTTATCATATATTTTACCTTGGATACAACAGTATCAGTGAAGCAGACTGATTTTGTTCAGAGTAAAAGGCACCATTGATTATATTTCAGTTCCCTTCATACCTGTAGGAAATGCCCCCCTCACTTTTATTTTTGGAATTAACACTCTATTAAAGTCCAGATGTTTTACTATGACGAGCTGAAAGTAAAATTAGCGCCAATGTCAATGGAATGCTCATGACATGCACATCTTGATGCAATCAAGAATTCTTAACTATTGGAGAATACAAGGGTTAGGTCCTGGGGTGAATTGGTTTCCTGCTAGAACATGGTTAATGACATCTGAGCAAAGCCCCTACATCCCCAAGGGAAGAGGCACAATGCTTCAGAGAAACACAATAGAACAAACTATAAATGCTGATAATAAATGTTGGCCCAGCCAGTGTCACCGTCATCCTGTGAATGAATAATAAAAAACAACAAACCATGGAACTTGTAAAGCAACAATATCTGACATTTGAGTTCCTGGAAATTACTGCAAGAGGAGGTCAGTGGTTTGCGGCTGAGAAGGTCATGACAATTGTCTTGCTAAGTTGTATGCTTTCCCTTGTTTCAATTTAAAAATAAGCATTTGGATGATTGCAAACTTGGCCGATGTAGAATTTGTTCTCCTGAGGCAGCACTTAAAAGAATGTCAGGGACCGAATTCAGACTGTTGTCAGTACATTTTACCTGAGGCTGACCACAGCTTTCTTGTTGTAGAAATCTTTTTATCTTGTGCAATGTTTAATGGAGATGATTGCGTGCTAATAAAACAGGGAAACTTCTTCTTCGGTCACACAATGTAGTATGATCTGTTATTGCACTGTTCCATGATGTTGAAATGTACCAAAATGCCACCTTCCTTCCTGCGTACTAAACTGAATCTCTATTGGAAGGAATAAATGCTGAAAAAATTCCTGTGAGGTTACTTGAAGACCATCTTGTGTTTCTGTTCACTGCCAGACTCATGTGGCCCCTGCCTGGGTGCCAGGAACAATCTGTCCTATTCTGGCTGTGCAAGCTTGCATGCTTTCAGGGTGTTGCGCCCATCAGTTGCTCAGAGGCATTTACTGCGAAGGGAATTGGCAGTGATTTGAAAATCACCCATTATCCCTGTGGTTTCTCCCCACTCATGAGATTGCTTGAGACTAAGGCATAAAAGTGGCCAGTGACCTTTGTAAGGTCTGTGAATCACATGATAATTGCCCTGACTGTGTTTCCAAGGTGTTAATTGTCTCTTGGATTTTGGCCCTCAAATTCTTGAATTGATTCAGTGCAAGTATTTTTAAGAGCTGCTTCAATTGTTTGCAGAAACCAATGATGTTGCTGCTGCACTGGAGAGAGAGCAGCAGTAACCATATACAGTGCAACAAGATGGGACTATCTGTATTACAATTTTACCCAGTGATCAGTTGGTATTGTGTTCTGCATTAAGGTTTACGATAGATATTTAAATTTGGTTATAATAACAAATAGAGCACAGGTAAACAAACGACTCAGTAACTAGATTTACAGACTAAGGGAAGGTGGTGGCGTTGTGGTGGTATCACTGCACTAGCAATCTAGCAGACCCAGACTAAGGTTCTGGGGACATGGGTTCAAGTGTGCAAAGGTTCAGTTGCAGCAAAATATAGACAACATCTAGGTTTGAGCTGACAGTGAAGTGACATTCCTGCCCCTTGATATTCAATGGCATTACCATCACTATCTACATCCTGAGGGTTGCCATTGACAAGAAACTGAACAGGACTAGCCGTATAAATACTGTGGCTGCAAAAGCAGGTCAGAGACTAGGAATCCTGCAGTGAGCAGGAGATATGGAGGACTGCAGATGCTGGAGAGTCAAACTCGGTAAAGTGTGGCACTGGAAAAAACACAGCAGGTCAGGCAGCATTTGAGGAGCATAAGAGTCGACATTTCTAGCATAAGCCCATTATCAGGAATGTGGAGGGGGAAGGGGGCTGGGAGGTAAATAGAGAGGTGGAGCTGGTGGTAAAGGTAGGTGGAATGGTGATAGATGGAAGTAAAGTGGATAGGTGAGAAGATGGACAGGAAAGTCAGGTCATGAGGGCACCTCCTACCTGCACCCACCTATCAGCATCCCACCTACATTTCCCTTCGCCCCATCCCCTTCCCCTTATTTATTTCTCAGCCCCCTTCCCCCTCCTCAATCCTGATGAAGGGTCTTGCCCTAAATGTCCTCCTCAGATGCTGCCAGTCCTGCTGTGCTTTTATCAATCCTGCAGTGAGTAACTTATCTCCTGACTCTCCAAAGCCAATCTTCCATCTATAAGGCAGGAGTGTCATGTAAAACTCTTCATTGTCTGGATGGGCACAACTCCAACAACACTCAAAAAGTTTAACACTATCCAGGACAAAGCAGTCCCACTTGATTGGTACTCTGCAGGTTGGTAAGATCAGTTGGCTGGATGGCTGGTTTACGATGTAGAGTGGCAGCGTGGATTCAATTCCCACACTGGCTGAAGTTCTGATTTCTCAACCTTGCCCATTACTTAAGGTGTGGTGACCCTTATGTTTAAACTCACCTTGGGTCATCTTTCTCTAATGATAGTGCATTATGGGTCCTCTGAGATTTTGGTGACTTTACCCTTATAAACCACACCCATTCCTTCACCTTCTCAAAGCAAGTAGGATTGGCAATAAATTTTGGCCCAGCCAGTGATGCCCACATCCCATGAATGAACAAAAAAGTACAAACCCTACCATGGCAGATGATGAAGTTTGAATTCAATAAAATCTGAATTTAAAGCTAGTCTAATGATAACCATAAATCCATTGTTGAATGTTGTAGAATTCCATCTGGTTCACAAATGCCCTTCAGGGAAGGAAATCTTTTGTCCTTAGCTGGGCTGTCTTACATTTGATTCTAGGCCTACAGCAATATGTTGACTATTAACTGAAATAAAAAAAGAATAAAATAATTATTTTGGTTAAAAAAAATTGGATCTCTATCTGAAGCTTCCCTCCAATCGTTGCTATTCTATAAAGCTCTCATTTACAGACAACACTCATCACTGTCCACTTCCAAGTCGACACTTGATGCTCACTGGAGCAAGTGGGGTGCAGATAAAGCACCTCAGATTAACACCAGCTGTAAAGCATCCTATTGAAGCCATGAATAAATCACTAAATCCTATCTTTCAGGTTCGATGGTGGATGGAGACTCAATAACAGCATTCAAAAAGGAATTGCTTAAAACAAAGAGGCATTGCAGCGATATCAGGAACAATAAGGCAGCAAGGTTAATAAAAGAGTCGGTGCAGTCTTGATTGCCGAATGATCTCCTTTAATTCTGTTCTCTCATTTCATGAGCCCGATTTTAATTCTGTGTAAGTGGGTTGCTTTGAACAAACCTATGTCTCAGTCTTAACTTCTGAGTTAAGTTTGGAAAGTAGACTTGAAGAAATTGACACTGAACAAATCGGATATCAAACCTTGGACTTCAGTTATAGGAAACTGCTGGAAAAAGTTTGGATTTCCTGAAGTAAGTGTTTTGAAGGTGGCAACTTCAAGTGAGGACAACTGGTAGAAGAGGGATTCTTGATACAGAAGGGCTTGAGCAAAACAAGGGTTGGTCATGCGATTGCAAATGGCAGGGTCTGTGGGGGCACCTTTGAGATGTCAGGAAAGGGCAGTGGTGCATGAAAGGCAAGGAGATTATAGCAGCATGCCTGCCTGTCACAGCTCCCCAGATCAGGATTTAAAATAAAAAGATGTCCTGCTTGGTTGGTGGTCTGAACTGGTCTCGAAATAGTTTCATCGTTTTGAAGATGTTTTGCCTCATTTCCAGATGTTGTCCGATTTGTTGAGAATTTCCACCATTTTCAGTTTCGATGTCAGCAACTGCAGTATTTTACCTTCCAGTTAGAAAATGGCTGCTAGTGCAGTGATTGTGATGAGGTCAGCTAGTGAGACATCACAGAATATGAGTTCCCTGATTGGGGTTATAAACCTAGTCCAATAAGGGAACCCTGGCTGATGTATAAAAAAGTTGAGTGTCAGAGATACTGGCACTCTGGTAAGCTGACTGCGTATGAGGCAGTAAAGTAGTCAAGGACTCTCGAAGTGTCAATAAAGGGTGACTTGGTCATGAGACACTGGCCTCTGTGGAGTTATTTCATTGAGAGATCATTAAGACTTGATTTTCTTGAAGGTATATGGTCCAGCAATGCATGCTTTGGCTCAGAGCAAAGCAATTTAACATAGAGGACATTAAAATGGTTCCAGGTTCCTGGAGGCGTGCATCAATATAGTGGGTGTTGCATTCCCAACTTTAAGTATGCATTCTGTTATGTACTGGAAGTGTAGGTAGCATTTTTGTGTTTGAAAACTAGGTGTAGCTCCAACCAATTTGTAAGCCATGATTTAGAGGTCACACTGGATGAAAAATTACCTGACGGCAGTTGTCCACAAACACAGACAAATGTCTTATTCACTCCAGTGACAGATCAGTAAAGGAAAACTCATAGAACTCATAGAATCCCTACATGTGGAAGCAGACCATTTGGCCCATTGAGTCTACACTGACCCTCTGAGGAACATTCCATCTAGACCCATTCCCCCTTCCTTATCCCTACATGTCCCATGGCTAATCCACCTAGCCAGCATATCCCTGGACATTATGTGCAACTTAGCATGGCCAATCCACCTGACCTACACATCTTTGAACTGTGGGAGGAAACCGGATGGAATTGACCTCAGGTCCCTGGCTCTGTGAGACAGCAGTGCTAACCATTAAGCCACCTTAACTCAGCAAACCAGGTGACAACCTATTTCAATTTCTCAGGGTAATGCAAATGCTTTGACAAATGAGAGGTACAATTCCCAGTTTAATACTTAAATAAAGCCTAGCAGTTAACTGACAATCATGATTAACTGGTGCTTTCTCTATGGAAACACTTAGAGCAATTAGAGCTCACTTGCTAACCAAAGAGGCACTTACCTCTCATCTAGTATAAATATTTGTGTACCAGTAGATTACGTATTCTTGAAAAGTGAGTGCAAGATGAATAGTTATGTCGAAATGCACCTTCCATCAATATTAATAATGGAAAATTAAGGGTAAAAAGTAACTTGCAATGAATTGTATGCAACATCTTTTCTTTGTCTAAGCAATGTAAAAAATCAAAATGCTTTTAGCAGCTTGGACTGTTACCTCCCTTATCATTCTCTAGTCCCTCACCTAGAGTTCAGTCTCTGGTTGGGCCTGACCTCTCCCTCTCTCTTTCCTTCTGCCGTCATCTGTTAAATTTCCATTGTCTTGTCTGAAGGCTGGAGGAAAGGATCAAGGAAAAGGGGGCAGCAAAGCAGTCAAGCAGCAGCCTAAACAAGCAATCACTTTACATTATTCAGGAAGAGCTTTCAAATCATTTCATCTAAAAGTGCCAAAATCAACAAGAAAGTATAATTTCTTCACCACCCCCATCCTCACCAAATCTGAAGACAAAGCAACAGCAAGAAAGAATGCTAATAGCAAATGCACAAGTGTTAGAATGAGATATTCCCTTCTCTGGATGGTTATGGGTGATCTAGATCTTTTAAATTTCCTTCAAAATGTCAAATAAGTTTAACCGCTCAGATACAGTACATACATTTCCCTAAAAATGAAAGCAGGACTGTGACTGATGATTTATTGATCCTTGGGAATGTACTGAGGGATAGGATCTATTTATATTTAGAAAAGAATGGGCTTATCAGTGATAGGCAACATGGTTTTGTGCAGTGGAGATCGTGCCTTACCAACTTAATAGAGTTCTTCGAAGAAGTGACCAAGTTGATTGATGAAGGAAGGGCTGTTGATGTCATATACATGGAGCTGAAAATGTGTTGCTGGAAAAGCGCAGCAGGTCAGGCAGCATCCAAGGAGCAGGAGAATCGACGTTTCGGGCATGAGCCCTTCTTCAGGAATGAGGAAAGCTGCTGCTGCTGCTTTAGCCCTGAAGAAGGGCTCATGCCCGAAACGTCGATTCTCCTCCTCCTTGGATGCTGCCTGACCTGCTGCGCTTTTCCAGCAACAAATTTTCAGCTCTGATCTCCAGCATCTGCAGTCCTCACTTTCTCCTAGAAGTTTTTGTCATATACATGGACTTTAGTAAGGCATTTGATAAGGTTTCCCATGGTAGACTAATGGAGAAAATATAGTCATATGGTGCGCAGGGTAGTTTAGCTAGGTGGATAAAGAACTGGTTGAGCAACAGGAGACAGAGAGTAGTAGTTGAAGGGAGTTTCTCAAAATGGAGAAAGGTGACCAGTGGGGTTCCACAGGGATCAGTGCTGGGGTCACTGTTGTTTGTAATATGCATAAATGATCTGGAAGAGGGCACTGTTGGTATGATCAGCAAATTTGCAGATGACACGAAGATTGGTGGAGTAGCAGAAAGCATAAGGGACTGTCAGAGAATACAGGAGGATATAGATAGAGCGGAGAGTTGGGCAGAAAAGTGGCAGATGCTTTTCAATCCAGACAAATGTGAGGTGATGCATTTAGGCAAGACTAATTCTAGAGTGAATTATACAATGAACGGAAGAGCCTTGGGAAAAGTTGATGGGCAAAGAGATCTGGGAGTGCAGGTCCATTGTACCCTGAAGGTTGCTGCACAGGTGGATAGCGTGGTCAAGAAGGCATATATATGCTTGCCTTCATTGGACAGGGTATTGAGTATAAGAGCTGGCAAGTCATATTAACATTGCACAAGACATTGGTTCGGCCACATTTAGAATAGTGTATGCAGTTCTGGTCGCTACATTACCAAAAGGATGTGGATGTTTTGGAGAGGGTGCAGAGAAGGTTTACGAGGATGTTGACTGGTATGGAAGGTGCTAGCTATGAAGAGAGGTTGAGTAGGTTAGGCTTATTTTTATTAGAAAAAAGGAGATTGAGGGGGGACCTGATTGAGGTTTACAAAATCATGAAATGTATAGACATCGTGGATAGAAACAAGCTTTTTCCCAGGGTGAAGGGTTCAATAACGAGAGGTCACGCTTTCAAGGTGAGAGGTGGAAAGTTTAAGGGGGATACACACTGCAAGTACTTCACATAGAGGGTGGTGGGCGTTTGGAACGCGTTGCCAGCAGAGGTGGTAGAGGCAGGCACGGTAGATTCATTTAAGATGCGTCTGGATAAATGCATGAGTAGGTGGGGAGCAGAGGGATACAGATGCTTAGGAATTGACCGACAGGTTTAGACAGTACATTTGGAATCGCTCAGGCTTGGAGGGCCGAAAAGCCTGTTCCTGGGGGCTATGAATTTTCTTTGGGTTTTTTTCTTTGTTCTTTCAGTCCATAATCCAAGAATCCCCAATGCTCCTTTCACCAGTCACAGGAAGGTAAGGTTAATTAGATCAAACCAACTTACTCTGATCCCCCAACCTCAAGCGCTGTCTTCCACCGACATCTTGATCCTTGGCCCTTTGAAATATGTGATTATAACATGCAATTGAATGATGTTGTTATACCTGCAGTCTTGATTCCTACTAATCTCTAAACCCTCAATTATGACTGGTCTTGAAGTCTTTACATCTATTGTCTTAAATTCTGCCCTTTTCCTGGATTGTAAAGCCCTGCATCGCTATCTGTTACCTCTGACCAACTTAATTGCACGCAATAACCACCAAAAGGAAAGTGGAATGTCTTGTCAATAAAGCGGTAAAGTTAAGCCAACAGTTTGATGTTATGGGTGCATCGAAGGCATAGAAACCAATGTCGATGATGGCAGTCGCAAGAAATAAAACTTTTTTATTTAACTTTGGTGAATTTAGTTAAATTGCTTCCCAATAACTGGGCAAGATGGTTATTATAAAAGATAATAATAAGTACAAGAAGTGATTGCATGTGGCAGTAAAGGAACATAAAAGTAAGAGTGAACCATTCAGTTCCACAGGCTAGCTCTGCCATTGGTTAGGATCATGTCTGACCTCCACCTCAACTCTTGCTACTTGTCCCAACCCCATAATCCCTCGACACACCCTCCCAATAAAATTCTAGTCATCCAAATTCTGAAAACTCCAAACGTTCCAAGAATCACTAACCACTTCGGGGAGAGAATTCCAGATTCCCACTGCCCTCTGCTTTGAGTTCAACAGGCGTTTTTAAACAGTTTGGGTTCCACGATCTCACAGCCTCTTTTGAATATCTGTTATTCTCTGCTTTTCATCCAAGGGTGTGACACTTTCTCAGACAAGTGATAGCTTTCCAAGTTCAGCAAGAGGTTTCCAAAGAACCAATAAAGGTTTGCACCCCCTCCCACCCTACATCTGAAAAAATACACTAATAGGATTTGCAATACAAACTGTTTCAGCCACGTGTGTGGCAGTTGTCAAAGCTGAATCCAACAAATATTCTAAATGGGCTGAATATTAGTACAAATCATGAAATCATTTCTTAGTGTTGACTGCTGACAGTCTTCTCAAATAGTAATTTGATTTCAACACAAAGTCAACATTTGTGACCATACTGAACTGAGCAGCAGAATTTGATCCTTCGATCAACCTTTGTGATCTGGTTGTGATCTCATATCCATTTTCCTGTTTGCCCTCCATAACCTTTGATTTCTTTGTCTATAAAAAAAGCATCCATTTAACTCAGCCTTGAATACAATCAATGATCCAGGCTTCACCCCGGGGAAGAGAATTCTGCAGATTAAAGCTTCTCTGAGGCAGAAAAAAGGGCCTCATCTTCATTTAGAATGGACTCTTTCTTTTATATATGCACCAAGTGAGGAGAATAAATACTCTCCAATCCATTCTGGGTGATAGCATTTCTACGCATCCCATTGTTAACTGCTGCATTTAATACAGTACACAGCAGCTGAACAAAGAATTCGTTCCAATTTTGCACTGTACAGCCCATGTCTACACATTGTCAATCCCTGCACTAAACACACTAGTTAAAGGGGAACAAATCGCTTATTTATCAAATACTGTTAGGTTGAGAGTGCTTAGATTATGTGGGAGCCCAGCTGTTTCACAGGATAAGTAAGGTCCCAGAATAAATCTGATCAGATCAATCATTTATAAAAGTAGTTAACTTGGTGGTGTAATGACAGACTGTCCATTGTGTAGCTCCAACAACAAGCAAGAGGCTTGACACCATGCAGGAGAAAGCACTCACTTGATCAATAGCTCATAAAAGTTTTGTTAAATCTGCAAGAGAAAATGATTAGTGGCGAATTTCAACTGTCTGACGTATTTGTCATGGTGGATTTGCATTTAAGCAGCCAGTATTCACGTTTAAAACCTGATTGAATATACAAATTATTTTCCAGTTGTTTCTCTGAGAACAGTGAGTTGAGAAGTCCAGATCATAAAGAGTTACTGGAATCCTTTCTGAAATTTAGAATTGACTGGGCGTAATAGAAGAGTTGAAGTTTGTAAAGATTTGTCAGGGCGCCCCAGGTTTGTGCTACATGACTTTCAGAATTCACGGTGGACGTGTCAGTCTTAGCCAATAAAGGAGAGACATCAATTTTCTCAAGATGGGTATGTTGAATTTTTGGAACTGCTTCAGACAGTGTGATGACATCGATTTTTCACATTGGCTTCACAATTCAAAACTCTGGCGCTTGTTGTGTACATTGCCGGATTCTGGTTTGTTGGTCGCTTCATGTATATGTCTCTGGTAGAGTACGAGATGGTCTTATTGGAACTTGAAGGTGCTCCTTCTGCATAGTCTGCTTGGTCAGTGCAGAAATCTTTATAGCTGCATCAGTTGTGTTGCCTCTGTCAATGGCCTTTTATGATTTGATTTGATTTGATTTATTAATGGTCATGTGTATGTTGTTACAAAAATACAAGTGAAATATGTTATCTAGTGTCACCACCCTCCGGCGCCAACTTAAAATATAGAAAATGAATGCAGAAAAATGAAGAAATAAAAATAAATTGTCCAACTTAACGGTTCTTCTTGTTCAGTGCTCCATCATGGGCCTGGTGGCCAGGCACCCTTCTCCATTGCCTGTGCCACTGCCTCTGGAATGAAGATCGCCACTCTTTGTCACCTCTACTGATGCTCTCGCCAATGGAGATGCCACTGATGCCACCTGGTACCGCATCATTCCAAACTCGAGTCTGCTGCCTCTATGAGTCCGCTCAGGGCAGCCGATGCTGAAGCCGCTGGCTCTCATACTGGGCCCAAACCTCCCTTCACTGCCACCTCCATGAATCTGCACTGGAACCAGACACCGGTGGGAAGCCGAACTTCCCTCCTCAGCAGCAGCCATGAGTTGGCACTAGGACTGAGTCATCGACGCAGAACCAAACCCCCTCCAACGTCACTGCCATGACGTCATGCTGCTGACAGTGTCACCATGACCGAGCTCTTCACCAAGAGGTAAATAAAATAAAAGAGCAAAAAGAAATGAGAGAAGAGAAAAAAAGAAAAAAGAAACAAAAAGAAAAGCGAACAGAGTGGACAAGTCCCTGGTTTAGAAGCCCTTCTCCAGCACGAACTGGCTTTGCAAAATTAAGTGAAAGCTGTTGTTGTCTTGAAGCATGCAGGAGTCCACTCCTTCCACCTGTTGTGCCCTGTCTGGTTGTTCTCTTGATCTCTTGATCGCATCAACCATTTGAGATTGTATCTGGGAGCCCATAAGCTGCGTTGACCCATGAAGGTTGCGTTGTACTCACGTCCTTCCTTCAGTGTCTTTGGTTTGTCTAGCAAATCTTTCTGGAAAGGTTCCAAGTGGCTGGAAGAGATCAGTAATGTGGCATTTCTGTTTCTGAGTTGCCAATCTGAAACTCTCATCTATTCATGAAGTGGTCTGTGGATTGTGTAAGCTTCTGTCATAATGGCATGAACCCTTGTCAGTGAATGCAAAAGTTTAATCTAACTCTGAATTGCAAGGATATGAACATGGAGCAGGACTCTGCTTCACCATTTAAGAATGTTATGGCTAACCTTATTTTCTTCTCAAATCCATATTCTTATCCAAATAACCTTTCAACCCCTTGCTTAACAAGAATCTATGGTCCTGCCCGAAACATTGATTCTCCTCCTCCTCAGAGGCTGCCTGACCTGCTGAGCTTTTCCCAGTGTCACACTTTATCAACTCTGATTTCTCCAGCATCCGCAGTCCTCACTGTCTCCAAGAATCTATTCGCTACCTTAAAGACATTCAAGGTCTCTGTTGACAACATCTTTTCGGGAAGATAGCTCCAAAGACTGACAACTCTGAGAAAGGGAAGAAACAAAAATCAGCTCATCTCCCTCTTAAATTGGTCACCCTTGACTTTAAAACGATGACCTTGAGTTCAATATTTCCCAGGAGAGGAAGCATCCTGTCCACATCTGTGCCTGTCAAAACCCTCAAGATGTTTCAAACAAGTCACCTCTTACTCTTCTGTCCTTCAGCAGATGTAAGCCAAGCCTTTCCAACCTTTCTTCATAAGGAAATCCACCCATTCCCAGTATAAATCTGGTGGATTTTTTTCTCTACAGTATGCAATGTATTTACATAAGGCAACCTATACAGAACACAGTATCCAGTTGTGGTCTCTGTAGTGCTCTGTGTAACTGAATCATAAACTCTCTACTTTTATACTTAATTCCTCTCCTGATAAATAACATTTTATTAGCTTTCCTTATTACTTTGACACAGCTTTCCTTATTACACAGCCTGATGGCTCAGAGGTTAGCACTGCTGCATTATAGTAACAGGGACCCAGGTTTGATTCCGGCCTTGCGTGATTGTCCATTTGCATGTTGTCTGTTTGGATTTCCTCTGGGTGCTCTGGTTTCTCCCCACAGTCCAAAGATGTGCAGGTCAGGTGATTGGCCATGATAAATTGTCCAGCAGTGTCCAGGGATGTGCAGGTGAGGAGGATTAGCCATGGGAACTGCAGGGTTATGGGGATAGGGTGGGGGATGTGAATCTGAGCAGGATGCTCTTTGGAGGGTTGTTGTGGACCTGAGGGACTGAATGGCCTGCTTTTGTATTGTAGGGATTCTAGTCTATTCTATTTGCTGTAACTGCACATTAACCCTTTGTGATTCATACACCAGAACACCTAAATTCCACTGCATCTCAGAGCTCTGAAACCTCTCACCATTTAGATAATATGCTTCCTTTTCAACTCCTGCTGCAAAGTGGGCATTTTCATGTTTTCCTAAATCATATTCTGTTTGCCACATCTTCATCCATCACATAACTTATCTTTTTGTAAACTTCCTTGTGCCTTGTTCATAACTAATGTCTCTACATACCTTTGTGTCATTAGTAAACTTGGGGAAGGTGTTTCCCTAGTGATATTATCATTAGACCATTAATTCAGAGTCTTAGGCAATGCCATGGCAATGGTGGAATTTGAATTGAATAAAAATCTGACATTAAGAGTCTAATAATAACCTTGAAACCATTATCAATTGTTGGGACAAACTCACTTGATTCACTCATAGCCTTTCAGGAAGGAAATCTTTCATTCTTACCTGGTCTGGCCTATATGTGACTCCAGACACAGTAATGTGATTGACTCTTATCTGCCCTCTGGGCAATTAGGAATGGACAATAAATGCTGCCCAGTGACAACCACATCCCATGAAAGAATAAAATATAAACAAGGTTAGCAACGATGCCTTTGGTACCTACATGCAAATTATTTATATAAATTGCCAAACAGTTGAGCTAACAGCACCTACACTTTGGAACACTATTCACTAAATCTTACTAACCTGATAAAGACCCATTTATGCCTAATCTCTATTTCCTTTTCGGCAACCAACCTTTTATCCACACCAATATAGTCCTTTAATGTAAAGTACATCATTTGGGATCGTTTAGCTCTTCTACTGTTAGACCTGATGCACTAAGTCTGTTTGGACCCTCATTCCCAATTCCTAAGCATATGTTAGTTGCTAGGTTTTTGATATTGTACACAACCTAATCGAGAGACCATAGCTCTGAACCTTTAAATTCTGTTAGGAGGACTACTCTGTCCCAATTTAAAATGGGGAATTTTGTGGACATTGTGTCAATATGCCCATGATCTTCTGTCTGCAAAAAATGACCGTGAGCTTCTGAATTCCTGCTAATTCAACACATCACCATGTTACCTGTCCAACATCTCTGTCTCAGGCTTGCTACAGTGCTGAGTGAAGCTCAACACAAGTTGGAAGAACAGCATCTCATGTTCTACTTGGGGACCCTGCAACCTTCTGGTATCAATATTGAGTTTAATAATTTGAGGAGTGAGCACCTTCTCTCATGCCCTTACACACATCAGGTCTTGTCATCACATGGGCTGCTACCACACAAAACCCAATGGTAGCCAATGGTCCCCATTAACAGCTATTCATACTCCCAGCCTGACTTTTACCCATTATTATGTGTGCCCAACTGCTGTCCTTTCTTTCTGTCTCTGGGCTCCGTCTCCACCTATCATTTCCTCCTCTCCCTCCCTCTTCAGAATATATACAAACTTTTTCCCAGCTTCTATCAGTTCTGAGGAAGCGTCACTGGAGCCATAGTATTAACTCTGATTTCTTTCCACAGATCCTGCCAGATCTGCTGAGATTTTCCAGCAATTTCTGTTTTTAATCAATGACATTCCTTTGTTTGCTACTGATCCAGCACACACAAGTGAGCTAAACTGACCTCTTAGTAGGGATTTCTTTGTTTACCAAATCCTTTGCTTCAAGACACTCTGACACTAATGAGGAAAGGCATCAAGGGCCATCTCAAGCTCTCTAGCATCATTTATTACTTTTGACTATGTATTCTACCCATTGATTAATTTGCTTGCTCATCGTTCAAACATGCTAGGCCTTATCAGCACAATGTGTTCCACCACTGCGCATTCCATCACCTTACCAGATGAAATTAATAATCAATTGCTTGACAGTGTCGGGGTGAAGCCTAATAGGATCATCATGCTTTCTCAAGTGAGGCAACCATATTAGCTGAAACCAGTCAACCTGATAGGAGTTGGCAAACACGGCTCAACGTGACAAGGTGCTCAACTCAAATGGGGGCTCAACTTATAAGGTAGAGAAAGCGGTGAGTTAGGTAGAAATGGTAAGGACTGCAACTCAAAGGGCGTAGTTGTTGGTAGCACTATAAGGAACCTGGGCAAGAATCTCAGAGATGCAATAAAAGGCAGACAAGGAAGGATGAGAGTTGGAAGTTCAGGTTAGGATAGTGATGTGTTCCATGGAGAGAGAGAGAGAGAGAGAGCAGGTGGTTTGAATAAAGGCAGTGAAAGACTAATACTGGGCTGGGGGATCTAGATGGGTGTAGGATTGAGGGAAGATCAGAAATATCAAGGGAGATAGTGGGAAGGCTGATTGTCAAGGGGGAATGTGCATGGAGATTGAAGAAGGGCAGTGGGGAAAGCAACCTACAGTGATTGTAGGGGGGGGTGTATTCTAGAGGGGGAGGGTGAAAATGCTGCTTGCTCTGCTGGACCTCTTTCATGGAAACAGTTATCTGGTCACATGCTGGAACTATGCCATCAGGCAGAACTTAATCAGACTCCTCTGTCTTTCACTACCATCTGCACATGATCTCTGGCACCTCCACCGACTGTTCCTCTCCTTGCTTACATGCATCCGGTGGCTCATTCATGGGTCTGAGATTGATTTATTGTTATCACATGTACCGAGATGCCGTGAAAAGTGTTTTGCATGCTCTACAGGCAGATTGTACCAAACAGATGCATCGGGATAGCAGAACAGAGTGCAGAATACATTATTACAGCTGCAGAGAAGGTGCAGAGAGAGAGAGAGAGAGAGAGATCAGAATTAACATTGAAAGGTTCTTTGAAAAGTCTAATACCAGTGGGGAAGAAGCTTTTCTTGAATTTACTCGTACGTGTATTCAAACTTTTATAAGTTCTGCCTGATGGAAGAGGGTAGAAGAGCGTATAAACAGGGTGGGAGGGGTCTTTGATTATATTGCTTGCTTTCCCGAGGAAATGGGGAGTATAGGTAGAGCCAATGGATGGAAGGCTGGTTTGTATGCTGGACTGAGCTGTGTTCACAACTGTCTGTTAGTTTCTTGTGGTCTTGGGAAGTCCAGTTGCCATACAAAACTGTGATGCATCTCGATCGGATGCTTTCTATGGTGCATACAAAAATTAGGAAGAGCCTTGTGGACATCTGAATTTCCTTAGCTTCCTGAGGAAGTAGAGATGTTGTTGTGCTTTCTTGACATTCGCGTTAATGTATGTGGAAAGGACAGATTGTTGGTGATCATCACTCCCAGGAACTTGGCAACTCCTCTTCAGCACCATTGATGCAGGCAGGGCCATGGTCTCCACTTCCCAAAGTCAATGATCAGCTCCTTCATTTTGCTGACATTGATGGAGAGATTGTTGTCTTTGCACCATGGCGCTAAGCACTCTATCTCTATCTTGTATTCTGTCTTGTCGTTATTTGGGGTCTGACCTGCAATGATGGTATTGTTAGTAAACCTGTAAAGGGTGTTGGGATGGAATTTGGCCATACAGTTGTGGGTGTATAAGGAAAAATATAGGGGACCCAAACTTGCAGGGCATTAGTATTGAGGATTACAGTGGAAGAGGTGTTGTCTGAGGCAATGGAAGGATGGAGAAAGTGTTGTTGCCTATTCTAATTGATTGTGTTCTATGGGTCAGAAAGTTGAGCATCCAGTTACAGAGGATGGAGCTGAGACCCAAGCTTGGACTTATGGTGTTGAAAGTGGAACTGTGGTAAATAAGGAGGAGCCTGATGCAGGTATCCTTATGACCCAGATTTTTAGGGATGAGTGTAGGGACAGGGAGATGGTGCCTGCCATGAACCTGATGTGCAGGTCAGCAAATTGCAAAAGATTAAGGCAATTTGATTGGCTGGAGTTGAAACGAGCCATGACTAACCTCTTGAAGACCTTCACAACAACAGAGGTTCAAACTATGAAGCGGTAGTCATGTATAATGTTTCTTTTGGCACTGGGATGGTGTTGATCTTCTTGAATCTGGTAGGGATTTCAGATTGCAGCGGGAACAGGTTAAAGATGTCTGCAGATACTCCCGCCAGCTGGTCTGCACAGGATCTGAGCGCATGGCTGGGGATTCCATCTGGGCCAGTCGCTTTCCATGGGTTCACTCTGAAGAAAGCCGATCTGACGCCCACAGCGGTGACCGTCAGTATATGTGCATCCAGGGCTGTTATGATAGGTCACATTGTTTCATTGACCCTCTGTTCAATGTGATGTACTGTTGCCCACTATCCTATTCATCTTCGCTTTGTAGCCTGATAGTGGAGGTTGGCCCAAAAGTGAGAGGTACATCTGGTCTAGGGGTGGGTCAGGTTTCTCTGTTTGAGTACAGTCTTCTCAGCTTATTACGATGGTTTGCAGAACTACATGGTAAACTATGAGAGAGTTACAATCATCAGGAGTGCCTGTGGTTGACTCTGGAGCATTCAAATCGAAGACTATCCCACTCCCCATTACTAAACTGAGGAACTCATTCATAGCAACCTCACACTAAAGTGTGGGACACAGTTTGATCATTAATGTGTGACTTCTAACCCAAAGGGCAGTCAGTTGGAAGAGTTTACATTGCATTGATCTGTCTACAGTAGACAATTTTTTCTCATTGCTCAGTTGCGCAATTAGATTAGATTCCCCACAGTGTGGAAACAGGCCCTTCGGCCCAACCAGTCCACACCGACCCTCCGAAGAGTCGCCCACCCAGACCCATTTCCCTCTGACTAATTGACCTATTACTATGAGGCAATTTAGCATGGCCAATTCACCTGACCTGCACATCTTTGGACTGTGGGAGGAAACCAGAGCACCAGGAGGAAACCCACGCAGACACGGGGAGAACGTGCAAACTCCACACAGTCAGTCACCCAAGGCTGGAATCGAACCTGGGACCCTGGTGCTGTGAGGCAGCAGTGCTAGCCACTGAGCCACTGTGCCGCCAATTCTTAGCAGAAAGCCCACTACTTCTCTTTGCAATTTGTTTCATCAAAAACTCAAATGCTTCACGAGCACAGATTGACCACAGAATGAGCTGTGTTCCTTCCATTTATGACTCAGGAATAATGATGAACATTGACACCAACGTGTAAATGACAGGAATAGGTATTGTCAGGATTACTGAGCAGATTCGGCTGAACTCTGTGTCAACCCATAAGAGATCAACATTATTTGATTTACCAAAAACAAATTCTTGTTTCTCAAATGATTCCGTTCATTTCAATTAATTGGGGCTTTCTCTAACTGAGATAGAATGTCTTGCTTTGAAACTGACCGCAACTGGTGCAAACCTTGATTGTCTTCATGAAGGCATCTCTCCACCAAAAACCTACAGCTCGTATTGACCAGTTTTCAAAGAAACTGAATTGCAAAGAAGTAATTTGAAGCTAAAGGAAAGATTTACTTTATATCCTGGTCTCTCATGATTTCAAGAGCACTCCACAGCCATTGAAATACTTTTGAAGTTTGGTCACTGTTGTAATGTAGGAACATCATAGCAACTGGTCATTCAGTCTGACAATGTAAACCTCTGTTTATGCTTCACCCAAGCCTTCTCCCATCTCTTTTTATCGAAGTTGATCAGCTATCCTACTGTTCCCCTTTCTCCCTCTTGTACATCCATGTTACTTGTGGATTGATAATTGTGGCACTGGAAAAGCACAGGTGAGTGAAAAGACTACTCACACAGAGAAACCTGACCCACCCCTAGACCAGACGTACCTCTCACTTTTGGGCCAAACTCCAAAGCCCATCAGGCAGCATCCAAACAGCAGCAGAGTCGACAGCTTATGCTCCTTCTCTTTTTCCAGCACATTTTTCGACTCTGATCTGCAACATCTGCAGTCCTCACTTTATCCATGTAATTCGCCCCAACTACTACTGTGATAGCAAGCTTCATATTCTTATCATTCTCTCGATAAATTACATAGTTCCTCTTGAATTCCTTGTGCTTTCACTACTCCAGTCTTGACTCCCCTGTATGTTTTGTCAGTGATCCCCCTGTACAGGGCCCATCTCCACCACCTGGAAAGTTTGTTGGATGAGCCCCGCGGAACTGTATTTGCCCCAGACTTGTAACTGACTTTCATGAGCAGCACCTAGACATGATTGAGCAGCTTCGGACTGCTGTGTTTGCAGGCTCTCTGACTGATGGGATGCGATTCCCCTGACTGATGTTGCTGGCCCTACAGGACTGACCATTGTCCATTCCGTGGATGGTACAGGGACGCATCTCCCCGAACATGAGTCGTCATCACAGACTGTGCCAATGACTCACAGTGTTAGTACTCCCTGAGTAACAGTCTCAAAGCCCCCACCCCGACTGGACTGAGGAAGATCCTCCATCAGTTCCTGGCATCATGATTTGGTTGAATAAATATCTGGGCAGTTGTCACATGCTGTAGTTAGAATGGGATCTTGGTATGCTGTATGTCAAGATGTTCCCAAACTCCTTACTGACTAGCGTGAAAAGTGTCTTTGCCTGAAGAGCATCTGAATAGGGCAGCACTGGTAGATGTTGGCTCTGGCTGAAGCACCAAACACATACACAGGTACAACATGTAAAGTATGGATGCTGCAAGAAGCCGGGGAACTGCTAACTGAGTGAGTGCTAAGTGAGTGAGTGTGTAGCTCTGAGATGCTGTCTAGCCAAATCCCGGAGCTATGTTTCTGTCCATGCAGAGAACGTGACCCTCCTTCAACCCTTTAGCACTGGGTGAGGGTATATTATGCTTCCTAACTTCACGACATGTTCAAGATGGCAGTAGTGTAGGACACTCCTGTCGGAGCTCCTCTGCACTGGCTGTTCTTTTTCTTTTTTGCCTCTTTTTTTTTCTTCTCCTCTTCCCACAGCACAGGAGGGAATCCTGGAGCAGCATCAGGCAACAGCAGAAAATCCCCGGAGCAGTGAACCTTGGGACAGCGTGTCGGGCTTTGAGTCCCCAAACACCATGAGCAGTGAGCCCTGGAGGACCGTGAGCAGTGAGCCCCGGATCACCGTGAGCAGTGAGCCCTGGAACACCATGAGCAATAAGCCCCGGAACACCGTGAGCAGTGAGCCCAGGATCACCGTGAGCAGTGAGCCCTGGAACACCATGAGCAATGAGTCCTGGAACACTGTGAGCAGTGAGCCCTGGAACACCGTGAGCAATAAGCCCCGGAACACCGTGAGCAGTGAGCCCTGGAACACCATGAGCAGTGAGCCCTGGAACACCGAGAGCAGTGAGCCTCGGAACACTGTGAGCAGAGAGCCCTGGAACACCGTGATGAGTGAGCCTCGGAACACTGTGAGCAGTGAGCTCTGTAACACCGTGAGCAGTGAGCCCTGGAACACCGTGAGCAGTGAGCCTCGGAACACCGTGAGAAGTGAGCCCTGAAACACCATGATCAGTGAGCCGCGGGACACTGTGAGCAGTGAGCCTCGGAACATCGTGAGCAGTGAGCCATGGAACACCGTGAGCAGTGAGCCCTGGAACACCACGAGCAGTGAGCCCTGGAACACCGTGAGCAGTGAGTCCTGGAACACCGTGAGCAGTGAGCACTGGAACATCGTGAGCAGTGAGCCCTGGAACACCGTGAGCAGTGAGCCCTGGAACACCGTGAGCAGTGAGTCCTGGAAAACCGTGAGCAGTGAGCCCCGGAACACCGTGAGCAGTGAGCCCTGGAACACCGTGAGCAGTGAGCCCTGGAACACCACGAGCAGTGAGTCCTGGAACACCGTGAGCAGTGAGCCCTGGAACACCGTGAGCAGTGAGGCCTGGAGCAACGTGAGCAGTGAGCCCCGGAATACCATGAGCAGTGAGTCCTGGAACACGGTGAGCAGTGAGTCCTGGAACACCGTGAGGAGTGAGCCTCGGAACACTGTGAGCAGTGAGCCCCGGAACACAGTGAGCAGTGAGCCCTGGAACAACGTGAGCAGAGAGCCCTGGAACACCGTGAGCAGTGAGTCCTGGAACACCGTGAGCAGTGAGCCCTGGAACACCATGAGCTGTGAGCCCTGGAACACCGTGAGCAGTGAGCCCCGGAACACCGTGAGCAGTGAGCACTGGAACATCGTGAGCAGTGAGCCCTGGAACACCGTGAGCAGTGAGCCTTGGAACACCGTGAGTAGTGAGTCCTGGAACATCGTGAGCAGTGAGCCCTGGATCACTGTGAGCAGTGAGCCCTGGAACACCATGAGCAATAAGCCCCGGAACACCGTGAGCAGTGAGCCCTGGAACACCGCGCGCAGTGAGTCCTGGAACACCGTGAGCAATGAGTCCTGGAACACCGTGAGCAGTGAGCCTCGGAACACTGTGAGCAGTGAGTCCTGGAACACCGTGAGCAGTGAGCCCCGGAACACCGTGAGCAGTGAGCCCTAGTACACCGTGAGCAGTGAGTCCTGGAACACCACAAGCAGTGAGTCCTGGAACACCGTGAGCAGTGAGCCCCGTTACACCGTGAGCAGTGAGCCCTGGAACACCGTGAGCAGTGAGCCCCGTTACACCGTGAGCAGTGAGCCCTGGAACACCGTGAGCAGTGAGCCCTGGAACACAGTGAGCAGTGAGCCCTGGAACAACGTGAGCAGAGAGCCCTGGAACACCGTGAGCAGTGAGCCCTGGAACACCATGAGCTGTGAGCCCTGGAACACCGTGAGCAGTGAGCCCCGGAACACTGTGAGCAGTGAGCCCTGGAACAACGTGAGCAGAGAGCCCTGGAACACCGTGAGCAGTGAGTCCTGGAACACCGGGAGCAGTGCGCCCAGGAACACCGTGAGCAGTGAGCCCTGGAACACCGTGAGCAGTGAGACCTGGAACACAATGAGCAGAGAACCCTGGAACACCGTGAGCAGTGAGCCCATTGAACACCGTGAGCAGTGACCCCTGGAAAACCGTGAGCAGAGAGCCCTGGAACACCGTGAGCAGTGAGTTCTGGAACACCGTGTGCAATGAGCCCTGGAACACCGTGAGCAGTGAGCCGTTGAACACTATGAGCAGTGAGCCCCAGAACACCGTGAGTAGTGAGCCTTGGAAAACGGTGAGCAGTGAGCCCCAGAACACCGTGAGCAGTGAGCACCGGAACACCGTAAACAGTGAGCCCCGGAAAACCATGAGCAGTGTGTCCTGGAAAACTGGGAGCAGTGAGCCCTGGAACACCGTGAGCAGTGAGCCTCGGAAAACCGTGAGCAGTGAGGCCTGGAACACCGTGAGCAGTGAGCCCTGGAACAGTGAGCAGTGAGTCCTTGAACACCGTGAGCAGTGAACCCTGGAACACCGTGAGCAGTGAGCCTTGGAACACCGTGAGCGGTGAGCCTCAGAAAACGGTGAGCAGTGAGCCTCGGAACACGGTAAGCAGTGAGCCCCGGAACACCGTGAGCAGTGAGCCCTGGAACACCATGATTAGTGAGCCCCGGAACACTGTGAGCTGTGAGCCCCGGAATACCGTGAGCAGTGAGCCCTGGAACACCATGAGCAGTGAGCCCCGGAACACTGTGAGCAGTGAGCCCCGGAACACCGTGAGCTGTGAGCCCTGGAACACCATGAGCAGTGAGACCTGGAACACCGTGAGCAGTGAGCCCCGGAACACCATGAGCAGTGTGCCCTGGAACTCCATCAGCAGTGAGCCCCGGAACACCGTGAGCAGTGAGTCCTGGAACACCGTGAGCAGTGTGCCCCGGAACACCATGAGCAGTGAGCCCCGGAACACTGTGAGCAGTGAGCCCCGGAACACTGTGAGCAGTGAGCACCGGAACACTGTGAGCAGTGAGCCCCGGAACACTGTGAGCAGTGAGCCCTGGAACACCATGAGCAGTGAGCCCTGGAACACCGTGAGCAGTGAGCCCCGGAACACTGTGAGCAGTGAGCCCTGGAACACCATGAGCAGTGAGCCCTGGAACACTGTGAGCAGTGAGCACCGGAACACCGTGAGCAGTGACACCTGGAACACCATGAGCAGTGTGCCCCGGAACACCATGAGCAGTGAGCCCTGGGACACCGTGAGCAGTGAGCGCCGGAACACTGTGAGCAGTGAGCCCTGGAACACCATGAGCAGTGAGCCCTGGAACACCGTGAGCAGTGAGCCCCGGAACACCGTGAGCTGTGAGCCCCAGAACACCGTGAGCAGTGAGCCCTGGAACACCATGAGCAGTGAGCCTCGGAACACTGTGAGCAGTGAGCCCCGGAACACTGTGAGCAGTGAGCACCGGAACACCGTGAGCAGTGAGACCTGGAACACCGTGAGCAGTGAGCCCCGGAACACCATGAGCAGTGAGCCCTAGAACACCGTGAGCAGTGAGACCTGGAACACCGTGAGCAGTGAGCCCTGGAACACCGTGAGCAGTGAGCCCTGGAACACCGTGAGCAGTGAGCCCCGGAACACCATGAGCAGTGAGCCCTGGAACACCGTGAGCAGTGAGCCTCGGAACACTGTGAGCAGTGAGTCCTGGAACACCATGAGCAGTGAGGCCCGGAACACCGTGAGCAGTGAGCCTTGGAACACCGTGAGCAGTGAGTCCTGGAACACCGTGAGAAGTGAGTCCTGGAACACCGTGAGCAGTGAGTCCTGGAACACCACGAGCAGTGAGTCCTGGAACACCGTGAGCAGTGAGCCCCGTTACACCGTGAGCAGTGAGCCCTGGAACACCGTGAGCAGTGAGCCCCGGAACACTATGAGCAGTGAGCCCTGAAACAACCTGAGCAGAGAGCCCTGGAACACCGTGAGCAGTGAGTCCTGGAACACCGTGAGCAGTGAGACCTGGAACACCGTGAGAAGTGAGCCCCGGAACACCGTGAGCAGTGAGCCCTGGAACACCGTGAGCAGTGAGCCCTGGAACACCACGAGCAGTGAGTCCTGGAACACCGTGAGCAGTGAGCCCTGGAACACCGTGAGCAGTGAGTCCTGGAACACCGTGAGCAGTGAGCCCTGGAACACAGTGAGCAGTGAGTCCCGGAACACTGTGAGCAGTGAGCCTCGGAACATCGTGAGCAGTGAGCCCTGGAACACCGTGAGCAGTGAGCCCTGGAACACCACGAGCAGTGAGTCCTGGAACACCGTGAGCAGTGAGCCCTGGAACACAGTGAGCAGTGAGTCCTGGAACACCGTGAGCAGTGAGCCCTGGAACACCGTGAGCTGTGAGTCCTGGAACACCGTGAGCAGTGAGCACTGGAACATCGTGAGCAGTGAGCCCTGGACCACCGTGAGCAGTGAGCCCTGGAACACCGTGAGCAGTGAGCCTCGGAAAACGGTGAGCAGTGAGCCCCGGAACACCGTGAGCAGTGAGGCTCGGAACACTGTGAGCAGTGAGCCGTGGAACTTCGTGAGCAGTGACCCCTTGAACACCGTGAGCTGTGAGCACTGGAACATCGTGAGCAGTGACCCCTTGAACACCGTGAGCAGTGAGCCTTAGAACACCGTGAGCAGTGAGCCCTGGAACACCATGAGCAGTGAGCCCCGGAACACTGTGAGCAGTGAGCCCCGGAACACCGTGAGCTGTGAGCCCTGGAACACCACGAGCAGTGAGTCCTGGAACACCGTGAGCAGTGAGCCCTGGAACACTGTGAGCAGTGAGTCCTGGAACACCGTGAGCATTGAGCCCCGGAACACCGTGAGCAGTGAGCCTCGGAACACCGTGAGTAGTGAGTCCTGGAACACCGTGAGCAGTGAGCCCCGGAACACCGTGAGCAGTGAGCCCTGGAACACCGCGCGCAGTGAGTCCTGGAACACCGTGAGCAGTGAGTCCTGGAACACCGTGAGCAGTGAGCCTCGGAACACTGTGAGCAGTGAGTCCTGGAACACCGTGAGCAGTGAGCCCCGGAACACCGTGAGTAGTGAGCCCTAGTACACCGTGAGCAGTGAGTCCTGGAACACCACAAGCAGTGAGACCTGGAACACCGTGAGCAGTGAGCCTCAGAAAACCGTGAGCAGTGAGGCCTGGAACACCGTGAGCAGTGAGCCCCGGAACACAGTGAGCAGTGAGCCCTGGAACAACGTGAGCAGTGAGTCCTGGAACACCGTGAGCAGTGAGCCCTGGAACACCATGAGCTGTGAGCCCTGGAACACCGTGAGCAGTGAGCCCCGGAACACTGTGAGCAGTGAGCCCTGGAACAACGTGAGCAGAGAGCCCTGGAACACCGTGAGCAGTGAGTCCTGGAACACCGGGAGCAGTGCGCCCAGGAACACCGTGAGCAGTGAGCCCTGGAACACCGTGAGCAGTGAGACCTGGAACACAATGAGCAGAGAACCCTGGAACACCGTGAGCAGTGAGCCCATGGAACACCGTGAGCAGTGACCCCTGGAAAACCGTGAGCAGAGAGCCCTGGAACACCGTGAGCAGTGAGTTCTAGAACACCGTGTGCAATGAGCCCTGGAACACCGTGAGCAGTGAGCCCTTGAACACTATGAGCAGTGAGCCCCAGAACACCGTGAGCAGTGAGCACCGGAACACCGTAAACAGTGAGCCCCGGAAAACCATGAGCAGTGTGTCCTGGAAAACTGGGAGCAGTGAGCCCTGGAACACCGTGAGCAGTGAGCCTCGGAAAACCGTGAGCAGTGAGGCCTGGAACACCGTGAGCAGTGAGCCCTGGAACAGTGAGCAGTGAGTCCTTGAACACCGTGAGCAGTGAACCCTGGAACACCGTGAGCAGTGAGCCTTGGAACACCGTGAGCGGTTATCTCAGAAAACGGTGAGCAGTGAGCCTCGGAACACGGTAAGCAGTGAGCCCCGGAACACCGTGAGCAGTGAGCCCTGGAACACCATGATTAGTGAGCCCCGGAACACTGTGAGCTGTGAGCCCTGGAATACCGTGAGCAGTGAGCCCTGGAACACCATGAGCAGTGAGCCCCGGAACACTGTGAGCAGTGAGCCCCGGAACACCGTGAGCTGTGAGCCCTGGAACACCATGAGCAGTGAGACCTGGAACACCGTGAGCAGTGAGCCCCGGAACACCATGAGCAGTGTGCCCTGGAACTCCATCAGCAGTGAGCCCTGGAACACCGTGAGCAGTGAGCCCCGGAACACTGTGAGCAGTGGGCCCTGGAACACCATGAGCAGTGAGCCCTGGAACACTGTGAGCAGTGAGCACCGGAACACCGTGAGCAGTGACACCTGGAACACCATGAGCAGTGTGCCCCGGAACACCATGAGCAGTGAGCCCTGGGACACAGTGAGAAGAGAGCCCCGGAACACCATGAGCAGTGAGCCCCGCAACACCGTGAGCAGTGAGCCCTGGAACACCGTGAGCAGTGAGCGCCGGAACACTGTGAGCAGTGAGCCCTGGAACACCATGAGCAGTGAGCCCTGGAACACCGTGAGCAGTGAGCCCCGGAACACCGTGAGCTGTGAGCCCCAGAACACCGTGAGCAGTGAGCCCTGGAACACCATGAGCAGTGAGCCTCGGAACACTGTGAGCAGTGAGCCCCGGAACACTGTGAGCAGTGAGCACCGGAACACCGTGAGCAGTGAGACCTGGAACACCGTGAGCAGTGAGCCCCGGAACACCATGAGCAGTGAGCCCTGGAACACCGTGAGCAGTGAGTCCTGGAACACCGTGAGCAGTGTGCCCCGGAACACCGTGAGCAGTGAGCCCCGGAACACTGTGAGCAGTGAGCCCCGGAACACTGTGAGCAGTGAGCACCGGAACACTGTGAGCAGTGAGCCCCGGAACACCGTGAGCAGTGAGCCCCGGAACACTGTGAGCAGTGAGCCCTGGAACACCGTGAGCAGTGAGCCCTGGAACACCGTGAGCAGTGAGCCCCGGAACACTGTGAGCAGTGAGCCCTGGAACACCATGAGCAGTGAGCCCTGGAACACTGTGAGCAGTGAGCACCGGAACACCGTGAGCAGTGACACCTGGAACACCATGAGCAGTGTGCCCCGCAACACCATGAGCAGTGAGCCCTGGGACACAGTGAGAAGAGAGCCCCGGAACACCATGAGCAGTGAGCCCCGCAACACCGTGAGCAGTGAGCCCTGGAACACCGTGAGCAGTGAGCGCCGGAACACTGTGAGCAGTGAGCCCTGGAACACCATGAGCAGTGAGCCTCGGAACACTGTGAGCAGTGAGCCCCGGAACACTGTGAGCAGTGAGCACCGGAACACCGTGAGCAGTGAGACCTGGAACACCGTGAGCAGTGAGCCCCGGAACACCATGAGCAGTGAGCCCTGGAACACCGTGAGCAGTGAGACCTGGAACACCGTGAGCAGTGAGCCCTGGAACACCGTGAGCAGTGAGTCCTGGAACACCGTGAGCAGTGAGGCCCGGAACAACGTGAGCAGTGAGCCTTGGAACACCGTGAGCAGTGAGTCCTGGAACACCGTGAGCAGTGAGTCCTGGAACACCACGAGCAGTGAGTCCTGGAACACCGTGAGCAGTGAGCCCCGTTACACCGTGAGCAGTGAGCCCTGGAACACCGTGAGCAGTGAGCCCCGGAACACTATGAGCAGTGAGCCCTGAAACAACCTGAGCAGAGAGCCCTGGAACACCGTGAGCAGTGAGTCCTGGAACACCGTGAGCAGTGAGACCTGGAACACCGTGAGAAGTGAGCCCCGGAACACCGTGAGCCGTGAGCCCTGGAACACCGTGAGCAGTGAGTCCTGGAACACCGTGAGCAGTGAGTCCTGGAACACCGTGAGCAGTGAGTCCTGGAACACCGTGAGCAGAGAGCCCTGGAACACCGTGAGCAGTGAGCCCATGGAACACCGTGAGCAGTGACCCCTGGAACACCGTGAGCAGTGAGTCCTGGAACACCGTGAGCAGAGAGCCCTGGAACACAGTGAGCAGTGAGCCCTGGAACACCGTGAGCAGTGACCCCTGGAACACCGTGAGCAGAGAGCCCTGGAACACCGTGAGCAGTGAGTTCTGGAACACCGTGTGCAGTGAGCCCTGGAACACCGTGAGCAGTGAGCCCTGGAACACCGTGAGCAGTGAGCCCTAGAATACCGTGAGCAGTGAGCCCCGGAACACCATGAGCAGTGAGCACCGGAACACTGTAAACAGTGAGCCCCGGAAAACCATGAGCAGTGTGTCCTGGAAAACTGTGAGCAATGAGCCCTGGAACACCGTGAGTAGTGAGCCTCGGAAAACCGTGAGCAATGAGGCCTGGAACACCGTGAGCAGTGAGCCCTGGAACAGTGAGCAGTGAGTCCCTGAACACCGTGAGCAGTGAAACCTGGAACACCGTGAGCAGTGAGCCTTGGAACACCGTGAGCGGTGAGCCTCAGAAAACGGTGAGCAGTGAGCCTCGGAACACGGTAAGCAGTGAGCCCCGGAACACCGTGAGCAGTGAGCCCGGGAACACCGTGAGCAGTGAGCCCCGGAACACTGTGAGCAATGACCCCTGGAACACCATGAGCAGTGAGCCCTGGGACACAGTGAGAAGCGAGCCCTGGAACACCATTAGCAGTGAGCCCCGGAACACCGTGAGCAGTGAGCCCCGGAAAACTGTGAGCAGTGAGCCCCGGATCACCATGAGCAGTGAGCCCCGGAACACCATGAGCAGTGTGCCCCGGAACACCATGAGCAGTGAGCCCTGGGACACAGTGAGAAGAGAGCCCCGGAACACCATGAGCAGTGAGCCCCAGAACACCATGAGCAGTGTGCCCCGGAACACCATGAGCAGTGAGCCCTGGGACACAGTGAGAAGAGAGCCCCGGAACACCATGAGCAGTGAGCCCCGGAACACCGTGAGCAGTGAGGCTCGGAACATCGTGAGCAGTGAGCCCTGGAACACCATGAGCAGTGAGCCCTGGAACACCGTGAGCACTGAGTCCTGGAACACCGTGAGCAGTGAGCCCCGGAACACCGTGAGCAGTGAGCCCTGGAACACCGTGAGCAGTGAGTCCTGGAACACCGAGAGCAGTGAGTCCTGGAACACCATGTGCAGTGAGTCCTGGAACACCGTGAGCAGTGAGTCCTGGAACACCGTGAGCAGTGAGACCTGGAACACAATGAGCAGAGAACCCTGGAACACCGTGAGCAGTGAGCCCATTGAACACCGTGAGCAGTGACCCCTGGAAAACCGTGAGCAGAGAGCCCTGGAACACCGTGAGCAGTGAGTTCTGGAACACCGTGTGCAATGAGCCCTGGAACACCGTGAGCAGTGAGCCGTTGAACACTATGAGCAGTGAGCCCCAGAACACCGTGAGTAGTGAGCCTTGGAAAACGGTGAGCAGTGAGCCCCAGAACACCGTGAGCAGTGAGCACCGGAACACCGTAAACAGTGAGCCCCGGAAAACCATGAGCAGTGTGTCCTGGAAAACTGGGAGCAGTGAGCCCTGGAACACCGTGAGCAGTGAGCCTCGGAAAACCGTGAGCAGTGAGGCCTGGAACACCGTGAGCAGTGAGCCCTGGAACAGTGAGCAGTGAGTCCTTGAACACCGTGAGCAGTGAACCCTGGAACACCGTGAGCAGTGAGCCTTGGAACACCGTGAGCGGTGAGCCTCAGAAAACGGTGAGCAGTGAGCCTCGGAACACGGTAAGCAGTGAGCCCCGGAACACCGTGAGCAGTGAGCCCTGGAACACCATGATTAGTGAGCCCCGGAACACTGTGAGCTGTGAGCCCCGGAATACCGCGAGCAGTGAGCCCTGGAACACCATGAGCAGTGAGCCCCGGAACACTGTGAGCAGTGAGCCCCGGAACACCGTGAGCTGTGAGCCCTGGAACACCATGAGCAGTGAGACCTGGAACACCGTGAGCAGTGAGCCCCGGAACACCATGAGCAGTGTGCCCTGGAACTCCATCAGCAGTGAGCCCCGGAACACCGTGAGCAGTGAGTCCTGGAACACCGTGAGCAGTGTGCCCCGGAACACCATGAGCAGTGAGCCCCGGAACACTGTGAGCAGTGAGCCCCGGAACACTGTGAGCAGTGAGCACCGGAACACTGTGAGCAGTGAGCCCCGGAGCACTGTGAGCAGTGAGCCCTGGAACACCATGAGCAGTGAGCCCTGGAACACCGTGAGCAGTGAGCCCCGGAACACTGTGAGCAGTGAGCCCTGGAACACCATGAGCAGTGAGCCCTAGAACACTGTGAGCAGTGAGCACCGGAACACCGTGAGCAGTGACACCTGGAACACCATGAGCAGTGTGCCCCGGAACACCATGAGCAGTGAGCCCTGGGACACCGTGAGCAGTGAGCGCCGGAACACTGTGAGCAGTGAGCCCTGGAACACCATGAGCAGTGAGCCCTGGAACACCGTGAGCAGTGAGCCCCGGAACACCGTGAGCTGTGAGCCCCAGAACACCGTGAGCAGTGAGCCCTGGAACACCATGAGCAGTGAGCCTCGGAACACTGTGAGCAGTGAGCCCCGGAACACTGTGAGCAGTGAGCACCGGAACACCGTGAGCAGTGAGACCTGGAACACCGTGAGCAGTGAGCCCCGGAACACCATGAGCAGTGAGCCCTAGAACAACGTGAGCAGTGAGACCTGGAACACCGTGAGCAGTGAGCCCTGGAACACCGTGAGCAGTGAGCCCTGGAACACCGTGAGCAGTGAGCCCCGGAACACCATGAGCAGTGAGCCCTGGAACACCGTGAGCAGTGAGCCTCGGAACACTGTGAGCAGTGAGTCCTGGAACACCATGAGCAGTGAGGCCCGGAACACCGTGAGCAGTGAGCCTTGGAACACCGTGAGCAGTGAGTCCTGGAACACCGTGAGAAGTGAGTCCTGGAACACCGTGAGCAGTGAGTCCTGGAACACCACGAGCAGTGAGTCCTGGAACACCGTGAGCAGTGAGCCCCGTTACACCGTGAGCAGTGAGCCCTGGAACACCGTGAGCAGTGAGCCCCGGAACACTATGAGCAGTGAGCCCTGAAACAACCTGAGCAGAGAGCCCTGGAACACCGTGAGCAGTGAGTCCTGGAACACCGTGAGCAGTGAGACCTGGAACACCGTGAGAAGTGAGCCCCGGAACACCGTGAGCAGTGAGCCCTGGAACACCGTGAGCAGTGAGCCCTGGAACACCACGAGCAGTGAGTCCTGGAACACCGTGAGCAGTGAGCCCTGGAACACCGTGAGCAGTGAGTCCTGGAACACCGTGAGCAGTGAGCCCTGGAACACAGTGAGCAGTGAGTCCCGGAACACTGTGAGCAGTGAGCCTCGGAACATCGTGAGCAGTGAGCCCTGGAACACCGTGAGCAGTGAGCCCTGGAACACCACGAGCAGTGAGTCCTGGAACACCGTGAGCAGTGAGCCCTGGAACACAGTGAGCAGTGAGTCCTGGAACACCGTGAGCAGTGAGCCCTGGAACACCGTGAGCTGTGAGTCCTGGAACACCGTGAGCAGTGAGCACTGGAACATCGTGAGCAGTGAGCCCTGGAACACCGTGAGCAGTGAGCCCTGGAACACCGTGAGCAGTGAGCCTCGGAAAACGGTGAGCAGTGAGCCTCGGAACACCGTGAGCAGTGAGGCTCGGAACACTGTGAGCAGTGAGCCGTGGAACTTCGTGAGCAGTGACCCCTTGAACACCGTGAGCTGTGAGCACTGGAACATCGTGAGCAGTGACCCCTTGAACACCGTGAGCAGTGAGCCTTAGAACACCGTGAGCAGTGAGCCCTGGAACACCATGAGCAGTGAGCCCCGGAACACTGTGAGCAGTGAGCCCCGGAACACCGTGAGCTGTGAGCCCTGGAACACCACGAGCAGTGAGTCCTGGAACACCGTGAGCAGTGAGCCCTGGAACACTGTGAGCAGTGAGTCCTGGAACATCGTGAGCATTGAGCCCCGGAACACCGTGAGCAGTGAGCCTCGGAACACCGTGAGTAGTGAGTCCTGGAACACCGTGAGCAGTGAGCCCCGGAACACCGTGAGCAGTGAGCCCTGGAACACCGCGCGCAGTGAGTCCTGGAACACCGTGAGCAGTGAGTCCTGGAACACCGTGAGCAGTGAGCCTCGGAACACTGTGAGCAGTGAGTCCTGGAACACCGTGAGCAGTGAGCCCCGGAACACCGTGAGTAGTGAGCCCTAGTACACCGTGAGCAGTGAGTCCTGGAACACCACAAGCAGTGAGACCTGGAACACCGTGAGCAGTGAGCCTCAGAAAACCGTGAGCAGTGAGGCCTGGAACACCGTGAGCAGTGAGCCCCGGAACACAGTGAGCAGTGAGCCCTGGAACAACGTGAGCAGTGAGTCCTGGAACACCGTGAGCAGTGAGCCCTGGAACACCATGAGCTGTGAGCCCTGGAACACCGTGAGCAGTGAGCCCCGGAACACTGTGAGCAGTGAGCCCTGGAACAACGTGAGCAGAGAGCCCTGGAACACCGTGAGCAGTGAGTCCTGGAACACCGGGAGCAGTGCGCCCAGGAACACCGTGAGCAGTGAGCCCTGGAACACCGTGAGCAGTGAGACCTGGAACACAATGAGCAGAGAACCCTGGAACACCGTGAGCAGTGAGCCCATGGAACACCGTGAGCAGTGACCCCTGGAAAACCGTGAGCAGAGAGCCCTGGAACACCGTGAGCAGTGAGTTCTAGAACACCGTGTGCAATGAGCCCTGGAACACCGTGAGCAGTGAGCCCTTGAACACTATGAGCAGTGAGCCCCAGAACACCGTGAGTAGTGAGCCTTGGAAAACGGTGAGCAGTGAGCCCCAGAACACCGTGAGCAGTGAGCACCGGAACACCGTAAACAGTGAGCCCCGGAAAACCATGAGCAGTGTGTCCTGGAAAACTGGGAGCAGTGAGCCCTGGAACACCGTGAGCAGTGAGCCTCGGAACACTGTGAGCAGTGGGCCCTGGAACACCATGAGCAGTGAGCCCTGGAACACTGTGAGCAGTGAGCACCGGAACACCGTGAGCAGTGACACCTGGAACACCATGAGCAGTGTGCCCCGGAACACCATGAGCAGTGAGCCCTGGGACACAGTGAGAAGAGAGCCCCGGAACACCATGAGCAGTGAGCCCCGCAACACCGTGAGCAGTGAGCCCTGGAACACCGTGAGCAGTGAGCGCCGGAACACTGTGAGCAGTGAGCCCTGGAACACCATGAGCAGTGAGCCCTGGAACACCGTGAGCAGTGAGCCCCGGAACACTGTGAGCTGTGAGCCCCAGAACACCGTGAGCAGTGAGCCCTGGAACACCATGAGCAGTGAGCCTCGGAACACTGTGAGCAGTGAGCCCCGGAACACTGTGAGCAGTGAGCACCGGAACACCGTGAGCAGTGAGACCTGGAACACCGTGAGCAGTGAGCCCCGGAACACCATGAGCAGTGAGCCCTGGAACACCGTGAGCAGTGAGTCCTGGAACACCGTGAGCAGTGTGCCCCGGAACACCGTGAGCAGTGAGCCCCGGAACACTGTGAGCAGTGAGCCCCGGAACACTGTGAGCAGTGAGCACCGGAACACTGTGAGCAGTGAGCCCCGGAACACCGTGAGCAGTGAGCCCCGGAACACTGTGAGCAGTGAGCCCTGGAACACCGTGAGCAGTGAGCCCTGGAACACCGTGAGCAGTGAGCCCCGGAACACTGTGAGCAGTGAGCCCTGGAACACCATGAGCAGTGAGCCCTGGAACACTGTGAGCAGTGAGCACCGGAACACCGTGAGCAGTGACACCTGGAACACCATGAGCAGTGTGCCCCGCAACACCATGAGCAGTGAGCCCTGGGACACAGTGAGAAGAGAGCCCCGGAACACCATGAGCAGTGAGCCCCGCAACACCGTGAGCAGTGAGCCCTGGAACACCGTGAGCAGTGAGCGCCGGAACACTGTGAGCAGTGAGCCCTGGAACACCATGAGCAGTGAGCCTCGGAACACTGTGAGCAGTGAGCCCCGGAACACTGTGAGCAGTGAGCACCGGAACACCGTGAGCAGTGAGACCTGGAACACCGTGAGCAGTGAGCCCCGGAACACCATGAGCAGTGAGCCCTGGAACACCGTGAGCAGTGAGACCTGGAACACCGTGAGCAGTGAGCCCTGGAACACCGTGAGCAGTGAGTCCTGGAACACCGTGAGCAGTGAGGCCCGGAACAACGTGAGCAGTGAGCCTTGGAACACCGTGAGCAGTGAGTCCTGGAACACCGTGAGCAGTGAGTCCTGGAACACCACGAGCAGTGAGTCCTGGAACACCGTGAGCAGTGAGCCCCGTTACACCGTGAGCAGTGAGCCCTGGAACACCGTGAGCAGTGAGCCCCGGAACACTATGAGCAGTGAGCCCTGAAACAACCTGAGCAGAGAGCCCTGGAACACCGTGAGCAGTGAGTCCTGGAACACCGTGAGCAGTGAGACCTGGAACACCGTGAGAAGTGAGCCCCGGAACACCGTGAGCCGTGAGCCCTGGAACACCGTGAGCAGTGAGTCCTGGAACACCGTGAGCAGTGAGTCCTGGAACACCGTGAGCAGTGAGTCCTGGAACACCGTGAGCAGAGAGCCCTGGAACACCGTGAGCAGTGAGCCCATGGAACACCGTGAGCAGTGACCCCTGGAACACCGTGAGCAGTGAGTCCTGGAACACCGTGAGCAGAGAGCCCTGGAACACCGTGAGCAGTGAGCCCTGGAACACCGTGAGCAGTGACCCCTGGAACACCGTGAGCAGAGAGCCCTGGAACACCGTGAGCAGTGAGTTCTGGAACACCGTGTGCAGTGAGCCCTGGAACACCGTGAGCAGTGAGCCCTGGAACACCGTGAGCAGTGAGCCCTAGAATACCGTGAGCAGTGAGCCCCGGAACACCATGAGCAGTGAGCACCGGAACACTGTAAACAGTGAGCCCCGGAAAACCATGAGCAGTGTGTCCTGGAAAACTGTGAGCAATGAGCCCTGGAACACCGTGAGTAGTGAGCCTCGGAAAACCGTGAGCAATGAGGCCTGGAACACCGTGAGCAGTGAGCCCTGGAACAGTGAGCAGTGAGTCCCTGAACACCGTGAGCAGTGAAACCTGGAACACCGTGAGCAGTGAGCCTTGGAACACCGTGAGCGGTGAGCCTCAGAAAACGGTGAGCAGTGAGCCTCGGAACACGGTAAGCAGTGAGCCCCGGAACACCGTGAGCAGTGAGCCCGGGAACACCGTGAGCAGTGAGCCCCGGAACACTGTGAGCAATGACCCCTGGAACACCATGAGCAGTGAGCCCTGGGACACAGTGAGAAGCGAGCCCTGGAACACCATTAGCAGTGAGCCCCGGAACACCGTGAGCAGTGAGCCCCGGAAAACTGTGAGCAGTGAGCCCCGGATCACCATGAGCAGTGAGCCCCGGAACACCATGAGCAGTGTGCCCCGGAACACCATGAGCAGTGAGCCCTGGGACACAGTGAGAAGAGAGCCCCGGAACACCATGAGCAGTGAGCCCCAGAACACCATGAGCAGTGTGCCCCGGAACACCATGAGCAGTGAGCCCTGGGACACAGTGAGAAGAGAGCCCCGGAACACCATGAGCAGTGAGCCCCGGAACACCGTGAGCAGTGAGGCTCGGAACATCGTGAGCAGTGAGCCCTGGAAGACCATGAGCAGTGAGCCCTGGAACACCGTGAGCACTGAGTCCTGGAACACCGTGAGCAGTGAGCCCCGGAACACCGTGAGCAGTGAGCCCTGGAACACCGTGAGCAGTGAGTCCTGGAACACCGAGAGCAGTGAGTCCTGGAACACCATGTGCAGTGAGTCCTGGAACACCGTGAGCAGTGAGTCCTGGAACACCGTGAGCAGTGAGACCTGGAACACAATGAGCAGAGAACCCTGGAACACCGTGAGCAGTGAGCCCATTGAACACCGTGAGCAGTGACCCCTGGAAAACCGTGAGCAGAGAGCCCTGGAACACCGTGAGCAGTGAGTTCTGGAACACCGTGTGCAATGAGCCCTGGAACACCGTGAGCAGTGAGCCGTTGAACACTATGAGCAGTGAGCCCCAGAACACCGTGAGTAGTGAGCCTTGGAAAACGGTGAGCAGTGAGCCCCAGAACACCGTGAGCAGTGAGCACCGGAACACCGTAAACAGTGAGCCCCGGAAAACCATGAGCAGTGTGTCCTGGAAAACTGGGAGCAGTGAGCCCTGGAACACCGTGAGCAGTGAGCCTCGGAAAACCGTGAGCAGTGAGGCCTGGAACACCGTGAGCAGTGAGCCCTGGAACAGTGAGCAGTGAGTCCTTGAACACCGTGAGCAGTGAACCCTGGAACACCGTGAGCAGTGAGCCTTGGAACACCGTGAGCGGTGAGCCTCAGAAAACGGTGAGCAGTGAGCCTCGGAACACGGTAAGCAGTGAGCCCCGGAACACCGTGAGCAGTGAGCCCTGGAACACCATGATTAGTGAGCCCCGGAACACTGTGAGCTGTGAGCCCCGGAATACCGCGAGCAGTGAGCCCTGGAACACCATGAGCAGTGAGCCCCGGAACACTGTGAGCAGTGAGCCCCGGAACACCGTGAGCTGTGAGCCCTGGAACACCATGAGCAGTGAGACCTGGAACACCGTGAGCAGTGAGCCCCGGAACACCATGAGCAGTGTGCCCTGGAACTCCATCAGCAGTGAGCCCCGGAACACCGTGAGCAGTGAGTCCTGGAACACCGTGAGCAGTGTGCCCCGGAACACCATGAGCAGTGAGCCCCGGAACACTGTGAGCAGTGAGCCCCGGAACACTGTGAGCAGTGAGCACCGGAACACTGTGAGCAGTGAGCCCCGGAACACTGTGAGCAGTGAGCCCTGGAACACCATGAGCAGTGAGCCCTGGAACACCGTGAGCAGTGAGCCCCGGAACACTGTGAGCAGTGAGCCCTGGAACACCATGAGCAGTGAGCCCTAGAACACTGTGAGCAGTGAGCACCGGAACACCGTGAGCAGTGACACCTGGAACACCATGAGCAGTGTGCCCCGGAACACCATGAGCAGTGAGCCCTGGGACACCGTGAGCAGTGAGCGCCGGAACACTGTGAGCAGTGAGCCCTGGAACACCATGAGCAGTGAGACCTGGAACACCGTGAGCAGTGAGCCCCGGAACACCATGAGCAGTGAGCCCTAGAACACCGTGAGCAGTGAGACCTGGAACACCGTGAGCAGTGAGCCCTGGAACACCGTGAGCAGTGAGCCCTGGAACACCGTGAGCAGTGAGCCCCGGAACACCATGAGCAGTGAGCCCTGGAACACCGTGAGCAGTGAGCCTCGGAACACTGTGAGCAGTGAGTCCTGGAACACCATGAGCAGTGAGGCCCGGAACATAGTGAGCAGTGAGCCTTGGAACACCGTGAGCAGTGAGTCCTGGAACACCGTGAGAAGTGAGTCCTGGAACACCGTGAGCAGTGAGTCCTGGAACACCACGAGCAGTGAGTCCTGGAACACCGTGAGCAGTGAGCCCCGTTACACCGTGAGCAGTGAGCCCTGGAACACCGTGAGCAGTGAGCCCCGGAACACTATGAGCAGTGAGCCCTGAAACAACCTGAGCAGAGAGCCCTGGAACACCGTGAGCAGTGAGTCCTGGAACACCGTGAGCAGTGAGACCTGGAACACCGTGAGAAGTGAGCCCCGGAACACCGTGAGCAGTGAGCCCTGGAACACCGTGAGCAGTGAGCCCTGGAACACCACGAGCAGTGAGTCCTGGAACACCGTGAGCAGTGAGCCCTGGAACACCGTGAGCAGTGAGTCCTGGAACACCGTGAGCAGTGAGCCCTGGAACACAGTGAGCAGTGAGTCCCGGAACACTGTGAGCAGTGAGCCTCGGAACATCGTGAGCAGTGAGCCCTGGAACACCGTGAGCAGTGAGCCCTGGAACACCACGAGCAGTGAGTCCTGGAACACCGTGAGCAGTGAGCCCTGGAACACAGTGAGCAGTGAGTCCTGGAACACCGTGAGCAGTGAGCCCTGGAACACCGTGAGCTGTGAGTCCTGGAACACCGTGAGCAGTGAGCACTGGAACATCGTGAGCAGTGAGCCCTGGAACACCGTGAGCAGTGAGCCCTGGAACACCGTGAGCAGTGAGCCTCGGAAAACGGTGAGCAGTGAGCCCCGGAACACCGTGAGCAGTGAGGCTCGGAACACTGTGAGCAGTGAGCCGTGGAACTTCGTGAGCAGTGACCCCTTGAACACCGTGAGCTGTGAGCACTGGAACATCGTGAGCAGTGACCCCTTGAACACCGTGAGCAGTGAGCCTTAGAACACCGTGAGCAGTGAGCCCTGGAACACCATGAGCAGTGAGCCCCGGAACACTGTGAGCAGTGAGCCCCGGAACACCGTGAGCTGTGAGCCCTGGAACACCACGAGCAGTGAGTCCTGGAACACCGTGAGCAGTGAGCCCTGGAACACTGTGAGCAGTGAGTCCTGGAACACCGTGAGCATTGAGCCCCGGAACACCGTGAGCAGTGAGCCTCGGAACACCGTGAGTAGTGAGTCCTGGAACACCGTGAGCAGTGAGCCCCGGAACACCGTGAGCAGTGAGCCCTGGAACACCGCGCGCAGTGAGTCCTGGAACACCGTGAGCAGTGAGTCCTGGAACACCGTGAGCAGTGAGCCTCGGAACACTGTGAGCAGTGAGTCCTGGAACACCGTGAGCAGTGAGCCCCGGAACACCGTGAGTAGTGAGCCCTAGTACACCGTGAGCAGTGAGTCCTGGAACACCACAAGCAGTGAGACCTGGAACACCGTGAGCAGTGAGCCTCAGAAAACCGTGAGCAGTGAGGCCTGGAACACCGTGAGCAGTGAGCCCCGGAACACAGTGAGCAGTGAGCCCTGGAACAACGTGAGCAGTGAGTCCTGGAACACCGTGAGCAGTGAGCCCTGGAACACCATGAGCTGTGAGCCCTGGAACACCGTGAGCAGTGAGCCCCGGAACACTGTGAGCAGTGAGCCCTGGAACAACGTGAGCAGAGAGCCCTGGAACACCGTGAGCAGTGAGTCCTGGAACACCGGGAGCAGTGCGCCCAGGAACACCGTGAGCAGTGAGCCCTGGAACACCGTGAGCAGTGAGACCTGGAACACAATGAGCAGAGAACCCTGGAACACCGTGAGCAGTGAGCCCATGGAACACCGTGAGCAGTGACCCCTGGAAAACCGTGAGCAGAGAGCCCTGGAACACCGTGAGCAGTGAGTTCTAGAACACCGTGTGCAATGAGCCCTGGAACACCGTGAGCAGTGAGCCCTTGAACACTATGAGCAGTGAGCCCCAGAACACCGTGAGTAGTGAGCCTTGGAAAACGGTGAGCAGTGAGCCCCAGAACACCGTGAGCAGTGAGCACCGGAACACCGTAAACAGTGAGCCCCGGAAAACCATGAGCAGTGTGTCCTGGAAAACTGGGAGCAGTGAGCCCTGGAACACCGTGAGCAGTGAGCCTCGGAAAACCGTGAGCAGTGAGGCCTGGAACACCGTGAGCAGTGAGCCCTGGAACAGTGAGCAGTGAGTCCTTGAACACCGTGAGCAGTGAACCCTGGAACACCGTGAGCAGTGAGCCTTGGAACACCGTGAGCGGTTATCTCAGAAAACGGTGAGCAGTGAGCCTCGGAACACGGTAAGCAGTGAGCCCCGGAACACCGTGAGCAGTGAGCCCTGGAACACCATGATTAGTGAGCCCCGGAACACTGTGAGCTGTGAGCCCTGGAATACCGTGAGCAGTGAGCCCTGGAACACCATGAGCAGTGAGCCCCGGAACACTGTGAGCAGTGAGCCCCGGAACACCGTGAGCTGTGAGCCCTGGAACACCATGAGCAGTGAGACCTGGAACACCGTGAGCAGTGAGCCCCGGAACACCATGAGCAGTGTGCCCTGGAACTCCATCAGCAGTGAGCCCTGGAACACCGTGAGCAGTGAGCCCCGGAACACTGTGAGCAGTGGGCCCTGGAACACCATGAGCAGTGAGCCCTGGAACACTGTGAGCAGTGAGCACCGGAACACCGTGAGCAGTGACACCTGGAACACCATGAGCAGTGTGCCCCGGAACACCATGAGCAGTGAGCCCTGGGACACAGTGATAAGAGAGCCCCGGAACACCATGAGCAGTGAGCCCCGCAACACCGTGAGCAGTGAGCCCTGGAACACCGTGAGCAGTGAGCGCCGGAACACTGTGAGCAGTGAGCCCTGGAACACCATGAGCAGTGAGCCCTGGAACACCGTGAGCAGTGAGCCCCGGAACACCGTGAGCTGTGAGCCCCAGAACACCGTGAGCAGTGAGCCCTGGAACACCATGAGCAGTGAGCCTCGGAACACTGTGAGCAGTGAGCCCCGGAACACTGTGAGCAGTGAGCACCGGAACACCGTGAGCAGTGAGACCTGGAACACCGTGAGCAGTGAGCCCCGGAACACCATGAGCAGTGAGCCCTGGAACACCGTGAGCAGTGAGTCCTGGAACACCGTGAGCAGTGTGCCCCGGAACACCGTGAGCAGTGAGCCCCGGAACACTGTGAGCAGTGAGCCCCGGAACACTGTGAGCAGTGAGCACCGGAACACTGTGAGCAGTGAGCCCCGGAACACCGTGAGCAGTGAGCCCCGGAACACTGTGAGCAGTGAGCCCTGGAACACCGTGAGCAGTGAGCCCTGGAACACCGTGAGCAGTGAGCCCCGGAACACTGTGAGCAGTGAGCCCTGGAACACCATGAGCAGTGAGCCCTGGAACACTGTGAGCAGTGAGCACCGGAACACCGTGAGCAGTGACACCTGGAACACCATGAGCAGTGTGCCCCGCAACACCATGAGCAGTGAGCCCTGGGACACAGTGAGAAGAGAGCCCCGGAACACCATGAGCAGTGAGCCCCGCAACACCGTGAGCAGTGAGCCCTGGAACACCGTGAGCAGTGAGCGCCGGAACACTGTGAGCAGTGAGCCCTGGAACACCATGAGCAGTGAGCCTCGGAACACTGTGAGCAGTGAGCCCCGGAACACTGTGAGCAGTGAGCACCGGAACACCGTGAGCAGTGAGACCTGGAACACCGTGAGCAGTGAGCCCCGGAACACCATGAGCAGTGAGCCCTGGAACACCGTGAGCAGTGAGACCTGGAACACCGTGAGCAGTGAGCCCTGGAACACCGTGAGCAGTGAGTCCTGGAACACCGTGAGCAGTGAGGCCCGGAACAACGTGAGCAGTGAGCCTTGGAACACCGTGAGCAGTGAGTCCTGGAACACCGTGAGCAGTGAGTCCTGGAACACCACGAGCAGTGAGTCCTGGAACACCGTGAGCAGTGAGCCCCGTTACACCGTGAGCAGTGAGCCCTGGAACACCGTGAGCAGTGAGCCCCGGAACACTATGAGCAGTGAGCCCTGAAACAACCTGAGCAGAGAGCCCTGGAACACCGTGAGCAGTGAGTCCTGGAACACCGTGAGCAGTGAGACCTGGAACACCGTGAGAAGTGAGCCCCGGAACACCGTGAGCCGTGAGCCCTGGAACACCGTGAGCAGTGAGTCCTGGAACACCGTGAGCAGTGAGTCCTGGAACACCGTGAGCAGTGAGTCCTGGAACACCGTGAGCAGAGAGCCCTGGAACACCGTGAGCAGTGAGCCCATGGAACACCGTGAGCAGTGACCCCTGGAACACCGTGAGCAGTGAGTCCTGGAACACCGTGAGCAGAGAGCCCTGGAACACCGTGAGCAGTGAGCCCTGGAACACCGTGAGCAGTGACCCCTGGAACACCGTGAGCAGAGAGCCCTGGAACACCGTGAGCAGTGAGTTCTGGAACACCGTGTGCAGTGAGCCCTGGAACACCGTGAGCAGTGAGCCCTGGAACACCGTGAGCAGTGAGCCCTAGAATACCGTGAGCAGTGAGCCCCGGAACACCATGAGCAGTGAGCACCGGAACACTGTAAACAGTGAGCCCCGGAAAACCATGAGCAGTGTGTCCTGGAAAACTGTGAGCAATGAGCCCTGGAACACCGTGAGTAGTGAGCCTCGGAAAACCGTGAGCGGTGAGCCTCAGAAAACGGTGAGCAGTGAGCCTCGGAACACGGTAAGCAGTGAGCCCCGGAACACCGTGAGCAGTGAGCCCTGGAACACCATGATTAGTGAGCCCCGGAACACTGTGAGCTGTGAGCCCCGGAATACCGCGAGCAGTGAGCCCTGGAACACCATGAGCAGTGAGCCCCGGAACACTGTGAGCAGTGAGCCCCGGAACACCGTGAGCTGTGAGCCCTGGAACACCATGAGCAGTGAGACCTGGAACACCGTGAGCAGTGAGCCCCGGAACACCATGAGCAGTGTGCCCTGGAACTCCATCAGCAGTGAGCCCCGGAACACCGTGAGCAGTGAGTCCTGGAACACCGTGAGCAGTGTGCCCCGGAACACCATGAGCAGTGAGCCCCGGAACACTGTGAGCAGTGAGCCCCGGAACACTGTGAGCAGTGAGCACCGGAACACTGTGAGCAGTGAGCCCCGGAACACTGTGAGCAGTGAGCCCTGGAACACCATGAGCAGTGAGCCCTGGAACACCGTGAGCAGTGAGCCCCGGAACACTGTGAGCAGTGAGCCCTGGAACACCATGAGCAGTGAGCCCTAGAACACTGTGAGCAGTGAGCACCGGAACACCGTGAGCAGTGACACCTGGAACACCATGAGCAGTGTGCCCCGGAACACCATGAGCAGTGAGCCCTGGGACACCGTGAGCAGTGAGCGCCGGAACACTGTGAGCAGTGAGCCCTGGAACACCATGAGCAGTGAGCCCTGGAACACCGTGAGCAGTGAGCCCCGGAACACCGTGAGCTGTGAGCCCCAGAACACCGTGAGCAGTGAGCCCTGGAACACCATGAGCAGTGAGCCTCGGAACACTGTGAGCAGTGAGCCCCGGAACACTGTGAGCAGTGAGCACCGGAACACCGTGAGCAGTGAGACCTGGAACACCGTGAGCAGTGAGCCCCGGAACACCATGAGCAGTGAGCCCTAGAACACCGTGAGCAGTGAGACCTGGAACACCGTGAGCAGTGAGCCCTGGAACACCGTGAGCAGTGAGCCCTGGAACACCGTGAGCAGTGAGCCCTGGAACACCGTGAGCAGTGAGCACTGGAACAGCATGTGCAGTGAGTCCTGGAACACCGTGAGCAATGACCCCTGGAACACCATGAGCAGTGAGCCCTGGGACACAGTGAGAAGCGAGCCCTGGAACACCATGAGAAGTGAGCCCCGGAACACCGTGAGCAGTGAGCCCTGGAACACCATGATCAGTGAGCCCTGGAACACTGTGAGCAGTGAGCCCCGCAACACCATGTGCAGTGAGCACTGGCACACAGTGAGAAGCGAGCCCTGGAACACCATGAGCAGTGAGCCCTGGGACACTGTGAGCTGTGAGCCCTGGAACACCGTGAGCAGTGAGCCCCGGAACACCGTGAGCTGTGAGCCCCGGAACACCGTGAGCAGTGAGCCCTGGAACACCGTGAGCAGTGAGCCCCGGAACACCGTGAGCTGTGAGCCCCGGAACACCGTGAGCAGTGAGCCCCGGAACACCATGAGCAGTGAGCCCTGGAACACCGTGAGCAGTGAGCCCCGGAACACCGTGAGCTGTGAGCCCCGGAACACCGTGAGCAGTGAGCCCCGGAACACCATGAGCAGTGTGCCCCGGAACACCATGAGCAGTGAGCCCTGGGACACAGTGAGAAGAGAGCCCTGGAACACCATGAACAGTGAGCCCCGGAACACCGTGAGCAGTGAGGCTCGGAACACTGTGAGCAGTGAGCCCCAGAACACCGTGAGCAGTGAGGCTCGGAACATCGTGAGCAGTGATCCCTGGAACACCATGAGCAGTGAGCCGCGGAACACTGTGAGCAGTGAGCCCTGGAACACCATGTGCAGTGACCCCTTGAACACCGTGAGCAGTGAGCACTGGGACACAGTGAGAAGCGAGCCCTGGAACACCATGAGAAGTGAGCCCCGGAACACCGTGAGCAGTGAGCCCTGGAACACCATGGGCAGTGAGCCCTGGAACACTGTGAGCAGTGAGCCCCGCAACACCATGTGCAGTGAGCACTGGCACACAGTGAGAAGCGAGCCCTGGAACACCATGAGCAGTGAGCCCTGGGACACTGTGAGCTGTGAGCCCTGGAACACCATGAGCAGTGAGCCCCGGAACACCGTAAACAGTGAGCCCCGGAACATCGTGAGCAGTGAGCCCCGGAACACCATGAGCAGTGAGCCCCGGAACACTGTGAGCAATGACCCCTGGAACACCATGAGCAGTGAGCCCTGGAACACCGTGAGCAGTGAGCCCCGGAACACCGTGAGCTGTGAGCCCCGGAACACCGTGAGCAGTGAGCCTCGGAACACTGTGAGCAGTGAGCCCCGGAACACTATGAGCAGTGAGCACCGGAACACCGTGAGCAGTGAGCCCCGGAACACCATGAGCAGAGAGCCCTGGAACACCGTGAGCAGTGAGCCCTAGAATACCGTGAGCAGTGAGCCCCGGAACACCATGAGCAGTGAGCCCTGGAACACCGTGAGCAGTGAGCCTCGGAACACCGTGAGCAGTGAGCCCCGGAACATAGTGAGCAGTGAGCCCTGGAACACCGTGAGCAGTGAGCCCCGGAACACCGTGAGCAGTGAGTCCTGGAACACCGTGAGCAGTGAGTCCTGGAACACCGTGAGCAGTGAGTCCTGGAACACCGTGAGCAGAGAGCCCTGGAACACCGTGAGCAGTGAGCCCATGGAACACCGTGAGCAGTGAGCCCTGGAACACCGTGAGCAGTGAGCCCTTGAACACTATAAGCAGTGAGCCCTGGAACACCGTGAGCAGTGAGCCCCGGAACACCGTGAGCAGTGAGCCCCGGAACACTGTAAACAGTGAGCCCCGGAAAACCATGAGCAGTGTGTCCTGGAAAACTGTGAGCAGTGAGCCCTGGAACACCGTGAGCAGTGAGCCTCGGAAAACCGTGAGCAGTGAGGCCTGGAACACCGTGAGCAGTGAGCCCTGGAACAGTGAGCAGTGAGTCCCTGAACACCGTGAGCAGTGAAACCTGGAACACCATGTGCAGTGAGTCCTGGAACACCGTGAGCAGTGAGTCCTGGAACACGGTGAGCAGTGAGTCCTGGAACACCACGAGCAGTGAGTCCTGGAACAACGTGTGCAGTGAGCCCCGTTACACCGTGAGCAGTGAGCCCTGGAACACCGTGAGCAGTGAGCCCGTTACACCGTGAGCAGTGAGCCCTGGAACACCGTGAGCAGTGAGCCCTGGAACACAGTGAGCAGTGAGCCCTGGAACAACGTGAGCAGAGAGCCCTGGAACACCGTGAGCAGTGAGTCCTGGAACACCGTGAGCAGTGAGCCCTGGAACACCATGAGCTGTGAGCGCTGGAACCCCGTGAGCAGTGAGCCCCGGAACACTGTGAGCAGTGAGCCCTGGAACAACGTGAGCAGAGAGCCCTGGAACACCGTGAGCAGTGAGCCCCGGATCACCATGAGCAGTGAGCCCCGGAACACCATGAGCAGTGTGTCCCGGAACACCATGAGCAGTGAGCCCTGGGACACAGTGAGAAGAGAGCCCCGGAACACCATGAGCAGTGAGCCCCGGAACACCATGAGCAGTGTGTCCCGGAACACCATGAGCAGTGAGCCCTGGGACACAGTGAGAAGAGAGCCCCGGAACACCATGAGCAGTGAGCCCCGGAACACCGTGAGCAGTGAGGCTCGGAACACCGTGAGTAGTGAGTCCTGGAACACCGTGAGTAGTGAGCCCCGGAACACCGTGAGCAGTGAGCCCTGGAACACCGTGAGCAGTGAGTCCTGGAACACCGAGAGCAGTGAGTCCTGGAACACCATGTGCAGTGAGTCCTGGAACACCGTGAGCAGTGAGTCCTGGAACACCGTGAGCAGTGAGCACTGGAACAGCATGTGCAGTGAGTCCTGGAACACCGTGAGCAATGACCCCTGGAACACCATGAGAAGTGAGCCCCGGAACACCGTGAGCAGTGAGCCCTGGAACACCATGATCAGTGAGCCCTGGAACACTGTGAGCAGTGAGCCCCGCAACACCATGTGCAGTGAGCACTGGCACACAGTGAGAAGCGAGCCCTGGAACACCATGAGCAGTGAGCCCTGGGACACTGTGAGCTGTGAGCCCTGGAACACCGTGAGCAGTGAGCCCTGGAACACCGTGAGCAGTGAGCCCCGGAACACCGTGAGCTGTGAGCCCCGGAACACCGTGAGCAGTGAGCCCCGGAACACCATGAGCAGTGAGCCCTGGAACACCGTGAGCAGTGAGCCCCGGAACACCGTGAGCTGTGAGCCCCGGAACACCGTGAGCAGTGAGCCCCGGAACACCATGAACAGTGTGCCCCGGAACACCATGAGCAGTGAGCCCTGGGACACAGTGAGAAGAGAGCCCTGGAACACCATGAACAGTGAGCCCCGGAACACCGTGAGCAGTGAGGCTCGGAACACTGTGAGCAGTGAGCCCCAGAACACCGTGAGCAGTGAGGCTCGGAACATCGTGCGCAGTGAGCCCTGGAACACCATGAGCAGTGAGCCGCGGAACACTGTGAGCAGTGAGCCCTGGAACACCATGTGCAGTGACCCCTTGAACACCGTGAGCAGTGAGCACTGGGACACAGTGAGAAGCGAGCCCTGGAACACCATGAGAAGTGAGCCCCGGAACACCGTGAGCAGTGAGCCCTGGAACACCATGGGCAGTGAGCCCTGGAACACTGTGAGCAGTGAGCCCCGCAACACCATGTGCAGTGAGCACTGGCACACAGTGAGAAGCGAGCCCTGGAACACCATGAGCAGTGAGCCCTGGGACACTGTGAGCTGTGAGCCCTGGAACACCATGAGCAGTGAGCCCCGGAACACCGTAAACAGTGAGCCCCGGAACATCGTGAGCAGTGAGCCCCGGAACACCATGAGCAGTGAGCCCCGGAACACTGTGAGCAATGACCCCTGGAACACCATGAGCAGTGAGCCCTGGAACACCGTGAGCAGTGAGCCCCGGAACACCGTGAGCTGTGAGCCCCGGAACACCGTGAGCAGTGAGCCCCGGAACACTGTGAGCAGTGAGCCCCGGAACACTATGAGCAGTGAGCACCGGAACACCGTGAGCAGTGAGCCCCGGAACACCATGAGCAGAGAGCCCTGGAACACCGTGAGCAGTGAGCCCTAGAATACCGTGAGCAGTGAACCCCGGAACACCATGAGCAGTGAGCCCTGGAACACCGTGAGCAGTGAGCCTCGGAACACCGTGAGCAGTGAGCCCCGGAACATAGTGAGCAGTGAGCCCTGGAACACCGTGAGCAGTGAGCCCCGGAACACCGTGAGCAGTGAGTCCTGGAACACCGTGAGCAGTGAGTCCTGGAACACCGTGAGCAGTGAGTCCTGGAACACCGTGAGCAGAGAGCCCTGGAACACCGTGAGCAGTGAGCCCATGGAACACCGTGAGCAGTGAGCCCTGGAACACCGTGAGCAGTGAGCCCTTGAACACTATGAGCAGTGAGCCCTGGAACACCGTGAGCAGTGAGCCCCGGAACACCGTGAGCAGTGAGCCCCGGAACACTGTAAACAGTGAGCCCCGGAAAACCATGAGCAGTGTGTCCTGGAAAACTGTGAGCAGTGAGCCCTGGAACACCGTGAGCAGTGAGCCTCGGAAAACCGTGAGCAGTGAGGCCTGGAACACCGTGAGCAGTGAGCCCTGGAACAGTGAGCAGTGAGTCCCTGAACACCGTGAGCAGTGAAACCTGGAACACCATGTGCAGTGAGTCCTGGAACACCGTGAGCAGTGAGTCCTGGAACACCGTGAGCAGTGAGCCCCGGTACACCGTGAGCAATGAGCCCCGGAACACCGTGAGCAGTGAGTCCCGGAATACCGTGAGCAGTGAGCCCCGGAACACCGTGAGCAGTGAGGCTCGGAACACTGTGAGCAGTGAGCCCTGGAACATCGTGAATAGTGACCCCTTGAACACCGTGAGCAGTGAGCACTGGAACATCGTGAGCAGTGAGCCCTGGAACACCGTGAGCAGTGAGCCTTAGAACACCGTGAGCAGTGAGTCCTGGAACACCATGAGCAGTGAGCCCCGGAACACCATGAGCAGTGTGCCCCGGAACACCATGAGCAGTGAGCCCTGGGACACAGTGAGAAGAGAGCCCCGGAACACCATGAGCAGTGAGCCCCGGAACACCGTGAGCAGTGAGCCCCGGAACACTGAGCAGTGAGCCCTGGAACACCATGAGCAGTGAGCCCTGGAACAACGTGAGCAGTGAGCCCCGGAACACCGTGAGCAGTGAGCCCCGGAACACCGTGAGCAGTGAGCCCTGGAACACCATGAGAAGTGAGCCCTGGAACACTGTGAGCAGTTAGCCCCAGAACACTGTGAGCAGTGAGCACCGGAACACCGTGAGCAGTGAGCCCCGGAACACCATGAACAGTGAGCCCTGGAACACCGTGAGCAGTGAGACCTGGAACACCGTGAGCAGTGAGACCTGGAACACCGTGAGCAGTGAGCGCTGGAACAACGTGAGCAGAGAGCCCTGGAACACCATCAGCAGTGAGCCCTGGAACACCATGAGCTGTGAGCCCTGGAACACCGTGTGCAGTGAGCCCCGGAACATCGTGAGCAGTGAGCCCAGGAACACCGTGAGCAGTGAGCCCTGGAACACAGTGTGCAGTGAGCCCAGGAACACCGTGAGCAGTGAGCCCTGGAACACCGTGAGCAGTGAGCCCAGAACACCGTGAGCAGTGAGCCCTGGAACACCGTGAGCAGTGAGCCCTGGAACACCATGAGCAGTGAGCCCCGGAACACCGTGAGTAGTGAGCCTCGGAAAACGGTGAGCAGTGAGCCCCAGAACACCGTGAGCAGTGAGCACCGGAACACCGTAAGCAGTGAGCCCCGGAAAACCGTGAGCAGTGTGTCCTGGAAAACCTTGAGCCCTGGAACACAGTGAGCAGTGAGCATCGGAAAACCGTGAGCAGTGAGGCCTGGAACACCGTGAGCAGTGAGCCCTGGAACAGTGAGCAGTGAGTCATTGAACACCGTGAGCAGTGAGCCCTGGGACACAGTGCGAAGAGAGCCCCGGAACACCATGAGCAGTGAGCCCCGGAACACCGTGAGCAGTGAGCCCTGGAACATCGTGAATAGTGACCCCTTGAACACCGTGAGCAGTGAGCACTGGAACATCGTGAGCAGTGAGCCCTGGAACACCGTGAGCAGTGAGCCTTAGAACACCGTGAGCAGTGAGTCCTGGAACACCATGAGCAGTGAGCCCCGGAACACCATGAGCAGTGTGCCCCGGAACACCATGAGCTGTGAGCCCTGGAACACCGTGTGCAGTGAGCCCCGGAACATCGTGAGCAGTGAGCCCAGGAACACCGTGAGCAGTGAGCCCCGGAACACTATGAGCAGTGAGCACCGGAACACCGTGAGCAGTGAGCCCCGGAACACCATGAGCAGAGAGCCCTGGAACACCGTGAGCAGTGAGCCCTAGAATACCGTGAGCAGTGAGCCCCGGAACACCATGAGCAGTGAGCCCTGGAACACCGTGAGCAGTGAGCCTCGGAACACCGTGAGCAGTGAGCCCCGGAACATAGTGAGCAGTGAGCCCTGGAACACCGTGAGCAGTGAGCCCCGGAACACCGTGAGCAGTGAGTCCTGGAACACCGTGAGCAGTGAGTCCTGGAACACCGTGAGCAGTGAGTCCTGGAACACCGTGAGCAGAGAGCCCTGGAACACCGTGAGCAGTGAGCCCATGGAACACCGTGAGCAGTGAGCCCTGGAACACCGTGAGCAGTGAGCCCTTGAACACTATGAGCAGTGAGCCCTGGAACACCGTGAGCAGTGAGCCCCGGAACACCGTGAGCAGTGAGCCCCGGAACACTGTAAACAGTGAGCCCCGGAAAACCATGAGCAGTGTGTCCTGGAAAACTGTGAGCAGTGAGCCCTGGAACACCGTGAGCAGTGAGCCTCGGAAAACCGTGAGCAGTGAGGCCTGGAACACCGTGAGCAGTGAGCCCTGGAACAGTGAGCAGTGAGTCCCTGAACACCGTGAGCAGTGAAACCTGGAACACCATGTGCAGTGAGTCCTGGAACACCGTGAGCAGTGAGTCCTGGAACACCGTGAGCAGTGAGCCCCGGTACACCGTGAGCAATGAGCCCCGGAACACCGTGAGCAGTGAGTCCCGGAATACCGTGAGCAGTGAGCCCCGGAACACCGTGAGCAGTGAGGCTCGGAACACTGTGAGCAGTGAGCCCTGGAACATCGTGAATAGTGACCCCTTGAACACCGTGAGCAGTGAGCACTGGAACATCGTGAGCAGTGAGCCCTGGAACACCGTGAGCAGTGAGCCTTAGAACACCGTGAGCAGTGAGTCCTGGAACACCATGAGCAGTGAGCCCCGGAACACCATGAGCAGTGTGCCCCGGAACACCATGAGCAGTGAGCCCTGGGACACAGTGAGAAGAGAGCCCCGGAACACCATGAGCAGTGAGCCCCGGAACACCGTGAGCAGTGAGCCCCGGAACACTGAGCAGTGAGCCCTGGAACACCATGAGCAGTGAGCCCTGGAACAACGTGAGCAGTGAGCCCCGGAACACCGTGAGCAGTGAGCCCCGGAACACCGTGAGCAGTGAGCCCTGGAACACCATGAGAAGTGAGCCCTGGAACACTGTGAGCAGTTAGCCCCAGAACACTGTGAGCAGTGAGCACCGGAACACCGTGAGCAGTGAGCCCCGGAACACCATGAACAGTGAGCCCTGGAACACCGTGAGCAGTGAGACCTGGAACACCGTGAGCAGTGAGACCTGGAACACCGTGAGCAGTGAGCGCTGGAACAACGTGAGCAGAGAGCCCTGGAACACCATCAGCAGTGAGCCCTGGAACACCATGAGCTGTGAGCCCTGGAACACCGTGTGCAGTGAGCCCCGGAACATCGTGAGCAGTGAGCCCAGGAACACCGTGAGCAGTGAGCCCTGGAACACAGTGTGCAGTGAGCCCAGGAACACCGTGAGCAGTGAGCCCTGGAACACCGTGAGCAGCGAGCCCAGAACACCGTGAGCAGTGAGCCCTGGAACACCGTGAGCAGTGAGCCCTGGAACACCATGAGCAGTGAGCCCCGGAACACCGTGAGTAGTGAGCCTCGGAAAACGGTGAGCAGTGAGCCCCAGAACACCGTGAGCAGTGAGCACCGGAACACCGTAAGCAGTGAGCCCCGGAAAACCGTGAGCAGTGTGTCCTGGAAAACCTTGAGCCCTGGAACACAGTGAGCAGTGAGCATCGGAAAACCGTGAGCAGTGAGGCCTGGAACACCGTGAGCAGTGAGCCCTGGAACAGTGAGCAGTGAGTCATTGAACACCGTGAGCAGTGAGCCCTGGGACACAGTGAGAAGAGAGCCCCGGAACACCATGAGCAGTGAGCCCCGGAACACCGTGAGCAGTGAGCCCTGGAACATCGTGAATAGTGACCCCTTGAACACCGTGAGCAGTGAGCACTGGAACATCGTGAGCAGTGAGCCCTGGAACACCGTGAGCAATGAGCCTTAGAACACCGTGAGCAGTGAGTCCTGGAACACCATGAGCAGTGAGCCCCGGAACACCATGAGCAGTGTGCCCCGGAACACCATGAGCAGTGAGCCCTGGGACACAGTGAGAAGAGAGCCCCGGAACACCATGAGCAGTGAGCCCCGGAACACCGTGAGCAGTGAGCCCCGGAACACTGTGAGCAGTGAGCCCTGGAACACCATGAGCAGTGAGCCCTGGAACAACGTGAGCAGTGAGCCCCGGAACACCGTGAGCAGTGAGCCCCGGAACACCGTGAGCAGTGAGCCCTGGAACACCATGAGCAGTGAGCCCTGGAACACTGTGAGCAGTTAGCCCCGGAACACTGTGAGCAGTGAGCACTGGAACACCGTGAGCAGTGAGCCCCGGAACACCATGAACAGTGAGCCCTGGAACACCGTGAGCAGTGAGACCTGGAACACCGTGAGCAGTGAGCGCTGGAACAACGTGAGCAGAGAGCCCTGGAACACCATCAGCAGTGAGCCCTGGAACACCATGAGCTGTGAGCCCTGGAACACCGTGTGCAGTGAGCCCCGGAACATCGTGAGCAGTGAGCCCAGGAACACCGTGAGCAGTGAGCCCTGGAACACAGAGTGCAGTGAGCCCAGGAACACCGTGAGCAGTGAGCCCTGGAACACCGTGAGCAGTGAGCCCTGGAACACCGTGAGCAGTGAGCCCCGAAACACCGTGAGTAGTGAGCCTCGGAAAACGGTGAGCAGTGAGCCCCAGAACACCGTGAGCAGTGAGCACCGGAACACCGTAAGCAGTGAGCCCCGGAAAACCGTGAGCAGTGTGTCCTGGAAAACCTTGAGCCCTGGAACACCGTGAGCAGTGAGCCCCGGAACACTGTGAGCAGTGAGCCCTGGAACACCATGAGCAGTGAGCCCTGGAACACCGTGAGCAGTGAGCCCCGGAACACCGTGAGCAGTGAGCCCCGGAACACCGTGAGCAGTGAGCCCTGGAACACCATGAACAGTGAGCCCTGGAACACCGTGAGCAGTGAGACCTGGAACACCGTGAGCAGTGAGCGCTGGAACACCGTGAGCAGTGAGCCCTGGAACACCATCAGCAGTGAGCCCTGGAACACCATGAGCTGTGAGCCCTGGAACACCGTGAGCAGTGAGCCCCGGAACTCTGTGAGTAGTGAGCCCTGGAACAACGTGAGCAGAGAGCCCTGGAACACAGTGAGCAGTGAGCCCTGGAACACCGTGAGCAGTGAGCCATGGAACACAGTGTGCAGTGAGCCCAGGAACACCGTGAGCAGTGAGCCCTGGAACACCATGAGCAGTGAGTTCTGGAACACCGTGTGCAGTGAGCCCTGAAACACCGTGAGCAGTGAGCCCTGGAACACCATGAGCAGTGAGCCCTGGGACACAGTGAGAAGAGAGCCCCGGAACACCATGAGCAGTGAGCCCCGGAACACCATGAGCAGTGTGCCCCGGAACACCATGAGCAGTGAGCCCTGGGACACAGTGAGAAGAGAGCCCCGGAACACCATGAGCAGTGAGCCCCGGAACACCGTGAGCAGTGAGGCTCGGAACACCGTGAGTAGTGAGTCCTGGAACACCGTGAGCAGTGAGCCCCGGAACACCGTGAGCAGTGAGCCCTGGAACACCGTGAGCAGTGAGTCCTGGAACACCGAGAGCAGTGAGTCCTGGAACACCATGTGCAGTGAGTCCTGGAACACCGTGAGCAGTGAGTCCTGGAACACCGTGAGCAGTGAGCACTGGAACAGCATGTGCAGTGAGTCCTGGAACACCGTGAGCAATGACCCCTGGAACACCATGAGCAGTGAGCCCTGGGACACAGTGAGAAGCGAGCCCTGGAACACCATGAGAAGTGAGCCCCGGAACACCGTGAGCAGTGAGCCCTGGAACACCATGAGCAGTGAGCCCTGGAACACTGAGCAGTGAGCCCCGCAACACCATGTGCAGTGAGCACTGGCACACAGTGAGAAGCGAGCTCTGGAACACCATGAGCAGTGAGCCCTGGGACACTGTGAGCTGTGAGCCCTGGAACACCGTGAGCAGTGAGCCCCGGAACACCGTGAGCTGTGAGCCCCGGAACACCGTGAGCAGTGAGCCCTGGAACACCGTGAGCAGTGAGCCCCGGAACACCGTGAGCTGTGAGCCCCGGAACACCGTGAGCAGTGAGCCCCGGAACACCATGAGCAGTGAGCCCTGGAACACCGTGAGCAGTGAGCCCCGGAACACCGTGAGCTGTGAGCCCCGGAACACCATGAGCAGTGAGCCCTGGGACACAGTGAGAAGAGAGCCCTGGAACACCATGAACAGTGAGCCCCGGAACACCGTGAGCAGTGAGGCTCGGAACACTGTGAGCAGTGAGCCCCAGAACACCGTGAGCAGTGAGGCTCGGAACATCGTGAGCAGTGAGCCCTGGAACACCATGAGCAGTGAGCCGCGGAACACTGTGAGCAGTGAGCCCTGGAACACCATGTGCAGTGACCCCTTGAACACCGTGAGCAGTGAGCACTGGGACACAGTGAGAAGCGAGCCCTGGAACACCATGAGAAGTGAGCCCCGGAACACCGTGAGCAGTGAGCCCTGGAACACTGTGAGCAGTGAGCCCCGCAACACCATGTGCAGTGAGCACTGGCACACAGTGAGAAGCGAGCCCTGGAACACCATGAGCAGTGAGCCCTGGGACACTGTGAGCTGTGAGCCCTGGAACACCATGAGCAGTGAGCCCCGGAACACCGTAAACAGTGAGGCCCGGAACATCGTGAGCAGTGAGCCCCGGAACACCATGAGCAGTGAGCCCCGGAACACTGTGAGCAATGACCCCTGGAACACCATGAGCAGTGAGCCCTGGAACACCGTGAGCAGTGAGCCCCGGAACACCGTGAGCTGTGAGCCCCGGAACACCGTGAGCAGTGAGCCCCGGAACACTGTGAGCAGTGAGCCCCGGAACACTATGAGCAGTGAGCACCGGAACACCGTGAGCAGTGAGCCCCGGAACACCATGAGCAGAGAGCCCTGGAACACCGTGAGCAGTGAGCCCTAGAATACCGTGAGCAGTGAGCCCCGGAACACCATGAGCAGTGAGCCCTGGAACACCGTGAGCAGTGAGCCTCGGAACACCGTGAGCAGTGAGCCCCGGAACATAGTGAGCAGTGAGCCCTGGAACACCGTGAGCAGTGAGCCCCGGAACACCGTGAGCAGTGAGTCCTGGAACACCGTGAGCAGTGAGTCCTGGAACACCGTGAGCAGTGAGTCCTGGAACACCGTGAGCAGAGAGCCCTGGAACACCGTGAGCAGTGAGCCCATGGAACACCGTGAGCAGTGAGCCCTGGAACACCGTGAGCAGTGAGCCCTTGAACACTATGAGCAGTGAGCCCTGGAACACCGTGAGCAGTGAGCCCCGGAACACCGTGAGCAGTGAGCCCCGGAACACTGTAAACAGTGAGCCCCGGAAAACCATGAGCAGTGTGTCCTGGAAAACTGTGAGCAGTGAGCCCTGGAACACCGTGAGCAGTGAGCCTCGGAAAACCGTGAGCAGTGAGGCCTGGAACACCGTGAGCAGTGAGCCCTGGAACAGTGAGCAGTGAGTCCCTGAACACCGTGAGCAGTGAAACCTGGAACACCATGTGCAGTGAGTCCTGGAACACCGTGAGCAGTGAGTCCTGGAACACCGTGAGCAGTGAGCCCCGGAACACCGTGAGCAATGAGCCCCGGAACACCGTGAGCAGTGAGCCCCGGAATACCGTGAGCAGTGAGCCCCGGAACACCGTGAGCAGTGAGGCTCGGAACACTGTGAGCAGTGAGCCCTGGAACATCGTGAATAGTGACCCCTTGAACACCGTGAGCAGTGAGCACTGGAACATCGTGAGCAGTGAGCCCTGGAACACCGTGAGCAGTGAGCCTTAGAACACCGTGAGCAGTGAGTCCTGGAACACCATGAGCAGTGAGCCCCGGAACACCATGAGCAGTGTGCCCCGGAACACCATGAGCAGTGAGCCCTGGGACACAGTGAGAAGAGAGCCCCGGAACACCATGAGCAGTGAGCCCCGGAACACCGTGAGCAGTGAGCCCCGGAACACTGAGCAGTGAGCCCTGGAACACCATGAGCAGTGAGCCCTGGAACACCGTGAGCAGTGAGCCCCGGAACACCGTGAGCTGTGAGCCCCGGAACACCGTGAGCAGTGAGCCCCGGAACACCATGAGCAGTGTGCCCCGGAACACCATGAGCAGTGAGCCCTGGGACACAGTGAGAAGAGAGCCCTGGAACACCATGAACAGTGAGCCCCGGAACACCGTGAGCAGTGAGGCTCGGAACACTGTGAGCAGTGAGCCCCAGAACACCGTGAGCAGTGAGGCTCGGAACATCGTGAGCAGTGAGCCCTGGAACACCATGAGCAGTGAGCCGCGGAACACTGTGAGCAGTGAGCCCTGGAACACCATGTGCAGTGACCCCTTGAACACCGTGAGCAGTGAGCACTGGGACACAGTGAGAAGCGAGCCCTGGAACACCATGAGAAGTGAGCCCCGGAACACCGTGAGCAGTGAGCCCTGGAACACTGTGAGCAGTGAGCCCCGCAACACCATGTGCAGTGAGCACTGGCACACAGTGAGAAGCGAGCCCTGGAACACCATGAGCAGTGAGCCCTGGGACACTGTGAGCTGTGAGCCCTGGAACACCATGAGCAGTGAGCCCCGGAACACCGTAAACAGTGAGCCCCGGAACATCGTGAGCAGTGAGCCCCGGAACACCATGAGCAGTGAGCCCCGGAACACTGTGAGCAATGACCCCTGGAACACCATGAGCAGTGAGCCCTGGAACACCGTGAGCAGTGAGCCCCGGAACACCGTGAGCTGTGAGCCCCGGAACACCGTGAGCAGTGAGCCCCGGAACACTGTGAGCAGTGAGCCCCGGAACACTATGAGCAGTGAGCACCGGAACACCGTGAGCAGTGAGCCCCGGAACACCATGAGCAGAGAGCCCTGGAACACCGTGAGCAGTGAGCCCTAGAATACCGTGAGCAGTGAGCCCCGGAACACCATGAGCAGTGAGCCCTGGAACACCGTGAGCAGTGAGCCTCGGAACACCGTGAGCAGTGAGCCCCGGAACATAGTGAGCAGTGAGCCCTGGAACACCGTGAGCAGTGAGCCCCGGAACACCGTGAGCAGTGAGTCCTGGAACACCGTGAGCAGTGAGTCCTGGAACACCGTGAGCAGTGAGTCCGGGAACACCGTGAGCAGAGAGCCCTGGAACACCGTGAGCAGTGAGCCCATGGAACACCGTGAGCAGTGAGCCCTGGAACACCGTGAGCAGTGAGCCCTTGAACACTATGAGCAGTGAGCCCTGGAACACCGTGAGCAGTGAGCCCCGGATCACCGTGAGCAGTGAGCCCCGGAACACTGTAAACAGTGAGCCCCGGAAAACCATGAGCAGTGTGTCCTGGAAAACTGTGAGCAGTGAGCCCTGGAACACCGTGAGCAGTGAGCCTCGGAAAACCGTGAGCAGTGAGGCCTGGAACACCGTGAGCAGTGAGCCCTGGAACAGTGAGCAGTGAGTCCCTGAACACCGTGAGCAGTGAAACCTGGAACACCATGTGCAGTGAGTCCTGGAACACCGTGAGCAGTGAGTCCTGGAACACCGTGAGCAGTGAGCCCCGGAACACCGTGAGCAATGAGCCCCGGAACACCGTGAGCAGTGAGCCCCGGAACACCGTGAGCAGTGAGGCTCGGAACACTGTGAGCAGTGAGCCCCGGAACATCGTGAATAGTGACCCCTTGAACACCGTGAGCAGTGAGCACTGGAACATCGTGAGCAGTGAGCCCTGGAACACCGTGAGCAGTGAGCCTTAGAACACCGTGAGCAGTGAGTCCTGGAACACCATGAGCAGTGAGCCCCGGAACACCATGAGCAGTGTGCCCCGGAACACCATGAGCAGTGAGCCCTGGGACACAGTGAGAAGAGAGCCCCGGAACACCATGAGCAGTGAGCCCCGGAACACCGTGAGCAGTGAGCCCCGGAACACTGAGCAGTGAGCCCTGGAACACCATGAGCAGTGAGCCCTGGAACAACGTGAGCAGTGAGCCCCGGAACACCGTGAGCAGTGAGCCCCGGAACACCGTGAGCCGTGAGCCCTGGAACACCATGAGAAGTGAGCCCTGGAACACTGTGAGCAGTTAGCCCCAGAACACTGTGAGCAGTGAGCACCGGAACACCGTGAGCAGTGAGCCCCGGAACACCATGAACAGTGAGCCCTGGAACACCGTGAGCAGTGAGACCTGGAACACCGTGAGCAGTGAGACCTGGAACACCGTGAGCAGTGAGCGCTGGAACAACGTGAGCAGAGAGCCCTGGAACACCATCAGCAGTGAGCCCTGGAACACCATGAGCTGTGAGCCCTGGAACACCGTGTGCAGTGAGCCCCGGAACATCGTGAGCAGTGAGCCCAGGAACACCGTGAGCAGTGAGCCCTGGAACACAGTGTGCAGTGAGCCCAGGAACACCGTGAGCAGTGAGCCCTGGAACACCGTGAGCAGTGAGCCCAGAACACCGTGAGCAGTGAGCCCTGGAACACCGTGAGCAGTGAGCCCTGGAACACCATGAGCAGTGAGCCCCGGAACACCGTGAGCAGTGAGCACCGGAACACCGTGAGCAGTGAGCCCTGGAACACCGTGAGTAGTGAGCCTCGGAAAACGGTGAGCAGTGAGCCCCAGAACACCGTGAGCAGTGAGCACCGGAACACCGTAAGCAGTGAGCCCCGGAAAACCGTGAGCAGTGTGTCCTGGAAAACCTTGAGCCCTGGAACACAGTGAGCAGTGAGCATCGGAAAACCGTGAGCAGTGAGGCCTGGAACACCGTGAGCAGTGAGCCCTGGAACAGTGAGCAGTGAGTCATTGAACACCGTGAGCAGTGAGCCCTGGAACACCGTGAGCAGTGAGCCCTGGAACACCATGAGCAGTGAGCCCCGGAACACCGTGAGTAGTGAGCCTCGGAAACGGTGAGCAGTGAGCCCCAGAACACCGTGAGCAGTGAGCCCCAGAACACCGTGAGCAGTGAGCACCGGAACACCGTAAGCAGTGAGCCCCGGAAAACCGTGAGCAGTGTGTCCTGGAAAACCTTGAGCCCTGGAACACAGTGAGCAGTGAGCATCGGAAAACCGTGAGCAGTGAGGCCTGGAACACCGTGAGCAGTGAGCCCTGGAACAGTGAGCAGTGAGTCATTGAACACCGTGAGCAGTGAGCCCTGGGACACAGTGAGAAGAGAGCCCCGGAACACCATGAGCAGTGAGCCCCGGAACACAGTGAGCAGTGAGCCCCGGAACATCGTGAATAGTGACCCCTTGAACACCGTGAGCAGTGAGCACTGGAACATCGTGAGCAGTGAGCCCTGGAACACCGTGAGCAGTGAGCCTTAGAACACCGTGAGCAGTGAGTCCTGGAACACCATGAGCAGTGAGCCCCGGAAAACCATGAGCAGTGTGCCCCGGAACACCATGAGCAGTGAGCCCCGGAACACCGTGAGCAGTGAGCCCCGGAACACTGTGAGCAGTGAGCCCTGGAACACCATGAGCAGTGAGCCCTGGAACAACGTGAGCAGTGAGCCCCGGAACACCGTGAGCAGTGAGCCCCGGAACACCGTGAGCAGTGAGCCCTGGAACACCATGAGCAGTGAGCCCTGGAACACTGTGAGCTGTTAGCCCCGGAACACTGTGAGCAGTGAGCACTGGAACACCGTGAGCAGTGAGCCCCGGAACACCATGAACAGTGAGCCCTGGAACACCGTGAGCAGTGAGACCTGGAACACCGTGAGCAGTGAGCGCTGGAACAACGTGAGCAGAGAGCCCTGGAACACCATCAGCAGTGAGCCCTGGAACACCATGAGCTGTGAGCCCTGGAACACCGTGTGCAGTGAGCCCCGGAACATCGTGAGCAGTGAGCCCAGGAACACCGTGAGCAGTGAGCCCTGGAACACAGTGTGCAGTGAGCCCAGGAACACCGTGAGCAGTGAGCCCTGGAACACCGTGAGCAGTGAGCCCTGGAACACCGTGAGCAGTGAGCCCAGGAACACCGTGAGCAGTGAGCCCTGGAACACCGTGAGCAGTGAGCCCTGGAACACCATGAGCAGTGAGCCCCGGAACACCGTGAGTAGTGAGCCTCGGAAAACGGTGAGCAGTGAGCCCCAGAACACCGTGAGCAGTGAGCACCGGAACACCGTAAGCAGTGAGCCCCGGAAAACCGTGAGCAGTGTGTCCTGGAAAACCTTGAGCCCTGGAACACCGTGAGCAGTGAGCCCCGGAACACTGTGAGCAGTGAGCCCTGGAACACCATGAGCAGTGAGCCCTGGAACACCGTGAGCAGTGAGCCCCGGAACACCGTGAACAGTGAGCCCTGGAACACCGCGAGCAGTGAGCCTTGGAAAACAGTGAGCAGTGAGCCCTGGAACACGTGAGCAGTGAGCCCTGGAACACCGTGGGCAGTGAGCCCCGGAACACCGTGAGCAGCGAGTCCTGGAAAACCATGAGCAATGAGCTCCGGAACATAGTGAGCAGTGAACCTCGGAACACCATGAGCAGTGAGGCCTGGAACACCGTGGGCAGTGTGTCCCGGAACACCGTAAGCAGTGGGCCCTGGGACACCGTGAGCAGTGAGCCCCGGAACACTGTCAGCAGTGGGCCATCGACACCGTGAGCAGTGGGCCCTGGATCACCGTGAGCAGTGAGCCCTGGAACACAGTGAGCAGTGAGCCTCGGAAAACCGTGAGCAGTGAGGCCTGGAACACCGTGAGCAGTGAGCCCTGGAACAGTGAGCAGTGAGTCATTGAACACCGTGAGCAGTGAGCCTTGGAACACCGTGAGCGGTGAGCCTCGGAAAACGGTGAGCAGTGAGCCTCGGAACACGGTAAACAGTGAGCCCCGGAACACCGTGAGCAGTGAGCCCTGGAACTCCATGTGCAATGAGCCCTGGAACACCATGAGCAGTGAGCCCTGGAACACTGCGAGCAGTGAGCCTCGGAAAACAGTGAGCAGTGAGCCCTGGAACATCGTGAGCAGTGAGCCCTTGTACACCGTGGGCAGTGAGCCCCGGAACACCGTGAGCAGCGAGTCCTGGAAAACCATGAGCAATGAGCCCCGGAACATAGTGAGCAGTGAACCTCGGAACACCATGAGCAGTGAGGACTGGAACACCGTGGGCAGTGTGTCCCGAAACACCGTGAGCAGTGGGCCCTGGGACACCGTGAGCAGTGAGCCCCGGAACACCGTCAGCAGTGGGCCATCGACACCGTGAGCAGTGGGCCCTGGATCACCGTGAGCAGTGAGTCCGGGAACACCACGAGCAGTGAGCCCTGGAACACTTGAGAAGTAAGCCCTGGAACATCGTGAGCAATGAGCCCTGGAACACCATGAGCAGTGAGGCCTGGAACACAGTGAGCAATGAGCCTCGGAACACCATGAGCAGTGAGTCCTGGAACACCATGAGCAGTGAGGCCTGGAACACCATGAGCAGTGAGCCCTGGAACACTTGAGAAGTGAGCCCTGGAACACCGTGAGCAGTGAGCCCCGGAACACCATGAGCAGTGAGCCCTGGAACACCGTGAGCAGTGAGCCTCGGAACACCATGAGCAGTGAGTCCTGGAACACCGTGAGCAGTGAGTCCTGGAACACCGTGAGCAGTGAGGCCTGGAACACCATGAGCAGTGAGCCCTGGAACACCGTGAGCAGTGAGCCACGGAACACCGTGAGCAGTGAGCCCTGGAACACCATGAGCAGTGAGCCCTGGAACACCGTGAGCAGTGAGCCACGGAACACCGTGAGCAGTGAGCCCTGGAACACTATGAGCAATGAGCCCCGGAACACCGTGAGCAGTGAGCCCTGGAACACCATGAGCAGTGAGTCCTGGAACACCGTGAGCAGTGAGCCCCGGAACACCGTGAGCAGTGAGGCCTGGAACACCATGAGCAGTGAGCCCTGGAACACCGTGAGCAGTGAGCTCCGGAACACCGTGAGCAGTGAGCCCTGGAACACTATGAGCAATGAGCCCTGGAACACCGTGAGCAGTGAGCCCTGGAACACCGTGAGCAGTGAGCCCTGGAACACTATGAGCAGTGAGCCCCGGAGCACCGTGAGCAGTGAGCCCCGGAACACCGTGAGCTGTGAGCCCTGGAACTCTGTGAGCAGTGAGCCCTGGAACAACGTGAGCAGAGAGCCCTGGAACACCGTGAGCAGTGAGCCCTGGAACACCATGAGCAGTGAGCCCCGGAGCACCGTGAGCAGTGAGCCCTGGAACACCAAACCCTATCACACTGATTTCCATACCAAGTCTTCTCGACATTAACAGAAATTGCTGGCCAACCACATCAGGACCGGCTACATCTCTGAAGTAGGGTCATTGGAACCGAAAACCTAACTCTGCTTTCTCTCCCAAGATATTGCCAGGCCTATTGAATTTCTCCAGCAATTTCTGTTTCTGTTTTCGATTTCCAATATCTGGAACTCTTTTTTTTCTTCAAGTTTGTTTGGTTAACTAGGAAGCTGAATTTTAATGCGGTGAGTCGGGCTGTCAACATTGAATAGACAATGATGTCCTAAATAGGTAATTTGGTACCATCAATCAGCGAAATAAAAGTTGGAGTGAGATAGTCCTGTCTTTGAGATGGGCCTCACTAGATGTCTGAAGAACACGGCTGTTTTCTAGCCATTTCTGTTGATATTTCATTATATCTTCCAACCTGTCATGATACGAATACTTTCAGAGATGTATTTTGTCCTGGTTTTTTCATGAACAAAGGTTGAGACAGAAGTGTAGAGTGTTCTGCTCAAAGCCAGTGAAGTAAACAGCTTGTAACGCCTTGTTTTTTTTAAAGTTGGAACAATAGAAGTAGCCTGAATGGGTCGGGCTTCAAACTCTCAACAGAACCAGGATGTTTAGTTTTTACTTTCTGCAGTTGCTTGGGGTCTTGAAGCTGGATGTGGAAGCTCTTATTCCTCTCCCTGTTACAGCTAAAAGCTGGGGATCTTTTCCTGCTGCTAGAATTGCACGTGAGACAAGTAATTTTACTGAATTTACCTTTGCCGAGGGGTGGGATGTTAATATATTGCAACAGTTAATTAGTAGTAGTTAATACATCTATTATTTGTTAAGCATTTCTATAGAGTTGCAGTTAAGCCAATTCTATTCTTTTAATTTTATTTTGTCTGCATTTTAACTCTTGTGTAAAATAAAGTATGTTTTGTTTAAAATTGAGTAGTTTGACCAGTCGAATTGCATCTGGAATGTAATGCTTACACTTAGCTTTAAAATAAAAAAAAGTTAAGGGGAAAACTGCATTCAGAATATATTTTGAGGGGGTTTGGTCTGGTCCAGAACACCACCCCACAAAGAACATAGAATCAAGAGTGGCCTTTCAGCCCCTTGAGTCTAGTTCATGGCTGATTATTGTCTCAACACCATTTTCCTGCAGGATCTCCACATCCCTTGACATCATGAGTAAGTGGAAATCTAACTAACTTGAACTTAATGACAGAGCCACCACTGCCCTCTGGGGCAGAGAATTTCAAAGATTCACCACCATCTGAGAGAAGAAATTCCTCCTCATCTCAGTTATAACTGGCCCGTCTTAAATTCTGTGCAAAATGTAAGAAAATATACTTGATCCAGTATCAGTGTCAAATAGTGTAATTGTTTTAGACTTCTGGGAAACACATAGACCTACACTATGTCTAGGTAAAAACAATGGCTGCAGATGCTGAAACACTATGTCTCCCAAGTTAAACCACATTATAATCTTAAAACCATCGATTGCATCAATTTTCAGCCTCCTCTTTTCTACAGTAAGGAGTGTAGGCTGCAAGATCTTCACCGAAGAACCTTTACCTGTGCTCCTGACCCTGTTCAAGGGCTGCCATTTTGGGTCTCCATTTTGACTGGACATCAGCTCATGCTCTGATGAAGGAAAGCTGAAACATGGGTTGCTTGAGAGGTTGGTGTTGCATCATGAATGGTCTGAGACGAATTATAGAGAATCCATTTGGAAAGCAAACCCAAATAGACTGAGTGACTTCCCATCTTGATATGTAGCTTGTGAGCTTGTAAAAACAAAATATCTTACGCATTGCGCAGCTGGCTGAAAAATAAATTTGCATGGTGTTTTTGATTATTGCACACTTACTTTTCCACCCAAAAAAAAACCCTCTTCAAGAATGTTGTTTTTTAATCTATGTGAGAATATTTGGATCTTGAAATTCAAACATCACTTTTTTTTTGCTGGGTTGAAGTTTCCTTTGGGATTATTTCATCTCCTCATATCTCAGTTGTCAGGATTGGGAACTCCCTCTCTTCATTCACAGTGGAACATCACAAGCCTGAGGTCAGGTATTTGACAGTGTGGGGAAAATCTCCTGAAAGGCGAGAGACATTCAAAGTGTTTTTCTTTCTCTGCAGTCTTTCTGAAAATAATAAATTCAGTCTGGGCTGACAGCTCCCGATACAATTCTGTTCTTGACACGGGTGTACATGTGCTGTAAGATGCATAGTGGGTGGCCTCTTTGTTTCGAATAGCCAATTGAAACAGACACTTTTCAATTCACAAATATCTGCTGCATGGAGAAATTGTGCAGCTGCAGCGAATTAAGTCACTGTATACTGTCTGTTTTTTTTCAAAGGGATGTGGGCAATAAAGCAAAATACAACTTCTGAGGAAGGCTTCTGAAGAAGGGTCGCTGGACTCAAACGTCAACTCTGTTTCCGTCTCCACAGATGTTCCCAGACCCGCTGAGTTTCTCCAGCAATTTCTCTTTTTGTTTGTTGCAGATCTCCAGCACCCACAGGTTCTTTGTTTAATTTTAGGAAAAATGCAGTGTCTTTTTGTCCACCCCTAATTATCTTCAGGTGAAACAACGGCAAATGTGAGAAGCTCATGGAATGCATTCAGTGGGTCTGTTCAGCTGGCTCCTCCTTTTTACTAGCCCACTGTGTTAAACTTCCCCTAACCTTCTTTCCTGCAATTTTCTCTAGCTTTCTCTTATCTCCATTATATTCTCCAAGCTCATCTTGTACAGTTGTCCCACCTCCTACTTCCTCGAGCCTATTCCCATTGAACAAGTGACCACCCATAGAACCTTAGAAATGTTATGACACACTCTGAGGCCATTCAGCCCCTTGTGTCTGTACTGGCTGAAGATAAGCTAAATGACCATTCGAACAGCACCTTGTCCTGTGCTTTGTAGGTTTCAGCTTTAGGTGCAGATCCAGGTTCCCTTTCATTGAGTTGAGGGTTTCTGCCTTAACTACCTAACTGGGCAGCCTCTGAGTGATAGTGTTTTCCTGCATATCCCCTTCAATCATTAGCCTCTCCGGTAGGGTAAAACAAGTTTTCCCTGTCCACTTGGTCCAGGCCTCTCATTATTTTGTACATTTCCATTAAGCCACCCTTCTGCCTCCTTTGTCTGTGCAAAGCATCCTCAGCTTATCCAATATATTTTCATTTTCAAACCATGGTAATATTCACTGCTGTATTCTCTGTGTAGAAATGATGTCTTTCCTGTTATTGTTGAACACAAATGTATGCAAACTACAGCTGTAACCTAACCAGTGTCTTTTGTTGTTCTGATATTACATCCTTGCTTTTGTATTCAATACTTCACTCAAAGAATAAAAGCATTCAATATGCCTTCTTTACCACCTTACCTATTTGACCAGCCACCTTCAGGGAGATGTGAATACACACTTCCCGGTCTCTCATTTCCTCTCCACCTCCAATACCTTCTCGATTATTATGTATTCCATTCTTTGTTTGCCATCTCAAATTCAAGACCTTGCACTTCTCCGGATTGATTTTCAATTTTCAACTGTTAGTGTCATCCTGAAGTTGAAAGCCATCCTCTTCAACTACTCGGCTAAATCTGTCTGCAAATCCGCAAATTTTCCAATCATACCTCCCATATTTATGTTAAATCATTCACATGTACCGTGAATAGCAAAGGACCCGAAACTGAACCTGTGAACCATCATTGGAAATCACTTTCTATTCACAAGAACATTTATTGACCTTTTGTTTTCTGATCTAATTTTGCATCTACATTCAGACTCACACAGCATAGAAAATTGTCTTATATTCCAGCAATTCCATTTACCAACACTTGCTCCATAAGCTACAATGAATTAAAAGCAGAGTCCAGACAATTTACAATGTGGAATAGAGAAATAGAAGGATTGGAAAGCAAAGGTGACTCCAGGTTTACCGAGGGTAGAGTGTGGGCAGCCCCAGCTGGGAATATATTGGTATAGTCAGGTTTGGAGGCTACATTGGCATGAATGAGCTGAGACAGGGTATTTTAAGTATTCATCCGGATGTTTCTTGAATGTTGCGTGAGAATTTGCTTCCACCACCCTCTCAGGCAGCATATCCTCTAAACCACTTGTTCCTCACCTTCTGGTCTTAGATACATCTACCAATGGGAAGAGATTTTCACAATCTACTCTGCCTGTGCCTCTCATACTTTTCTATACCTCAATCAGTTTTTACATCAGCCTCCTGTGCTCCAAGGAAAACAAACCCATTGTATCCAGTCTGTTTTCATAACTTGAGATTTTCCATCCCAGATAACATCCTGGTGAACCTCCTCTGTACCCTCTCCACTCTAAGCATGTTCTTTTAATAGTGTGGTCACCAGAACTGATATTGATATGCTGGTAACTTCTGCAGAGCAATGGCAGATAGAGTTTAATCTTGATAAGTGTGAGGTGATGCATTTTAAGAGGTACGGTAAGGAGGAATTTACACAATGAATGGTAGGTCTCTACAGAGTACCAAGGAACAAAGGGATCTTTGTGTCCAGAGATCCCTGCAGGTAGACAGGGCAGTGAAGAAGGCATACACGATACTTACCTTCACTAGCCAGGTGTAAAATGTTGGAGGAAGGAAATCATGATGAGACTTCACAAATATCTAACCCATCACATTCCCCAGTACCCATGAGCTTTAATTTGTCTGACCAGTCTGCCATGTTAGGCCTAGTCAAATGTCTTACTAAAAACCATGGAGACAGCACCCACTGAACTATTATCATCAATCCTCCTTGATACTTCCTCAAAAATTCAATTAGGCTTGTAAGTAACAACCCTCTCGTAAGAAAAAAAAACTGACTATCTCTGATTAAGCAATGCCTTTCTAAATAAAAGTTAGGTCTAATTCTCAGTATTGATCCTATTAATTACAGTGACATTAACACCTATCCCTTTGAATAATAGTATAATGTTCAGCATTTCCCCTCTGGTCTCCATGTTAGCTGTGATTCACTGAGTCGGAGAATCCCGACAGTGTGGAAGCAGGCCGTTTGACCCATCAAGTCCACACTGACCTTCTGAAGAACATCCTACCTCATCCCCGTAATCCTGCATTTCCCATGGCTAATCCACTAGCCAGTATAACCCTGGACGTTAAGGGTAATGTAGAGAATCAAGTTATAAATTATTGATTGTATTCTGTCTTTGGGTGTGCCATCTCTCCTGTTGGCATTGCTCTTCCTCTCAAAATACCAACCCTAGGTATTTCTGTACCCTGTCTCAGCTCATTCATGCCAATGTTTCCTCCAAACCTGACTATTCTAATGGCTGGCTGCCCACATTCTACCCTTGGTAAACTTGAAGTCACTTTTGCTTTACAATCCTTCCAGTGTCCCAATACTCAGACACAAGATAATCAGTTGGCTTCACTGCATTTCTCTGTTCCCCATTACAAATTGTCTGGACTCTGCTTTTAATTCATCCCACATTCATCTCAGCTAGATGTTTCCTTTTCGTGAACTTGTAGAATTTTTAGAATTTTTGCTAATCCATTTCAGGTCCTCTTTTGCTGTACTTTGAAAATGTCATAATCCACAGACATACTGCTATTGCTAGCAACTTTGTAAGCATTTTCTTTTCATATTATACAATCCTTAACTTCCTTTGTCTGCTACAGTTCACTGACGCTTGTTGAGTTTTTTGCAGCTTGTGGGAGTGTATAGTGTTATGAGTCATGTCATAGTTCTGTAAAGCCTGTTCACCATTTACAAAGCAGAAGTCAGGAGTGTGATGGAATACTCTCCACTTGTCCAGATGAGGGCATCTCCAACAAGATTTAAGAAGTTTGGCAATATGCAGAAGAAAGCATTCCACCTGGGGAGCAATGGCCTGGTGATATTATCGCTGGACTGTTAATCCAGAGACCCAGGTAATGTTCTGAGGATCTGGGTTCAAATCCCACCATGACAGGTTGTGGAATTTGAATTCAATGAAAAAAAAGAAACATAGTCATTAATTAAGAATCTAATGATGACCATGAAGCCACTGTTGGAAAATCTTATCTGGTTCACCAATGTCTTTCAGGGAAAGAAACTGTCATCCTTGCCTGATCCAGACAAGCAGGAGGCTGGGACAACACAGCAAGCCAGTCAGCATCAGGAGGTGGCGAAGTCAGTGTTTTGGGTATAATCTTGCTTCAGGACTGGGGGAGCTGAAGATACGGGGTGTGTGTGTGTGTGTGTGTGGGGGGGGGGGGGAATGTGTGGAGACGATTTTGGGTGGGGAGAGGAGACCGCAAATTGGAGGAATAACACCTTATCTTCCGTCTGGGCAGCCCGCAGCCTGGAGGACTCAACATTGAGTTCCCCAATTTCAAATAACCGCCCTGCCCATCCCCTGACTCCCTTCCCAGCCCATCCCCCTTCCTTCCATTCCTCTGTCTATTTTGGATTCAGCACCTGCAGTTTTTTGTTTCATCTTTACCTGGTCTGGTTTACATGTGACTCCAAACCCACAGCAATGTGGTTGACTCTTAACTGCTCTCTGGGCAATTTGGGATGGGCAATGAATGTTGGCCTGGCCAATGATGCCCTCATCCCCATGAATTATACCCAATCTAATTCTCACTCCACTGCATAAACTCAGTAGCAGAAGTGAGTGTGATCTACAATATGCACTGTGCCAAGGTTCCTTCAATGGCACCTTCTAAATCCACCACCTCTACCACCTAGAGGGAGCACCATGACTTGCACAATCCCTTCCAAGCCACACAACTTCCTGACATGGAGACATGTCACCTTCCTTCACTGTTATGAATCAAAATCCTGGAACTCCCTCCCACACTCCAAGGACTGCAGTAGTTCAAGAAGGTCTCATTCCTGATTAAGGGCTCATGTCTGAAATGTTGATTCTCCTACTCCCCTCGGGTGCTGTCTTACCTGCTGTGCTTTTCCAGCACACCACTCTCGATGTAGTTCAAGAAGTTGACTCATCATGACCTTCACCAGGGTAGTAAATGAAGGCTTAAAAAGTGAGATTCACATCCTATGAACAAACTCAAAAAGGAACAACATCAGCAACTTAGATATAAGAGAGAAAGAAAGATGAAATGATGGCAGCAACTTAGACATGAGAAAGAAAGAAAGATGAAATGATGGTGGCAATTCAGTAAAACCTGATCATACAGAGTAAAATGCAGTTATTAGTTACATAACCTCCAGCAGAAATCACACGAACTTGGTTTGTGCTGCTTCTACAAATATAAAAGCAAAATACTGCAAATGCTGGAAACCTGAAATAAGAAAAAATAGAGAAGGCTGGAAAATCTCAGTAGATCATCCCTGTGGAGGTAAACAGAATTAATATTCCAACAAAGCTGTTGAAAATTCCATCACAGTCCCTATGAACAATCATCAACATGAAATCTTAACTCTGTTTCTCTCTGCACAGATGCAACCAGACCTGATGAGCTTCTCCAGACCATTATGTTTTGTTCTCATTTCTGCTTCTTTGGTTGTATCACCATCACAGTCTAACATCTGCAATCCGCAACTATCCATGAGTATGATTAACAGTGTGATAACAAGATCACTCACATGCACTCCTGCCCCTGTCAGTTTCCTACACTCAATTATTTACTCATTGAAAAGGAGTCTGGACCAAGTCATAACTAGCATTGACTCCCTCCAATAGAACCTCCCATGCCACTGTTCCAAAAGGTAAAGCAATGAATAGAATTGGAGGGTCCACCTGGCAACTCAACAAAACTGTATATGGGTGTACCTGTACTAAAGGAAGTGCAACTGCTCAAGAAATCAGACGACACCAATTTTTCAAAAGCAATTAGGGTCAGGCAATAAACACTGGTGCCAAATCCCATGAAAGATGGGAAACATTTACATGTTAATGTCAAGCTGAATGTGCTGGCATGGCACTTTACATAGACACATAACTTTCTCGACCAAACTGTGTTCACACTCGCTGGCAGCATCTGTGGAGAGAGAAACCAGAGCCAGTTTCAATGAATGGTCTCAAATCTGATGCTACTAGACCAGTTGACTACCTCCAGCATTTTCCACTCCATTACAGATTTTCAGCATTTTGCTTTTGTCTCAGGATACTGAATCCTTCCAATCTGTCATATCAGATCGTCCATTAGTCCACACATGCATCGAGGAAGTCATCAGACCTTGCTTAACATGGTGCATGACCTTTGTTCTCTTCCCTTTGGAAGGAAGGATCAGCTTGGGCAGGATGCACAGCTTTCCCTGAGAATTCTACAGCTCAAAAGTCACTCCACGGAAAGCAGTCACAGGGAAAATCTGTTTGCATTCCAATGCTTGGATTCCCAGCAGATAATAACCTGCCAGGAAGGCTCCACAATGACAGAGAGCTAGCAATGTGAAAGCTATGATTTGATTTATTATTGAGACATGCACCTAGATACAGTGAAAAGTATTGTCTTGCATGTTATACAGCAAAAACATACCTTACGTAAGTACATCAGGGTAATAGAACAGAATGCAGAAGGTAGTGTTCCAGCTACAGAGAAGGTGCAGAGAGACAGATCAACTCTAATATATAAGAGGGGTCCTTTCATAAGTCTAATAACAGTAGGGAAGAAGCTGTCCTTGAATTTGTTGGGACATGTTTTCCAACTTTTGTATCTTCTGCCTGACAGAAAAGGGCAGAAGAGGGTATAACAGGGGTGGGAGGGGTCTTTGATTCTGTTGGCTGCTTTCCCAAGGCAGTGGGAAGTGTAGATGGAGTCAATGGAAGAAAGGCTGGTTTTCATGATGGACTGGGCTGAGTTCACAAGTATCTGTAATTTCTTGCTGTAGTGAGAAGGTTAGGTGGGTGAGAAGGGGATGTCTATCTGTCAAGAGTGAAAGGGATAGTTGAGCTTCATGACATTTTTCCATTTCTCAAAGACTTTGTTCAGGTTAAAGTCAGGAGGTTAAGCTGGTAATCTGAGTCAATGCACCAGTACAGTACCAAGGGATCCCACACAGTCAGAAATGCTGATCTCAGATGAGGCATTAAAATGAGACTCTGTCTAACCATCCTTGATGTTCCCTTGGAATTTTGTCAAGGTACAAACGGCATTGTGATATTTAACATGAATCAGCTGCAGTTTGCTCCCTGACATGATTTTACAAATGAAATTGGAATTCGCCAGGCCCTGATTTGCACTGACAACACAATTAGCTCAGTCAGGTTTGAGTCAATTACCTCACTATTGCTTCTGTGGGTAGTAGACACGCTGGTTTATTGGTGACTTGTGATCAGGGATAAAAAGATTCTCCTTCTTGCCAATGGAGATTGATGTTAGATCCTACCTTCACTTTGTGGAAAGTTTGGTTCTTGTGGGAGATCCCTTGCAAGCTAGATGTTACTGATTAATGTTTTCTGCAGAAGGCAGCACATGTACACTTTAATCAGACTCTCTGTGCGGTTACACAGACTGCACATCTGTTAAAGACTGGACTCCAGAGCTGTGCAGTGCAGGCTGAGTATTTGGCTACCAAATGCAACCTTACCAGAAGCTTCAGTGTCCAGACAGATTCTAACATATCCAAGTAAGTAATGGTTCTCAGGGTGCTTGGGTATACCCCCACTGTCAGAGAGGGGGACTGAAAAATATGCAGCAAACATGCCACTTCTTACTTTTAAAAATACTTTCTGTTCATGTTTCCCAATGAAGTATGTCCTCAGTATAACAAACAAATGTATCAATTTAAGATGAAGGATTTAAATTTCCTGATAAACAATACTTGAACTAATTGTCATTTTCACAAACGATGCTGTAACAGAATTTCATTAGAACAAAGTCTCCATCTGCCAGGTTTTGCTCATTTTAAACATTAATTTTCTTGTGTGGTTTTAAGTGGCTTGAAGACACTCTTAGAAATGGGTTTGTGAAGGCACACGGTCAGTCCAACATGAGGCTTTTTAATTCATTCATGGAACAAAGACAGGAGAAAGTGAGGACTGCAGATGCTGGAGACCAGAGTTGAAAAGTGTGGTGCTGGAAAAGCGCAGCAGGCCAAGGAAAATTGACTTTTCGGGCATAAACCCTTCTTTAGGAACGTAGACATCACTGTCTGGGCCAGCCTTTATTGTCCATTCCCTAGTTGCCCTTGAGAAGGTGGTGGTGAGCTGCCTTCTGGAACTGCTGAAGTCCATGTAGGTAGATCCACAATACTGTTAGGGAAGGAATTTCACTGACCATTGACAGTGAAGGAACAGTGATATATTTCCAAGTCAGGATGGTGAGTGACTTGAAGAGGAGCTTACAGGTAGTGGTGCTCTTACGTAACAGCTGTCCTTGTCCTGCAAGATGGACGGGAGGCTTTGTGGCATATTGGGAATGTCACTGGGCTACTAATCTAGAGTCCCAGGGTTATGTTCTGGTGATTGGGGGCTCAAATCCCGTTATGGGGGATGGTGAAATTTGAATTCAATAACAAAATAAAAGATGGAATTACATGAATTACAAGCTTAATGGGACCATGTAACCATTATCAATTGTTGCAATGACCCGCCTGATTCTGTCACAAGTTTAGTCAATAATGAATTCAATAAATATTTGGAATTAATAGTAACCTAATGGTGATACATCGATTGTCTTAAATAAATCTAGTTTACTAATCGAAGGAAGGAAATCTGCAGTTGTTTCCTTATCTGGCCTATATGTGACTCCAGACCTGTAGCAATCAAATGGCACAGTAGATCAAGAGGCAACTGGGGATGTCCTGGCCAGCTAGTGATCCCCACATTCTGTCACAAAGCTGGTCCCTTTTTTCTAAAAGCTGTTCCTTTTCTCAAGATACTGTGTGTCCTTGGTTTTTTTCCAGAGGGGTAATAAAACTCTTCTGGTGCCAATTGGACTGGTTTGGTCCAGACATTAAAGGGCATTGAGAGGCCTTTTTGTGTATATGTAAACAGATGAGACTTCAGGCCAAAGTGGTCATGTTTTAGAAGTGACCTGTATAATGAAAGGGGAGTGGTCAGCTCTTTAGCTGAGCAGTTTAGTCCAGAACTAGTTGGGATTTCAGCAGTGGACTCTGTGAACAGGCTCTCTCTCTTTCTGCCCTTCTAACTTTAACCTGTAAAAATCTGTTCCTTCTTTTTACTGTGTTTTAAGGGGGTTTGCTTAGTGGGACTGCTGCGTATATTCGGAACAGCATAATTGAGTCTAGTTTGGATAGACTGAGTTCTGCAGGGATTCTTTATTCAGTTCTTTGTGTTTCATTGTGTAATTTTGTGAATACATTTTAGTCTGTTTTAAAACCTGGTAGTCAACCTAACTAACTTGCTCCGGGTAATTTTCACTGTACACTTACCGAAACAAATTGCAAAGTTATTGTCTGGGCTGCCTGCTTAAGAATGTTTTGAGTGGGTCTGGCCTAGTTCATAACAATTCCATAAACAAATACAAAGAAAAGTGATTGGTGGGTGTTGTGTAAGGAGCCACGGTGAATTTCTGCTGTGCATCATGTAGACAGGACACTGAGCAACCACTTCCACCTTTTCACTTGAGTCCATGTTCAGGGGAAAGCTTCAATAAAGTGTGGAAGGGATTGACTAGAAGGGTCTTGGGGATGAAATATTTCAATTAAGAGGAAAGTTGAGAGAAACAGGGTTTCATGAGATTTAAAGCAAGTGTTCAAAATCATGGTGAGTTTTGATGGAGTGCGTAAGAATAATTCGTTGCAGGATCAGAAGGGTTGGTGATTACTGGACACATTTTATGGTAATTGCAGGAAGAAAATCAGAGGAAAAGTGAATGAAGTGTGATCAAGGCAGGTTCAAAAGCAACTTCACAAAGAGAAATGGAAAAAGACTGAATAAAAATATTTGAGTACTATGTGGAAAATGTAGGGGGAGTTCAATTAGTTAAATAACATTTAAAAGAGACACAATAGACACAATAAGCTGAATGGCCTCTACAGTATGGTTCTATTATCTTGGGAATCTGAACGTGGCTGTAAATCATGCAAGCTTTTCTCATCTGAAGTTTATGAAGTCATCGTGATGAGATTACTGCCGTTTAATCATTTCCAGGTATCTATTGTACTCGATTATTTCTCCAGGAGGATTGGTGTAAGGAAAATAAATAATTTCTTGTTTCCCTTTGAATCCCTGGCTGTAACAACATCTGATAGGCTCCACACATGGAGCTCGGAAATAAAGTCACACCAAGAGCAGACTTTCACTCACAGAGCCTCAGCTGCTCCATTACAAACCTTGTCAAAACGGATGGAGGGTCTCCACCCAAACTGTTAACTATTCTTTACCAGATGTTACCAAACCCATGGAGAATTTCCAGCATTTTCTGTTTTTCTTTTGCACTTTTAAAGTTTAGATGTTTTGCATTCATTTTTCATTTCATCTGCTCAGTCACCTGATTAGCTGCACCTTGAGATAGCAAAGGAAAGGTAGATCAGAAGGTGAATGCTTTGTGTTGTTTTATGATAGTTCTCAAACTGTACCATCCTTGTACTTCTAAGAGATACTAAAGGCTGATGGACAGCTCTGGAACTTGATATTCAATCAACAACAACTTGCATCTATATAGTGCCTTTGAAGTAGTAAAACACCCAGAGGCACTTCACAGAAGTGTTTTCAAACAATATGTGGCACTGTAGAAAATAGAAGCAGAAGTAGGCTATTTGGCCCTTCAATCCTGTACTGCCATTCTCCATGATCATGGCTAATCTTCCAACTGAATTAGCTTGATGCTGGTTTTTTTTATATAACCATGCCCTTTGATCCCTTTAGCCTCAAGTGTACTCTCCAACTCCTTCATGAAATCATTCAATGTTTTGACCTTGACTGCTTTCTGTGGTAGTAGAATTCCACAGGCCCACCATTCTCTGGCTGAGGAAATTTCTCCTCATTTCAGTCCTAAATGGCCTACCCTGTATCGTTAGATTGTGACCCCTGGTTCAGGACTCCTGTGCCATCAGGAACATCCTTCCTGCAACTACATTGTCTAATCCTGTTGTAAAGTGACATTAAAATAGCACTTGATCACATGAGTAGGTTTAAAGGTACATCTTATAGAATTATTACAGCAGAGAAAGAGGTCACTCAGCCTGTTGTGCCAATGTTGGCTCAACAAGAGCTACTCACTGATTCCCACTTGCCTTGCCTTGACCTCATAACTGTGCACGTTCTTTTCTGATAATTATTTTGTTCTCTTATGATGGCTGTGGCCCACCAAAATTGGAGGAAAGTGAGGACTGCAGATGCTGGAGAGCGGAGTGCTGGAAAAGCACAGTAGGTCAGGCAGGAGCAGGAGAATCGATGTTTCGGGCGCAAGCCTTTCACCAAGAATGTCCGAAATGTTAATTTTCCTACTCCTCGGATGCTGCCTGACCTGCTGTGCTTTTCCAGCACCCCACTCTCGAGGTTTATGCGTTTGACCCAGTTACCAATATGGCCAAGTATGTAGTTTATACTCTTCAGCTTACAAAAAGAAATCCGACAGTCAGGTTTTTTTCAACAAAAGAATTATTACTTTATTTTAAAACAAGACTCATTCAACAAAGACATAAAGGTGATTAATGCACCATTTGAAATATGAAAGTACATATATATTTGGAAAGGCAAGAACAGATTAAGGATCGTCGACATGGCTTTGTGGGAAATCATGTTCACTAACTTGATTGAGTTTTGTGAAGAGGTGATAAAGAAGATTGGTGAAGGCAGAGTGGTATGCTCTACATGCAAAATGATTGGCAAAGTTCCACATGGTAGACTGGTTAGTAAGGTTCGATCATGTGGGATCCAGGGGAAATAACCACTTATATACAAAACTGGCTTGAAGGTAGGTGACAGAGGATAGTGGTGGAGGGTTGTTTTTCAGAAAGGAGGCTTGTAACCAGTTAATGGTAAGTTCCTGGGGAGTGTTGCTGAACAAAGAGACCAGTAGTACAGACACATAGTTACTTGAAAGTGGAGTCACAGGTAGACAGGGTGGTAAAGAAGGTGTTTAGCATGTTTTCCTTCATTGGTCAGAGCATTGTGCATTGGAGTTATGATGTCATATTGCAGCTGTAAAGGTCATTGATTAGGCTACTTTTAGAATACTGCATACGATTCTGGTCGCCTTTCTATAGGAAGAAGGCTATTAAGCCTGAGATGGTGCAGAAAACAATTATGGGGATGTTGTCAGGGTTGGAGGATTTGAGTTATAGGTAGAAGCTGAATAGGCTGGGGCTTTTTTCCCTGGAGCGTTGGAGGCTGAGGGGTGACCTTACTGAGGTTTATAAAATCATGAGAGGCATGGACAGATTGAATAGCCAAATTCTTTTTTCTGGGGTGGGGAGTCGAAAGGTCACCCCTCAGCTTCCAACGTTCCAGGGAAAAGAAGCCCCAGCCGGTTCATTTCAAACTTCTTTCTTATTTTTAAGAGTGAGCAGGTTATGATGAAGTCTTGTGTGGCTGGTTTATCTCTTAGTGGTGGAAGCAGACATAGAAGAAGAGATTGGTACCCTGCCCAAGGATGAAGAGGAAGGCAAAGAAAATTAGAAGATATTGGTGAAGTCACAGATGTTTTGCTAAAAGTTTAAAACCATGTTGGAGCAGTGAAGTACATTAATTTTGAAACCGTAAAACTGTCTCCCACATTCTATTATTGAGATATATGAGAGATAAATCCAAGTACAAATGATTTTTTATGCTTATTCAAACATGGCCTGATGGTAATGGTAGAGAATGGTGATGGTTTTGAACAGGACAGCGATGTAATTGAAAACCAAAGAAATGGGCCAAGACTATGTATCACCTATTTGACACAGCCGTAGCAAGGAAAAAGGTATAAAGAAAAGAAAACTTCATAACTCACCATGACAGTGGATTGATCAGTTTGGTCAGCTGCTCTAAAATTGGATGAGGAAATCTGTTGATGGATTGACCACCTGAGTTCAACTTTAGTTTTGGGACTTCTAAGCAACCAATGTCATCCTAAGCTTGTCTTACTGTTTGGCATTGTAATAAAGTTACACCTCATCAAGTGGCATGGGATGAGATTTGTATTCCACTGATATCTGGTCCAGGAACTTTAGTCCGAAGAAGACGGTTTTCGAGGAGTTAAGTGACTTTTCTATTAGCACGCTACAACTCAGCTGACCTGTCCAAACAATATATTTAAAAAACAAAATTCCTTACTGCCATAAATCCAGACATGTGACTTTTCTGAAAACCAGTCCCAACATCTCAGTGGTCTGTAAGGCTCTGGCTATTTATAAGTTTCTTCCAGCAAGCAGAGAATTTGTCTCTGCCTGTAAGGGTGGTAGACTCAGAAAGACTTAAAACTTTGGTGTTTAGATGTACACTGATGATGCCAAGGTATACAAGACTATGGGCCAAGTGCTGGAAAATGGCATTAGAATAGTAAGGTAGTTGTTTTTGACTGGCACAGACTCAATGGGCTGAAGGTCCTTTTCCCTATTCTATTTATCTCTTTAACTTTATGACTTCAGAAAGTGTTTTTCTTCCCAAAAATGTCTAAGCTTTCAGCTAACATTTTTTACACAATTGAGTCTAAGCATCTCATGGTTTTTCAAATGGAATGATTTTCACTATTTCTTAAGCATGAGTCCTCAAACCAAGACAATGGAAGCATCTTCATAACATACCCTTAATGAAATATACCCCAACTACACTCTCAGGCAGTGCATTCCAGATCCTAACCACTCACCACTGTTTAAAAATGTTGTTTAATTTCTTCAATTGCTTTAAACTGTTGTCACCCAATTCCAATCTTCTTGCTAACAGGAACTGGTTCTCTCTGTCTGTTTTGTCCAGATCCCTTGTTATCTTGTAGGACAAAAAGATTACTTACATACAGGGGTGCAAGGATCATAATTTTAAAGATCTGATTTACGAATCTTACGAATGGCTATTTAATATTGTCCTGCACTGTGATCCAACTTGTCTACAAATCAACTTGAAAGCTGACTCAAAAACTGAATCCGTTCACAACCCGAAGACTGTCTGCACTGCTAAAGAAATAGAGTATAAAAGTCGGGAAATGTTGCTGCAGCTGTACAAGGCAATATTGACACTGTACCTGTGATATTGTATACAATTTTGGTCCCTTGACTTGTGGAAGGATTCAGCTGTGGTGGAAGCAATACAGAGGAGGTTTACTGAATTGATTCCAGAGATGGGGGGAGGTTTGTCTTGTGAAGAGAGATTGAACAGTTCAGGCTAATATTCTCTTGAGTCCAGAACAATAAGAGGTGATATCATTGATGTACATCAATCCTAAAGGGATTGATAAAGTAGATGTAGAGAGGATGTTTCCTCATGTCGGGCAGCATGAAAGCAAGAGATCATAGTTTTAGAATAAGGGGTAGCAGATTTAAAACAGAGATGAAGAGAAATTATTTCTCTCAAATGGGCATGTATCTGTAGAATTCACTACCCAGAATGTGGTGGATGCTGGGACATTGAATATATTGAATATTAATTAGCAATGGACAGCGGACAAGAAAGTGGGCTTGAGGGTGAGATGACTATATTAAATGGTGAAGCAGGCTCAAGTGGCTGAATTGCCTACCCCTACTCTTATGGTCTTATAGTCTGAAGGAGAAAACGTTTGGGCTTTGGTCCTAGGCAGCTGAGGGCCTGACAGATAATGGTGCAATGATGGAAACCAGGATGTACAAGAAGCCAGACTTGTAGGCGTTGAGATGTAGAGAGCTTGGAGAATTGTACAGCTGCAGAAATAGGGTGGGGCACAGATGAGTTTGAATACAAGGGTGAGACTTTTAAAATAAGGAGGCTAGACAAAGAAGTCACATCCTTGGTTGAGAACATTGATGGAATGAGCACACATCAGGAGAAGATTTGGCCGAATTTCTGCTTAAAAGATTTCTTCTCTTGACCTTAATCGACTTTAAATCTGGAACCTGCTCTAACACTACTGGAAGATTTGCGTACTAATTGCTGCAAGTCAACTTTGCCTTGATCTGGCTTTACTTTCCGGATATTCCCAATGGAGTCATCTCTTGGATCAGGTCACTTCCTCTCCTCCAGTGGCGTAATACATGGTTTCCTTGGAAAGAGTGATCAGTTGTGCATGAGCAGGAAGGAGCTGAAGGAAGTACAGCAGAGGGTCTTAACCCATTCTTGTAAACAGCCCGGGATCAGTTTAATGGTGTTTGAAGAATCGAGATGTTGAGGGACAGAAATTTTCATCACCCTTTATTTGTAGCATTAGGTGTCACTGCACAGAGGCAGTTAAGTGTATGGACTACATTACCCAAACAACTTACATTTATAGAGCTTAAACTGATTTACTGGAACGTAAAGAGACACAATTCAAAACAGAAGCATTGATTGATTCAGCCTGGTGATCAAGAATTCATTCAAACAAGTTGGTTTAGAGGCATTGTATAAAAAAAATTGAACCATAGATGGTGGAGAATTTTGAAGAAAGGTGATGGCATGATTGGAACCATGGCCCAGTAGATCCCATTGACTATGAGATTCTTGATTAGGTCTGTTAACCTGGGCCAATCAGGGAGCCGTAGCTGATAGATATCAGCAAGAGATTCAGAGAGCCTGCTCAGTCTTGGGACAGGCTTTGAGCTGGCTGGTCACAGCCCATGTAAAGTGTACATGTAAATAAAGGGTGACTTGATGACAGCACACCAGCCTCTGTGCAGTTATTTCAGATAACGTGCAACTTCGAGCCTGAATGGCTTATTGCACAGCAACCAGTGAGTGATTGGTGGAGATCAGGAGATGCACAGAAGTACAAAGTTAGGGAAATACAGCATTCCTGTTGGATCCAAGGAGATTATAGAGGCAGGGAGACTGGAGGCGATGGAGGTATGAAATCATGAAATGTTTCCATGCTGTATGATTCTATGAGTCTGCACCGCCTCTCCAAAAAACATCGCAACCTACCCCCATAACTCCTGCATGTCCCATGGCTAACCAACTTAGCTTGCATATCCCTGGACCATATGGGACAATTTAGCATGGCTAAACTGCACATCTTTGGACTGTGGGAGGGAACTAGAGCACCCGGAGGAAACCCACACAGACATGGGGAGAACGTGCAAACTCCAAACATTCACCCAAGACTGGAATTGAACCTGGGTCCCTGGCACTGTGAGGCAGCCGTGCCAAGCATTGAGCCACTATATTTGAAATTGAGGACAGGAATTTTAAATTTGAGTTGTTGGTCAATGAGTAAAGGAATGATTAAATGTGCTAACCAGGAGAGTAATGAATCCAAGCAGAATAAACCATCAGTAGATCGTATCATTACACAGTATAACTTCCAGCACAGAGACAAACATTTAGGCACAAGAGGTCCATATCAGAGCACTACATTAGCTACCTCACACCCTTCTTTGTTTTGAAATCATTAACTGTCTCTCAATTCGGGAATGGTGTCTACTCAGCATGTTTCTGATATGGGTCTTTATGTCATTGAACATGTCAATTGTCCACTCACAAATCTTTGGGCTCATGGGGCAGGCCATTGAGTGGAGGTAGGGTGAGTCCCAAGTCCAGGGTTTGCTTCCTTCTCTTTCCTTCTTCATCACATCTCTGCTTTACCATTAAGTCATTGTGACTTTGCTGAACAAAAAGACAAAAGAGTGCAGGTTCATACTTCCTCGAAAGTGGAGTCACAGGATGTAGGTTTGCTCGCTGAGCTGGAAGGCTCATTTTCAGACGTTTCATCACAATACTAGGTAACATCTTCAGTGAGCCTCCGGGCAAAGCACTGCTGGTGTTTCTGGCTTTCTACTTACATGTTTCGGTTTCCTTCTCAAAACTTGTTAGTGGATCCACAGGTAGGATAGTGAAAAAGGTGTTTGATATGTATTCCTTTATTGGTCAGAGCATTAAGTAGGAGTTGAGACATCATGTTGCGGCTGTACAGGATATTGGTTAGGCCACTTTTGGAATATTGTGTGCAATTCTAGTCTCCTTCCTACCAGAAGGATGTTGAGAAATTTGAAAAAGTTCAGAAAAAAATTTATAAGGATGTTGCCAGGGTTGGAGAGTTTGAGTTATAGGGAGAGGTTGAATAGGCTGGGGCTGTTTTCCCTGGAGATTTGGAGACTGAGGGGTGATCTTATAAAGGTTTAGAAAATCATGAGGGGCATGGATAGGGTAAATAGACATGGTCTTTTCCCTGGAATTGGGGAGTTCAGAACTAGAGGACATAGGTTTAGGGTGAGAGGGGAAAGATTTAAAAGGGACCGAAGGGGCAACGTTTTCATACAGAGGATGGTACATGTATGGAATGAGCTGCCAGAGGAAGTGGTGGAGGCTGGTACAATTACAACATTTAAAAGGCATTTGGATGGTTATCTGATGAGGAAGGGTTTAGAGGGATATGGTCAAGTGCTGGCATATAGGACTAGATTAATTTAAGATATCTGGTCATCATAGATGAGTGGAGCTATTAATAGCTCCACCAATAGGACAGAAATACACAAGGTGGTTGGTGGGTTTCCTGACTCCTGACTCCTTACTCCTTACATGGAGATCACCTTGTCTCCGACTGCTGCTTGTGGCTGACTGTCCATTTCCAAGCCCCTGGGTTGGTATCATAGGCTGTCCTTGACTTATTGTGCGCGGACACCCTGAGTGAAGGCTAGCTTCCTCGATTTGACTGAGACCTGCTGACAACTGAGTGGAGGTTTGAGTTATAAGGAGAGGCTGGATAGGCTGGGACATTTTTTCACTGGAGCTTGGGAGGTTAAGGGGTGACCTAATGGAGGTTTACAGAATCATGGGGGTCACAGATAAGGTAGTTGGCAGGTTTCTTTTCCCTAGGGTGGGCAGCATATTTTTAAGGTGAAAAGAGTAAAAAAGACATATGGGGCATTTGCTTCACACAAAGAGTGGTTCATGTGTGCAATGAACGTCCAGAGGAAGTGGAGGATGTGGGTACTGTTACAACATTTAAAAGACACTTAGATAAGTGCATGACTAAGAAATGTTTGTCACCTCATTCTTAGCAGTTCCTAAGGAAAAGGCAAAACCTAATTGATTCAGGCACATTAAAACAATGCGTCAAGCTCACAGGAAGAGCTATGAGCTCCTGGCACTTGGCTAAAGGGAAAGGGAGTGATTGAGATCGGAAATCTGCCTTCCTTTGCCAGAGCCACCAGTGCAATGAATATCTTTCAGCAGAAAAAGGAACTGTGACAGATTGTGCAGCCCAGTGAGTAACGGGGGATTGGCCGAAGAATGGTTCTCATGCAGAGGCACGGTGGGAATAGAGTCAGGATGATCAAATGTGACGTGAGAATGTCAACTCATTCATCTTAAATCAGTCAGCTTCTTGAGCTGATGCTGGCAACTCGCTTCATGAACCATGATGATCTTGGGTAACTTTAAGAGTCTACAGATCATGAGTATGACTGGTATAGCAGATGCAGTTTGGACAGGTTTGGTGGGACTGTTCTCTTTGGTTTACTAGAATCTTAATAATCTAATCCATTCTCCTTTGGAGCACAGTTCCCCAGGAAATATAAACACACACATGCACGTGCTTGCACATGCACATACATGCATGTACACACACAAACACTTGGTTGAGCCAACCAAATGCACATACACACACACACACACAATGAACATGCACACACATCCACTCACATGCAGACATTGACAAACACACATGCAGACACATACACACACAGGCTAACACAAACACATAATGATATAGTGTAGAAGGAGGCCATTCATCCCATCATCCCAGTGTCAATGTTATGAAGGACCTTTTAATTTGATCCCATTACCTGCTCTTTTCCCATTATTTAATAATTTTATTTCATCTATATATTTATCCAATTGTTTTTTTGGAAACTGAACCTACTTCCTCTGCTTATTCAGGCAGTGTGTGTTCCAGATTTCAGAATTCGGTGCAGCAAAGAAACTCCTTTATTTTCACCCTTCGCTTTTTGTCAAGGATCTGAAAGCTGTGTCTTTTGATGGTGAAACATTCTTCCTATCAACTCTACAAAAATCCCTCTTGTGAATTTCTTCCCCAACTTAATTTAGTGGATGTTTCTCTCCATTGAGTTGAGGGCCTCTGAGCAGTCAGCCAATAAAGTTCTTTCTCCTCTTTTCTCTAAATTCGCCCTCGCCTCTTTGCTCTATCAGCGTGATATTTCACATTCCCGGACATTAGATGTGGCCTCTCTGAGACAGATTGCCAATTTAGTGCCAATTAGTGCTGAGTTATGGTTAGTTATCAAGTTATACACTTGAGTCCACTAGGAAATGGGTGGAGAATGCTCAAGATTTATTTCCCTTTAGACTTTTCCAAGGAACAGAGAAAGACAGAGAGTGAGAGAGAGAGAGAGAGAGAGTCTCTTCATGCTAACAATAAGGACTGGCTTGCAGTCTTGGTTATACAGTTAAACATACTGTGACATCCAATGACTAAGTTTATTGCCATTCATTATTACTTTATTAACAAAAATAAAGGTTCCATGCTCAAAGCCTGTGCTTGAAATTGAAGGAATCTGTCACCAGCAATTGATTTGTAGCTTTATTTATTACCTCTCAGAGTCAGTGGCCAGACTCATTTTGCTAACAAACGTCCCCTGTATTGTCCTGGGGGACCATGCACTATGTGACACTGCTGGTTAAGAGATCTAAGGGGGTTAGTTAGGCAGCTTGGGGAGACTAGACGCCTTCTCGCAGAGCACTTTAGGGAACATCTCCGGGACACCCACACCAATCAACCCCACCGCCCCGTGGCCAAACATTTCAACTCCCCCTCCCACTCTGTTGAGGAAATGCAGGTTCTGGGCCTCCTCCACCGTCACTCCCTCACCACCTGACGCCTGAAGGAAGAACGCCTCATCTTCTGCCTCGGAACACTTCAATCCCAGGACATCAATGTGGACTTCACCAGTTTCCTCATTTCCCCTTCCCCCACCTTACCCCAGTTCCAGTTCAGCACCGTCCTCATGACCTGTCCAAAATGCCAATCTTCCATCCCATCTATCCGCTCCACCCTCCTCTCTGATCTATCACCTTCATCCCCACCTCCATCCACCTATAGTACTCTTGGCTACCTTCTCCCCAGCCCCACCCTCTCCCATTTATCTCTCCACCCCGGAGGCTCCCTGCCTCATTCCTGATGAAGGGCTTTTGCCAGTAACATCGATTTTACTGCTCCTCGGATGCTGCCTGACCTGCTGTGCTTTTCCAGCACCAGTCTAATCTAGACTCTGACCTCCAACATCTGCAGTAGTCACTTTTGCCCAGCTTTTAAAAAGTTGACTTATTTTGTACGGCATTTTATATCCCGAGGCTTCTCTTTCACTCCCCTCCTTATCAAGACTCTGGTGTTCATGTTCCACAGTCCCTGATAATCGTTCTCTAGCTCACACACATGGTCACTCATTACACGTGAGGTCAGACATAGAGGCTGGGATCTTACCAGCATGTGATGAGACCTGACATCCCAAGCCTGTGACTACAATTGAAGGGAGCCACAGTAAGCAAATAAGACAAGATCAACCAAATAGGTTGGCTTCACCATATCACTGATGTCTGATCTTTCAAGGCGGAAGATGAGGCGTACTTCCTCCAGCTGTCGGATGGCTTGGAACATCACACGGCATCAAGATCAACTTCACCAGTTTCCAAATCTTCTCTCCCCCACCTCATCCCAGATCCAACCGTCCAACTCAGCATCGCCCTCTTGACCTGTCCTACCTGTCCATCTTCCTTCCCACCTATCCACTCCACTCTTCCCACTGGCCTATCACTATCACCCTCCACCTGCATCTACCTATCTCTTTCCCAGCTATCTGACCCCCTCACCCCCATCCCAACTCCATTTATCCCTCAGCTCCCATCCCCCTCCACATTCCTGATGAAGGGCTTATGCCCGAAACGTCGGCTCTCCTCGGATGCTGCCTGACTTGTTGTGCTCTTCCAGAACCACACCTTTCAACTCTTCACCATAACATTGGCAAAGCGTCCAACAGATGTGACCATTGTTTAATGTGCAAGGGGACACAATCATGTTGAGCGCTGGGTGAAGATAAATGTTGATGCGCCAGGATGGCTGACCAGGGAGGGTCAGTGATAGTGTGAGAGTCATGGGGGAGTCTGTTGTCAGCGAAGACCCCTGTGGAAGGGAAGACCTACCCCCAGAGGGTTCACAAAATTCCAGCTGCAACGTTAGCAAGCTGCATGACCATCACCAATAAATCCAAACCAGTCTTTGTCTCCACCTATCACTTCCTGCCCTCTACTCCCATCACCTTATACACACACTGATTCTGACATCCAGTCATTAAAAAGTGAGCAAGAGAGACAATCCTGGATGATTTTGAAGGCTCCTAGCTGTGGCCACTGAATTAAACTGTAATGTGCAATCTGCTGTCTACATGTAAAAGAAACATCACAGAAAACAAAATTAAGAGGAGGAAACAACCATGTTCGTAGAAGAGCAAAAGCCCCACAAATGCCAATGTGATAATGAACAGACCATATACTGGGTCAGTGATGAATATTAGCAATGTAGGACCCACTTTCTGTTTGGAATCATGCCTTTGGAACGTACATGTTCCTCTGAGATGGTAGAGAGAGGCTTGGTTTAGGTGGCAGTGTGTCATTCCCTCAGCAGTGTCAGCTCAAACTATGTTTCCAAAGTGAGATTTGAATCCATAACTTTCTATCTCAGAAGAAAGCATGTTAATGAGCCATGTCTGGCCATTGCTATTAGCAGCAGCTCAGTTGTGTACATGTGAATAGAATTAATGTACAGATGTGAGACCTGCAAAGCCATAACTCAATAGCTCATAAAGTAAGCATGATTAGCCAATTGTATGTGATGCTGACAACACAATTGACTAATTCTTCAGCAGAGGAACAGAAAGAGAACATTCAGCTTTTAAACTCTTTTGTCTTTCAATAGAAAATGATCTAATTCTGATAATGACCTTCCTTAGACTCTTAACCTTTGATGACCTTGATTATAATTAGCTAGCATTAACCTAGGCACTGAAAGATAGTGGCAGAAACAGCCCTGTCGACCCTGCAAATTCCTCCTTCCTAAAATGTGAGGGCGAGTGCCAAAGTTGGTGGAGCTGTCTCGCAGACCAGTCAAGCAACAGCCTGACATAGTCATACTCATGGATTCATGTTTTACAATGTCCCAGGCACCAACATTAACATCTCTGGACATGTTCTGTCTCATAGGCAGGACCAACCCAGCAGAGGTGGTGGCACAGTGGTTGAGGGAACCTGGAAGCCCTCAATATTCATTCCAGAACCCGTGAAGTCTCATGGCTTCAGGCTAAACGGTGGCACTGTGGGCGGCACGGTGGCACGGTGGTTAGCACTGCTGCCTCACAGCGCCTGAGACCCCGGTTCAATTCCCGCCTCAGGCGACTGACTGTGTGGAGTTTTCACGTTCTCCCCGTGTCTGCGTGGGTTTCCTCCGGGTGCTCCGGTTTCCTCCCACAGTCACAAAGATGTGCAGGTCAGGTGAATTGGCCATGCTAAATTGCCCATAGTGTTAGGTAAGGGGTAAATGTAGGGGTATGGGTGGGTTGCGCTTCAGCGGGTCGGTGTGGACTTGTTGGGCCGAAGGGCCTGTTTCCACACTGTAATGTAATCTAATCTAATCTAAACTTGAGCATGGGAACCTCATGCTGATTACTACATTCCATTCTGCCATTTGCTGAGTCAGTACTCCTCCATGTTGAACAACACTTGGAGGAGGCACTGAGGATGGCAAAGGCATGAAAATATACTCTGGGTGGGGGATTAAAATGTCTATCACCAAGATTGTCTCAGCACACAAACTCCTGATCGAGCTGGCTGGGTATGAAAGGACATAGCTGCTAGACTGAATGTGCAGTAAGTGGTAGGGAACCCACAGGAGGGAAAAACATTCTTGGCCTCTTCCTTACCAGTCTACCAGCTGCAGATGAATCTGCCCAGGACAGAATCGGTCAGAGTGACCACCATCCACATTGTGGGGACGAAGTCCCACTTTCATATTGAGAATACTCTCCATCTTGTTGCATGGCGCAGGATTAAACCAGAGACTGGACATACATGAGGTGCTCTGGGCCATCAACAGCTGCAGAATTGTACTCCAGGGCAATCTGTAACCCCAAGGTGTAACATATCCCACACTCAACCATTACCATCAAATCAGGGGATCAACCCTGGTTCATCGGAGAGTGTAGGAGGCACGTCTGGAGCAGCACCAGGAATATCTGAAAATGAGGTGTCAATGTGATGGAGCTACCAAACAGGACTGCTTGTGTGCCAAACATAAACAGAAAGTGATAGACAGAACTAAGCAATTTCGCAACCAGTGGATCAGAGCTGAGCTCTGCGGTCCTGCCAGATCCAGTCGTGAATTGTGGTGGCCAATTTAGTAACTCACTGGAGAATGAGGGTCAATGGATACCCCCATTCTCAATGATGGAAAAGCCCAATGCATCAGTGCAAAAGATAAGGCTGAAGTATTTACAGCAGTCTTCAGCCAGAAGTGCTGTGCGAATGATCCATGTCAGCCTTCTCCAGTGGTTCCCCAGTATCATAAATACCAGTCTTCAGCCAATTTGATTCACTCCACATGAAGAGGACACTGCATTGGATATTGCAAAGGCTGTGGGCCCTGATAATATTCTGGCAATAGCACTGATGACTTATGTTCCAGAACTTGCTGCTCTCTTAGCCAATTCTTCCACCACAGTGGAATCTACCTGACAATGGAACAACTTGGCTGGGTAGAAAATTGACCATGTATGTCTTGAATTAAAAAATGCTGGACAAATCCAACCAGGCCAATTACCACCCGATCAGTCTGTTCATGACTGTGAGCAAAGCGCTGAAAGGTGTGCATTAACAGTGCTGCCAAATAACAACTGCTCATCAATAATCTGCTCAGTGAAGCCCAGTATGGGTTCACTAGGGATACTCAGCTCCTGACCTCATTACAGCCTTGGTTCAAACATGGACAAAATAGTTGAATTCAAGAGGTGCTGTGAGAGTAACAGCTGTTGCTATCATGGCTGTATTTGACCGAGTATGGCATCAAGGAGCCAGAGTAAAACTGGAATCAATAGGTATCAGGGGGTAAACTTTCTGGTGGTTAGAGTCATACCTGGCACATAGGAAGATGAATCTCTGAATCACTGAATCTCCAAGTATCAACATCCTGGGGGTTACCATTGACCAGAAACTCAAGTGGACTCACTACATAAACATAGTGGCTACAAGAATAGGTCAGAGGCTGGAAATGTTTGTTTAATTCATTCACAGGATGAAGGTATTGTTGGGTAGGCCAGCATTTATTGCCCAAAGCTAATTGGCCAGAGGGCAGTTAAGAGTCAATCATATTACTGTAGGTCTGGAGTCACATGTATCCAGACCAGGTAAGGATGGCAGTTTCTGTCTCTAAAGGACAATAGTGAACCAGATGGGTTTTTTTCCTGACGATCAAAAATGGTTTCATGGTCATCATTGGACTTTTAATTCCAGAATCTTTTGAATTCAAAGTCCACCATCAGTCGTAGTGGAATTCAAAACCAGATCTCCTGGATATCACCTGGGTCCCTGGATTAACAGTCTAGTAACAATGCAACCAGGCCGTCAGCTCCCTGGCTTCATGACAACAAGTCTTGGTAGGGCAATTAGCTTGGAGGAGCAGTCAGGAAACCTCATAGCAACAGCCAGGAGACAGGGAGGGACCAGTAACTGGTAAACTTATGAATCTAATGCAATGTGGATTCGGGCCTAGTTTTCACATTGCACTTATCTTGGAGCAGAAACAGCCGGGAAGTGGGGAGGTGAGGAGGGACACAGTGACCTGCAGGAACACCACAGCTGCAGCTCCTAAAGGCTCTGGATTGGTTAGTATAGGCACCTGACAATTATTGGTTAATCCTTAGTTATCCTACAGATTTAGAGCAGTGGGAACTTCGTTACAGTTAACCCTTTGATCACCTTAATGATAGAGTATGAATAATGAAATAACAGTAATAATTTCTAGTCTAAGGTGCGAATTGTCAAAAATCAGAAGTCACATGACACCAGGCTATAGTCCAAGAGGTTGATGTGAAATCACAAGTTTGTACTTTCAAATAAACCTGCTGGCCTATAACCTGGTGTCGTGGGGCTCTGACTTTGTCCACCCTCGATCCAACATCGACACCTCCACATCATGGCATTAGTTGTACGTTTATAAGGTGTCAGGAGAGGCCAGCTGATCAGAATGTGTAGTCTGTCACATCCGGGAAGTCCTGAACACTGACAGTATCCTGGATGACTATGTGCAGGAGGTACTTCCAGCTGCAGAAGCTAAAGCTCTGAGTCTCGGAGCTTGAATAGCTGCCGGAGACACTGTGGCATGCCCATCAGGCTAAGGGTTACATGGATAGCTTGTTAAGAGAGGTGGTCACACTACAGATCAGAACGAGTGACCGCCAGACAGTCCAGAAAAAATAGGCAGGTAGTACAGGAGTCCCCTTGGGTCCCAGTCCAGTGCAGAAATTCACCAAATATCCTGACTGCATCTTCCAAACTCATGACCAGTTCTACATAGAAGGACAGGAGAAGCAGATATGTGAGAACACCATCACCTGCAAGATCCCCTCCAAGCTACCCACCATCCTGATTTGGAAACATACCTCTGTTCTTTCACTGTCGCTGGGTCAAAATCCTGGAATTCCCTCTCTAACAGCATGTGGGTCAACTTTGATCACATGGAGCACAGTGGCTTAAGTAGGCAGCTCACCACCACCTTCTCAAGGGCAACTAGGGACGGGCCATAAATGCTGGTCCAGCCAAGCGTTGTCCCCCGGATGAATTAAACTTCTAAAAAAAATTTAAAAACTTTAACCATATTATTTTAGACATTTTTCATTATTTGGGAGGTGGGGCTGGTTTAGTTTGGGATTATGTTCAGCATGAATTAATTGGACCATAGGGTCTGTTTCCATGCTGTATGACTGTATGACTCTATAACTATCACTAAACCTTCATGGATGTTTGGGGGAGAGAGTTCCTTTAGAATATAGAGCAGTCCAGCACAGCCATAGGAAACTTGGCTCACCATATCTGTGCCGACCATGATACCATTCTGTACTAATCCCATCTAGATTTAGAGTTTGAATTTCGAATCGCTACAGTCTGGAAACAAGCCATTTGGCCCAATAAGTCCACACTGATTCTCCGAAGAGTATCCCACCCAGACCTACTCCCCTATCCTATTAGAATATGTTCCAACCTGCGCGGGGAAATCCCACTGGATTTCGAGTCCAATGACTTAACCACTCGGCCATCGCAACCACAGCCCTTGGTCTGTATCTGGTGAGCAGAACAGCACACAATACTCCAAATGCAGCCAAACTAAAATGTTTAAGAGCTGCAAAGTGACTTGACAACGTTTATACTCAATGTCCCCACCAATGAAGCTAAACATGCCATATGCCATATCTTCTTTCCCAGCGTGTTGCCACTTTCAGAGAGCAATGGACTTGATTGCCAAGATCCCTCTGTATATCAATGCACCTAAGAGTCCTGCCATTTACTGTATACTTCCCTCTTGCATTTGACCTCCCAAACTGCATCACCTCACACTTGTTCACCTGTTGTTTCTGCACCCAGCTTTCCAGTTGATCCACAATCCTGCTGTTTCCTTTGACAGCATTCCTCACTATTCACCAATTTCTGTGTCATTTGCAAACTTACGAATCATTACTTACATTTTCATTGAAATCAATTATATATATTACAAACAACAGAGGTTCCCAGCACTGATACCAATACTGAGTAACACTGGCCATGGACTTCCAGACAGAAAAACACATATCCATGGCTACCCTCTATCTTCTATGACCAAACAAATTTTGTATCCAACTTACTGTGGATTTCATGTGATTTCATCTTCTAGACCAGTTTGCTATGAGGGAACTTATCAAGTGCTTTAGGTAAGTTTATGTAGACAGCATCCATTGCCCTAACTTTGTCAATCACCTTTATCATTTCGTCTAAATCTACCTCATACAATGTGAAGCTAAATATTCCTAATAAGTCCACTATTTTCAAATGCATGTAAATCCTGTGCCTAAGAATCTTATCCTATAATTTCCCTACCACTGATATAAGCCTCAGTGTCCTGTAATTTTCTGGTTCATGCTTGTTGCCCTTCTTAAACAAAGGAAAGACTTTGGCTATTCTCTAGTCTTCTGGGACCTTGCCTGTGGCTAAAAAGGATATAACAATCTCTGTCATAGCTCTAGTAATCTCCTCCCTTGCCTCCTTCACTATCCTGGTATAGATCCCAAGAAGCCCTTTGGACATAGCTACCATGATGTTTTTCAAGACCTCCAACACCACTTCCTCCTTAATATTGAAATGCCCCAAAATATCAACATGCAACTCATTAATCTTACTGCTTTCGACAGGCTAGGTGACAGGGTGACCGGGCCAGGATGCATGGCAGGTGCAATTTAATGTGGATAAATGTCTGGTTATTCATTTTGGTGGCAAGAACAAGAAGGCAGATTACTATCTAAATGGAGTCAAGTTAAGTAAAGGAGAAGTACAACGAGATCTAGGTGCTCTTGTAAATCAGTCATAGAGTCATAGAGATGTACAGCATGGAAACAGACCCTTCGGTCCAACCCGTCCATGCCAACCACATATCCCAATCCAATCTAGTCCCACCTGCCATCACCAGGCCCATATCCCTCCAAACCCTTCCTATTTATAAACCCATCCAAATGCCTCTTAAATGTTGCAATTGTACCAGCCTCTACCACTTCCTCTGGCAGCTCATTCCATACACATACTACCCTCTGTGTGAAAAAGTTGCCCCTTAAGTCTCTTTTATATCTTTCCCCTCTCACCCTAAACCTATGCCCTCTGGTTCTGGACTCCCCGACCCCAGGGAAAAGATTTTGTCTATTTATCCTATCCATGCCCCTAATAATTTTGTCAACCTCTATAAAGTCACCCCTCAACCTCCGATGTTCCAGGGAAAACCACCTCTAGCCTGTTCAACCTCTCCCTATAGCTAAATCCTCCAACCCTGGCAACATCCTTCTAAATCTTTTCTGAACCCTTTCATGTTTCACAACATCTTTCCGATAGGAAGAAGACCAGAATTGTACGCAACATTTCAACAGTGGCCTAACCAATGTCCTGTACAGCTGCAACATGACCTCCCAACTCCTGTGCTCAATACTCTGACCAATAAAGGAAAACATACCAAAAGCCTTCTTCACTATCCTATCTACCTGCGACTTCACTTTCAAGGAGCTATGAACCTGCACTCCAAGATCTCTTTGTTCAGCAACACTCCCGAGAAACTTGCCATTAAGTGTATAAGTCCTGTTAAGATTTACTTTCTCAAAATGCAGCACCTCGCATTTATCTGAATTAAACTTCATCTGCCACTTCTCAGCCCATTCACCCATCTGATCAAGATCCTGTTGTAATCTGAGGTAACCTTCTTCGCTGTTCACTACACCTCCAATTTTGGTGTTCCTCTGACTCCACACATAAAATCTCCCCTTTGTGTTTTAGTGGGCCTACTCTTTTTCTACCTACCCTATTACTTCTTATGCATGTGTAAAGCGTATATGTGTGAAGGAAGCACGCAAATGCTTACCAGATTGATAATTGGACTGAACGAGTTGTCGTCAGACCAGGTTTGTTTCCATTGGAGTTTGGAAGGATAAGTTGATTGAAAGTTATAAGATCCTGAATGGTCTTGACAGGGTGAATGTGGGCAGGGATGTTTCATCTTATAAGTCACCTTTTTCGAGAGAAACAGCATTGGTTAAAGGTTATGCCACCTTGTTATGGACTGTCCCACCAGGGCAAATAATTTTTTTTCTATTTACCCCATCAACTTTTTCCTTCAACGTCAACACCTCAGAGTTAGGGTTGAGGAAGGAATAGTTAACTGAGTGTTATATTGTTAGATTTCCAACCTCAGTGCACAAGGTACTCTGGTGGGTCTTTGCTAACACCTTGTAGAGATGAACCCTAATGTGAGCCAGTACCTGTTAAGGGGAGTAGTAGAGAAACTCACAAGAAGGTGATTATTTGTGCTTCCTATGTTCTGCCATGAGACTTCCTGTTGAGACGATTCTGATAAGTTCTCCTATTTTCCAAAAGAAAATCAAAGTTGGATGTTGTATAAAATGATTCAGATTCACCAACATATCCGCACACCTCATTACTTGTAACCAAGTGAGTATTTTATGGTTCGGAATGGCTTGGTTCCCACGGGAATTGTGGCAAATTTAGGCTGCAGCTGAATCTTTCCCACAAAACTGACAATGTGGCAGCTCACAGTCTTCATTGTGTAGCAAATCCCACCGGAAAAAATGGGAAGTCTTTGTGGAAAGATTTTAATTTGATGCCTTTACATAAACAGGCACTAAAATAGCTCAGTGTTATTTTTGGTGCACCTGTCATCCCAATTTCTCACTATCTACTTTTAAAGAAAATAGAACCTATTTAAGCGGAGGTAGCTTTGGCTGCAATTGTAAAGAGGGACCAGATGTGACGGTGCCATGTTGAGACTCAACTCAGGGAGTCTGAGACTGGGGAAGTTTTGTTACTGCAGATTGTATGAGCAGGAGCAAGGGTGCAGTGGGTAGGTTGCCACAGCAAGGGGGTAGATCCAGCTGAGAGGGGTGAGGGGCTCTAAATGCAATCGAGGAAGCTGGGATGTAATGCAGAGACACTGGGCCCAGGCACCCATCTGATTCTCAGAGGGACACACTGCTCCTCCAAGGTAATGTGAATGTTTTATGTAAAATGTGATCACTTATCTGCCTGGTCCACAGTGTACCTCCTGCAGTTCTGAATTTGCATCAATGGCCAGTCAATCACTTAAAGAGGGGGTTCAATGCCTGTCCATGGATGTCTCACTCACATGGTCAATATTTAGTAACTGGCTACATTGAGGAGGGTGTGGAATTAGAGGGGTTAAGTGACTAACCACAACCCTCCTTCATTCCACCTCCAGATAGTTGATGGTTTTAAAGATACATTTTGGTCTACCACATTTGCCTTTCAGTCATGCCTTTCACAGCCTGAGGACATCCCACAGCCAGTGAAGTACTTTTTAAAGAGCAGTTGTTATTATCACGTTGAAACATGGTCACCAATTTGTGCACAGTCAGCTCTCACACACTCAATGCCTGTTTCTCACTAATAATTAAAATATAGTCACAAGTCTCTCCTCATAAAAGTGATAGAAGAATATACCTTTATCTTTTAATTATCCTCTTGCCTGTCTTTGTTCTCGTCCTTTTTCCTCTTTCATTACCTTTTCTCTTAACAGTAACACTGTTGACTTGGGAGTACTATAGCTGTGTAATCACACCTTCTCCAGCTGTAACTGCTGGAGTCTCGATGTCCTAGGTTCAAGTTGCAGTGAAGATGTCAGAACTCAAAAATCTAGGTATTCCAGCATAGTATTCAGCAGTTATAGAGTCATAGAGCCATAGAGATGTATAGCACGGAAACAGACCCTTCAGTCCAACCCGTCCATGCCGAGCAGATATCCCAACCCAATCTAGTCCCAAATGCTAGCACCCGGCCCATATCCCTCCAAACCCTTCCTATTCATATACCCATCCAAATGCCTCTTAAATGTTGCAATTGTACCAGCCTCTACCACTTCCTCTGGCAGCTCATTCCATACACGTACCACCCTCTGCATGAAAAAGTTGCCCCTTAGGTCTCTTTTATATCTTTCCCCTCTCACCTTAAACTTATGCCTTCTAGTTCTGGACTCCCTGACCCCAGGGAAAAGACTTTGTCTATTTATCCTATCCATGTCCCTCATAATTCTGTAAACCTCTATAAGGTCACCCCTCAGTCTCTGACGCTCCAGGGAAAACAGCCCCAGACTGTTCAGCCTCTCCCTATAGCTCAAATCCTCCAACCCTGGCAACATCCTTGTCAATATTTTCTGAACCCTTTCAAGTTTCACAACATCTTTCCGATAGGAAGGAGACCAGAATTGCACGCAATATTCCAACAGTGGCCTAACCAATGTCCTGTACAGCTGCAAAATGACCTCCCAACTCCTGTACTCAATACTCTGACCAATAATGGAAAACATACCGAACGCCTTCTTCACTATCCTATCTACCTGCATTCTCAGATGCACTGTCTTTGGGTTAAGACCTTAAAGTTGAATATTGGGCTGTGTCGTCCCAGAATGCTAAAAGACAAGCATAACCTGGTTGAGATCTCAAGTACCTTTTGAGGTGGATATACAGTGATAGTTCAAAGGCAAGCAGGGAAGTTCTCCCCAGTCACCATTCTCCCTTGGGAGACATGGTATTATCACTTCATTGTTTTTAAGAGTGTGCTTTTACAAATCAGTTGTTTTGTTTCTAATTTACTTTAATGACTGCACTTTACAAATTAGTAGTAAATAAATACCTTGAGCTATCCTGATGTTGTAAAAGGCAGTTTAGAAATCAAACAAGTACTTACAAAGCATAATTTGTTTTTCAGTTCAGTAAATAGCAGAAGCTCTAACACACTTTAAAACTAACATTCAGTAACAAACTAAGACACAAATGACTCTTGTTAAGCATCTGTGGAACTTGATCTGTTCTGTAAGAGGGAATGAATAGGGTTTGGGCAGTCATGAAAAGCAAGCAATAATGAATTCACTGCTCATTTGACAGTCTGCAATAGAGAGAAAAAAACAATATTAGGATTTGCTGAGCTAATGCCAAGAGAAATTAATACCCCAGTGTGATTGGGAAGATAGGGAGGAAACAGGAAAGATGTAGAAATCCATGTAGTTTGTGAAATCCATGATCACTTCATTGGAAAATATCCCTGAATGATAGAAAAAAAACCCCACAGAAGGTTGTCCCAAGTTTAACTATGACTTGGCTGCTCACAGCAATCTCCTCCCATGCTTGGCACTCAGGCTAACTCACTGGAATGTGCACCTGTATTCAATTCTCGACATTGGATGTAGCTGTGACCATGTTTAAAAGCTTGACTTGGTAAACAAGGTTTAGCTAATTTCCTGGTGATCTATTCCATTCAAATGCAATCTGTATAGCAAAATAACTTCCATTAAAAATAGAAACACACTGGAAAAAAAAGTAAGTTTCCAATTAAAAATCAAAACAGATGCCAACCTGCATGGGAGGTATTGGAAAAAGTCACATATGGAATCCTGCTATCTTTGTGGTTAATGATATTTAAAGAAGAAATACTTTTTCTATTTGCCTGGAGACTGTATATGATGTTTTTGTGTACGTGTTTGTATATAATATATAGAAATATGTAAAAATATGTGTGCGCGACTATGTGAGAATATGTTAGTGTTCAGTCTATGTCTGTGTGTGTCTGTGCATATGCCTGTGTGCACGTGTCACTGTATTTTGGATGTGTTTGTGTGTGTGTGTTTTCATGTATGTCTGTTTCTGCATCTTTGTGAATGGGTGTGTCTGTGTTTTAGTGTGTGCATCTGTTTCTGTGTGTACTTGCGTCAGACTTGTGTGCATGTATCTGTCTATGTGTGCATTTGTGTGCGTTTATGTACATCTGTGCGTGTATGTGTATATCTGTACTTATGGCTATGTGTGTCGGTATTTGCGTGTATACATATGTGTCTGTATGTGTGTGTGAGTGTATCTGTACCTATGGCTCTGTATGCTTGCTGTGTGTACATGTGTATCTGTATATATGTGCTTATCTGTATCTATGTCTATGTGTGCTTGTGTGTGTATCTGTATGCGTGTGCGTATCTATCTCTGACTCTGTGAGTATATATTTTTACCAGCAGACCCCAGAGAAGGTTCCCCAAGTTATCACTGTTCATGATGATATATCTCAAATTGTCAAGCTCCTAACTGAGGAGGGTCGAACTGGCTCCCTTTCTTTATTCATCCACCCTTGTAGGTATTCACTTTGTAGATAATCTTCTCCTGGACCAAGTAAATTTATGTTTTAAAAAGACCCAATTTGACCAGGATTTCTTGAGTCAACAGAGTGTGTGTTCATTTGTTATTAACTGTGAGAAGAGATTAGAACACTGTACACATTAACAAGTGCAGAAGACTGCGAGCCAATGAAGTCAATCCATGTGTTCCCAACTGAAAACCTTAGATGAACCGAGAAATCCACTACGGAAGGCCAGGCTTGTGGCATTCAAGTCTGACAACCCAGAACTATACTGGAAATCCAGATATGACCTCCACAAAGCCATTAGAGATGCCAAGAGACAGCACCAGACCCAGTTAGAGGCCCCATCTAACCACATGGCACCTGCTGCCTGTGGCAAGGCCGATACAACATAACAGGATACAAAGTGAAGCAGAACAAAATAGCAAAAAAAATCACATTCCTCCTTGATCCTCTCAATGCTTTTTATGCTCGGCTGCCCCTACTGCCCCAGATACACTTGTTCCCTGGTCACTGTTGCAGATGTCAGATCGATCTTCCTGAGATTCAACTCAAGGAAAGCAATGGGCCCAGACGGAGTGCCCGACCGTGCACTTAGATTCTGTGCGGACCAGTTGGCAGGAGTATTTGCTTACATCTTCAACCTCGCCTTGATGCAGTCCCAATACCAAAGAAAGCACATGCAATATGCTGCAATGATTACCGTCTAGCAGCTGAAACTTCCATAATCATGAACTGCTTCGAGAGGTTACTCATGGCTCACATCAACTCCGGTCTCCTAGGCTGCCTCAATCCTCTACAATTTGCCCACCAACATAACAGGTCCACGGCAGATGTCATTTCCTTAGCCCTACACTCATCCCTGAAATGGCATAGGGTGGCATGGTGGCTCAGTGGTTAGCCCTGCAACCTCACAGCACCAGGGACCGAGGTTTGATTCCAGCTTCGGGTGACTGTCTGTGTGGAGTTTGCACATTCTCCCCGTGTCTGTGTGGGTTTCCTTCGGGTGCTCTGGTTTCCTCCCACAGTCCAAAGATGTGCAGGTCAGGTGGATTGGCCATGCTAAATTGCCCATAGAGTTAGGTGCATTAGTGAGAGGGAAATAGGTCTGGGTGGGTTACTCTTTGGAGGGTCAGTGGGGACTTGTTGGGCCGAAGAGTCTGTTTCGACACTGTAGGGAATCTAATCTAATCTAACATCTGAATAATAAGAATTCGTACATCAAGCTTCTACTTATCGACGACAGTTCCACCTTCGACACTATAATCGTTACCAAGCTAAACACCAAACTCCCAGACCTAGGTCTTGGCTCCACCCTCTGCAACTGGATCCTTAACTTCTTGACCCACAGGCAGCAATCAGTGAAGACAGACAACTACACTTTCTCCATGATAACACTCAACACTGGAGTCCCCCCAAGGATGCATTCTCAGACCCCTACTGTATTCCCTATACACCCATGACTATGTGGCCAAATTTTGTATGAACACCAACTACAAGTATGTTAATAACACCACCCATTGTAAGCTGGATATCAAACGATGATGAATCAGAATACAGGAAGGAGAGAGAGGGCTTGGTGTCATGATGCAATGATAACAATCTCTATCTCTCAAAGAACTGACCATTAACTTCAGGAGGAAAGGAGGAGGACATGCCCCTATCTACATCAATGAAGCTGAGGTGGAGAGGATTGAGTGTATAAAGTTCCTAAGAGTGAGGATAACCAGCAATCTATCCTGGACTTGCCGTATAAACACAATAGTTAAGAAGGCACAACAATGTTTCTTCTTCCTCAGGCAGCTTAGGAAATTTGGCATATCCATAAGGACCCTCACCAACTTTTCAGATGCATCATAGAAAGCATTCTATCTGGGAGCATAATGGCCTGGGTACGGCAACCACTCTGCCCAGAATTGTAAGAAAGTACAGAAGGTTGTGTGCACAGCACAGACCATCACAGAAGCCTAACTGCCAGAGGAAGTGGTGGAGGCTGGTACAATTGCAACATTTAAGAGGCATTTGGATGGGTGTATGAATAGGAAGGGTTTGGAGGGATATGGGCCGGGTGCTGGCAGGTGGGACTAGATTGGGTTGGGATATCTGTTTGGTATGGACGAGTTGGTCCGAAGGATCTGTTTACATGCTGTACATCTCTATGACTCTATGAGAAGCCAACCTCCCATCCATGGACTCCACTTACATTTCTTGTTGTTGCAGAAAGGCTGCCAACATCATCAAAGACCCCTCCAACCCCAGTAATGATCTCCTACAACCTCTTCCATCAGGCAGAAGGTACTTGAACTTGAACACACGTAGCAACAGGTTCAATAACAGCTTCATCCTCACTGTTGTTAGACTGCTGAATGGACATCTCCAATTTCAAGTCTAATCTTGATCTAGCTTTGTGCACCTTCTGTACAGTAGTAACTTTGCATGCATCACTCTGTCTAAGCACCCTATGATTTGTTTGTCCTTATTTGTTATGATCTGCCTGTAATGCTCACAAAACAAAATTTTTCACGGTACTTAGGAACATGTGACAACAATAAATCAGATCAAATCAAAACAAATCAAATTAAAGACTTGATAAGCATTTAAAACTGTCAACCAAACAGTGAGCTAGCGGGCATCTCACTGTGATAATGATAGGTTTTTAAATAAGTCATACAGAAAAAAATCCTTTAATGATAGTCTGCAGTTTACTTTCAACACAGTGAAATAGGAAGCAACTGTTTTCTTTTAAACAACATTATAATTTTTGCAAAAACATAATGACTAGGAAATTTAAAAATGGATTGACAACTTAATGGTTTCATTGGTAGCCAATTTGACAGATTGACAGTTCCAATGGGCATGACTGTTCCAACTGATTTATCCACTTTTTACACACATTTATGTTCACTTTTAATAATGCCAAAGAGCATTTGACTGCTTCCAAAGAACATGCAAACTCTCCCAAGAACTTCCATAAAGATACCTTACTCATCCAAAGTACACTAGCAACTTCCCTTGCAAAGTGTAAAGATAAGAGGTCATATCTTGGATACGCCACCCACTAAAATTTGATCGTACGATGGCAGCTGCACTTTAACATGTACGACTGTCACCATGAACTACAGGTGAGCAAAGTACAACCCACTCCTGTACCTGTTGCCCCCTTCCCCACCCGTTATCCAATGGTGAAAATAGCATGCACTGGTCTGGGACAGTACTTCTGAAATCAGGGATCCAGCACCAGTTTGTAAAATTCACAGCTTTATCTTTGCTAATTTAGGTAAGAATCCTATATTTTAAGATTGTTCTGTTCTGACACCAACAAATTGTGCACGTCAAAATCTCTGTTAATTCACCACCTTAAAAATTATGCCAGTCTTTTCATTTGCTTCATTCTTCTTATTAAAATGAATCAATTCACAAATATAAAGAGAAAATGTACAAAATACATCAGGCAGTATCTCTGGAAAGAAAAACAAATTAAATGTTCTTTCACCATCACTTCATACTTCCCTGAAATTTCATCATGTGTGTGTATGTGCCCATCCCCCCAGTCTGCTTCTGTCCCCACCATCTTTCTCATTGCTTACTCTATTTCCAAGTTTGTGTAATTTGCAAACTTTGAAATGATCCCTTTTTAGGAATATGGGAATACAAGAGGAGAAGGCTATTTGCATACGCTCCACTATTCAATCAGATCACGACTGATACAATCCTGGTCTTAGATTCACTTTCTTATCTGCCCCACAAGATTTGACTCTCTTGTCTATCAAAAACAGATCTAATGCAGCCTCGAAAAAATGTAAATATAAAGACCCAGATACCAATACATCTGTGGTTGAGAAATTCACCCCCCAATGATATTCAGAGGGATAAAGCAATCTCCTCATTTTTGCCTTATAAGGGATAGGATTTGTTGATTGCATGATTCAGGTGTCCACCTTACTGTGATGGCATTGTGTGCATAATACGTTGCTGTGAGTCCCTTAAAGCTGTGTGAAGGTCACGTACAAATGCTAGTTGTTTGCACATTCCAATTGAAATTAAAACTCATGCAACCATTTCCTATACTATTCATACTTTCCAAACACCTCAAAGGTTGACTTTATTGCATCTCTCAGTCCTTGCTTCTTCCTGCAATCTACAGGCTCTGACAATCCATTCATGCCCCTTAATCTTGATGTAGATAAAAATAGCTATGGATGTGGTAGTGGGATGGAGGAGTGGAAATGATCTTCTTGCGAAGTGTACCATGGCCCTTTGCCCCAATTAAATGAAAATACTCACATGGTGCAAGAACATGTTGAGGTTGCTGTGTAATTAAACTGCTGTTCTTATGACTGGTGGAAGTGAGTAACACTAATTAAACCAAACAGCACAGAGATTCTGGTGATTAAATCCAAATTCCATGGCAACTCAAATTAGCACTTCCTTATTAAAATGTGGGGTAACTGAGCTATGGAAGCAGACATACAGCCCTCATCCTAACCATGTTCAGATTCAAGATTCATTAATCATTATTAAATTATAATTGAAGGGAACATCAATCATAAAGAGTCACAGGATGGCTGCTGTTACAGAAGCAAAAGAAAGCCTAGTGACCATTTTACACAGTGCAGTAGAACACCGTAAAACTTTACTTCTGAATTGAATTAGTTCACTAAAGCGGCTTGCTTTCATTTACAGTGGAACTGCAATAGAGCTCCCAAAATAACCAGGGTAAAGACACAGTGTGCAGTGAGTTTGACCTTAATTGCTCTTGTGTGGTTCAAGTAGTTTTGAGACTCCAATACCATGAATAAAAAGTTTTGGCCATTCATGCATGCGCCTCGTGTGTATTTGGGCATGTTTGTGTGTACCTACAGTCTGAGGCATGGCTGCAATGCAACATCAATATAAAACATGGCCAATAACACAGGACATAATTCCAATTCAGTGAAAACACTGAGCCTGCTCAGGCTAAACATGGGCCACCTCCAGTACAAAAGGATTAAGCATGAGTAGATGAGCTACTGCACAGTTCTGGCAGGGGAATGAAATTAACATGCAATTAACAACATTTCAGCATAAGTGAAAGCAAGAAGGTTATCATTAAGATGAAATAAGCATTGAGCAATGTCATGAGCCAAAGCACGTTGTTGTGACTTTGTGTGTCTACATTCAGAATATTGTTTGCAAAGCTGGGAACCCGAACTGCAAAAGGACATTGAGCGACAACAGTGGGGGGGGGGGATAATTCCAAAACCCTCCAATCTGAACTAAGGATTTTCTGGAGGTAAAGAAGAGGAACTGAAAGGGGATAAAATCCAGGCATTGGAAGTGAGGATAATAAATTTAGTAAATACATAAAAGATTATTTGATGTTAATCACGGTTTGACAGATATGTCACATGACACAGGTCGGTAAAAGTAACTTCACCTGTTAAACATTCTACAAATTGAATTTAGCCCCATTTTGAGAATCAGAGTTGTCATTCCCTCCTGCAAGTTCCAGTCCTGGCTTTCCTCTAAGCCATTGGTCAACAGGTTGTGATACATCTTGCCCAGATACCTAACAGGTTTCTAACATCCATCTTTGCAGCCTCTCTGTTATAGAGACAATAATAGTTTGGCTTGTGCTGATTTTTCTTCTTATTCATTCTCTCCTGGGATGTGAATGTCACTGGCAAGACCATCATTTGTTGGTCATGAATTACCCTTGTTCTCAGTTGGATGCTATGCCATGATGAGGCCGTTTAAGAGTCAATCACATTGCTGTCATATGTAGGCTAGACCAGGTATGGATGGCAGATTTCCTTCCCTAGACAGTTTGAGTGAACCAGACAGGTCTTTATGATAATCAATTAGACTTCTTTGTATCAAAATGCAAAGATTAGCTTTCAGTTCCAGATTTATTGAATGAACTCAAATTTCGTTAGCTGCCTTGTTCTATGTCCCCAGAATATAATGTCATGCCTCTAGTTTGCCAGTCAAGTAACATTACCATTACAACACCATCTCACCTTATTTGCTAATCTCGGTTGGGATGGTACTCGCTGTGTTATATCTCGCAGTTAGTATGCAGTCTATGTTTAAGAGATACGCTGTTGATGTTATCACTTTATCGTAGTAGGTGACCTGAGTGACAAAAGTCTCAGGCTCCATCTTAATTGAGGCCAATTAAAGCATGACATGCAGTTGAAAGCTATTCTGTTACAAACAGCAGTATAAGAACATAAGAACTAGGAGCAGGAGTAGGCCGTCTGGCAAGTTGAGCCTGCTCTGCCATTCAATAAGATCATGGCTGATCTTTTCATGGCCTCAGCTCCACTTACCCACTCTCTCACCATATATCCTCATTTCCTTTACTGTTCAAAATCTTTATATCTTGACTTAAAAGTATGTTTAACATTAGCACTGCGACTGTAATTAGGTATATATCCAGAGTTAATTTAATGATCTATTGAAACTTTCAACACCACTTTTCCCATATCTAGCTCTTATATTATGGGAAATAACATACACATTGCCGCATTAGATGCTGAAAGTAAAGCCCACATCATGGGGACAGTTTAGTATTAGGTGAGGTGCTACAGTTGTACAAGTATGCGTCTATGAGAACAAGACAGAACTGGGCTTGGTTCTGTTGCAAATCCACAACCAAATTATCTTGAATAATTCTGATTGAGGGAACAAGTGAAATATGGGAAGTTCAGGCACCATAGGGCAGCACGGTGGCTCAGTGGTCAGCACTGCAGTCTCACAGTGCCAGGGTCCCAGGTCCGATTCCAGTCTTAGGTGACTGTCTGTGTGGAGTTTGCACATTCTCTCCGTGTCTGTGTGGGTTTCCTCCAGGCATTCTGGTTTCCTCCCACAATCCAAAGATGTGCAGGTCAGGTGAATTGGCCATGCTAAATTGCCCATAGTGTTAGGTGCATTAGTCAGAGGGAAATGGGTCTGGGTGGCTTAAAATCTGTGGGTCAGTATGGACTGGTTGGGCCAAAGGGCCTGTTTCCACACTGTAGGGAATCTAATCTAATAAAGCTGTGCTCCAGTGGGATACAGGAGGTGGATGAAAAATAAACAAAGCGTGTGAATTAAATGCTGTACAAACTCTGAATATAGACCATGATGGCTGGTTTATGGCATATGTAGTGATTGAAACCAGGACAAAATGGATGTCATTGAGTATGAGTTTTCTGATTGGGTTTGTTAACCTGGGCCAATCAGGGAGCCCTGTCTGACAAAAATAAACAGGAGATTCAGAGAAGCTCCTCATTCTAGGGACTGGCTCTGAGCTGGCTGGTCAGAGCCCATGTACAGTGCACATGTAAATAAGGATCACTTGGTAATAGGATACCAGCCTCTGCATGGTAATTTCAGCATACAGGTGATCTGCCTTCCAGTAAACAATAAACAGAGAGCCGTTTAAAAACTTTATCTCAGCATCACTGGAAAAGTCAATTGTCCAGAGTTTGAACTCAGTGACCTCCTCGGCCACGCTAGAGTCAACCACATTGATGTAAGACTGGGATCACACAGAGAACAAGCTGGGTAAGTTTTATTTCTAGTCTGCGAGCAAACTATTACACTGCTACCACCTGTACTCCTTAACTGACTTCACTGAACACACTAAGAGTCACATTGTGAAATAATTAAACTTATTCCCATCAGTACAGACTGTCCTGTCTACATAACAAAAACAATTCTCCATATCACAGTGGCTAATTGCCAGGTTTTATATTAAGGGAGTGAAGATGCGATGCATCATTTATACCATTATTCATTATTTTAATAAATGCAGTTATTGCATTTGTAGCTTCTTTTTGAGACTCACTTCACTTACTAACTTGACCCTCAGAGACTTGCTCACAGAGCAAGTGTGTAGTGTGTCTGTATAGCCATTACAATCTGAATGAATCAACTCCCTGTGGAATATGCATGAGACTCAGAAAGCATTTGAACAGAACAAAATGACCATGAGCTGAAGTGCTAAGACAATCATTTAATCAAACAGCACAGAATGAGGCCATTCTGCCCAATGGGCCCATGTTAACTCTTGGTTCTACTTGCCTATTCTTAACTTATAGCAAAGTAAATTTCACTGACTGACAGGAGGATTCCACACATATAAATAGAAAGACATAGACGATAGGAGCAGGTGTAGGCCATTTGACCACTTAGGCCTGCCCTGCCATTCAATATGATCATGGCCAATCATTGAGCTCAGCAGCCTAATCCTGCCCTCCCCTCATGTCCCTTGATCATCTTTAGCCACTGGAACTACTTCCACCTCGTTCTTGAAACACATAATGTTTTGGCTTCAACCAGGTTCCTTGGCAGAGAATGCTGCCGGCTCAACACTCTCTGGGCAAAGAAATTTCTCCTCCTCTCACTCCTAAAAGGTATGCTCCTTATTCTCAAACTATGACTCCTGGTTCTGTACTTCACCACCATCAGGAACACCCGTCCTGTATCTAGCCTATCTAGTCTTGCTAGAATTTTATATGTTTTCATGAAATTCCTCCTCATTTTTCTAAACTCCGCTGAATACAATCCTAACTGATTCAATCACTCCTCATACATCGGACCTGCCATCCAGGAATCAAAGTTAAAAACTCACACAACACCAGGTTATAGTCCACCAGGTTTAATTGGAAGCACTAGCTTTCGGAGCGACGCTCCTTCATCAGGTGATTGTGGAGTATGAGATAATAAGATGCAGAATTCAAACCAAAAGTTTCTCGTGTGAGGTAACTGAAATTATATATTGAAAAAGATCTGGATTGTTTATTAATTCTCTTGTCTTTTAGAATGAATATGTTGGTTTCAGTTCTTTCATATGTAAATTCCAGAACTTTTTTAAAGTTACATTCTCAAGTGAACTTTAACAATTGGTGTCATGTCGGCCCTGATGATGCATTTAAGTTGTGAGGCGCCCTGTGTGATTCTGTCTGTGCCCCAATGTTCAGACTGATTCTTATCTAAAAGAAGGATTTACAAAATCTAACATGGATTTGTGCAGTTTTTGAGCAAAATAAAATGTAATTCTGCAAGTACAAATTCACCCAACAAACTTATATATGTTTTTGTGTGTGTGCGTGTGCATGTGGATATGTATGTTGGGGGTGGGAGTTATGAGTGTCTGTGAGAAGGTGTGTTTGTGTGTGAGTGTGAATGTAAAGGGCTATAAGTCTGTGAAAGGGTGTGTGTGTATGTGAGTGTGGGAATGTATGTGTAAGCGTATGAGAGAGGGTTTGTGTCTGAGAGAGGGTCTGCGTGAGTGGATGGGTCTATAGGAGTGTGTGTGTGTCTGTCTGTGAGTGTGCGTCTGTGTGTGTGTGTGTCTGTGTCTATGTGTGTATGTAGTACAGTGGGGCCACCTGTAGTGTGACATGAACCCAAGGTCCCGGTTAAGGCCATCCCCATGGGTACCGAACTTGGCTATCAGCCTCTGCTCGGCCCTTCTGCGTGTTGCCTGTCCCGAAGTCCATCTTCGACGCTTGCACGCATACACACACTCTCTCACAGACACTTGTAACCCACCCCTTCCCATGCATGCACAAATTTGTTGGGTGAATTTGTACTTGCAGAATTACATTTTATTTTGCTCAAAAACTGCATGAATCCATGTACGATTCTGTCAATCCATCTTTTAGATTAGAATCAGTCTGAACATTGGGGCACAGACAGAATCACACAGGGCACCTCACAACTTAAGTGCATCATCTGGGCCGACATGACACCAATTGTTAAAGTTCAATTAAGAATTTAACTTTTTAAAAAAATTCTGGGATTTACATATGAAAGAACTGAAACCAACATGGTCATTCTAAAAGATGAGAGACGTAACAAACAATCCAGGTCTTTTTCAATATATAATTTCAGTTACCACACACTGGAAACTCTTGCTATAAATTCTATGTCTTATGATCTCATACTCCACAACCATTTGATGAAGGAGCAGTGCTCCGAAAGCTAGTGCTTCCAAATAAACCTGTTGGACTATAACCTAGTGCTGTGTGATTTTTAACTTTGTACACCCCAGTCCAACACCAGCATCTCTAAATCATCCCAGGAATCAGCCTGGTAAACATTCACTGCATTCCCTTTATAGCAAAAACATCTTCCCTCAGATAAGGAAACCAGAACTGCCCCCAATATTCCATGCGGTAGCCTCACCAATGCTCTGTGTTATTGCAATAAGACATTCCTTGTTCCTGTACTCAAACTAAATAAGATATAAAGGAGTGCAGTAAAAAGCTGATCTGGAATATTTATTCATAATTACATTATGGCTCTTTGGTGGGGCGTAGGGAGGGTACATTTTAAACTTGTGAGAAGACAAACTGAGCAATACTGCCTTAAAAGTCATCCTGCGGTTGCAGGGGAAAGTGCCGGGAGTGGAGGTTGGGTTGGTGGGGGGTGTGGATCTGACGAGGGAGTCACGGAGGGAGTGGTCTTTACGGAATGCTGATAGGGGAGGGGAGGGGAGGGAAATATATCCTTGGTGGTGGGGTCTGTTTGGAGGTAGCGGAAATGACGGCGGATGATGCGCTGTACATGGAGATTGGTGGGGTGGTAGGTGAGGACCAGTGGGGTTCTGTCCTGGTGGCGGTTGGAGGGGCGGGGTTCAAGGGCGGAGGAGCGGGAAGTGGAAGAGATGCGGTGGAGGGCATCGTCGACCACGTCGGGGGGGAAATTGCGGTCCTTGAAGAAGGAGGCCATCTGGGTTGTGCGTTTTTGGAACTGGTTACATGGAGATTGGTGCCTTAAAAGTCACACAAGGGATTAATCTGAAGAGGTACCTCTGAGAACCTGATGACCAAACAGATGGACCAGCAGTTCTCAAGAGCAGGAGCTCATTCCTCAAGGAGGTGTAAGTCCAACCCTGAGCTTGTTGAGGTTTGCTGTAGGTGTATTATCACAAGAGAATTGCACGCAATATTCCAACAGTAGGCTAACCAATGTCCTGTATAGCCACAACATGACCTCCTAACTCCTGTACTCAATACTCTTTCCTTTATCTTTCAGAGTATTGAGTACAGGAGTTGGGAGGTCATGTTGCGGCTGTACAGGGCATTGGTTAGGCCACTGTTGGAATATTGTGTGCAATTCTGGCCTCCTACTTAACGGAAAGATGTTGTGAAACTTGAAAAGGTTCAGAAAAGATTTACAAGGACGTTGCCAGGGTTGGAGGATTTGAGCTATTGGGAGAGGCTTAACAGGCTGGGGCTGTTTTGCCTGGAGAGTCGGAGGCTGAGAGGTGACCTGAGAGAGGTTTACAAAATTATGAGGGGCATGGATAGAGTAAATAGGCAAAGTCTTTTCCCTGGGGTGGGGAGTCAAGAACTAGAGGGTATAGGTTTAGGGTGAGAGGGGAAAGATATAAAAGACACCTACAAGGCAACTTTTTCACACAGAGGGTGGTACGTGTACGGAATGAGCTGCCAGAGGAAGTGGTGGAGGCTGGTACAATTGCAACATTTAAGAGACATTTGGATGGGTATATGAATAGGAAGGGTTTGGAGGGATATGGGCCTGGTGCTGGCAAGTGGGACTAGATTGGGTTGCGATACCTGTTTGGCATGGACCGAATGATCTATTTCCATGCTGTACATCTCTATGACTCTATGAGGTTAGCCTTTTACAAAGTTGGTCAGTCTGCAAATTTCCTTCCCGGGTTGGGGAGGAAGAAGGTGGGGCGTGATTGAAGAGCACTACAATGTTCCAAAATACCCTTTTCACTCTATTTCCCTCCACAAATACTGTTAAACCTGCTGAATATTTATGGTGCTGTTTTAAGACCAGAATCCAAACATGTGCAATATTTTGTTTTTATTTGCATTCTTAAGTGTCCTGTAGGGTTGGGGCATGCCACCTGAACTAGTCAGGTCCACACTTAACTCAGGTCCTTCATTGTCTGTTGACTTTCAATCCCTTTTGAAGTATTCTCAGATACCTATACCCAACTCTGCATGCCATCATAAGGAACGTGTGCCTATGTCTATGACTTTTTCCTGTGACTAAGCTTCCACAGTATGAATACAAGTAAAAGAGATCTTGCTCTCACTAGTTATGAACTGAACCTCATTGCCTGTTGGAGGCGGGTTCAGTAGAAACTTCCAGAATGAAACTGGGGAAAGAATGAAGTGTTGAGTTTTGGCTTTTTTAAAGAGTCAAGAGTATGGTGATAGAAAAGAACAGCAGGCCAGTAAGCATCTGAGGAGCAGGAAAATCGATGTTTCGGGCAAAAGCCCTTGATCAGGAATGAGGAACCTTAGGGATGGAGAGATAAATGGGAAAGGTGGGGGGGGGGGGCGGTGGCGATGCTGTGTGGGAGGTAGCTGGGAGTGCAATAGGTGGATGGAGGTGGGGGTGGTGGTGATTGGTCGGAGGGGAGGGTGGAGTGGATAGGTGGGAAGGAAGATGAGTGTCCCGCAGATGTTCCCTGGAGCGCTCTGTGAGTAGGGTGCAGTACTCGCAATGCGCTTCAGACATCTCTGGGACGCCCGGACCAACCAACCCACTGTCCGGTGGCCGAACACTTCAATTCCCCCTCCCACTCTGCCGAGGGCATGCAGGTCCTGGGCCTCCTCCATCGCCACTCCCTTACTACCCAACGCCTGGAGGAAGAACACCTCATCTTCCACCTCGGGACCCTTCAACCCCATGGCATCAATGTGGACTTCACCAGTTTCCTCATTTTCCTTCCACCCACCTTACCCCAGTTCCAACCTTCCAGCTCAGCACTGCCCTCATGACCTGTCCCATCTGTCCATCTTCCTTCCCACCTATCTGCTCCACCCTCCCCTCCGACCTATCACCATTACCCTCCCTCCCCATCCACCTATTGCACTCTCAGCTATCTTCTCCCTAGCTCTACCCCTCTCCTATTTATCTCTCCACCTCCGAGGCTCCCAACCTCACTCCTGATGAAGGGCTCTGGCCCGAAGCGTCGATTTTCCTGCTCCTTGGATGCTGCTTGGCCTGCTGTACTTTTCCAGCACCACACTCTAATCTCCAGCATCTGCAGCACTCACTTTTGACTGTTCTTTTAAACAGCCAGCATAGGGATTATGGGTACAGCAGTCTCCTTCAGTGCTGCCACATTCCATGATGTTATAGTGAATGTTGTTTAAAGAAAAGCAGAAGGTGCTCAAGAAATTCAGTTGGCCAGGTGGCACCTGTGGAGAGAAAAATAGAATTAATATTTTGTGTCTGATATGTCTATCCTTCAGTCCTGAGGGGCTGGAAAAGTATTTTTTTATATTTTATAGAAAATGCTACATAAGCCAATGGAACAGATGGGAACAGTGCCCTACAGAAAAAAGGCAAAGAAAGTGTTAATTGTTGTAGAGAAGACATATAGATACTGCTAGTGGGTGTTAATAGAAATCTCAGTTGAGAGCAAATATATGCAAACAAGAAACTGATGAGAGGGGAGGTAACTTGTTGACATTATTGACATGTACAGAACTGCAAGCTGTTAGAGATCGTGCTGTGAACCTTTATGTGTCATGATCTTTTGGAAATGAGGGAATGAGATTAAAAAAATGGACGTACTTGGCTTTTGAAAAGAACATTATGCAAAGCCATAGTGTCAGTGAAGGAACTGCCTGGAGCCTCACAGATGCTGTTGTCATCTGGGTGACATCATCTGGAAGCATATTTTTTCTTGCAGTAAACAGGTCGCTTGCCTAAGCTTAAATAAATATGTCCAGTTAAGCCCTATTTAAATCAGGCTGTGATTTATTAGGTGCAAGAGATCCCAAACCTGGCTGTGGTTGTTGGTGCGTTACAATGAACAGGACAACAATTTCTAAAGGAGAAAATAAACTTGGAGAGAAAAACACCACTGAGGCAAAATAAGCGGTTTGATGTTTTTTAGAATTCAACTGCACTGCATTATTGAAGTGGACAGTGATGCTAATGGGTTCCAGGCGCCTTTTGTTACCATCTGCTCTTTCCGAGTGGACTCGAGATCAGCTACCTATCCTATCTCAGCTAAAATATGATCTAACTCTGGCCTCCTGTGCAGTCCCAGTTTGCCGTTGGTTACCATCCCTTCTAACATTTGAAAGTCCTCACTTGTCCAGGTGTAGCCCATGTATCATTATATAGTCAGCCCAGTACTGTCCTTATAAAGTTTTTTTTAGATTAGATTAGATTACTTACAGTGTGAAAACAGGCCCTTCGGCCCAACAAGTCCACACCGACCCGCCGAAGCGCAACCCACCCATACCCCAACATTTACCCCTTTACCTAACACTACGGGCAATTTAGCATGGCCAATTCACCTGACCTGCACATCTTTGGACTGTGAGAGGAAACCGGAGCACCCGGAGGAAACCCACACCGACACGGGGAGAATGTGCAAACTCCACACAGTCAGTCGCCTGAGTCGGGAATTGAACCTGGATCATCTGGCGCTGTGAGGCAGCAGTGCTAACCACTGTGCCACCGTGCCGCCCAAGTTGAAGGAGTATAGAATCATTATAGTAATGAAGAAGGACAGTCAGTCCATTGAAACTTTATTGCTGGAACAGCACAGCAGGTCAGGCAGCATCCAGGGAACAGGAGATTCGACGTTTCGGGCACAGGCCCTTCTTCAGGAATGAGCAGAGAGTGTTCAGCAGGAGAAGATAAAAGGTAGGGAGGAGGGACTTGGAGGAGGGGAGTTGGAAATGTGATAGGTGGAAAGAGGTCAAGGTGAGGGTGATAGGTCGGAGTAGGGTGGAGGCGGAGAGGTCAAGAAGAAGACTGCAGGTCAGGAAGGCGGTGCCGGGCTGGAGGGATCCGGCTGAGACAAGGTGGGGGGAGGGGGGATGAAGAAACTGGTGAAGTCCAAGTTCATCCCCTGCGGTTGGAGGGTTCCCAGTCGGAAGATAAGACGCTCCTCCTCCGACCGTCGGGTTGTTGTGGTTTGGCGGTGGATGAGTCCAATGACCTGCATATCCTCGGTGGAGTGGGAGGGGGAGTTGAAATGCTGTGCCACAGGTTGGTTGGGTTGGTTCGTCCGGGTGGCCCAGAGGTGCTCCCTGAATCGCTCCGCAAGTAGGCGGCCTGTCTCCCCAATATAGAGGAGGCCACACCGGCTGCAGCGGATGCAGTAGATGATGTGGGTGGAGGTGCAGGTGAATCTGTGGCGGATATGGAAGTTTCCCTTGGGGCCTTGGAGAGAAGTGAGGGGGGAGGTGTGGGCGCAAGTGTTGCACCTCCTGCGGTTGCAAGGGAAGGTGCCGGGAGTGGTGGTTGGGTCGGTGGGGGGTGTGGATCTGACAAGGGAGTCGCGGAGGGAGTGGTCTCTACGGAAAGCTGATAGGGGAGGGGAGGGAAATATATCCTTGGTGCTGGGGTCTGTTTGGAGGTGGCGGAAGTGACGGCGGATGATGCGCTGTACATGGAGATTGGTGGGGTGGTAGGTGAGGACCAGTGGGGTTCTGTCCTGGTGGCGGTTGGAGGGGCGGGGCTCAAGGGCGGAGGAGCGGGAAGTGGAGGAGATGCGGTGGAAGGCCCCAAGGGAAACTTCCATATCCGCCACAGATTCACCTGCACCTCCACCCACATCATCTACTGCATCCGCTGCAGCCGGTGTGGCCTCCTCTATATTGGGGAGACAGGCCGCCTACTTGCGGAGCGATTCAGGGAGCACCTCTGGGCCACCCGGACGAACCAACCCAACCAACCTGTGGCACAGCATTTCAACTCCCCCTCCCACTCCACCGAGGATATGCAGGTCATTGGACTCATCCACCGCCAAACCACAACAACCCGACGGTCGGAGGAGGAGCGTCTTATCTTCCGACTGGGAACCCTCCAACCGCAGGGGATGAACTTGGACTTCACCAGTTTCTTCATCCCCCCTCCCCCCACCTTGTCTCAGCCGGATCCTTCCAGCCCGGCACCGCCTTCCTGACCTGCAGTCTTCTTCTTGACCTCTCCGCCTCCACCCTACTCCGACCTATCACCCTCACCTTGACCTCTTTCCACCTATCACATTTCCAACTCCCCTCCTCCAAGTCCCTCCTCCCTACCTTTTATCTTCTCCTGCTGAACACTCTCTGCTCATTCCTGAAGAAGGGCCTGTGCCCGAAACGTCGAATCTCCTGTTCCCTGGATGCTGCCTGACCTGCTGTGCTGTTCCAGCAATAAAGTTTCAACTTTGATCTCCAGCATCTGCAGACCTCACTTTCTCCAGTCAGTCCATTGAGTCAATATTGACCTTCTGTAGAACAATCCAATCAGTTCTTTCACTTTTGTTCTCTCAAACAGTCCTGTTAAAATCATTGATTGTCTTGACTTCCACCACTCTTGTAGGCAGCGAGTCATTTTCACTTGATCTGAAAAGTAACTTGTCATCTCTAACCACATGAATGTTGTCCTGGTCCCTTTTTTCTGAAGCTACAATGGACATGATTTTATGCTCCCACAGCGGTAGGTTTGAAACTAGAGAACACTCATAAAATCCATCGCATCGGGATCAGGGATGAGCGACAAATTTTGTCCTGTTGAACATAGTCACTGTTGGGGGCACTTGCGCTGTATAGGTGGCATTTGTCACTTAGCAGCAGAAGTCTGAACTTTGTCCAGATCTTACAGTGCATTGGCACAAGCTGTTTCAACATTTAAGGGTCTACAAACAGAACGGAACATTGCAATCATTATGTTCCTTGATTCGCACATAGGGTGGGGGCATCGCTGGCTAGTCCAACATTTGTCGTCCATCTCACACCGTGGGCGGCATGGTGGCATAGTGGTTAGCACTGCTGCTTCACAGCGCCTGAGACCTGGGTTCAATTCCCGCCTCAGGCGACTCTCTGTGTGGAGTTTGCACGTTCTCCCCGTGTCTGCGTGGGTTTCCTCCGGGTGCTCTGGTGTCCTCCCACAATCCAAAACAATGTGCAGGTTAGGTGAATTGGCTGTGCTAAATTGCCTGTAGTGTTAGGTGAAAGGGTAAATGTAGGCGAATGGGTCTGGGTGGGTTACGCTTTGGCGGGTCGGTGTGGACTTGTTGGGCCGAAGGGCCTGTTTCCACACTGTAATTAATCTAAATCTAAATCAAGTTGCTCTTGAGTGAACTGCTAGGACATGTCTGGGCACTTAAAAACCAATTGATTATGGGTGGCACGGTGGCTCAGTGGTTAGCACTGCTGTCTCACAGCACCAGGGACCTGGGTTCAATTCCAGCTCAGGTGACTGTGTGGAGTTTGCACATTCTCCCCATGTCTGCGTGGGTTTCGTCCCACAGTCACAAAGATGTGCAGGTCAGGTGAATTGGCCATGCTAAATTGCCCGTTGTGTTAGGTGCATTTGTCAGGAAGTGTGTCTGGGTGGGTTACTCTTCAGAGGGTTGGTGTGGACTTGTTAGGCCAAATGGCCTGTTTCAACACTGTAGGGAATCTAATCTAATCAAATGACTATGGGTTCAGAATCACATGTGGGCCAAACCAGTTAAGGTTGGCAGGTTTTCTTCCCTATGAGAAGCTAATGGACCAAATGGGTTTTTAAGACCTAACCAGCATCTTATTAAGGTTTACAACTTTCTTGCTTTTGTTTTGCAAGGCTCCATTAATACAGTCAAGGACCCATGTCTTGCCACTCTCAAAGACATGTGGGCATACTGCCTCAGGTTGGTATCTCTGTGAGCCCGTCAAGTTTAGACATTTAATTTAAATTGCTCTTCCCAACTCAATGAATCATGTCACTGTTCTCTGTTTTAAATTTCATCTACTACATGTGTGCTCATTTCATCAGCCTCTAACTTTCTTCCTCAATGTTTATTGCATTTTCAAGAATAGTTTCAAGTTGTTCTCTCGAGGCAAGTCAAAGTCATGCGTAGTAATTAAAAAGAGCAATGGTTTCAATGCCAGCTCCTGTGGCTGTTGCTGTGTTTGCGTTTGATAGTATCTTAAAGGGTTAATATGAAGAGTGCTGCCAACACCACCGATTATGGCGATGTCAGATTGAATTCTGGGCAAAAATGTTTAGGATCTTGAAAAAATGATAACTAACATCTACACCCTCCTCATGGCCTTTGCAATAATGCTTACAATACTAATATAACCTAATGTAGCCACTAACATGGAAAAAAACTATAACTTGTTAAGCAAAAAGACTCTTCTGGTTTGATCAGGAAGTGTTTTTCCTCTACTGCACTGTGGTTTTCTCCAAGAAATACTGGCAGCAACCTTCATCATCTGTAGCCACTCATTGCCCATGCAGCAGATACCACTGCAGACTTCCCCACAATGTGAAAAACAGTTCACCATTACACTATTGAAGTTCAATCATTGAGCATATTCAAGACAGAAATGAATAGACTAGTAACATCAATAGATATGGCACAGTGAAGATAATTGGTATTGGAATAGATGATTAACCAAGATCAAATGAAATGGCAGAGAAGGTTCGATGGGATGAATGGACTGCTCCAACTCCTTTATGTCCATAAGTTTCCACACACTGCGTACTGTCCCTTCACCAATTTCACATTCTTGCAGTTGAGGGTTTGAGATGGTAATAGCTAATTCCTTACATTTGTGAAACAGGAGGAGGCAGACAGGAACAAAACAATATTTTAATCTCTTGATCTAACACAACATTTTTGGAAAATGTTGAATTTTGAAAGTACAATATAGCAGCAGCACATACTGCTGCCCATCTCATAGGGATGAAGGAAAAAGATTGTAATAGAAGACGACAGAGAAAATACAGATTCCTGAAGAAGGGCTCATGCCTGAAACGTCGATTCTCCTGCTCCTCGGATGCTGCCTGACCTGTTGCGCTTTTCCAGCAACACATTTTCAGCTCTGATCTCCAGCATCTGCAGTCCTCACTTTCTCCTATAAGATTTTAACCTACTGCGAATCCTCTTACAAGGATGCCTTCCTTGAAGAAGCTCTCTTCCTCCCGCTACAGGGCACACTTTCCTCATTCCTGAAGAAGGGTTCATGCCCGAAACGTCGATTCTCCTGCTCCTTGGATGCTGCCTGACCTGCTGCGCTATTCCAGCAATACACTTTCAGCAGAGAAAATACAGAGCTACGATTAAAAAAAAAAGGAGAAAGAGACAGATTAGAAGGTAACAAGAGGCCCTCTAGTTAACCATGTACAGATGCATGAACTCATTGGTCTGTTGTAAAATTACTTGTCATTCATTTTCATGCATGTTCATAATGCTACCATAGTTAGTCGAATCTCAGATGGCAACGAAACAGACTACATACGGGAGGTGGAAGACGTGGAAAAATGGTGCACTGAGAACAACTTAGCTCTCAGTGTTGGCAAAACCAAGGAAATCATTACTGACTTTTGGCGGGATGTTACTCATGTCCCCCTACACATTAACAGCACAGAGGTGGAATGAGTGGAGAGTGTCAAGCTCCTGGGAGTGGTCATCTACAACAAGTTTTCTTGGACTCTTCATGTGGACACCCTGGTTTGAAAGGCCCAACAACGTCTCTTCTATATTAGGCAGCTGAGAAAATTTGGCAAGACAGTGAATACTCTTGCCAACTTTTATAGGTGCGCCATCAAGAGCATTCTGTCTGGACATATCACTACCTGGTATGGTAACTGTACTATTCAAGATCGGAGACGGTTACAGAGAGTGGTGAACTCGGTCCGGACAATCACAAAGGTCAACCTCCCATCTATAGAATCCATCTACCAGGCTCACTGTCAAGGAAAGGCCTCCAGCATTCTCAAAGATCCATCCCACCCTGGCAATGTTTTTCTACAAACTCTACCATCGGGAAGAAGGTACAGAAGCTTGAACACATGCACCAGCTGGTTTCGATACAGTTTCTACCTTACTGTTGTTAGAATACTGAATGGACTCACAAACTCTTAGCATTTGTCTGTACCTGTGTTTTGGTTTTGGCTGCTGTTTACCTATTATTTACTTATCTATGCTATTTAACTCTGTGATCTGCCTGTATTGCTCGCAAGACAAAGCTTTTCACTGTGCCTCGGTACGTGTGACAATAAATTCAATTCAATTTAATTCTTTGTTCGACTTTCTAGTCAACATTCAGGCAATATTCTAGGATTACTGTATTGAACTATTCCGATATTACATTTCATTATATAGAATACACAGCACAGAACTATTATTGATCTCAACAGGATTCCACTCTATAATCTTCACCTTTCTGTATTTTGAAACTTGAGGTTTACCAATCTTTTCTAAGATGCTTTACGTTCACATTAGTTTTGTTGATCTTTTGTCTACCTTCTCCTTTTCTAGTTATTGTGAGGTGTAGGTTAAGCACAGTGCATGGAGAAAATGGAAATGATATCCACAACACGGAGAAAATTATGTGTATTTACTATCATGTTATTTGAATTAGGTCATCATTCTAAATACATTCCAAATAATTTAGGTATTGGCTGACCTTCAGTGCTAGCATGGTTAGTTTATTTGGATGGTATTATTCGGTTTGCTAATAACTTCCAGGAATTCATGAGATATCTGGATTATGTTTTGAAGAAATTGCAACATGCAGTGCTGACGGTAAAATCTTAAAAATGCCAGTCTCTTCGACGCACAAGTTGAAGTTGCTGCCTTCTCCTTCATTTCTCTGTCATCCCTGTCAATAGGTCAGTATTGGCATGACTTGAAAGTGCAGAAGTGGAAATGTTCATTACACATCTCCCCTAAAGTGACTCGTCAGTAATTCAGAATTTGATTAGAACCAGTAACAGCACCAGCCCAGTGGGTGGTATAATGGATTATCTTCCTGTGTTTTTGTCTCTGGTTTGGAAAGCCTCTCTTCCTGACAGGAAAGATCCCAAGTGAAATGGCTTCAAGAGATACTGACTAAATACCTCATGGATATAGACTTGCAGTTCAAAAATTCAGCAGGCTTACTCCGAGAGACCACCAAGGATGGCTGGTGTGAGGGAATGGAAATAACAGAGAGATTAAAAATGGGATTCTGTACTTGAGGCCCAGACTCACTGTTGAGGTAGCAAGAGGCAGTTTTATTCTGTAGCGGCCTGATGCAGAAATATGTGGTCCTGAGAACTTGTCCCCAGTGAAAAGGTATTTGATTCTCTAATTGTTTCTATCCTTTGCCTTGTTGAATACAAGCATGGTTTTCTATGCATTTGCATACAATCCTAATGATTTACAATTGAGTTTGCTATCGGGAGTGTAATCTCTGCATTGACTTTGTCTATGCAGAGTTAATTAAAGTCTAGCTAGACTCCCTTCTGTAATCTGGTATTCATATAAACTCTGCTGTTCCAAAATCAACTCCCACCAAATCTCATTCAAATATCAAACTTATGCTAAAGCATAAAAGCTTCATGCACCTCCTGCACAGTGTAGCCTGTCCGCCTCATTCTGTCTAAGCACCCTATGATCTGTATGTCTTTGCTTACTGCCTGTACTGCTCTCAAACAAAGCTTTTCACTCTACTCAGGTACACATGACAAATCAAATTGAATCAAATCAAAACAAAACACTACGGATGCTGGTAAAATGAAATAAAAATACAGAAAGTGCTGGAGAAACTCAGCAGGTCTGGCAGCATCTGTGGAGATAGAAAAAGACTTAACCTTTCAAGTCTATTTCAAGGATGATTGGACTCTTCTTCTGAACTCTGATCTTTTGCTTTTTGACTTATGTTGTTTTCTGCTCTGCCAATGCTTCAATTTTGAAGTTCCCATTCATGTATTCAAATTTCTTTATAGCTTCATACCACATTATCTCTATTATCTCCTCAAGCCCTATCTTTCCTAAATTAAAGCTCTCTGTCCACCTTTTTCTCATCTATCAAGAAACTCCTTGAACACATTTTTAGTTGCCAGTTCTAATATTTCCTACTTTGGCTGAGTGTCAGGTTTTCTTTTGCTGTAACTCCTGTGAAGTGCCTTGGGTCACTTTACTAAAGATGCTATGTAAATACAATTCATTGTTATCAACAACTGCAACTTTAATAGTTGATGTCTTAAATAAGGACTAGTTTTCAAAGGTATTCTTAGCCCTGTACAGTCACCCTTAATAACACATTTCCTACATGCTACCTCTCAAAGTGTCCATTCTTCTTAAACAACTGAAAGCTACATTGACAAAAATTCATAATGGAAAAGGATACATTATGAAACAAAAGATTCTGCCTGCAGCAAATGAGTTCAAATAACATTGGGAGTTGGTGAGAAACATCAAGACAATAGACACTGCTTCAACAAATGTAGGTGTAGACCATCAACAAAGAAAGGACATGAAATAAACCAGACTGCAGAGCTAGCTCTAAACTTGGATCTTAAAAGCTTGCAGATTGCAAAACAAAGCAGAAGGATGTGAGGAATTTCACTGCTTTTAATTGCAACACATTAACATTTAGAGTAAAGTACAGAACAGACAATTAAACACTTGTGAAGAAAACTTTAAATCAGAAAAGTGCTTCCAGGTGTATTGGCTTGTGCAATAATAACATCTCTACAACTTCTGGAGTTTGATGATATTTTAGGCTATCGCTGGTGACTGAATGCAATCTTGACGTCAGTGACTGGCATTATTAACACACACACACATACACACACACAGATGCCATTATAGAAGCACACTGTTGACCAATTCCTGTCCTTTGAGGCTTGAGTGCAGCATTCCACTCATCTGTACAAAGCTGTTCATTTAGTGAGACTTGCAAGCTCTCTGTTTGACAATTTCCTTCCTGAGTGAGCCAACAATAACAACCAAGGTACTTCATGTCATTCCGCTGACGTCCTGCTCTCCATCGAAGCCAAGGCAATAACCCCATAAGTGCCTGCCTGTACCTGTTGCAATGTTAGTGACCTACACAGGTCTAATCCATGACTGAGTGATGACCACTTTGCTACCTTTTGATCTTTTCCAGAATTAATATAAGGTGAGGGAGGATATGAAATCATTTAAAGTTGAGATCATGACTGGACTATTTTAGAGAGCTGAATTATTCTGACATTTAGATCCAGATAACTCAGACTTACCAGCAGCTAACATCTCCTGTATAGAGAGAAAATTAGTCTTGGGTCACAATGAAACATTTGACGTCAATGAAAGACATAATAGAGTAATGAGGAGCAAATGTTGTCAACTCTCTATCACCCATTTTACATTAACATCCACAAAGCGAACGTAATCCCTAATGAGTTGGCAATCTATTTGTATTCCTTTTAATTTCCTTAACTGAATTGGAATTTCACTGAATCATGGCATGTGTAGAAAGAGGACAATCAGCCATGTTTGTCTACAGAAGCTCTCCACATGAGAATCTCACCTGGTGTTATCGGCCTGCTGTTCATTGTGACCATGTATATTTTCTTTTTCAATTAACACAATCATTCCCTTTTGAAGGCCTTGACTGAACCTGCCTCCTCCGCACTGTCAGGGAGTACACCTCAACCCTAATCACTCATTGGACCTGTACAATCCCAAATGAAACTATTAATGGATAAGTTTGATTCCATACCAAAGTCTGGCTTGGTATTTATTTATTTTTAGCTTTTGTTTAATGAGGTTTTTTTAAAAAAATTGAAACACAAGCATGTAATGCTGCAGATTTACTTTTAACATGAAAAGAAAAGTTTGCTATGCAAAAGAGATGAAGGCAAAGTAGAATAAACTAAAAAAATACATATAATACAACTTGAAAGACTTCATAATGCATAGTAAAAATGTAATCTCATCTGTTCCAACATGATCACTTTACAGTCATTAAACACCAGAGAAGCATGATTTGACTTTTCTTTCAATTCCTGGTATTGAGAGTCACTTGATTATTTATACAACAAAGCTTAGACTTTCTCAGCTTCAAATAATCCCTTTAGGGTTCTGACCAAAAACCTCTGATCTAGAATTTCCAACTAAAATCATAAACAATTACCCGAGTATTCAGAATAATCACCAGTAGGGGTGGCACGGTGGCTTAGTGGTTAGCACTGCTATCTCACAATGCCAGGGACCGGGGTTCGATTCCAGCCTCAGGTAACTGCCTGTGTGGAGTTTGCATGTTCTCCCCGTGTCTGCATGGGTCTCCTCCCACAATCCAAAGGTATACAGGTTAGGTGAATTGACCATGTTAAATTGCCCATAGGTGCATTAGTCAGGGGCAAATGTAGGGGAATCGATCTGGGTGGGTTACTCTTCAGAGGGTTGGTATGGACTTGTTGGGCCGAAGGACCTGTTTTCATACTGTCGGGAATCTAATCTAATCTTTCTTCTGAAGGAACTATGGGCTGAATCTCACCATATTTTGGCTAAGCATAATTTTTGTCACATTTCACGGAATGTTTGTTCCATGAGTTTTCTTGCACTATTGCCCCAAACTCACCTCACTGACTACCTACCGCACCTCAATGGTGCCCTCTCCTACAACTCTCTCTATGCTACAAGGGTAAGTGCTACCATTTGCCATTATATCCATCCATCTTCAAAGGCTCATGCTCTACTTTTCTCACTATTGCATGCAACGTTTTCCCTCAGTCCCTCATGCCAATCCTAACAATGCCTCAATGCTATCCTCCCACACGCTAACCCTGCCAGTTTTCAGTGCTGCTTGTTTACTCAGGATACTTTGCCACCATTTCGCAAGCTGCCAGACATTAACAATTATCATCACTGTCTTCTCTCATTCCTGGAAAAAATGGCCCATAATATTCCAAATAGGTCAGGACTGCCAATGGGGTGCCTAACATTCAATTCCTCACCCACTCCAGCGAGAGTCTCTCAAACCCATTAGGCAAAGACTGGGACTAACCCAGTGGAGGTGCAGAATCATCCATGTCCGAGCAACCAAGGAAGAAGCAGTTTCCATTTCTGTGCTCGTCTCTCATTACCCCACGGTGCGATTCATCTTTACATGTTACAAGCTGTACCCAATGATCATGCCACTCTATAACTGGTGTGTTGCAGATGCCAGTGGGACGTCCATGTTGGTAGCAGTGAGGATGGCAACTCTATGAGTAAGTCCACCCTTACCTAGAGTCATAGTGTCATAGAGATGTACAGCATGGAAACAGACCCTTCGGTCCAACCCATCCATGCTGACCAGATATCCCAACCCAATCTAGTCCGACCTGCCAGCACCCGGCCCATATCCCTCCAAATCCTTCGTATTCATATACCCATCCAAATGCCTTTTAAATGTTGCAATTGTACCAGCCTCCACCACTTCCTCTGGCAGCTCATTCCATACATGTACCACCCTCTGTGAGAAAACGTTGCCGCTTAGGTCTCTTTTATATCTTCCCCTTCACAAACTTTGCAAAAAATATCTTCCCCTCTCGTCCTAACCTATGGCCTCTAGTCCTGGACCTCTAAAGAAGAGAGCAGTGATGTCTCAGAGGAAGCATTGGGAAAGCTGCCACCTGCACTATCCACCATCTGTGAAACTGACACTTCGCTGGGTATATTTTCTACATTAGTGCCAGGGGTATCTACTGGTGAGCACTTCACTGCCACATCTCTGCAACTGTCTAAGGAAGTAACAGCCTCTGGTACTTTGATGTCTACTTTTCAAATGGGTTTATGAGTCACTATGGATATGTGAATAGGAAGGGCTTGGAGTGATATGGGCCGGGTGCTGGCAGGTGGGTCTAGATTGGGTTGGGATATCTGGTCGGCATGGATGGATTGGACCGAAGGGTCTGTTTCTGTGCTGTACACCTCTATGATTCTATGACTCTAAGTGCTGAAACTGATAATTGTGGGAGAGACAAATTTACCTGAAATCTCTGTGAGCATTTGGATTTCAGGAAAGGTTCCTCATGAGGAACTCAGAAATAAGGTAAAAACACACAAGGTCCATAATAATTTGGCAAGTTGGATCCAAAATTGGCTCACTGGTCAGAGCCAGAAGGCAGTGGTAGAAGGCTGTTGGTGTAACTGGCAGCCTATGTGGAGTGGCATATCACAGGGATCAGTGCAAGGTGTCTTCTTGTTTGTGATATCTATAAATGATATAGAGAAGGTGAGGAAGAGGGAAGGGGCAGTGAGGAAGGAAGGGTAAGGAAATGAGTGGGAAGTGCAGGGGGAGGCGGGTGACACGAGGACATGGAATGGGTAGGAGGGGAGAGGGAGGACTGAGGGGAGGAGAGACGAGAGGAGAGGGACTTATAGAGATAGACAGAGAATCTATATGACCAACTACATGTTGGCCAGTTACTGCATCGTTATTGAATAATTATTTGCTTTAATAATACACTAATAACTGTGTTTAATAAAAATAAAAATAAAAACCTGGCTGGTAAAGCTTCCTCTTAAAAATCTGATATTGATAAGATAATTGGTTATCCTGAACCAGATAAAGACTTTTTCATTTTATGTTGTGAACCATGGAATAGTGCAATTGCAGTGATGTTGCAGTCCTGGTGGCCCTGGTTATAACAAAACTTGCATCCAGTGGGTATATGATTGGTATCCAAGTCACACGAGTAATTTTATTGTTGTTGACCATTTCAGAAAAGATGTTGTGAGAATTGAAGCTCACTGTTCAATAATTTCGGTCCGAGTCAAATTCTGAAGCAGTCTTTATTCATACGGTCTTGCAAGCCGGGTGACCATAAAGTAGGCACCTGGATCAGGAGGTTACATTACAATTTATACAGTTCAGTTGAGTCTCTCAGTACTCCCCCTTTTACTTCATATTTAATAGTTGTATTGCTCTGTGCAGTTGCTAACCTAATCGGCTTACCACATCTGTCTGTGGCCTGCTGTTGGCGTGCAACCCCTCCCCCCTTGATAGGTGGGTCTTATTACTTTTGCTGATGCACCACTTTGTTTTATTTGGTTATCTTGTTCATACTAACCCCCTATGTGTGTGACAATTGCAACTGTCATGTCAATACATCTGTTTCTACCAGTCGACCACCTCCTTTTTCGGTTAGTTATTTCTTGGTATATGCTCTCATGATTCCGCCTTGCGATTTTTGCAGAAGCAAGATACAGTTACTTGTAACTGTTTGTGCAAGCATATCTAGCTTAGCATACAACCCCCTTCATGACTCAGCCTTGTGAGTTTTGCAGAAACAACAACCTTCGCAAGGGCCTCTCACAATGTCAAGGTCACTGAAGAGGTGTACCGTAAATGTAAAGTGCAAGGTGAATGACTTTTGGGACAAGGAGGCGGTAGAGAAATCTGGACTCTTTTCACTAGCGAAAAAAGAATTGAGGAAAACTAATAGAGCTGTTGGATAGGTTTTGAGCAGGTAAATACGCAAAGACTAGTCAGTGAGTTAGACATTAGAGGGCAACAGCAACAGTATGTGATGGATGGCAGATATAGGAAGGGGGGAAAGTCTCAGATACAGTCACATAGATGGGTTACCTCCAGGAAGGGTAAGAGAGGTAGGCAGCTAGTGCAGGAGTCTTTTGTGGATATACACATTTCAAACAGGTATGGATTCTCAGGGGTGATGGATTCTCAGGGGAACATAGCACAAACAGCCAAGTTTCTGGTATTGAGACTGGCTCTAATGCAACGAGGGGTACGTCGGCTTCCAAGAGATCCATTGAGTTAGGGGATTCTATAGTCCGAGGTACAGACAGACGTTTCTGTGGCCAGCAGAGAAAAAGCAGAATGGATGTCAGGACCCAGGGAGATAGTGAGGAATGAGATCAAGGATGTCTCAGAGAGGGTGCAGAATGTTCTCACGGGGGAGAGGGGCCAGCAGGACGTCATTGTCCACATTGGAACCAACAATATAGGAAGGGAAAAGGTTGAGATTCTGAAGGGAGATTACAGAGAGTTAGGCAGAAATTTAAAAGGAGATCCTCAAGAGTAGTAATATCTGGATTACTCCCAGTGCTAGGTGTTAGTGAGGGCAGGAATAGGAGGATGGAGCAGATAAATGCATGGCTGAGGAGCTGGTGTATGGGAGAAGGATTCACTTTTTTGGATCATTGGAATCTCTTATGGGGTAGAAGTGACCTGTACAAGAAGGACAGATTGCACCTAAATTGGAAGGGGACTAATATACAGGCAGGGAGATTTGCGAGAACTGCTTGGGAGGATTTAAACTAGTAAGATGGGGGGGGTGGGACCCAGGGAGATAGTGAGGAATGAGATCGATCTGAGACACGTACAGCTGAAAACAGAAGTGAGTCAAACAGTCAGGGCAGGCAGGGACAAGGTAGGACTAATAAATTAAACTGCATCTATTTCAGTGCAAGGGGCCTAACAGGGAAGGCAGATGAACTCAGGGCATGGTTAGGAACATGGGTCTGGGATATCATAGCAATTACAGAAACATGGCTCAGGGGTGGGCAGGACTGGCAGCTTAATGTTCCAGGATACAAATGTTACAGGAAGGATAGAAAGGGAGGCAAGAGAGGAGGGGGAGTGGCATTTTTGATAAGGGATAGCATTACAGCTGTGCTGAAGGAGGATATTCCCGAAATACATCCAGGGAAGTTATTTGGATGGAACTGAGAAATAAGAAAGGGATGATCACCTTATTGGGATTGTATTATAGACCCCCAGTAGTCAGAGGGAAATTGAGAAGCAAACTTGTAAGGAGATCTCAGCTATCTGTAGGAATAATAGGGTAGTTATGGTAGGGGATTTTAACTTTCCAAACATCAACTAGGACTGCCATAGTGTTAAAGGTTTAGATGGAGAGGAAATTCTTAAGAGTGTACAAGACAATTTTCTGATTCAGTATGTGGATTTACCTACTAGAGAAGGTGCAAAACTTGACATCCTCTTGGGAAATCAGGCAGGGCAGGTGACTGATGTGTCAGTGAAGGAGCACTTTGGGGCCAGCGACCATAATTCTATTCGTTTTAAAACAGTGATGGAAAAGGATAGACCAGATCTAAAAGTTGAATTCTAAATTGGAGAAAGGCGAACTTTGACGGTATTAGGCAAGAACTTTCGAAAGCTGATTGGAGGCAGATGTTCGCAGATAAAGGGATGACTGGAAAATGGGAAGCCTTCAGAAATGAGATAACAAGAATCCAGAGAAAGTATATCCCTGTCAGGATGAAAGGGAAGGCTGGTAGGTATAGGGAATGCTGGATGACTAAAGAAATTGAGGGTTTGGTTAAGAAAAAGAAGGAAGCATATGTCAGGTGTAGACAGGATAGATCAAGCGAATCCTTAGAAGAGTCTAAAGGAAGTAGGAGCATACTTAAGAGGGAAATCAGGAGGGCAAAACGGGGACATGAGATAGCTTTGGCAAATAGAATTAAGGAGAATCCAAAGGGTTTTTACAAATATATTAAGGACAAAAGGGTAACTAGGGAGAGAATAGGGCCCCTCAAAGATCAGCAAGGTGGCCTTTGTGTGGAGGCACAGAAAATGGGGGAGATACTAAATGAATATTTTGCATTATTATTTACTGTGGAAAAGGATATGGAAGATATAGACTGTAGGGAAATAGATGGTGACATCTTGCAAAATGTCCATATTGCAGAGGAGGAAGTGCTGGATGTCTTGAAACGTGTAAAGGTGGATAAATCCTCAGGACCTGTACCTGAGAACTCTGTGGGAAGCTAGAGAAGTGATTGCTGGGCCTCTTGCTGAGATGTTTGTACCATCGATAGTCACAGGTGAGATGCCGGAAGACTGGAGGTTGGCAAACGTGGTGCGACTGTTCATGAAGGGCGGTAAAGACAAGCCAGGGAACTATAGACCGGTGAGCCTGACCTCAGTGGTGGGCAAGTTGCAGGAGGGAATCCTGAGGGACAGGATGTACATGTATTTGGAAAGGCAAGGACTGATTTGGGATAGTCAACATGGCTTTGCGTGTGGGAAATCATGTCTCACACACTTGATTGAGTTTTTTGAAGAAGTAACAAAGAAGATTGATGAGGGCAGAGCAGTAGATGTGATGTATATGGACTTCAGTAAGGCGTTCGACATGGTTCCCCATGGGAGACTGATTAGCAAGGTTAGATCTCATGGAATACAGGGAAAACTAGCCATGTGGACACAGAACTGGCTCAAGGATAGAAGACAGAGGGTGGTGGGGGAGGGCTGTTTTTCAGACTGGAGGCCTGTGACCAGTGGAGTGCCACAAGGATCGATGCTGTGTCCTCTACATTTTGTCATTTACATAAATGATTTGGATGCGAGCATAAGAGGTACAGTTAGTAAATTTGCAGATGACACCAAAATTGGAGGTGTAGTGGACAACGAAGAGGGTTACCTCAGATTACAACAGGATCAGGACCAGATGGACCAATGGGCTGAGAAGTGGCAAATGGAGTTTAATTCAGATAAATGCGAGGTGCTGCATTTTGGGAAAGCAAATTTTTGCAGGACTTATACACTTAATGGAAAGGTCCGAGGGAGTGTTGCTGAACAAAGAGACCTTGAAGTGCAGGTTCATAGCTCCTTGAAAGTGGAGTCGCAGGTAGATAGGATAGTGAAGAAGGTGTTTGGTATGCTTTCCTTTATTGGTCAGAGTATTGAGTACAGGAGTTGGGAGGTCATGTTGCAGCTGTGCATAACATTGGTTAGGCCACTGTTGGAATATTGCATGCAATTCAGGTCTCCTTCCTATCAGAAAGATGTTGTGAAACTTGAAAGGGTTCAGAAAAGATTGACAAGGATGTTGCCAGGTTTGGAGGATTTGACTACAGGGCGCGGCTGAACAGGCTGGGGTTGTTTTCCCAGGAGTGTCGGAGTCTGAGGGGTGACCTTATAGAGATTTGCAATATTATGAGGGGCATGGATAGGATAAATAGACAAAGTCTTTTCCCTTGGGTCGGGAGTCCAGAACTCGAGGGCATAGGTTTAGGGTGAGAGGGGAAAGATATAATAGAGACCTAAGGGGCAACGTTTTCATGCAGAGGGTGGTACGTGTATGGAATGAGCTGCCTGAGGATGTGGTGGAGGCTGGTACAATTGCAACATTTAAGAGGCATCTGGATGGATATATGAATAGGAAGGGTTTGGAGGGATATGTGCTGGGTGCTGGCAGGTGGGACTAGATTGGGTTGGGATATCTGGTCGGCATGGATGGGTTGGACTGAAGGGTCCGTTTCCATGCTGCACATATCTATGACTCATGACTCATGACTCTAAGTGTGAGGTGCTACACTTTGGTAGATTAAATGTTAAGGACACAGTTCATAGCAGGACCTTGAGTAGCATTGATGTACAGAGGTTCTTGGTGTTAAAATCCACTGCTCCCTGACAGTGGCCAAGCAAGTAGATCGGGTGGTAAAGAAGGCATATGGCATGCTGACCTTTACTGGTCGGGGAACTGAGTACAAGAATCAGGATGCCATGTTGTAGCTTCATAACACTTTGGTTAGACCACACTTAGAGTCCTGCATTCAATTCTGTTTGCCACATTACAAGAAGGATGTGGAGGCTTTGGTGAGGATACAGAAGAGATTTAGCAGGATGCTGCCTGGATTAGAGGTATGTGCTATAAGGAGAAGCTGGAACAACTTACGTTGTTTTCCCTGGAGCAGCGGCAGAGATTGATGGGAGACTTGATGAGAGCCTATAAAATGATGAGACGCATTGATAGCTTTGATGGTCAGAATCTTTTTCTCAGAGTTGAAATGCCTAATAATAGGGGGCAAGCATTAAAGGTGAGAGGGAGAAAGTTCAAAGGAGATGTGAGGACAAGATTTTTACACAGAGTGTGGTAGGAGTCTGGAATGCATTGTCAGGGGTGCTGGTGGAGGCAGGTATGATAGGGGCTTTTTAAGGGCCTTTTAGATAAGCACATGAATGGAGGGATACAGACCAAGGGGAGGCAGAAGAGAGTAGTTTAATTTGGCACCATGCTCGGCACAACACTGTGTACTGTTGCTGTACTGTTCTATGTTCCATATTCTATACTCGATGTTCTATATTCTATGTTCTATGATAGGGAATACTTGCCTTTGGAACAAAGAAAGTATCTTGCCATTGGTACTGCATGTTAATTAAGTCTTGGCTGGCCTGTGTGCCCAATGCAGCAGCACTCTAACGGGTAGAAATGTGTTACTCCTTCTCACTATCCTCATTCTCCTCCCACAGAACTCCACTGCTGCAGTACTCCTAGCTTTTTGAAGTCCATTGCATTTCCTGTTTGTCTGCTCCAGCATTAAAGTACACAGTGTGGTAGGATGATGTGACACTCTCTGACTGGAGTATGCTGCAAGCAACTCTTCCACACTCCAGCATCAGGACCTCACCTTCAGGAGGTCTATCAGTGGGTCCAGGATGAAGAATGGGCTGCATTGTATCTACTCTTTGCCTCAGTCAGGGGACATGTAACAGAGTCATCAGCCTTGGTTTGAACTGGAGAACTTACATCCCAGTTACTGTCCTTTCAAGGCACTCAGCCCTGATGGTTTAACCTTCTCTTCCATATCATGGGCCTTGAAGGACTTGGCGGAGGTGATGGCTAAGAGATATCATTGCAAGACCACCAATCCAGAGACCCAGCTAATGTTCTGGAGACTCGGGTTTGAATCCAGCCACAGCAGATGGTGGAATTTGAATTTTGAATATATTCTAGAATTAAGAGTTGAATGAAATCATGTTAGAAAAACCCATCTGGTTCACTGATGTCCTTTAGGGAAGGAAATCTGCCATCCTTATCCAGTCTGGCCTATATATGACTCCTGACCCACAGCTATGTGGTTGACTCTCACAGCCCTCTGCAATAGCCCACCAAACTAGTCGGCTGTACCAACCTCGAAAAAGTCTGAAATAAGAAATGAAACCAGATAGACAACCTGTTATTGACCTAGGTACCAGAAAGCAACAACATACTTGTTTGACAATGTCCTCCCTTAGGGGGACCTGCCAAAATTGGGAACACTGTCTCACAGACTAGTCAAGCAATAGTCATACTCACGGAATCACTGGCAATGTCCCAGACACCACCATCACCATTAGATTATGATTAGATTACTTACAGTGTAGAAACAGGCCCTACAGTCCAACAAGTCCACAACGACACTCTGAAGAGCATACCACCCAGACCCATTCCCCTACATTTACCCCTTCACCTAAGACTACAGGCAATTTAGCATGGATTGTGGGAGGAAACCAGAGCACCTGGAGGAAACCCATGCAGACACGAGGAGAATGTGCAAACTCCGCACAGACAGTTGTCTGAGGTGGGACAGACCCAGCAGAGATGACAACACAATGGTTGGAAGGGAGTTGCCCTGGGAGTCCTCAGCATTGACTCATGGTGGTAGGACATGCATGGGCAAGGAAACCTGCTGCTGATTATCCTGTATTTTTCTCTCTTGGCTGATGAATCAATGCTCCTCCATGTTCAACACCCTGTCTATGGAAGTACTGAGGGTGGCAAGGTCCCTGAATGTATTCTGGGTGGGGGATTTCAATGTCCACCACCAAGAGTGACTAGGCAGCAGCACTAACAACTGACAAACTCCAAAAGAATATAGCTGCCAGACTGGGTCTGCAGCACGTGGTGAGGGAACCAACAAGAAGGAAAAACATATTTGACTTATTCTTACAAAGCTGCTGGCCACAGATGTATCTGTCCATGACAATATCAGTACAAGTGACCACCGTACAGATTTTATGGAGACGAAGTTTCCATCTTCACATTGAGAATACCCTCCAATATGTTGTGGCACTGTCTCCATGCTAACTGTGATGGACTTCAAACAGTCTAGCAACTCAAGTCTGGGAATCCATGAGATGCTGTAGGCTGGCAGAAATACAGCATCACATTCTCATAAAATCTGCAACCGCATGCCCTGGCATGTCTTCCACTCAACCATTGCTGCCAAGCCAAAGAATCTACTCTGGTTCAATGGAGAGTGCAGGAGAACATGCCAGGAGCAGCACCAGGCACACCTGAAAATGAGGTGTCAACCTGGTGAAGCTACAAAATGTGTGCCAAACATAAACCGAAAGTGAGAAATAGACCTAAGCAATTCCACAGCTAATGGATCTTTTCTATGCTTTGCAGTCCTGCCACATCCAGTCATGAATGGCATTGGACAATCAAACATCTTGGTGGAAGAGGAGGCTCCACAATTATCCCCATCCTCAATAATAGAGGAGCCCAGCTCAACATGGCAAAACATAAGGCTGAGCAACAATCTTCAGCCAGAAGTGCCAAGTGGATGATCCATCTCAGCCTCTTCCAGTGGTCCCCATCATTTCAGATGCCAGTTTTCAGCCAATTTGATTGACTCTATGCGGTACTGTTGGCGGTACTGGATGCTACAAAGGTTATGGGTCCTGACAGTATTCCAGCAGTAGTATTGAAGGCTTCAGTGGGGAGGGTTGGCAGCGGGAGCTAATGCCTTGCGAAGGCAACTTGTTAAGCTGCTCAGAATTGAGGGCTGCAGGCTGGAGGGAAAGAGAGGGTGATAATTGTGAAGGCTTTGGGGCAACACTATCCGTAAAATGGGGTAGTATATGGTAAAGTGTGAATGAGCTAGATGTCATATGGGAGAGGAGCTCATCCATGGACCCTGGACCCAGGAATGGGGTGGCATGTTAAAGAGTTGCATTTGCTAAGAAAAAGCAGGAAATTTTGTGTGAATCCCTCCAAAAAAAGCCAACGCAGCTTGCACATAGACAAAAAAAACCCCATATGATTCAGCCCCGTGTAATGGCATGCTGCTGAGATTAGATCATAATGACATACTAATGGATGTAAATGGAAAAATAAAAGGCCCATCATAGCTCACCAATGAGATTGTTGTCTTGTCATTCAAAACCTGGTTGGACAAACTTTTCTTTTCTCGAGATTCTCATTTCTGTTGATCTTACCTTTTTTCCCCAAAAAACTCACCAATTGTTCAGGGAAGAGAATATAACGAGGGTGAGAGGGGGGTCTTTGATTATATTGGCTGCTTTCCCAAGGCAGTGGAAAGTGTAGACGGAGTCAATGGAAGAAAGGCTGGTTTTTGTGACGGACTGGGCTGCGTTGTCTCTGTGATTTCTTGCAGTCTTAGGTAGAACCACACTGTGATGCATCTGGATAGGATGCTTTCTATGGTGCATCTATAAAAATTGATAAGAGTCATTGTAGACATGCTGAATTTCCTATTTGGTTACGAACTTTGAATTCTCCAGCTGTCTTATGATGGAATTGGAGCTTAAATCTCTGAAACCATTAGTCCAAGCCTCTGGATTACTAATGCAGTGAGATAACAACGTGTCAATTACTTCTGAAAAGAATAATTTGCTTTTTGTTATGATCCTTAATTCAATTAACATATTTTTTACTCCTTGGTTGTCAAAGAAGTCATTGCACTTGTAATGTGCTCAAGCAGCATACTTTTGATCCAAAGAACTGAAGTTAATTTTATTTCCATAGGCATCCAGATCAATACTTCAGTTGCCATGACCCTCAGCCCACGCCTGAATATCTTTGGCCTGGTCCCAAGTCACAATGACCTGAGACACTGGAAATCAGCCATAATTTTAACAGCGCACATCAGCAGCATTCCAGGTTCAGTGTCTTATCATTTGCCCATAATAACATCTATTCACTGAGCCCATTAAATAAGAAAGCATGGTTAAAAAAAACACCCTTTTAATAACATTTACATTTTTCCAATATCAATTACAGTTTAATGGTGCTCACCAATCATTCAGTCTCCTTGTCACAGGCGCACTAACTATATTGGGAGTACAGCAGGAAGATGTGTGAATCTGGAATCGGTTTAGGCTTGAAGAAGGAATATGTTAACTCTTATACCTCTACACACCAATGGCTGATAAACCAGTTGAACTTAGTCCTATGCATGTTTCTTTCTTGTTTTGTTTTGAATGAATCGTGATGCTTCTTGAAGATGTGTGGAATCCGCACATCCCCCCTGTGTTTGCGTAGGTTTCCTCCGAGTGCTCTGGTTTCCTCCCATAGCCCAAAGCTGTGCAGATTAGGTAAATTGGCCATGCTAAATTGCCACATAGTGTTCAGGGATGTGCAAGCTAGGTGCAGTAGCTATGGGAAATGCAGGGTTACGGGGATAAGATGTGGGGTGTGTTTGAGTGCGCTACTGTTCGGTGAGTCGGTATGGACTCAGTGGGTCAAATGACCTGTTTACACACAGTTGGATTCTATTCTATGTATTTGGACCTCCCCTGGAAAGGCTAATTCATATTAAGCAAAGGCTCATTTTATGAAGTACAACAGTATACAGACCAGAGTGGTCCAACTTTGCCATCTGGTCTGTGCTTACAGTCATAGAGATGTACAGCATGGAAGCAGATCCTTTGGTCCAACCTGTCCATGCCAACCAGATATCCCAACCCAATCTAGTCCCACCTGCCAGCACCTGGCCCATATTCCTCCAATCCCTTCCTAATCATATACCCATCCAAATGCCCCTTAAATGTTTTACAAAGTGGGAACAAGCCATTCATCCCAACTCATCAATGCCAATGTTTAAAACCTCCACCAACCTCTTCCTATCCGACTTCATTTTGCCCTTTCAATTTCAATCTCTCATGTGACTAGGTTTCTTTTAATAGATCCATGCTAATTGCATTACCTATTCTATGTGATGGAAAAGCAAGATCACTGCATTGATCTTTGATGAGATTTGGTGACAGATTTCATCAGATGTTAAACAGAGTGCCATGATTGGTCCTCATCAACATAAAGTTATTCTCAGAAGTGTTTGGATAAAATCCCAAAGGAATTATTTGAAGTTGAGAAAGTCTAAACTCAGTTGCATGAAGATGCAATGTAACAGCTCTCAGGTTCTAGAGACAAGGAATTTAGCCATTTGTTAAGGTAAGCCTGATAGATGTGATAGAGAAGGAAGTTCTCTTTGCTGTGAGTACTGTAAGGAAATGCTTGTGGGATTAATGGGTTTGTATTTTACAATGTGCTTCACAACCTTTACATTTGTGTTATGTGTGAATAGTTTGGTTTATTTCATTTTTTCTTCATTTCCTTTGCAAATTAAGCTTCTGTTTTATTGCTAAGCCTAAATCTGCAGCAATGTTTGTCTGTGTGCCAGTGAAATACCACCTCATTATAGCGAAAACTAAAGTTTCGAGGCCATGCAGCATTAGCGCTCTGGATGGTAGCTGTGGTTGATGGTAAGTAAAAGAAGATACTACATACAGTAATGGAAGGTGCTGAAGCGTTAGTCTTGGTCAGATGTGCGCTTAGTGGCAGAGTCAGTGTGAGTGTGAGGTAGCTGAGAGAAGATAGCAGCATGTAACTTTGTGGAGCCTTCTTCTTGCACTGCTGGGCATACCTCCAGGCTGTGGACATCACACTGGCCCATACAGCCATAGAGTCATAGAGGTGTACAGCACAGAAACAGACCCTTCGGTCCAACTCATCCATGTCGACCAGATATGCTAACCTAATGTAGTCCCACCTGCCAGCACCCGGCCCATATCCCTCCAAGCCCTTCCTATTCATATACCTATCCAGATACCTTTTAAATGCTGCAATTGTACCAGCCTCCACCACTTCCTCTGACAGCACATTCTATACACGTACCACCCTCTGCGTGAATAAGTTGCCCCTTAGGTTCCTTTTATATCTTTCCCCTCTCACCCTAAACCTATGCCCTCTAGTTCTGGACTCCCCCATTCCAGGGAAAATACTTTGTCTATTTATCGTATTCATGCCCCTCATAATTTTGTAAGCCTCTATAAGGTCACCCCTCAGCCTCTGACGCTCCAGGGAAAACAGCCCCAGCCTGTTCAGCCTCTCCCTATAGCTCAAATCCTCCAACCCTGGCAACATCCTTGTCAATCTTTTTGAACCCTTTCAAGTTTCACAACATCCTTCCGATAGGAAGGAGACCAGAATTGAGCCCAACCAATGTCCTGTATAACCACAACATGACCTCCCTACTCCTATACTCGATGCTCTGATGAATAAAGGAAAGCATACCAAATGCCTTCTGCACTATCCTATCAACCTGCGACTCTATTTTTGAGTAACTATGAACCAGCACTCCAAGGTCTCTTTGTTCAGAAACACTCCCCAGGACCTTACCATTAAGTATATATGTCCTGTTCTGATTTGCTTTTCTGAAATTCAGCACCTCACACTTATCTAAATTGAACTCTACCTGCCACTCCTCAGCCCATTGGCCCATCTGATCAAGATCCTGTTGTCATCTGAGGTAACCTTTTTCACTGTCCACTACACCTCCAATTTAGGTGTCATCTGCAAGCTTACTAACTGTACCTCCTACGTTCACATCAAAATCATTTATATAAATGAGGAAAAGCAGTGGACCCAACACCAATCCTGTGGCACTTCACTGGTCACAGGACTCCAGTCTGAAAAGCAACCTTCCACCATGACCCCAGCTGTGAACTTCAGAGCTAGGTTGGCCAGATCTGACAAGTAATCTCCTTAGACCATAAGACCATAAAAGATAGGAAGAGGGGTAGGCCATTCAGCCCCTCAAACCTGCTCCGCCATTCAGTCAGATCACGGCTGACCTGACATTCCTCATGTCTACTTTCCTGCATTTACCCCATAACCTCAAGTTCCTTTACTGATCAAGCATCCATCTCAGCCTTCAAGAATTGTGCACCCACAGCTCGAGGAGGCAAGGAGTTCCAAAGACTCACAATCCTTTTAGAGATGAGACATCTCCTCATTTTAGTTTCATATTGGCACCCCTTTTATTCTGAGACAATGCTCTCTGGCCCCAGATTCTCTTTTGAGGGCAAATATGCTCTCAACATTTACTCTATCAAGACTCTATATGTTTCAATGAGATCATCTCTTGTTTTTCTAAATTTCAGTGACTGGACTCCCAACCTGTTTACCATTTGATCTTTCAGGAATCGCTAGAATCAGGGAGAGTCCCAGAGGACTGGAAAATTGTTGACATGGTGCCACTGTTAAAAAGAGAGTAAGGCAAAAGACATAAAATTACAGACCGATTAGCCTAACATCGGTCATGGGTAAGATTCTGGAATCCATTTTGATGGATGAGATTTCAGAATACTTGGAAATGCATGGTAAAAGAGGGCAAAGACAGCATGGGTTCATCAAGGAGAGGAGAAAGTGAGGTCTGCAGATGCTGGAGATCAAAGTTGAAACTTTATTGCTGGAACAGCACAGCAGGTCCGGCAGCATCCAGGGAACAGGAGAGGGACTTGGAGGAGGGGCGTTGGAAATGTGCTAGGTGGAAAGAGGTCAAGGTGAGGGTGATAGGTCGGAGTAGGATGGAGGCGGAGAGGTCATGACCTCCTCCAAGTCCCTCCTCCCTACCTTTTATCTTCTCCTGCTGAACACTCTCTGCTCATTCCTGAAGAAGGGCCTGTGCCCGAAACGTCGAATCTCCTGTTCCCTGGATGCTGCCTGACCTGCTGTGCTGTTCCAGCAATAAAGTTTCAACTTCATCAAGGAGAGGTCATGCCTGACAAACCTGCTAGAATTCTTTGAGGAAGTAACAAGCAGGTTAGACCAAGGAAAGCCAATGGATGTTATCTATCTGGACCTGAAGAAGGCCTTTAATAAGGTTTTGCACAGGAGGCTACTGAGTAAGGTAAGGGCCCATAGTGTCAGAGGCAAGGTGCTAGCATGGATAGAAGCTTTGCTGTCTGGCAGAAAACAGAGAGTGGGGATGAAAGAGTCCTTCTCAGGATGGTAGTTGGTGACAAGTGGAGTTCAGCAAGGCTCAGTGTTGGGACCACACTTTTCACTTTATACATTAACGATCTAGATGAAGGAAGTGAGGGCATTTTAGATAAGTTTACAGGTGATACAAAGATAGCTAGAGGGACAGATAAAATTGAGGAGGTGGAGAGGCTGCAGAAGGATTTGGACAGGTTAGGAGAGTGGGCAAAGAAATGGCAGATGGAGTATAATGTGGGAAAGTGTGAGGTCATGCACTTTGGTAGGAAGAATAGAGGCATGGACTATTTTCTAAATGGGGAGGAAATTTAGAAGTCTGAAGCGCAAAATTACTTGGGAGTTCAGGCCCAGGATTTTCTCAAGGTAAACTTGCAGGTTGAGTCAGTAGTTAGGAAGGTAAATGCAATGATGGCAATTATTTTGAGATGGCTTGAATAGAAAAGCAGGGGTGTACTTCTGAGGCTGTATAAGGCTCTGGTCAGACCATATTTGGAGTATTGTGTGTAGTTTTGGGCCCAATATCTTAGGAAAGATGCACTGCCCTGGAGCGTGTTCAGAGGAGGTTCACGAAAATAGTCTCAGGAATAAAAAGCTTAACAAATGATGAATATTTGAGGACTACGAGCTTATGCTCGATGGAGTTTAGAAGGATGGGGGGGGAATCTAATTGAAACATAGAGAATACTGAATGGCCTAGAGAGAGTAGATGTTGGGAAGATGCTTCCATTGGTAGGAAAGACTAGGACCAGAGGGCATAGTCTTGGAGTAAAGGAAAGACCTTTTAGAATGGAGATAAGGAGAAACTTCTTCAACCAGAGAGTGGTGGATCGATGGAATTCCTTGCCACAGAAAGCTGTGGAGGCCTGGTCATTCAATGTATTTAAGACTGTGATACTTAGGTTCCTGAGTATCAAGGGGGTCAAGGGGAGAAAGCGGGAGAATGGGGGTGAGAAACTTATCCACCGTGATTGAATGACAAAGCAGACTCGATGGGCTGAATGGCCTAATTTCTGCTCCTCTGGTCTAATGCCTCCATACTGGGGAACATCCGAGTGAGCCTTTTGTGAATTGCTTCCAATGAGATGATACTTTTCCTTAAAGAAGAGGCCCTACACTTGACACAGTACTCCAGATGTGGTCTCACCAGCACTTTATACAGTTACCAATAAAACTTCCATACTCTTTTGCTTCAACTCCCTTGGAGTAAGGGCCAACATTCCATTTGCCTTCCTGATTACCTGCTGCACATTTGTGCTCACTTTCAATGTTTTGTGCAGACGAATCCACAGGCTGCTTTGTGTTGCAGTTTCTCTCTATTTAAATAATACTCTGCTTTTTTGTTCTCCCTTCTGAAATGATCTATAGTCGTGATCCTGAGGAAAGAGGATAGCTCTCCTCTTCACCTCCCATTCATCAGGACCTTCAGGACCTTGTCAGCAAAGCATGGGGCCAACCTGCCCTTATTAGCCATCCCTGGGGCAATTCTTTATGTCAGGAAACAATAAAGGGAAACTCCTGACTGACAAAGCTTGACCTGGTACATAGCTAGGGTTTCAATTGACACTGGTGCCAGGATATCCCGCCAGTGATGAGTACTCCCACTGCTGCCAGGTGCACAATAGTGAAGGAGGGGACACAATGAAGGAGCTGTGCATTGCTTATGAGGTCTGCTGTGAAGAACTGCATGAGATCACTCACTAGAGCTCACAGACAGATGTCCTCCTCGCAAATCTCCACAAATCCTCTCCAGATGCATCACAGCTTGATATGGCAACCGCTCTGCCCAGAATCATAAGAAACTACACAAAACTGTGAACACGCCCATTCCATCACAAAAATGAGCCTTCCATCTGTTGACTCCGCCTATCCTTCCTGCTGCCTAGGGAAAGCAACACTATCAAAGAACCCTCCCACCCCGTTACACCCTCTTACACTCTTTTCCGTCAGGCAGAAGATACAAAAGTTTGAAAATACATACCGAAAGAGCCAAGAATGGCTTCTTCCTTGCTATTATCAGACTTACGGATGGACCTCTCATATATTAGAGTTGATCTTTCTCTGAATCTTCTCTGTAGCTGTAGCACTATATTCAACATTCTGTTCTTTTACTCTAATGTACTTGCTAAGGTATGATTTGCCTGGGTAGCACACAAAATAATACTTTCCATTGTATCTCAGTACGTTGACAATAATAAATCAAATCAAATTGAGATTTAGCTGATTTTCAGTAAAATGGAGGCCAAAGTGTAATTTGGTGCAGCTGACCAATTGTTGTCACATCATTTTTTAACTGTTATGCCTGTGCTTTTAATTATAGTGAGTGTTTCACTCGAGCTGAAGAAATAATGTCAAATGTCATCAAATTCCTTGATTCACAAAGGATGTATTTCAGATGTGGGTTCCATGCTGATAGCATGGATGTGATTGAAATAGGTAAGAGTGACTTACTTGAAGAGTTGGATACAAGGCAATTTCCCCAGAAGGAGATTAAAGTTGCCTTATATAAAAATGTTGTTGGTTGGAGATTACCACGTTAAGTGCGCTTTTGACACAAATCCTCTGATTGATGTCTTTGCGCTTTAAGTGCTGTGTACATGAGGATGAAAACTGTGTAAATTCTTTTTCAGTGCATGGAGATAGCAGTTAGCACCATGCTGGATTCCACAATTTAGCCTGCCTTAGATCTGACAGAATTAACCCAAATTGTATCAGGGAGATTGCAATGACAGACCCAGCACTGGAAGTGGACCATCTCTATTGAAGTGAATTTGGTCAGTCAGAGCGAGAGCATGTAACTATAATTGTTAGAATCAAATCCTACACTGCTGATCATCCAATCTGTTCAGACATTCCAGTGGGGGCTCATCCAATCTGTTCAGACATTCCAGTGGGGGCTGATTAAAAAAGAAATTGGCTCACTTGGTTTGAGTAGGCCTTTGATATGTATCATCTTAAATTTAGATTAGATTACATTACTTACAGTGTGGAAACAGGCCCTTCGGCCCAACAAGTCCCAACCGTCTGAAGAGCAACCTACCCAGACCCATTCCCCTACATTTGCTCCCTCACCTAACACTACAGGCAATTTAGCATGGCCAATTCACCTGACCTGCACATTTTTGGACTGTGGGAGGAAACCAGAGCACCCAGAAGAAACCCACACAGACACGGGGAGAATGTGCAAACTCCACACAGACAGTTGCCTGAGGCAGGTCTCTGGCACTGTGAGGCAGCAGTGCTAACCACTGTGCCACCCACAAATTGTTGAAATGTTTGTCAATGTACATTGAGAGTTTGAACCATCATTTGGACTTGGCTTACAAGTTGGTATTTGTTTTGGGGAACACATCATTCGACGTTCGGATTTATTGGAGAAGCCACCTGGATTGCCTGTGCTTCTTATTTAGGTGAAAGTGAAGACTGCAGATGTGGAAAAACACAGCACGTCAGGCAGCATCCGAGGAGCAGGAAAATCGATGTTTCAGGCAAAAGCCCTTCATCAGGAATGATGAAGGGCTTTTGCCCAAAACGTCGATTTTCCTGCTCCTCGGATGCTGCCTGACCTGCTGTGCTTCTTATTTAGTTGTGTCAGCATCACAGGTTAAGACCACAGTCTGTCAACATTTGTATGGGCAATATTGGCTAAACCAAATATCACTGGCTGATATTTTTGTTCATCCTGGGATGTGAGTGTCACTGGCACTGCTGTAGTAGGATTCTGAATGGGTCCCCAGAACATTACCTGAGTCTCTGGAATAACTGTTGAGTGGTAATGCCACTAGGCTGTTGCCTCCCCCGAATGTGGTTGTCATGGTGATGAAATCTTATAGACCTAGCAATCTAAAGATGTGTTGGGATTTGACGTCTTTTAAAATGAAAATTTCCCTGAATTTACTGTGTAGCATTGACTTCAGTCAATGGTGTAATGAGCTCACTGAAGTTTTACTAGACTGCTTCCTGGGTTGTTAGAAGAGAAAATGGATTGGTTAAGGATATATTCATTGGGGGGAATCTCATAGAGAGGTCTATAAAAGTTTAACAAATATACACAGGGTCAATGCAAGAAGGCTGTTCCCAGTAACCAGGAAGACCAGAACCAAAGGCCACAGTTTAAGGAGACAGGGTGGGCAATTTAAGATTGAGATGAGGAGAAATTTCTTCACCCAGAGAATATTAAAATTTTGGAACTCTGCCACAGAAAATGGTTCAGGGCAAAGCATTGAATATTTTCAATAGTGACTTAGGTGTAGTTCTTAGGGTTGATAGTATCAAACAGCATCAGCCATGATCATATTAAATGGCAGAACAGGCTGGAAGGGTGAATGACACACTCCTGCTCCTATTTTCTTAGTTTTAATGCTTCAGAAGTAGGAAAAAAAAGGGTGCCTCTGTTATTTTGTTACTAAGCTGGCATTGGGCACAGTTCAGAACAGATATGCATACATGCATATCAGATGCCAACTTAGTTCCAAAATGGGATCTTTAGGATCCAACCAACGGGTACTACTGATTTGTTTCATGGATAGTTAACCATAATCATATTGAACAGTGAAGCAGGCTGGAAGGGCTCAATGGCCAATTCCTGCTCCTATTTTCCATGCTTCTATCTATCTCCTGTCCCAGCAGTAACTAGCTGTCCACATTTCTAGCATGGGAAAATAAAAGGAGAGGTCATAAGAATCACTGAGGAAATGATATTCCATTGAACTACCATCTACAACCATATGTAGCCTCTAATCAATGCCTTGTTTGGGTAAATGAGAAGTTCTTGTTCTTAAAAAGAATGGTCATTGATGGCCAGGTGAAGGCAGGCAAGGTGACAATGGTCATGGTTTGTGGCCATTGACCAACCACAGGCAGGTGATCGACCCAGGCAGGTGATTGTTAGCTTCCAAAATAAAGTACATCAGCAAGGGTAGGTGGGAAGAGAGAGAAGGAAAGAGAGGACCCAGAGAGAAGACCTGTTACCAGCAGAGTTCCACAGGGATCTGTGCTGGGTCCAGTTTTGTTTGTCACTAATATAAATGATTTGGATGAGAGTATTGAAGGCATGGTTGGTAAGTTTGCAAAGGACACCAAAATTGGTGGTACACTGAACAGTGAAGAAATGAGTCAATATTCTGAGGAATGACAGATAGAGTTTAATTTGGATAAATGTGAGATGTTGCATTTTAGTAAAACAAATGAGGACAGGACTTATACAATTAAAATTAGGGTCCTGGGTAGTGTTATAGGGCAGAGAGAGACCTGGGTGTTCAGGTACATAATTCTTTGAAGTTTGCGTCACATGTAGACATGGTGGTCGAGAAGACGCTTAGTTGGGAATTCATGTTGAGGTTGTACAAGACATTGGTGAGGCCTGTTTTGGAATACTGTGTCTTGTTCTGGTCACCTTGTTATGGGAGGGATATTATTAAGCTGGAGAGGGCTCTGAAAAGATTTACCAGGATATTGCAAGAATGGTTTGAGTTATGAGGAACCAAAGGATAGGCTGGGACTTTTTCACTGGAGTGCAGGAGGTTGAGTGATGTTTATAAAATCATCAGGGGCATAAGTAAGGGGAATAGTGTGTTCCTTTTCCCTAGGGTGGGGGATTTCAAGACCAGGGGCATATGTTTAAGGTGAAAGGGGAAAGATTTAAAAAGGACATGAGGGGCAACCTTTTTAAACAGTATATGATTTGCGTGTGGAAGGAACTTCCAGAGGAAGTGGTGGAAATAGTTACAATGTTTAGAAGACATTTGTGGGCGGCACGGTGGTATAGTGGGCGGCACGGTGGTACAGTGGTTAGCACTGCTGCCTCGCAGCGTCAGAGACCCGGGTTCAATTCCCGCCTCAGGCGACTGACTGTGTGGAGTTTGCACGTTCTCCCCGTGTCTGCGTGGGTTTCCTCCGGGTGCTCCGGTTTCCTCCCACAAGTCCAAAAATGTGCAGGTCAGGTGAATTGGCCATGCTAAATTGCCCGTAGTGTTAGGTAAGGGGTAAATGTAGGGGTATGGGTGGGTTGCGCTTCGGTGGGGCGGTGTGGACTTGTTGGGCCGAAGGGCCTGTTTCCACACTGTAAGTAATCTAATCTAATCTAATCTAATCTAATCTAATCTAATCTAATCTAATCTAATCTAATCTAATCTAATTTGGACAAGTACATGAAAAAGAAAGGTTTGGAGGGAGATGGTCCAAACACAGGCAGGTGAGACGAGTTTAGTTTGGGATTGTGGTCGACATGGACTAGTTGGACCGAGCGTTCTGTTTCTGTGCTCCAAGTCTCTCTGACTCTATGACCAGGAGTTTCCTTAGCTCAGGGATGAGCGAAAGTTGTTCCACTAAAGACCGCAAGGCATCAGGGATGAACAGGGAGAAAGTGAACTCTCCACCATCTCAAAACCATCGGAGTCCCAGTCCACTGACCCTGTTCTTCCATTCTACAGAATGGCTACAGGCTTGATAAAGCATTTTCATCTGTGGGGGATCATGTATTTCCTTCCTTTATCTAATTGTATGACATATTGTACTTAAACTGCTGCGTCTTAACAAATTAAATAAACTGTCTAAAAATTACTTACAAATGGTTGACTGCCTGTATGAGGTAATTGTGATCCCAAACAGCTGAAATCTAAATTGAAGATGTCACGTGATGGGGCTGTGACTATTTCCATTTGCGGATTGTTCTGTGTGAGATTGCTTTTGGAAGTAGGTTGATATAGCAGCTTAAAACCAGTCCACCTTTGTACACTGTGTGTACGGATACCTCATTTCTTGCCAATGCTGGAAGGCACCAGGTCTTTGTTTCTTAGAATCCCTGCAGTGTGGAAACAGGCCCTTTGGCCCAGCAACCCTCTGAAGAGTAATCCACCCAGACCAATTCTTCTATTACTCTGCATTTCCCCTGAATCATGCACCTAACAAACATATCCTGAACACTATTGGCAATTTAGCATGACCTAACCTGCATTCTGTGGGACGAAACTGGAGCACCCACGCAGACGCAGAGAGAATGTGCAAACTCCACACAGACAGTTGCCCGAGGCTGACATTGAACCCAGATCCCTGGCGCTGTGAGGCAGCAGTGCTAACCACTGAGCCACTGTGCCGTTTCTGCCAATTTCTACCCAGTGTCCACTCTGTTTTCCTCCCTCCTTTGTTGTAGTTATTCCTATTCTGAATCTTTGATCAAGGATTTGATGCTGGCTTCTTTCCCAGATTGATTTATGCCGAATTGCACAGCACATCTTCACGTAACTTACAAACTCCAGGACTGGACAAACAAAAGTTTGATCAGTGATAACTCTGATACTGTTGTTACAGTGACAAAGATTTTTCCTTAGTATTTCAAGAGCCCAATTGGAATTGAATTTCCCTGTGGGTACTGAATTCCCACTGAAGATCGTTTTAAAGATGAACACTCAGATATGATTGTGTGATTATCTGTTGGAGGAATTGATCATGGAACTTAACTTTAGGTTCAAATCTAGTTATTCCTTCCCAGAATCTATCAAGTCATAATCCAGATTTAAAAATCGCACAACACCATAGAATCATAGTCACAAGCACCTGATAAAGGAGCAGCCCTCCAAAAGCTAGTGCTTCCAAATAAACCTGTTGGACTATGATCTGGTGTTGTGTGGTTTTTAACTTTGTACACCCCAGTCCAACACCGACATCATACTCCAGATTGTAATTCTAAGCCCTCTCAGAAGTCATTCTCCGAGAAACTTTATCTATATGAGCAGTAAGAAATGACTGCTTTATGTTGACCTGAATTTCCTTCTGACATATATTGTTTTGGAAGATCTCATTCCATAAAAATGATTCCACAAACCATAATTAGCAATTTTTGTTTACTCTATTGGTATTTTGGATTGGCAATAAAATACAAATACTACTTGCACATGATTTGTTTTTAGAGAAAACAATGTTTCAATCATACTTGTTGATTACTGCAGTTTAAGGTGAGTAAGGTCACACTGTTTAGAACATCTTTGACATGGTGCTTGACCCAGAGCAGGACTACATGCAGAGGAGAGCTTTACCATTTCCAAAAACCTGTAGGGTGGTGATATGCCACATCTTGAGACCAAACCACAGATTACTACTGAAATGATTCCAAGAGTGTGACAGAAGGAGCCAATTAAAGGCCACCCTCTAAATGCTTAAGCGTCATGAATCTTGAATGTGTGCCAGGAATGTTTACGAATCCATGCCCATGGTTCTGCGTTTTCTGGATCCTAACTGCTCCTGAAAGAATATTCCAGCTTATTCTCCCAATTGGAATGGTTACTGTTGCTTTGATACCATTTTGGGTTCATGTCCGTCTGCACTGAATATGCAATTGGAGACAGCATGTTCCAACAGTTGCACTATGTGTCAAAGATATGGGGTGGCACGGTGGCACAGTGGTTAGCACTGCTGCCTCACAGCACCAGAGACCTGGGTTCAATTCCCGCCTCAGGCGACTGTCTGTGTGGAGTTTGCACATTCTCCCCGTGTCTGCGTGGGTTTCCTCCAGGTGCTCTGGTTTCCTTCCCCAGTACAAAAAGAATGTGCAGGTTAGGTGAATTGGCCATGCTAAAATGCCCGTAGTGTTAGGTGAAGGGGTAAATGTAGGGGAATGGGTCTGGGTGAGTTGCTCTTCGGAGGGTCGGTGTGGACTTGTTGGGCCTAAGGGCCTGTTTCCACACTGAAATGTAATCTAATCAGAGTAAAGCTCTAAGCAGCCCAATTCACACCATCTCTTCTTTGTTAGTATCTCTCAAGTCGTTGCTGCATGCAGCCAGTGTGTTGCTACTCCTGTATTTCATTAATTGGTAACTGAAATAACTGCACACAGGCTGGTATCCCAGCACCAAGTTATCCTTTATTTACATGTGCAGAGTACATGGACTCTGACCAGCTCGCTCAGAGTTAGCAGACTCAGGTCGCAAGTTTGCTCGCTGAGCTGGAAGGTTTGTTTTCAGACATTTTGTCACCATACTAGATAACATCATCAATGATCCTCCAGTGAAGCGCTAATGTTATGTCCTGCTTTCTATTTATGTGTCTTGGTTTCTTAAGGTGGGCGATATCATTTCCTGTTCTTTTTCACAGAGGATGGTAGATGGGGTCCAAATCGATGTGTTTATTGATGGAGTTCCAGTTAGAATGCCAGGCCTCTGTCTCTGTTTAGCTTGTTCTACAATGGATATGTTGTCCCAGTCAAAGTTGTGTCCTTAGTGTTGTTCAGCTTCCGCCACATTAGGATGAGCCTGGAAGACAGTGGGCTTATGGGCGGCACGGTGGCACAGTGGTTAGCACTGCTGCCTCACAGCGCCAGAGACTCGGGTTCAATTCCCGACTCAGGCGACTGACTGTGTGGAGTTTGCACATTCTCCCCGTGTCTGCATGGGTTTCCTCCGGGTGCTCCGGTTTCCTCCCACAGTCCAAAGATGTGCAGGTCAGGTGAATTGGCCATGCTAAATTGCCCGTAGTGTTAGGTAAAATGGGCTACATGTAGGGGTATGGGTGGGTTGCGCTTCGGCGGGTCGGTGTGGACTTGTTGGGCCAAAGGGCCTGTTTCCACACTGTAAGTAATCTAATCTAATCTAATCTTTCAGCCATGGTATTATGCCCCAGAGTTGGGAGACACACATTGAAGGTGCGTGTAAATGAAATACATTGAAAAATTCTGCCTTATCTGGAGCAAGTAGCTGCTGTCCTGGCCCTGTGGAGTCAATGAAAAAAAAATTTGGAAATTGCACTTATATTGGAATAGAAATAAACTCTTTACGCAGCCTTTTAAATGCATTTTACATCATGCTCATCATTGAAAACAAGCACTTGGTATGCAAGGATATTAGTGATATATCTTGTCTTTTGGCGGCTAACTGGTGTTCATGTATCCTGGTGGCAACTTTTTTGTCCGATGTAGTGTTTGTTATAGTCCTTGTGTGGTATTTTGTAAATGTCATTTAGTTTGCTGGTTGTTTGTATCTGGTTTTAGGTTCATCAGCCGCTGTTTAAGTATGTTGGTAGGTTTGTGGCAGACACAACACGCCCAGAAACTCTAGCTACATCAAAGACATCTCTGAAATTACCTCCAGACTACTCAGACCCCTTGGCATCATGGTAGCCCACAAACCTACCAACACACCTAAACAGTGGCTGATGAACCTAAAGGACCCAATACAAACAACCAGCAAAGCAAATGTCATTTACAAAATACCATGCACGGACTGTAACAAACACTACATTGGACAAATAGGCAAAAAACTAGCCACCAGGATTCATGAACACCAACTAGCCACCAAAAGACATGATCCACTATCACTAATATCCTTACATACAGATGAAGAAGGATACCACTTTGACTGGGACAACACATTCATCCTAGGAAAGGCTAAACAGAGACATGCACAGGAAATCCTAGAGGCCTGGCATTCTAACATGGAGTTCCATCAACAAACAAATCGATTTGGACTCCATCGACCATACTCTGAGAAAAAGAACCAGAAATAATATCACACACCTTAAGAAACCAAGATGCATAAATAGAAAATGAGACATAACATCAGCGCTTTACCAGAGGCTCATTGATGATGTTACCTAGAATGGTGACGAAACGTCTGAAAACAAACCTACTGGCTCAGCGAGTAACCCTACAATCTGAACCTCAACCTGAGCTATAAATCTTCTCAAAAATCATAGTTAAAGGCTTTCTGCGACTCCTGTTTATATCTGTTAGCCAGGGCTCTCTGATTGGATCAGGCTAACAGCCCCACTCAGGGAACTCACATTCTATTCGCCCATCTGGCTGACCTCTTTACAATCACTACAGTATCTTTCTGTTCCGTTTAGTTGATCATGACTGAAGTTGGCATTTGTCACAAAGAGATCAAAACACAAAACAGTGATAAGTCTTTGAATTGAAAAAAAAATGGGGTTCCCTGTTTTATGTTTCTTCCTTGCCCACCTGCCCTGTGACTGTTGTTTAGCTTCTGCCACATTGGGATGAGCCTGAAAAATGGTGGGCTTTCAGTCATGGTATTATGCCCCAGAGTTGGGAGACACACATTGAAGGTGTGTGTAAATGAAACACATTGAATAACTCTGCCTTGTCTGGAGCATGTGGCTGCTGTCCTGGCCCTGTGGAGTCAGTAAAAGAAAACTTGGAAATTGCACTTATATTGGAATATAAATAAACTCTTTACACAGCCCTTTAAATGCATTTTACATCATGCTCATCATTGAAAACAGGCACTTGGTGGTAAGAATGTGGAACACAGTGATAATTGGAACTGTAACGAATTATTTACAAGGTGTTCATCAGCTTACTGTTTCTGAATTGCAAGGAAGAATCAGGCTAATTATTCCAGGGGGCAACATGACAAATTTCCTTCCATGCCATTATACCGTGACCCTCACGTGGCTTTGTGTTGGAAAGCAGTGGCTCAGTGGTTAGCACTGCTGCCTTATGGCTCCAGGGAGCTGGGTTTGATTCCAACCTCAGGCAACTGTCTGTGTGGAGTTTGCACATACTCCCCATGTCTGTGTGGGTTTCCACCAGGTGCTCTGGTTTCCTCCTGTAATCAAAAATGTGCAGATTAAGTGAATTGGACGTGCTAAATTGCCCATAGTGTTCAGGGATGTGTAGGGCAGGGGCATTAGTCAGAGGAAAATGTAACACAATAGGGTTGGGGAATGGGTCTGGGTGGGGTACTTTTAGGAGGGTTGGTGTGGACTTGTTAGGCCAAATAGTCTCTTTCCATACTGTTGGGATTCTATAATAAATCTTGTTATTGTTTTGAAGTGTATATTTCCAGGAACAGATTTCTTCTGTGTTACATCACAGGGTAAACCCTCCTGCTTAAGTTAAGCCAGCAGCACAGAAAAGATTTATCCCACGCAGTAACCTGTGAAAATTCGAGTGGCCAAGAACTATTTAATATAAAAATTAACAACTTTATTTCTTAAAGTATAACAGAGAATAATTAACTAGCAACTATTTACAACTCCTTCCTCTAACCTATCTTTTACTTTCCCTTCTATAATACTTGTCCGATAAAAACCCCAATTAACATTTGCTGAAAAATTCAAGTTTCAAGATCAGCCAGCGATTGAATCTTCTTTTTATATCTTCCTCTGTAGATTTGCTCTCCAGGTCAGTGTCAATGTTTTTCTCTGTGCAAATTCCTTCTCTAGACAGGTACCTCAGAGAGTTCTGACTAGCAGCCTACATCTGTTGGTCTTTTGACAGTTCTCCCTCAACTGTTCAATTGTTCCTGGTCTTATAACCCCAAAGCATCAAATTGTGTCATTGGCTTTTAATAATTTCAGTATACTCAATTCAACCTGATTGGAGTCTGTTTTTTTTGGGTATAATTTAAACTGATTGGCCTAATTCAAATTTGTTTTTGTCTCCAGGCAACCAGCTGCATGAGCTGCCGGACCAAAAGGTTACAATGCATCTTGTTCAGAACACTTGGCACTGTCAGGTAGTTCAGCTAGCTTTCAACTTTTTTAAAGGTACAATACATACACATCTTCATAACATTTGGCCCGTAAGATTCTAGGTCCATCCTGGGGAAAGGGGAGAGTTTTATTGAGAAAGCTTCTCCATTTCATTTGTTCTTAATAACCTTTACAATAGCTGAACGTCATGGATTTTTCAGAATCACCAGGACCTCTGACAAGTTTAACAAACATGGGACCATCCCAGAAAAACTAACTGGTAAAATCAAACATGCAAATGGCACTTCCTTGATAGCCTGTAAATAACATGGAAATTCAGAGTGACTGTTGATTCATCTGATGTTTTGATTAATCTGTGTTATGATATGGATGCATAAGAGGTGAGTCTTTTGTCTATCTCGAGATGACCCATTTATCATTTCCAAAATACAGAGTGGCGATATGCCACATCTTGTGACCCAATCACAGATTGCAATAGATGGCCTTCTAGTTATTCCTTAAATCAATTCACAATTTATTGTCTCCATGCCACACATAGAAATCTATTTTATTTGTCCATTCCTCTCTATATTAGTATCCTTTATCCATTTAACTGCCGATGACTGATAGGTATCTTTAAGAAAATGCATTTATAAAGTGAAACCAGAGATGACCTCTGACTTGAGGAGTGAGGATTTCCAAATGGTCTCAATTTATAATAAATTTCATTCAACAATGGCAGTAAGCCTCTTATTTAATTTAATTTGACTTTTCTGTTTCTTTCTGGCACAGGACGTGATCTTAAAGGAATCAATCAGCTCAATCCCAGTTATACCTTGCAGAAAAACATTACATTGAACACTATGTCACCTTATAAATATATAAAGTGTTATGGCACCAGCTGAAGGATATACTGGACAAGTCAGTTCCTAGGCTGGAACCTGAATGGAATGAACATTTTTTTTATTTCTTTTAGAGCATACCATGGTGGACAGTCGCTGGGCAATGTACGTTTAACAAGTGAATGGTTACGATGCAAAAGTCAAAACATGAACTACCTTTGGCTGTACAAGAAGATTTAACAGTCTTATTTGAAGCAACAGAAAGAAGCATTCATCCCTTATACTCAGCAATGTCACCAATTAGATTAGATTAGATTACTTACAGTGTGGAAACAGGCCCTTCGGCCCAACAAGTCCACACCGACCTGCCGAAGCGCAACCCACCCATACCCCTACATTTACCCCTTTAACCTAACACTATGGGCAATTTAGCATGGCCAATTCACCTGACCCGCACATCTTTGGACTGTGGGAGGAAACCGGAGCACCCGGAGGAAACCCACGCAGACACGGGGAGAATGTGCAAACTCCACACAGTCAGTCGCCTGAGTCGGGAATTGAACCCGGGTCTCTGGCGCTGTGATGCAGCAGTGCTAACCACTGTGCCACCGTGCCGCCCACCCACCGTGCCGCCCACGGATCCTTACGGATTTTTGAACTTCATATAGGATTCACCCCTATTTCCACACTAAACCTTTCTGCTCAACTGGTACAGCCATTCCTTTTAATAAATCTTAGTGCATTCACTCAATGCTATTTTAGATAGATTACTACAGTGTGGAAACAGGCCCTTCGGCCCAACAAGTTCACACTGACCCACCAAAGTGCAACCCGCCCAGACCCATTCCCCTACATTTACCCCTTCACCTAACACTATGGGCAATTTAGCATGGCCAATTCACCTAACCTGCACATATTTGGACTGTAGGAGGAAACCGGAGCACCCGGAGGAAACCTACGCAGACACGGGGAGAATGTGCAAACTCCACACAGACAGTGGCCTGAGGCGGAAATTGAACTTGGGTCTCTGGAGCTGTGAGGCAGCAGTGCTAACCACTGTGCCACTGTGCCACCCACAAGTAATTGTCTCACAGGACCCTTAAAACAAGCTGCTAACTTTGCTCACTTTACATGGATTCCCTAAACCTACATCTCCAACAGCCTTGTAGAATGACTTCCTTTCTGAAACCTCTAAAACCTTCCACTTCTCCACCTTCTTTTCACCGACTCCTAAACAACGTAGAACTGCTCTTCGGTGTGACCACTTGGAGACTGCTATTAACAACACTGCTGCTGTCTTGAATATGTTTTTTCTCTCCCTCTTGTCACAAAGCTAATTTATTTTTTCTAAAAACTGTTCCTTTTCTCAAGGATACTATGTCGTTGCTTTTTTTTTCAGAGGGGTAATAAACCTCTCTCAGTTCTGATTAGTCTGTTTTGGTACAGAGATTAAAGGGTATTGAGATGCCTTTTAGTTTATATGTAAACAGGTGAGACTTCAGGCCAAAATGGTCATGTTTTAGAAATAATCTGTATAATGAAAGGAGAGTGGTCAGCTCACTAGCTGAGCAGTTCAGTCCAGTCCAGAACTAGTTGGGAATTCAGCAATGAGCTGTGTGGAAACTCTCTCTTTCTGCCTTTCTAACTTCAACCTGTAAGCATGTGGTCCATTTGTACTGGTTTTTGAAGGGAGTTTGTTTATTTGGACTGTTGTGTATATTTGGAACAGCATAATTAAGTCTAGTTTGGATAGACAGCATTCTGTTGGGGTTCTTTATTCTGTTTTTTGTGTTTCATTGTGTAATTTTATGAATAAATTGTTGTCTGTTTAAAACCTGGGAGTCAACCTAGCTAGCTTACTCCAGGTAATTTTTACTGTATACTTACTGAAACAAATTGCAAAGTAATCGTCTGGGCTGCCTGCTTAAGAATATTTTGAGTGGTCTGGCCTACTCCATAACAGATTGGGGGCTTGTCTGGGATTTTAGACAATGAGTGATAGGTGCTAGTGTCTTTATTTTGGGTGTTGGTTTAGTTGGGTAGACAAAGCTTGGGATAGTAATGGCTTTTTCAGTCACCAAATGTTTTCTGGAAGTGGATGCAGTGACTTTGGAAGTTTTGTAAAAGGTGAATAAGACCAAGCTGCAGGAATTTGCAGACCAACTGGGATTGGACCTGCCTGCTCCTGTGAGGAAGGGAGAGATAATTACAGCAGTAGCTCAGCATTTGAACTTGCTGGAGCAACTGTCAGAATCTATAGAGATGGCAAGAATTCAATTGCAAATGAAGTAGGTTGAGTTAGAGGCAAGAGATAAGGAAAGGGCAGCAAAAATGAAACAATTTGAGTTACGATTAGAAGCAGAAGAGAGTGAAAAAGAGACAGCAGAGAAAGAAAAAGAGAGAGCTATTGAACTTCAAAAACTGACTCTTAAAAAAGGAAAGTCAGCTTTAAAGGCTGGAGATAAAGGCTGAGGGTAGGCTTAATGAGGAAGAGAGTGAGAATAAGCAAGCCACTGGTAGCCAGAAGCCTAGTGAGAAACTGTTTAAGTATGTTCAAGCATTGCCTAAATTTGATGAGAAGAATGTGGAAGCCTTTTTCATCTCATTTGAAAAGGTGGCTAAACAAATGCAGTGGCCAGTGGCAATGTGGGTTTTGTTAATCCAAAAGAAACTTGTAGGTAGGACTAGTGAGGTATTTGCATTGCTATCAGAGGAGGTATCTGGGGAGAATGAGGAGGTGAAAAAAGCCATTTTAAGTGCATATGAGCTTGAACCAAATGCCTATAAATAATGTTTCAGAAATCTAAAGAGGGACCATTAGATCTGAAAGGATCAAACAGAGTAATTTTGATGGATGGATGAGAGCTTAGGGAGGTAATTATTATGAAGGAATTCAAAAATTCACTGCCTGAAGTAGTGCAAACTCATGTGGAAGAGAAGAGAGTTAAAACATCAAGGTTAGCAGCTGGAGTGGCTGATGATAATGAGTTGGTCCATAAAACTTGGTTTGGCTTCCAGAATCAATTTCAATCCACGAGGGACAGAAATTGGATCAAAGAGAAATCCTCACATGGAAGGGAAAGGTAGATCTCTGTAAAGATCATAACGATAATTTACCACAGGGTAAAAACGAAACCCTTGAGGGGGTTAAAGAAGTTAAAAAGCTCCGGTGTTTTCATTGTAATAAGATGGGCCACACAAAATCACAGTGCTGGTAGGCTAGGAGAAAGCCAGATGTTGGAAAACCAGATAAGCCTGGGAATTTTGTTGGACTAGTAACAAAAGGCACAAGGGAAGTTAGACAACTGCCTCAGAGTGTACAGGATGATCAGAGGTTGATTAAGGAGGAAGTGTTAGATCTGCTTAAAAAATATACATGCAAGGATAAAGTTTATTCATATTGGCCAGGAGGAGAAGGTAAAGAGGTTACAATATTAAGGGACACAGGATCCTCTCAGTCTGTAATGCTGAAGGATGAGGAGATATGTACTTCTGAGGGACTATTGCCAGAAAAGGTACTGGTGACAGGAATTCATGGTGAGACAAAAAGCACTCAATTATGTAAAGTGAGGCTAAAGAGTCCAGAGAAGAGTGGAGAATTTGTGGTAGGAGTACTGGACAAACTCTCAGCTCCAGGTATACAATTAGTCCTTGCAAATGATATAGCTGATTCACTGGTAAGCATGTTGCCTACTCTAGTTGAAACGCCAGTGGAGACGCAGGCAACTGAAGACATGGACAATGTTTATCCAGGAATTTTCCCTGATTGTGTAATCACAAGATCACAGAGGCACAAGCTGAAGCATGAGAGTTCAAAAGGCGCAGATAAGGAAGCTGACATGGTGTTATCTGAAACTTGCCTCAATCAGATAAGTGGCATAGAGAAGGAGCAAATAGGTAAACATGCAAGTATCTTTAGCTCTGCTAAGCTGGTTGAATTACAGCAGAAAGGTGAGGACATAAAACAACTATATCAAAAAGCATACAGAGAAGGAAAGTGAATGCATCCCTGTGTGTTATTACTTAACAAATGATGACTTGATGAGTAAATTGAGACTATCATGCATTCAGGCAGATGATAAATGGGCAGAGATTCATCAAATTGTTTTGCCAGTAGGGTATAGAAAGGAGGTGCTGCGAGTGGCACATGAGCTACCACTTGGAGGTCATTTAAAAGTGAGGAAAACACAGGCTAAAATACAAAGACACTTTTACTGGCCTGGTCTACACAAGGATGTAGTTGAATTTTGCCAGATGTGTCATACATGTCAGATAATTGGAAAACCCCAGGCAGTAATAAAACCTGCACGTTTAATACCTATTCCAGCACTTGAACCTTTCACAAGAGTCTTGATTGATTGCATAGGTCCCATACCTCAAATAAAAGGCAGGAATAAGTATTCATTAACAATAATGGATGTATCGACTAGATTTTCAGAGGCAATCCCATTATGCAACATCACAGCTAAAAGGTTTGTAGAAGAATTACTTCAATTTTTTACTAGATATGGACTACCAATAGAAATCCAGTCAGATGAAGGATCAAACTTCACACCCAAACGATTCAAGGAGGTTACGAATAACTTGGGAACAAAGCAATTCAAATCTACTACATGCCATCCAGAATCACAGGGAGTGCTAGAGAGATGGCATCAAAAACTAAAAACCATATTGTGGACACATGGTCAGGATTATCCAGATGATTGGGATAAGGGAGTTCTGTTTGTACTTTTTGCGATCAGAGATGCACTGAACGAATCGACCAAATTCAGTCCATTTGAAATAATGTTTGGGCATGAAGAAAGAGGGTGGCTAAAATTGATTAAGGAGAAATTAATAAGTCAGAATTCAGAGACCACCCATTTGGACTATGTGTCAAATTTCAGAGAACAATTAAATCGAGCTGGAGAATTGGCTGGGCGCAATTAAAAGTATCACATCATACAATGAAACAGGAAGCAGATAAGAAATCACAAACTTGCAATTTTACAATTGGGGATAATGTATTGGTGTTACTTCCAGTAACAAGTGAGTCTTTAAAAGCAAGTTTTAGTGGACCTTATAAAATCGAGAGGAAATTGAGTGGTGTTAACTACTTGATAAAGATTCCAGACAGGTAGAAATTTCACAAAGTGTGTCATGCGAATATGCTCAAAAGGTATTTTGAAGGAAAGCAAGAGGAGAAGGTGTTAATGATTACAGCACAGAAGGATGAACCAAGTTCAGAGGATTCTGAATTGGATATTCCTCAAATCAAACTGGACAATAAGGAAGTTGTCAAAACATCCGATAAATTATTGAGTTACCTACTTGGGGAAAATCAAAATGACCTGAAAGAGTTATTACTGTTGTGATTCTGTTCGCTGAGCTGGGAATTAGTGTTGCAGACGTTTCGTCCCCTGTCCAGGTGACATTCTCAGTGCTTGGGAGCCTCCTGTGAAGCGCTTCTGTGATCTTTCCTCCAGCATTTATAGTGGTTTGAATCTGCCGCTTCCAGTTGTCAGTTCCAGCTGTCCGCTGCAGTGGTCGGTATATTGGGTCCAGGTCGATGTGCTTATTGATTGAATCTGTGGATGAGTGCCATGCCTCTAGGAATTCCCTGGCTGTTCTCTGTTTGGCTTGTCCTATAATAGTAGTGTTGTCCCAGTCGAATTCATGTTGCTTGTCATCTGCGTGTGTGGCTACTAAGGATAGCTGGTCGTGTTGTTTCGTGGCTAGTTGGTGTTCATGGATGCGGATCATTAGCTGTCTTCCTGTTTGTCCTATGTAGTGTTTTGTGCAGTCCTTGCATGGGATTTTATACACTACATTGGTTTTGCTCATGCTGGGTATCGGGTCCTTCGTTCTGGTGAGTTGTTGTCTGAGAGTGGCTGTTGGTTTGTGTGCTGTTATGAGTCCTAGTGGTCGTAGTAGTCTGGCTGTCAGTTCGTAAATGCTCTTGATGTATGGTAGTGTGGCTAGTCCTTTGGGTTGTGGCATGTCCTTGTTCCGTTGTCTTTCTCTTAGGCATCTGTTGATGAAATTGCGCGGGTATCCGTTTTTGGCGAATACACTGTATAGGTGTTCCTCTTCCTCTTTTTGTAGTTCTGGTGTACTGCAGTGTGTTGTGGCCCTTTTGAATAGTGTCTTGATGCAACTTCTTTTGTGTGTGTTGGGGTGGTTGCTTTCGTAGTTCAGGACTTGGTCTGTGTCTGTGGCTTCCCTGTATACCTTTGTGGTGAATTCTCCATTCGGTGTTCTCTGTACCATCACCTCTAGGAATGGGAGTTGGTTGTCCTTTTCTTCCTCTCTAGTGAATCGGATTCCTATGAGTGTGGCGTTGATGATCCGGTGTGTGTTCTCTATTTCTGTGTTTTTAATGATTCCAAAGGTGTCATCCACATATCTGACCCAGAGTTTCGGTTGAATTTGCGGTAAGACTGTTTGTTCTAACCTTTGTATTACCGCTTCTGCTATGAGTCCAGAGATGCCGGGGGAAAGATCACAGAAGCGCTTCACAGGAGGCTCCCAAGCACTGAGGATGTCACCTAGACAGGGGACGAAATGTCTGCAACACAAATTCCCAGCTTGGCAAACAGAACCACAACAACAAGCACCCGAGCTACAAATCTTCTCACAAACTTTGAGAGTTATTACTATCACACAGGGAGATATGCAGAAATAAACTGGGAAGTACTAACCTAATTGTGCATGATGTAGATATAGGAGATACTGTTCCGATTCAGCAACTTCCTTATAGGCATAACCCTTTAATGTTTGCCAGGTTCAGAAGGAGATAGCGCTCATGCTCCAAGATGGCATAATCGAAGTGAGTTACAGTGACTGGAGCTCACCCATAGTCATGGCACCAAAACCAACGGTACCCAACGGTGGACCAATGCAAAGTCAACGCCGTTACCAAGACTGATGCATATCCCATTTCCACTGTGTTGAAAAACTGGGACAAGTAACTTACATTTCTAAGTTGGACTTGCTCAGAGGCTACTGGCAAGTACCTTTGTTAGAGACAGCAAAGGCAATTTTGGCTTTCGTAACGCCAAATGGGCTACATCAGTTCAAAGTCATGCCGTTTGGTACGAAAAATGCTCCAGCCACATTTCAAAGACTGACTAATAAGATCATTGCTGGATTAACCAACTGTGTGGTGTATATTGATGACCTAGTGATTTTTAGTTACTCAAGGAAGGAACATTTACAGCATTTATCGGACTTGTTTGAACAATTTGGGAAGGCAGTCTTGGTGGTAAACGTCGCTAAAAGTGAATTTGCCAAAGCCTAAGTCATCTTCCTGGGCCATGTTATTAGACATGGAAAAATAGCCCCATGGGATGCGAAAATGAAAGTAATTGGGAAATTTCCCACACTGTTGATAAAAAAAGCAGTACTATGGTTCTTGGGATTGAATGGGTTTTGCGAAACGTTTTTGCAGAACTTTAGCAATGAAGCTGCCCCACTCACTGAATTGTTAAAAAAGTGCAAGAAGTTTCATTGGACAGCAGACTGTCTAAAGGCATTTGGTAGCCTCAAAACTGTGTCAACCACTGCCCCAATATTAGCCACCCCTCATTACATGAAGCCTTTCAAGGTGGCTATCGATGCCAATGATGTGGATGTCAGTGTGGTGCTCCTGCAGGAGGATGACGAGGGAATAGAAAGACCCATTGGGTACTTTTCCAGGAAGCTGAACATTCATCAACAGAAATATTCAACATGGAGAAAGAAACTAAGCTTGGTGTTGGTATTATAACATTTCAGTGTCTATTTGCCTGTAATGCATCTGAGACAATCATATACACTGTTCATAACCTATTGACAGTTATGGAAAAATTTAACGACAAAAATGCCAGACTGTTTAGGTGGAGCATGTTGTTGCAACCATTCAATTTGACACGTGACAGGTCACGAAAACATGACTGCTGATGTGTTATTGAGACACAAATATGATATGGGGGCTTTCGGTGGCAGGTGTGCTGTGGCCCAAATTTGCATGTGGTTCTGCATGTTTGCATGTTTATAGTTACTTTAGAGTATATGTGTGTTTAGGCTACTAACCAGGAGTCTGAAAGGTTAAAAATAAAGCCATCTTTTGGTATTGATGGTTCATTATTTTGAAGCGAGAAGGTATCACAAAGCTGGTCTCTTTTCTCAAGGATACTATGTCCTTGGCTTTGTTCAGAGGGGTGATAAACCACTCTCAGTTTTGGATAGTCTGGTTTGGTACAGAAATTAAAGGGTATTGAGAGGTCTTTTTGCTTATATGTAAACAGATGAGACTTCAGACCCAAATGGTCATGTTTTAGAAGTGACCTGTGTAATGAAAGGGGAGTGGTCAGCTCACGAGCTGAGCAGTTCAGTTCAATCCAGAACTGGTTGGGAGTTCAACTGTGTGGAAACAGTCTTTCTCTCTCTCTCTTTCTCTCTCTCTGTCTGCCCTTCTAACCCCAACCTGTGAGCATCTGTTCCATTTTTCAATTGTGTTTCAAGAGGGTTTGTTTATTGGGACAATTGTGTATATTTGGAACAGCATAATTAAATCTAGTTTGGATAGACTGAGTTCTGTCGGGGTTCTTTATTCTGATCTTTGTGCTTCATTGTGTAATCTTGTGAATAAATTTTTGTCTGTTATAAAACCTGGTAGCCAACCTAGCTACCGCACTCTGGGTATTTCTCACTGTACACTTACCGAAACAAATTGCAAAGTTAAGGTCTGGGCTGTCCGCTTAAGAATGTGTTGCGTGGTCTGGCCTAGTCCATTACACTCTCAGCTGATCATAAAACACAAGTCAGGAAGTACAAAAGCAATTCTCTCTCCAGGGGGCTTGTTGGTCATTTAGCTAAATTCACATTATTTCTTGGAAAAGCTATTTTAAACTCACTGTTCAAAGTGACTTTCTGACCTTTTACAATATAGAACAGAGCAGTCCTTCACAGAACTGTAAATGACAGTCTATTTTCTCTCCACTTAATGACTCAAGCTCTCAAATAAGAGGAACATACAATGAAGCTTCATAACAAACCGAGATAGTTTGCAGGTGATGTTAAGTTTATGGCGCCTCATTATTTTCCCACATGCCAGAGGAATGGTTTATCTCAATCCATGTTTTCAAAGTCTCCCTTCATTTTGATAATGCTGATTAAGTCACGCATCTTTAGTGTTCACTGTTCCAGGGAGAACATTCCAAAATTTGTGGACCTTTTCTGATAACTGAGGCCCCTTATCCCAGTAACATCCTAGAAAGTTTCCTCTGTATCTTTCTAACGCATTGACATCAGTCATAAAATGTGTGATGCCCAGAATTGACAACAACTGCAGTTGAGATTTAAGCAGCAAATTTATAAATTTCTAGTCTTATCAATTTGTTTTTACATTGGATGCTTTGACTTGCCACTAGGCCAGATGTTTTCCAACCAATTTTCAACTTGCCCTGACACTTTCAAGGCTGCACACCCAACAACTCTCTGTTAATTTGCACTTTGCAAAAATAGGGTGTGGCCGAGTGGTATTATCAAATCCAGAGAGTCAAGTAATGTTCCAGGGACCTGGGTTTGAATCTGACCATGGCAGATGGTGGAATCTGAATCTGGAAGAATCTGGAATTAAGTGCCTGATGATGACCATGAATCCATTGCCCACTGTCAGAAAAACACATCTGGTTCACTAATGTCCTTCAGGGAAGGAAACTGCCATCCTTACCTGGTCTGCACATGACTACACACCCAGAGCAATGTGGTTGACTCTTAACTGCCCTCTGGGCAATTAGAGATGGGCAATAAATGCTGGCTGAGCCAGTGACTCCCACCTTCCATGAATGAATTAAAAAAAGATGTACTGTTGATAATAAGCTGCCTTTCCATATGAGTTGTCTTCAAAAACATCACTTCACACTCAACTCACCTCTCTGATTTGATTTTATTCACTCACAGGGTGAGGGCATTGCTGGCTTGGTCAACGTTTGTTGACCATTCCAGAGGGCAGTTAAGAGTCAACCATAATGCTGTGGGTCTGGAGTCCCATGTAATCCAGACCAGGGAAGGATAGCGATACAGAGCAGTTGCTTCGGGAGACTGCTGTCAGCCAGATGAAAACCATGTTCTGGCTTTTGAGCAATTTATGCCTCAATACAAAGAACAAAGAAAATTACAGCACAGGAACAGGCCCTTCGGCCCTCCAAGCCTGCACCGATCCAGATCCTCTATCTAAACCTGTCACCTATTTTCTAAGGCTCTGTACCCCTCTGCTCCCTGCCCATTCATGTATCTGTCTCAATACATCTTAAATGACATTGTGCCCACCTCCACCACCTCCGTTGGCAAAGCATTCCTGGCACACACCACCCTCTGCTTAAAGAGCTTTCCACACTTATCACCCCTAAACATTTCCTCTCTCACCTTAAACTCATGACCACTAGTAATTGAGTTCCAACTCTGGGAAAAAGCTTCTTGCTATCCACCCTGTCTACACCTAAACTTGAAAGGGTTCAGAAAAGATTAACAAGGATGTTGCCAGGGTTGGAGGATCTACAGGGGGAAGCTGAACAGGCTGGGGCTGTTTTCCCTTGAGCGTCAGAGGCTGAGGGGTGACCTTATAGAGGTTTACAAAATTATGAGGGGTATGGATAGGTTAAATAGACAAAGTCTTTTCCCTGCGGTCGGGGAGTCCAGAACTAGAGGGCATTGGTTTAGGGTGAGAGGGGAAAGATATAAAAGAGACCTAAGAGACAACCTTGTCATGTAGAGGATGGTACTTGTATGGAATGAGCTGCCAGAGGAAGTGGTGGAGGCTGGTACAATTGCAACATTTAAGAGGCATTTGGATGGATATATGAATAGGAAGGGTTTGGAGAGATATGGGCCGGGTGCTGGCAGGTGGGACTAGTTTGGATTGGGATATCTGGTCGGCATGGACGGGTTGGACTGAAGGGTCTGTTTCCATGCTGTACATCTCTATGACTCTATGACTCTTATGATTTTGTAGGCCTCAATCAGGTTCCTCCTCAACCTTCATCTTTCTAATGAAAATAACCCTAATCTACTCAGCCTCCACACATAGCTAGCGCTTTCCATACCAGGCAACATCCTGGTGCCCTTCTCTGTACACTCTCCAAAGCATCCACATCATTTTGGTAATGTGGTGACCTGAACTGTGCACAGTATTCCAAATGTGGGTGAACCAAAGTCCTATGCAACTGTAACATGACCTGCCACTCTTGTATTCAATATCCTGTCCAATGAAGGAAAGCATGTTGTATGCCTGCTTGACCACTCTATTGACCTGTGTTGCCACCTTCAGGGAACAATGAACTTGAACACCTCAATCTCTGTACTTCATATTCCCCAGGACTTTTCCATTTACCGTATAGTTCGCTCTTGAATTGGATTTTCCAAAATTCATCGCCTCACATTTGCCCGGATTGAACTCCATCTGCCATTTCTCTGCCCATCTCTCCAATGTATCTATGTTCTGCTGCATTCTCTGACAGTCCCCTTCACTATCTGCTACTTCACCAATCGTAGTGTCATCTGCAAACTTACTAATCAGACCACTTATACTTTCCTCCAAATAATTTATGCATATCATGAACAACAGCGGTCCCAGCACAGATCTCTGTGGAACGCTACTGGTCACAGATCTCCATTTTGAGAAACTCCCTTTCACTATTACTCTCTGTTTCCTGTTGCCCAGCCAGTTTTCTGTCCGTCAGCTAGTACACCCTGGACTCCTTGCAACTTCACTTTTTCCATCAGCCAACTATGGGGAACCTTATCAAATGACATCTACATACCTTCCCATATCAATCAACTTTGTAACTTCCTCAAAGAGTTCTGTTAAGTTGGCAAGATATGACATTCCCTGCACAAACCAAGCTGCCTATCACTGACAAGCCAATTTTCTTCCAAATGGGAATACATGATATCCCTCAGTATCTTCTTCAACAGTTTCCCTACCACTGACGGCAGGCTCACCAGTCTATAATTACGTGGATTATCCCTGCTACCCTTCTTAACAAGGGGACAGCATTAGCAATTTCCAGTCTTCCAGGACCTCACCCGTGTTTAAGGATGGTACAAAGATATCTGTTATGGCTTGGAGATGCCGGTGTTGGACTGGGGTGTACAAAGTTAAAAATCACACAACACCAGGTTATAGTCCAACAGGTTAAATTGGAAGCACTAGCTTTCGGAGCGACGCTCCTTCACAATCACCCTCCACAAGCACCTGATGAAGGAGCGTCGCTCCGAAAGCTAGTGCTTCCAATTAAACCTGTTGGACTATAACCGGGTGTTGTGTGATTTTTAAATCTGTTATGGCACCAGCTATTTCCTTCCTCGCTTCCCTTAGGAACCTGCAACAGATCCCATCCGGACCTGGGGACTTGTCCACCTTAATGCCTTTTAGAATACCTAACACTTCCTCCTTCCTTATGCCAACTTGACCTCGAGCAATGCTGGGAATATTGCCTTGTGAGAGGATGATGCCATTGGCCCACCATTCTTAAAGGCACCATTAGTTAATGCAAGAGTGGGAAATCTGCTCATGGGAAGATTTATCCCACCAGAATAATGTGTTTTCGATCCAGTCTGAAATTACAGAGAGAAATTATTTTTTCACTTTCATGCTCATTTTGACATGTCCACAAAATTAATTACTATCTTCACATGGAGCTATCCTTCAATAAAAGACGAGAAGCTCATTGTTCTACTTTCATTAGTAATTTTAGAATTAACTTTATCAGCTGTTCTGAAACATTGACATCTTCACCCATAATGAAATGCACACAGCTAAAAGGTTTAAAATATTGAATGCATGCAGGTAGTGCAAATGAACTACACTGGCTGCATCACTACTAATTAACTAAACATACCAAATACAAGATGTATCAGTGAATTATGCAGGGTCACAATTGATAGTTCATATGATCTAGAACTTTTCAATGGTACTTAGGAGATTTAGAGCTCTAAGGTAAGATTCAAAGGTTGATTTATGCTTAAGACCATAAGACCATAAGACATAGGAGTGGAAGTAAGGCCATTCGGCCCATTGAGTCCACTCCGCCATTCAATCATGGCTGATGGGCATTTCAACTCCACTTACCCGCATTCTCCCGGTAGCCCTTAATTCCTTGTGACATCAAGATTTATCAATTTCTGCCTTGAAGACATTTAGCGTCCCAGCCTCACTGCACTCTGCGGCAATGAATTCCACAGGCCCACCACTCTCTGGCTGAAGAAATGTCTCCATATTTCTGTTCTGAATTTAGCCCCTCTAATTCTCAGGCTGTGTCCACGGGTCCTAGTCTCCTCGCCTAACAGAAACAATTTCCTAGCGTCCACCTTCTCCAAGCCATGTATTATCTTGTAAGTTTCTATTAGATCTCCCCTTAATCTTCTAAACTCCAATGAATACAATCCCAGGATCCTCAGCCGTTCCTCACATGTTAGACCTACCATTCCAGGGATCATCCGTGTGAATCTCTGCTGGACACGCTCCAGTGCCAGTATGTCCTTCCTGAGGTGTGGGGACCAAAACTGGACACAGTACTCCAAATGGGGCCTAACCAGAGCTTTATAAAGTCTCAAATTGATTATAATGAACAGAGGGACCTCTTTTCTGTGATGTTTGAATCTATGATTTGACACAATCTTTGAACTTATAGTTTACCTTATTATTAAAGTTATGTTTAAGAATATAAATGCATATTTCACTTTCCTGACAATGGAGATCTCTTATCCCGGTTATATCTGAGAAAGTCTCCTCTGTACGTTTCCAACATATTGACATCTGTCTTGAAGTGTGATGCCCAGAATTGGCCACAACTGCAGTTAGGATCTGAGCAGTGATTTATAAATTTCTAGTCTTATCAATTTGCTTTTACATTGAATGCCGCCCTATACCATATGCTTTTCAATTTCCCATTTCACCTTCAAGGTTGCACACCCAATAACTCTCTGTTAATTTACACATTTCAGAATTATACCATTGATAATAAACTGCCTTTCCATATGAGTCTTATTCAAATGCATCGCTTCACATTTCTCCACATTTGTGTTTATTTGTGTCGTAACATCTACAAATGCTTATATATGTATGTATTTTATGTGTATGTGTATGTGCATGTCATGCTTATGTGTAAATATCATTCTTGATGATGTGTAAAACTGGACATTGTTGGTGACATGATCGCAAGTTAATACTTCATAAAAATCAATGGAGAGTAATATTAGAGTAATATTAGACTGGGTGTAAAACTAGTGATCAACAATTCCTTGGGTTTCCTTTGATGCAAATGTATCACTAGGGTCTTCATGGACAAATGCAAAATTCTGTGGGAAAAAGGAAAAGGAAAAGTTTTCATAATGGAAAATAATGTTTTATGGGTATATGTTATAAACCAAGTTCAGCAATTAACAAGGTTCTTTTCAATGGACAGAAAACCAATTCAGATGATGTTGAATTTGCAATTTACTCTGATATGCAACACTGTCCCCCCCCCCCCCCCACTCCCCCCCCCCCCCCCCCCCCCCACACCCCATAGCTAGCAGCGAATTAGTTGATAAAGGGTATAAGACAACCTCATGTTTTTAGCCCTGAAGATAATGTTTTTGCAAAAGTATAAGCTGACCCCTTTTCAACCACAATGTGGTATATTCACATCAATAATCAGCTTCACGTTTGCTGACACTAAGCATATATATATTACTTCCACACTTCTCTGTCCATGACAGTATTAAGTTGCTATATTGTGTGTTAATACAACAATTAATAGCCAGTGACTTAACACACCCTTAATACTCAGTGAATTAATAACTGATCAATTTTGTCTAACAGCCACAGGCTTACCTATGAGCAGTGTATGGGCAGTAACCTAGTCCTATCCTTTCACAACTTGCAAGACGCCAGCCTTCATGGCAACCTTGACACTCTCACCCTCCTCGCAGTCATCACTCCACACCTTCCCACGCTGCTTCCTGCCCTGAACAGTGAGGTTTCCAGCTTCAGCAAAACAATCACAGTTGAGTGGGCCATCCCTGACCTCTGTCTGTTTTAATCAGGAACTGGAAGCTGGCCACGCGTGACCTTCAAAGAAAGCCGGGCTGAACTCAGAAAGTGAAGGTGACAGCTGGGCCAGTATTAATGTGAATCAGACCAAGAAACATGTTTGTATAACTCACATCTGATGTTAGAATCTTGTTATCTTAAGAATGAATGTTTTCATATCATTCTATACTGTTACTGAGTATCTCGTTGTTGTAGCAATGGTAATTCCGGCTTCCATTTCTGTCATAAAAAGTGTAACCTGAATATGTGAGACTGTCACTGGCAGACTGTTTCAAAATAAGGACAGCATTGCGTTTCCTAGACACTATGTTGTTGCAACTGCAGAATGCTAATGGGCAGCATGGAAACAATCTGTGGACTTTACAATGAAACTGTTACAGAGTCATAGAGATGTACAGTATCGAAACAGACCCTTCGTTCCAACCCGTCCATGCAACCAGATATCCCAAACTAATCTAGTCCCTTTGCCAGCACTTAGCCCATATCCCTCTTTATTATCTTTCACAGCTTTGAGATGAACCAAAATGTTTCTAGCCAAAAAGGTAGTGTTTTTTTTTCCCCAGTTGTTAAATGTAATGTATGTAATGGTGCAGAGATGGCCATAAAAAGAGAATTGCGCAGATATTTAAAGAAAGGCAGACAGGATGAGATCTAAAAGTTGAAGTTCTAAATTGGAGAAAGGCCAATTTTGACAGCTTTCGAAAGCTGATTGGAGGCAGATATTCGCAGGTAAAGGGACGGTTGGAAAATGGGAAGCCTTCAGAAATGAGATAACAAGAATCCAGAGAAAGTATATTCCTGTCAGGGTGAAAGGGAAGGCTGGTAGGTATAGGGAATGCTGGATGACTAAAGAAATTGAGGGTTTGATTTAGATAAAGAAGGAAGCACACATCAGGTATAGACAGGATAGATCGAGTGAATCCTTAGAAAACTATAAAGGAAGTACACTTAAGATGGAAATCAGGAGGGCAAAACGGGGACATGAGATAGCTTTGGCAAATAGAATTAAGGAGAATCCAAACAGTTTTTACAAATATATTAAGGACAAAAGGGTAACTAGGGAGAGAATAGGGCCCCTCAAAGATCAGCAAGGCGGCCTTTGTGTGGAGCCACAGAAAATGGGGGAGATACTATATGAATATTTTGAATCAGTATTTACTGTGGAAAAGGATATGGAAGATATAGACTGTAGGGAAATAGATGGTGACATCTTGCAAAATGTCCATATTGCAGAGGAGGAAGTGCTGGATGTCTTGAAATGGTTAAAGGTGGATAAATCCCCAGGACATGATCAGGTGTACCCGAGAACTCTGTGGGAAGCTAGAGAAGTGATTGCTGGGCCTCTTGCTGAGATATTTGTATCACCGATAGTCACAGGTGAGGCGCCGGAAGACTGGAGGTTGGCAAACGTGGTGTCACTGCTCGTGCAGGGCGGTAAAGACAAGCCAGGGAACTATAGACCGGTGAGCCTGACCTCAGTGGTGGACAAGTTGTTGGAGGGAATCCTGAGGGACAGGATGTTCATGTATTTGGAAAGGCAAGGATTGATTCGGGATAGTCAACATGGCTTTGTGCGTGGGAAATCATGTCTCAAAAACTTGATTGAGTTTTTTGAAGAAGTAACAAAGAAGATTGATGAGGGCAGAGCAGTAGATGTGATCTATATGGACTTCAGTAAGGCACTCGACAATGTTCCCCATGGGAGACTGATTAGCAAGGCCAGATCTCATGGAATACAGGGAGAACTAGCCATTTGGATACAGAACTGGCTCAAAGGTAGAAGATAGAAGGTGGTGGTGGAGGATTGTTTTTCAGACTGGAGGCCTGTGACCAGTGGAGTGCCACAAGGATCGGTGCTGAGCCCTCTACTTTTTGTCATTTACATAAATGATTTGGATGCGAGCATAAGAAGTACAGTTAGTAAATTTGCAGATGACACCAAAATTGGAGGTGTAGTGGACAGCGAAGAGGGTTACCTCAGATTACAACAGGATCTGGACCAGATGGGACAATGGGCTGAGAAGTGGCAGATGAAGTTTAATTCAGATAAATGCGAGGTGCTGCATTTTGGGAAAGCAAATCTTAGCAGGACTTATACACTTAATAGTAAGGTCCTAGGGAGTGTTGCTGAACAAAGAGACCTTGAAGTGCAGGTTCATAGCTCCTTGAAAGTGGAGTCACAGGTAAATAGGATAGTGAAGAAGGCGTTTGGTATGCTTTCCTTTATTGGTCAGAGTATTGAGTACAGGAGTTGGGAAATCATGTTGCGGCTGTACAGGAATAGGTTAGGCCACTGTTGGAATATGGCATGCAATTCTGGTCTCCTTCCTATCAGAAAGATGTTGTGAAACTTGAAAGGGTTCAGAAAAGATTTACAAGAATGTTGCCAGGGTTGGAAGATTTGAAATATAGGGAGAGGTTGAATAAACTGGGGTTGTTTTCCCTGGACCATTGGAGGCTGAGGGGTGGCCTTCTGGAGGTTTATAAAATCACGAGGGGCATTGATAGGGTAAATAGACAAGGTCTTTTCCCTGGGTGGATGGGAGACGCGGGGGAGGCCAGAACTAGAGGGCATAGGTTTAGGGTGAGAGGGCAAAAAGACCTAATAAGCAATGTTTTCATGCAGGGGGTGGTGCATGTGTGGAATGGGCTACCAGAGGAAGTGGTGGAGGCCAGTACAATTACAACATTTAAAAGGCATCTGGATGGGTATATCAATAGGAAAAGTTTGGAGGGATTTGGGCCAAGTGCTGGCAGGTGGGACTAGGTTGGGTTGGGATATCTGGTTGGCATGGATGGGTTGGACTGAAGGGTCTGTTTCCATGCTGTACTTCTCTATGACTTTAACTTGCAAACCTCCAATTCTTCAGTGCACTAAAAAGAAATCATCAGGCCTATATTGAGTTTACACTTCCATTTCAATGATAATCATGGCTCTTTGGGTGTACATTGAAGCACATGATACTTCTTTTCAGTGTTTCTTATGTGTATGGTGATGCCTCACTGGAGTAGCACATTAACAGTGAAGCCTCACTACTCTGAGGTCATCAAAAAAAGTAAAGGTTTTGAGAAAAGTGCACAATTTTCTGATTTGCAGGTTTTTTAGATCCAGATTTATAGAAAGCACAGATCAGATTACTACTTATCACAATAAATAGGCTCCAGCTACAGCTAAAGAGTTATGCATCAGCACCATATAATAGTTCTAGTTGAGATGGTACCGTGTTTTAAGAGGGCTTTGTTCTGTGATGTTTCTCTTGCAGAAAGGTGTTACCACCATAATGCCAGATGTCTGCTTCAGACACAGTGGGTAAACAGCTTTGAGCTCACTGAGCTTTTTTTTAATTGAAGAAAAGAAGCATGAGTCAGTAGATTCAACATCACATATCATCAGGGTTTTAGCTTATTTTCAGTTGAGAGTTAGATATTGAAACTGATAAATATTACTCTCTCTCTACTGCAAAAAAATCTTAGGCTCTCTCTCTGCTGCTGAATTGTTTCTTTTGGTGTTTCTTTCTCCTGGACTGTACAGAACATAGCATGTGAGGAAAATCTGTTTTGCTGAACTTGCCTTTGATAAGGGTGTGCTTATCACATTGGAGCAGTTGATGATTCGTAGTTAAGTAAAAAATTATTTTATTAAGTATTTCAATACAGTTAAAGTTATGCAAATTCTTCATTTCTTTCATTGTAACTGTTTTTAAAACATAAAATGCTTAAAACCTAGTAATGGACCAATCGAATCACATCTGGAACACTTCTCTTTAAATAAGACAAAATGTTAGAGTCTCAGCTATCTCTTCAATACATTTAGAGGAGATTTGGTCTGTTCCATAGCATAGCTAAACACACACACAAGAAATTTGGTGTTAGGAATGGAGGGGAAGCTGGGGAAATAATTAGTTGTTTCTGTCTGCTGGATCTGCTGAGATAGTTCCTATGCTGATCAGAATGCTACTTTTCAGTTTTCCTTTTCTGAACTCTTCCACTGGATTGGAAGAGGCACAGAGAAATTTGTTCATATTTGCAAAAGATTTCTGAGCTATTAGTTTCAGATTACAGCAATTACTGAAGGAAATATAAACTGCTTTTCTTCAGGCTTAAAGTGGCTTTTACTGCAGAGAACAGGGAGAGCTCCTGAGCTGGTGGTAGTCTGATAGTTTCTCACTATCCTATTTACAGCCACACTCTGTTCAGTTACATGAGAAACAATCACATTGTTGTTAGCAGGCAGGTGGCAATTGCCATCAATAAATGGTCATTATTCCACAGACCAATCATCTACCTGTTGCCAGATGAATCTCCATTTGTACGGGGCGGGCTGCCTTAGAGTGGTCGGAAGGTGGGAGGGGCGGGGGCTTGCTGGGTCTGTATTGTCTGCACTTCTGTATGTAACGGTATTGTCTAGTGTACAAATGTCATTGTCACTGTCTTGTCATATGTGGAACTGGGATTTGAGGTTTGTCCTCCTCTCCCTGTAAAATGGTTGAACGGTAGGGTTCGGGGCCTAGCTTTGCTGCTCCTCTCCCTTGTAAAATTGCTGTCTTTTGTGTACAGCTGTCAATGTTTTTTGTAAACTGTTTTGTAATTTGTTTAATAAAATAAAAAAAATCTCCATTTGTACACATCCTTTGGTTCCAACTCATCTACAAAAAACACTTGAACTACTGCTGGAAAAAGCAGCTGTGCAAATAGCACTTACAATGAATGTTGGACTATTTGCTTTCAAAATATATAATAATCCTTCAGCAAGCTTCAATTTTCAAGCAGTTTTTCCCATTTCAGTTCACAATGGAAAATACAGAAAATAAAAAGACACAGTCTTTACAATCTGTATGTCTCTGTGCCTGTGTCAGGAAGTACTGTTGCAAATACACTTGGATGTTGGAAAACAAACATTTATCCTTCAAAGTTTTCTTACAATTATAGGAAAACCTACCTTTGGTCTGTTCTCAAGGGTCACCCTATTCAAGGAGTTAAAGTGCCCTTTCATTTCTAAAACACATCTACTTGCAGCAAATCAAAAGGTGGGAAAAGTCAGCGTAAGGATATGTTTGAGCAAAAGAACTGTAAAAGTATCTGAATAAATTGATTTGGATTGGGTAAGGGAGTCAAAAATTTGTTGAGGAAACTAACAGCATGTAAGGTAGGGAATGCTGTATCAAAATGCTGCAATGGCTGGTACAATAAGGAGTTTCGTTAGCATTATTCCTAATAGAAAAAGGGAAATTCATGGAGATAAGTGACAGCCGGGTTGAGCAAGAGAGCTGGGTTGAATTGATACAAATCCCAATGGAATTAAAGAGCTTCACAGAAGTACAGTGCATGCAGTTTCACAGAACAAGAGTTTGAAAGTCAGCATGAAGCCTATAATAATCGTAAAACTATTTTTAAAGACAACAGATATATCCAACATTTTAGGTTATCCAACAGCTGGAAGCTTTGCCTGCTCATTTTAGATTTGATTTTAGCAAAAATAGAAACGAGAACATCTTGAGGCCCAAAGTTAATCACACACACATCCTTTACTATTTTCCAACCTCAGTCTTCCACAATGGGACTTTATTCCCCTAATTTATAAAGTTTCTAATAAAGTTTTGTCAAGATGCATAAGAAAATAACTGACTGATCTGGTACTTAAGGTAGCTGTAGCAACCTATTGCCTTTGCAAATTTAATGGCTTTATGGAGCATGTAAGAGGGAGGCACACTACAAAAACAGCAGTGAAATTCTTTCAAATAGAGATCAGGTCCAATCAGACCTCTGGTCCTTTTTACAATATTATCTCCAGGACAGTGCTTGGATAACTGGGGGCAAAACACTTAAAATGTTGCCAGAAACCTCTCTGACCTCATCATAACACTCATCTGCCTGCAAAGACCTCTTGACATTTCCCAGTCACTGACCTCACTACTAGGGACAATTCCTTGGGGCCGACGCTGTTGAAGCTGACGTAGATAACTACCTAGAGTTGGATTGTTCTGCATCTGCCCTTGTTCCCCATACACTTGACTCCCATTTTGTTAAATCAACCCTGGGTCTGAGAGCAATGTTTGTAGTGTTTATTGCCTCTTCAATCTCAGAGCAGTAAAGCAAATGAAAAAAAATCCCGTCTTATGGACAGAGCAGAAGGACTCAGGAAACTCCAAAAAAGACAATAAATTAACCAGGGTAACTGTTCCTGAACCTAACCTGCAAAGTTCTACTATAAAGAGTGAATATCTGAAGGTTAGGTTAGAATGATTGCAATAGCTACTTGCATTTATACAGCAGTTCCAACGTAGCTAACCATCTCCGGTTACATAGAGTATCATCAAACCACATTTGACACTGAACCACATAGGAAGACATTAGAACAGATGGCCAACAGCTTAAACAATGAGATTTTAAGACGTGTATTCAAAGAAGACTGAGAGATGTAGGTTGATAAAGAGGTTAAAAAAAGCCAATTCAAGTTCTTAGAACTTTGGGCTGCTCCCATTAGTAGTGCGGTGAATAAGATCAAGGCTCCTTCTGGTCTGCAATCTCCACCCAGCGACTGAGAGAGTAAATCAATCATTAAAAAAATTGTCTAAACTGCAATCATAGTACTGAACCATGTGGTCAGTACTGATGATAGCCTGTGACTCCAATGTAACATACCATCGAGTAGAGGGGATAATGTCCACCATTCAGAAATAAGTGTTATGTTTCACAATAACAATGTACCTTTGTTTATGTCATACTCTTTCCTGCCTCCTTAAGGTGCCTTGGAATCTCTTCAACTTAAACCAAACGTTGAATCTCTTGCTCATAACATTTCAAAAAGTTTCCACATTATAATTGTGTCTTGGACCGAACTGCCTGATTTCTTCTAAACTGGCAGAAACAAGAAGCCTCACACCCTGCTCTCACAATGAAGAAAGCGGCCGAGTTGTGACGATAATGATTATACGGCATGTGGAAGTGAGTCAGTAGGCTTGGCAATCTTCCTTTCCCATGCTCTTTTTAGTTCTCCTTTGCTTGTGTTAATCCATTCATTGTCTTCCCTCCTGTATACTGCTGACCACTGTAATTCCTGTGCTGGCGTACATCTCTGTGGACATCAACCACCTTATAACCCATCCACCATAGTTGGGAGACTTTTTTGGGCATCACAGTCTTCTCACCCCAAATTCACAGCTGCACATTTCAAAATCGAGTCACTATCTGGAATAAGACCAAGAACAAAGAACAAAGAAAATTTATAGCCCAGGAGCAAGCCCTTTGGTCCTCCTAGCGTGAGCCAATCCAAATCCACTGTCTAAACCTATCGCCCAATCCCACGGCATCTGTATCCCTCTGCTCCCCACCTACTCATGCATCTGTCCAGATGCACCTTAAGTGCATCTACTGTGCCTGCCTCTACCACCTCTGCAGGAAACACATTCCAGTCACCTACCACCCTCTGTGTAAAGTACTTTCTGCGTGTATTGCCCTTAAACGTTTCACCTCTCACGTTAAACGCATGACCTCTCGTTATTAAATCCCTTACCCTGGGAAAAAGCTTATCTCTATCCACCCTGTCCATATCCTTCATGATTTTGTAGACCTCAATCAGGTCCCCCCTCATTCTCCTTTTTTCTAATGAAAACAATCCTACCCTACTCAACCTCTCTTCATAGCTAGCACCTTCCATTCCAGGCAACATCCTATTAAACCTTCTCTGCACCCTCTTCAAAGTGTCCACATCCTTTTGGTAATGTGGTGACCAGAACTGTACACAGTATTCCAAACGTGGCTGAACCAAAGTCTTATACAATTTTAACATGACCTGCCAGCTCTTATACTCAATACCCCGTCTGATGAATGGGAGCCTTGGTCAATTTCCATCTCCCTCGCCACCTTCCTAACTCAAAGCTACTGAGGCTATCTCTAATATCCTAACATTAAACCAACTGAGATTGGATAACTCATCACAAACTGGACATTAAAACTGGAGTCTGTCTGGCACTGGTTGTTTAGTTACTTGCTCAGTAACTTCACTGAGCTATTGAGAGAATGTTTGGGTCTCTACGTTAATAGATTAACTCTTTCATAGAAATAAAGCTGTTTTAGCTTTGAGTGCTGAAAAAGAGTCATACCAGCGTTGAAGTATTAACACTGTTTGTCTCTCTCCACAGATGCTGCCAGACCTGCTGAGTTGCTCCAGCATTCTCTATATGTGGATACAAACATGTACCAATTGGGACTGTGACTGGATAACTGGAATTGGTCAAGATTGGAGTGGTGCTGGAAAAGCACAGCAGGTCAGGCAGCATCCGAGGAGCAGGAATGTTGATCAAGACCTTGATAGAATAGCTTATAGTTTTTGTGAAGATCTGTAGATCTGATGGAGTCTAAGGATGAATAAGATGCTTCTAGGAATTCCCTTGTTTGTCTTTGTTTGGCCTGTTCTCGTATCGTTGTGTTGTCCCAGTCAGGTGCATAATTCTTGTTGTCTGTGTGTATGGATACCCGGGAGAGTGGGTCGTATTGCTTAGTTGCTCCATCAACAAACACATTGACCTGAACCCAATATACAAACTCCTGCAATGGAAAACCCAGAATGTGCACCGGCTCAAAGTGAACCAATCATTTCAAAGTGGAACAATACAGCAGCGCTTCACAGGAGGCAATGATGACATCACTGAGAAAGGGAATAAAATATCTGCCAACAAACCAACCAGTTTGGTGAACAGACCAACAACGAATAATCCAGAATAGCTTATATTTCTTTCAGCAGTGCCACAAAATCTTGTACGTTCTCCCAAAAGGGCAAACACTGCCTTGCTGTAATGTTCCATCACAAGGATGCAGCATTCCCTCAGCGCTGTAATGAATAACCAGCCTGGGTTATGAGCTCCGATCTCTGTAGTAGGATTTGAATCTACAACCTTTAGACTTTGTAGCGAGAGTGCTATCTCTGAAGCAAGGAGGAAACATTCCTCTGAGTCTGGAATGGGACAACAGTTCACTGAGAAAGACAGTTGCATTCATTACCAACATCAGGAGCACAGCTGGCCTCCAGACCAATGGGACAGTGAGAAATTACTTACTGATTTTAAACATCATTCATAAGTTGGGAAATGTCTGCTCACTGACTTGGTTCCTGTTTATAGAGCTTTCTGTATTCTAATACATCAAATTCTGAGGGAGCAGGAACACTGGGTTTCATTGCACAAAATTATCAAGGCATCTTTGGGAGATGAGAGCCCTTAATGTGACACTTTGACCAGCAGTAGTTTGTGGATACAAACATGTACCAATTGGGACTGTGACTGGATAACTGGAATTGGTCAAGATTGGAGTGGTGCTAGAAAAGCACAGCAGGTCAGGCAGCATCCGAGGAGCAGGAAAATTGACGCTTCGGGCAGGAGCCCTTCATCAGGAATAAAGCCCTTCCTGATTGAAGCTCATTCCTGATGAAGGGCTCCTGCACAAAATGTCGATTTTCCTGCTCCTCAGATGCTGCCTGACCTGCTGTGCTTTTCCAGCACCACACCAATCTTGACTCTAATCTCCAGCATCTGCAGTCCTCACTTTCGCCAAACTGGAATTGGTGATGATTGACTCTGCTGGTCCCCATGCTACATTCTCTGATTGGCTGATGTCTATGGACGGTCTTTACAATTGGACCCCTGTCTTCCAGGATGACCCCTGTTCAGAGCACAGTGATCTATTCCAATTTGATTTCAGCTCCCCTATCCCCTTCTGCCTTATTGAGACACCAGTCACAGAATCACAGAACTGTTGCAATGCAGAAGGAGGCTGTTTGGCCTGTTATGATTTCCAGTGATTCTATTAGCTGGTGTGAATGATGGGGCTCACGATAATTAGCAATGGCTTTTGTACACATTGGGATATGGCCTTAGAGAGGGGAAAAGATGCTGGCTTGGTGTCACACTCTGCCCTGAAAGGTGAAAACCAAATGCATGAACACACAATGATTCTGACTTTGAGTTCTACCTTCTGTAAGATGATGGATATCTGCTTCTAATAAGTACTAGGGACCTCATGTTGAAATATGCCCCTTCATCATAACAGCTTTTACAAAGTGACCATTTCGATTGTTAGTTTTCAATCATGGATTAGAAGGATCTTCATACGGTAAATGCAATTGGAGTGTTAAGTGGATAAAGGGTCAATATTTGACACTCTCAGGGAGGGTAGTGGTAAGCAGTAGTTGATTTATAGGATGGTGATTGCTTTTTGTTTCCTGCCACAGTGGCCTAATTACTTGTGATCACCGCCAAAATAAACAGCACCAGCGTCAATGTCTGTTCTCTCCCATATTCATGACTGCCAGGCTGCAACTGAGAGGGAGGCTCTGCAAAATAAAATCCTTCCTTATCAATGTCTTTTTCTCCTATTAATATTGGGTGTCCCACTCAGCTGATTTGTGGCTTGGATGACTTCCATGTGACTCAATGGCTTCCTGCATATAATGTACCAGGGAGTCAAAATAAAAATCTGCTTAGAGAAGGAAAGGTACAAGGAGGGACACTGCTCAGTCACTCTTATCGACTAGTGAGATCTCAAAGTGATGAATGACACTTTAGCAAACTCACAATACACACAGTCTCTCTCACTTGGAAGCTAAAATCTTACTCCCAATTATGCAATCACACGGCATTAGAAAAATGGCAATCGGCTCATTAACTTTGTGCGAATTCTTTGAAAGAGTTATCCAATTAATGTTACTGTTCTACTCCAGAAAGCCAAGCAGTAAAGATTAGAACTGGAGCTTACTGTTTGGCATTTGCCAAGAATTAATTTGTAGAAAAATTCAGTACAAGCTTGAGCCTCCAAACCCAACTACCACAGTTTCAATCTACTCTCCAATAATGCCCACCACTTGAAAACATCATTATACTCAGCTCTCATACAATTAACACCACTCTCTGCAAACCCTGTAATATTTTCCTTATTAAACATTTATTCTATTTTTGTTTGGAGGTTCCTATTTAATCTGCTCAGAAACATAGGTATAACAGGAAGAACAGGAGAAGGCATTTGGCTCTGTGAGTCACTCTACCATTCAACCTGATCATGTCCGATCATCCATCTCAAAGCCGTACTCTCATTTTCTCCCCATACCCTGACACCTTTAACCACTACAGATCTCTCTGTTTCTTTCTTAATTAAATTCAGTTACTTTGTCCCCATAGCCTTTTGTGGTTTAGAAATCTACAGATTTACTATCCACTGAGTGAAAACGTTTCACCTCATCTCAGTCTGAAACAGCCCCTATATATCCCTTGACTGTGACCAAGTTGTGGACCCTTCAGTTAGATAAACATCATCCCTGCATTCAGTATCACCAATCCTTTTCATAATTCTGCATATTTCAATGACATAAGACCATAAAGTATAGGAGCAGAATTAAGCCATCGAGACTGCTGGGCCATTTGATCATGGCTGACATGTTTGTCAACCCAATTTTCCTGCCTTCTCCCTGTAACCCTTGATGTCTTTACCAAGCAAGAACCTATCTATCTCCATCTTAAATACACTCAATGACTTGGCTACCATAGCTCTTTGCAGCACAGATTCACCACCCTCTGGTTGAAGAAATTTCTCCTCATCTCAGTTCGAAAGAATTGTCCCTTCACTCTGACTTCATGCTCTTAGGTCCTAGTCTCTCTGACTAAGAGAAACATTTTCTCCACATTCTCTCTATCCAGGCCTTTTGATTTTCTGTAAGTTTCAAACGGATCCCCCACCCCCCCCCCCCATCCTTCTAAACGCCATTGAGTACAGACCCAGGGTCCTCAACTGCACCTCATATGACAAACACTTCATTCCTGGGATCATTCCTGTGAAGGGCTTATGCCTGAAATGTCAATTCTCCTGCTCATCGGATGCTGCCTGACCTGCTGTTCTTTCCCGGCACCATACTCTGTGACTAGAGCCTTTTTATAGCCTCAGCAGACATCTCAGCCTATGTGGTCTAGTCCTTTTGAAATTAATGCTAACCTTGCAGTTGGCTTCCTAACTGCCAACTGAACCTGCATGTTAGCCATAACAGAATCCTGAACTAAGACTCCCAAGTCCCTTTGTGCTTCAGATTTCCAAAGCCTTTCCTTATTTAGAAAATATCTATGCCTCTATTCTCCCGATCAAAGTACATAACCTCAATTAACAGTAGGAACCTGGAGGGCATTGTGGAACAAAGAGACCTGGGGGTTCAGGTACATGGTTCCTTGAAAGTGACGTCAAAGGTAGAGAGGGAGGTGAAGAAGGTATTTGGCACATTTATCTTCATTAGTCAAAGCATTGAGTTTAAAAATTGGGATGTTATGTGTGGCGTTACAGGACATTGGTGAGACCACTTTTGGGGTATTGCATACAATTCTGATTGCCCTGATATAGGAAGGATGCTATTAAAATTGGAAGGGATGCTGAAAAGATTACAAAGCTGTTACTGGGACTGGAGGGTTTGAGTGAAAGGGCAAAGCTGGATAAGCTGCGTCATTTCTCCCTTGAGAGTAGGAAGTTAAGGGGTGACTTTATAAAGGTTTATAAAATCATGAAGTGCGTAGATAGAGTAGGGGAATTCAAAACTAGAAAGCATAGGTTTAAGGTCAGAAAGGAAAAATTTAAAAGGGACCTGAGGGGCAACGTTTTCATATAGAGTGTGGTTGGTTTGTGGAACGGACTGCTAGAGGAAATGATGGATGTAGGTACAGTTACAACATTTAAATACATTTGGACAGGTAAATGAATAGGAAAGGTTTAGAGGAATATGGGCCAAATGCAGGTAAATAGTTCAATTTGGAAAACCTGGTTGGCATGGACGAGTTGGACCGAAGTTTCTGTGTCGTATGATTCTATGATTCACACTTTCCCACTTGCATAGGATGTTAAATCGTTCTGCAGTCTCCGCACTCAACAGTACCTGTCTCGCACCTACCTTTGTGACATCTGCAGGCATTGCCTCTCATCCTAGTGAATATAAGCCCAATTGACCCAATCACTCCGCATACATCAAACCTGCCTCTCCAGAAATTTTGATGAATCTTTGTTGAACTCTTTTCTGCCTCATCTGAAGATCCTGTACCAATCCATGCCTTTAGCTCATCTGTCTTATCTATAATACTCCTGGCGTTAAAGTAGAGGCTATCCAGTCTCGACAAATACCTTTGAAATGCAACATTGTTGAATTCTCTCTGTCCTGGTTCCTTTCCTAAATTATGTTGTGCCCTTATTTTATTAACATCCAGTGTCCCCTCCCTCCTTCTGAAACAGTTTAAGCCCCCTCCCACAGCACTAGCAAATCCACCTGCAAGGATGTGTGTCTAATTCCGGTTCAGGTGCATACCATCCTGTTTGTACAGGCACCACTTTCCATTGAAACAATCCCAGTGATCCAGGAATCTAAAACCTTTCCTCTTGCACCAACTCCTGAGTCATGCATTCATCTGCTCTATGCCCCTATTTCTCTGCTTGCTAACATGTGGCACTGGCAGTAATCCAGAAATGATAACATTAAAGGACTTTTTTTTAATCTGCTGCCTAGCTCCTTGAATTCTTGATGTAAGACCTCAACCCTCATCCTACCTTTATTGTTGGTGCTGATGCTTCCCATGACCTCTGACTTATCACCCACCCAGCACCCTCCCATCAACACCACCACCGCAAGATGTCCTAAAGCCATTCAGTAACATCTCTGTTACTGGCCCAAGGGAGCAAACACACCATTCTGAAGTCACATCTGTGGCAGCAGAAATGCCTGCCTGAACCACTCCCTACCCAGCTATGTTCCACTGTTTCCCTTGGAGTCTTTCTCCTCCAATCTCATGCAGCTGGGGCACCCATAGTGCCATGAACTTTGGCCTTGCTGCATTTTCCAGTGGAAGCCTCACTACCATCCACATAGAAACACTGTTCCGGAGTGGAATGCCCTGATTATTTCCCTCACCCCTTTCCTTTGCCCCATTGTCGCTCAGCCCCTTTAGGCCTGTGATTCCTTAATCTGCAGGGCGGCCACCTCAGAAACTGTGCTGTCCTCATAGCCTTCTGCCTTATGGTTACCTCTCTGTGCCTTCAGCTTGATGTTCAAGTTCCAAGATTTGGGAGTGGGTTCCAACTGTACGAAGAAACGACATCTCTTAACAATGTGGTCATCCAGACTGCCAGTAACATCGCTGAATTCCCATATGCTGCAGACAGTACAATGCACAGGCATGGGTTCCCCTGCCATATTCAGTTCAATTTAAAGAACCTTATAATATACAGAGCGATACTTTTAATTTCAGCAAGGGAGTTCTATAACCAGTACCTAATCTGTCACCGATTATGCAGCCAAATCTCTTTTGCCTTCATAGAAAGGTAAATGGGAGGATATACAATAATGCAACCAATTAATTTTGGCTGTTTTTCACCCATGCAGATTGCATTCTACTATGCGTGATCCACAAACATCTCAAATACCTTCCCATGCACTGAATTACTTTGAGGCTTAAGTTAACAGTTGAAATGCATGATCCCAGAGAGCATTGAATGCCTGAGATGGGATTCTGAGAAGCTGAGTCATCCGGTGCAACCATTGAAGGATTAAGTTTCACCAAAAGCAGTTTCCATTTGAAGAACAAGAATTTTTATTATGTCATAGTGCTTTCATTGCACATTGTGGAATAACTAGTGAATATAATACTTCTCTAGTCACAGTTGTAAGCTATGCTCAGCTATAAATAAGAGGTCATATTTAACACTTGAATTCTACTCTACTCACAATCCCCATGAGAAGACTCTTAACTTTAACACAGTAGGCACTTCAAACATAAGAACATGTGAAATGGGATCAAAAGTAGGACAGGCAGCTCATGAAACCTATTCCACCACTTAAAAAAATCATAGCTGATCTTTCTTGAAATACTTTCAAAGGATGCGGGTGTCACTGATTGGCCGGTGTTTATTACTCAGGCCTAGTTGCCCTGGAGAAGTTAATGGTGAGCTGCCTTCTTGAACCGCTCACGCCAAGTGGTATCGGTCCAGTGTTCAGAGGGGGAGTTCCAGCACTTTAATCCAGCGAGAGTGAAGGAACGGCAATGTATTTCCAAGTCAGGATGGTAAATGGCTTGGTGCGGAAGCTTCAGGTTGTAGAGTTCCCATGTCCCTGCTGTTCTTGTCCTTCTACTTCAATTCCACTGACCCATCTAATCCCCACATCTCTTAATTCTCTTAGTGCCTAAAAATACATTAATCTCAGTCTTCAATTTACTTACCAAATCAGCATGCACTATTTTCTGGAAGAGAGCGTTCCAAAGATTCATAACTCACTGAATGAATAAATTGCACTTTTTTCTTGTCTTAACTGTTTGATCCTGTATCTTACAATTAATTCTTAAGCTCTAGACTCTGCAGCCAAGGGAAAACAGCCTTCCAACTGGCTGCTGTTTATAACTAGGAGAATCCATTTTGTATGATTTCTAAAAGAATTGCTTTTGTGTGAAATGGAACAGCTAATTTAGCTCTTCATCAGGAATGTTGTGGGGGAGGGCTCAAGGGGGCTGAGAGATAAATGGGAGAGGGGGTGGGGCTAGGGGGAAGATAGCCGAGAATACAATAAGTAGATGAAGGTGGGGGAGGTGCGTGAAGGTGATAGGTCGGAGCAGATGGTGGAGCAGATAGATGGGAAGCATGATGGACAGGTAGGCCAGTTCAAAAGGGCAGTGCCGAGTGGAAGATTGGATCTAGGGTAAGGTGGGGGGAGGGGAGATGCGGAAACTGGTGAAATCGCAGTTGATCCCATGTGGTTGGAGGGTCCCAAGGTGGAAGATGAAGCATTCTTCCTCCAGTCGTCAGGTGGCTTGGATTTGGCGGTGGAGGAGGCCCAGAACTTCCATGTCTTTGGTGGGGTGTGAAAGGGAGTTGAAGTGTTCTGTCACAGGACGGTGGGGTTGTTTAGTGTGTGTGTCCCAAGGATGTTCTCTGAAATGTTCCGCAATTTGGCATCCTGTCTGCCCAATTCAGAGGACATTACGTCGAGAGTAATGGACACAGTAGATGACATTCTGGAAGTGCAGAAGAATCTCTGTCGGATGTGGAAGGATCCTTTGGGGCCTTGGATGGAGGTGAGGGGAGAGGTTTTATACCTCTTGATGTGGCAAGAGAAGGTGCCAGGAGTGGAGGGTGTGGACCTAACAAGGGAGTCATGGATGGAATGGTCTCTGTGGAAGGTAGATAGATATGTGGAGGGAAATATATCTCTAGTGGTAAGGTCTGCTTGTAGTCGGCGGAAATGGCAGACGTTGATGCGATGATGATGGGGGCTTCCTCTACTTTGTGTAAGGGGGAGACTATGGCTTGGATACCTCTGCTCCATCTCCCTTTCCCATTTTACCTGATAAACATCATCCTCCATCATTTCTGCCACCTACAAACAGACTCCACCACCAGAGATATATTTCCCTCCTCACCCCATCTGCGTTCCGCAGAGACCATTGCCTCCGTGACTCCCTCATTAGGCCCAGGCCCCTCACCAACGCACCGTCCACTCCTGGCACCTTCCCCTGCCATCGCAAGAGGTGTAAAACCTGCACCCACATCTCCCCCATCACCTCCATCTAAGGTGCCAAAGGATCCTTCCACATCTGACAGAGATTCTCCTGCACTGCCACACATGTCATCTACTGTCTCTGTTGCTCTCGATGTGGTCTCCTCAACATTGGGGAAACAGGATACTAACTTATGCAATGTTTCAGAGGACATCTCTGGGACACACGCACCAAAGAATCTCACTGTCCTGTGGCTGGCCACTTCAACTCCCCCCCCCCCCCCCCCCCCTCCCCCCCCACCCCACTCCCATTCCACCAAGGGACATGCAAGTCCTGGGCCTCCTCCACTGCCAAATTCTAGCCACTGGACACCTGAAGGAAGAACGCTTCATCTTTTGGCTTGGGACCCTCCAACCATATGGCATCAATGTTGATTTCACCAGTTTCCTCATCTCCCCTCCCCCACCTCATCCCAGATCCAATCCTCCAACTTATCACCGCTCTCTTGAACTGTTCAACCTGTCCATCTTCCTTCCCACCTATCCATTCCACCTTCCCCTCCGAACTATCACCATCATCCACCATCACCTATCGCCTTCTCAGCGACCTTCCCCCTAGCCCCAGCCCCTCCCATTTATCTCTCAGCCCCTTTAGGCCCCCATCCCCTCTACATTCCGGATGAAGAGCTTATGCTCAAAACGTCGGCTCTCCTGCTCCTCGGATGCTCCCTGACTTGCTGTGCTTTACCAGCACCACATTTTTTTTGACTCTGATCTCCAGCATCTGCAGTCCTCACTTTCTCCCAGCTAATTTAGGAACAGCAAGCTCCATCAGACAGCAATGCAATGCTGCAAGTGTTCATTTTAGTCATGTTAGTTGAGGGATAAATATTTGCAACGACCCAAAGACAAACCTCTACCCAAAAAAAATGCGAGAAGTGCCAGCAATTAAGCCATAGCTAACACCCAGGGCATGGATTGGCGTGGGTATGGCTATTATTAAAGTGGCAATCTCACTGGGTTAAATTAAATGAATTAACTTATTTGCATAACAGAGAAAACCCATGTTACACAGATGCGAGGATCAAAAGGCAAACTAAGCAGGCATGGCAAAAGTTCCATCCTTGCTATAGCATCATGCAACATTTACCCACGGCACCCACATGGACATTTGGCAGAGAAACCTCAACTTACACAGTGTCAAAGGAAGAATGAAGCCACATTAAAACCATTTATAATTCACTTTGATCTACTTATAAACTACTTTAAAAGAAGTTCTAAGAAGTCATTATTGCAAAATTGGGAACACTTGAACCATCTTTTCTAATTTAATGTAGTCTCTCATGGAGTAATTGAAGACTTTGAAAAATAAGATGCTTTTTTTTGAAATATGTACATTTTATACATATTTACACACATATGCTGGGGCAGAATAAAAAAAACATTTATTCAGCACCAACAGCTCAGAATATCCATTATTGTTTTCCAGTCAGCTAAATCCATTTGAAGTTGAATACAGAGATCACACAAACAAACGCTTTAAATAAGCAGATTTTTAGATGCTTTTTGAAGAGAAATGGCATTTGCTTTGAAGAACAATATAATTCTTAAGATCATTTATGTTCACTTGAGAGGGCAGATGAAACTTTAATTAGTACAAAGTCTCACCCAAGGACTGGAATTCTGATGTACAGCAAGGTTTTCCTGGATTTCCGCCTGGATTATTTCTTCATTGCTCTGGAGTGGGACTTGAACTTTCTAAATCAAAACAAAGAACTGCAGACACCGGAAGTTTGAAACAAAAACAGAAAGCGCTGGAGAAACTCAGTAGGACTGGCAGCATCTGTGGAAAGACAAACAAAGTTAATGTTTCAAGTCCAGTGAATCTTCATCAATGATGACAAGACATTAGGAAGTTCGGGGAACAGAGGAATCTCGAGCTGCTTGTTCACAGTTCCAGGAAGATGGCAGGACAGATTATTAGTTAAGAAGACAAAAAAAGAACAAAGAATTGCAGATGCTGGAAATCAGAACCGAAAGCATAAATTGCTGGGAATTTGTGTTGTTGTAGTTAAGCACGCATATGTGACTCTAGCTTTCATCAGTCATACCATAGATTATAGGAGCAAAGACATTATACTGGAGCCATACAGGACTTTAGTTAGACCACAGCTGAAGTACTGTGTGCAATTTGGGTCGTCACACTAATAGGAAGAATGTGATTGCAATGGAGTGACAACACGGAGGAGGTTCACAGGATGTTACCTGGGATGAAGCATTTCACTATGAAGAGTGGCTGGATAGGCTCAGGTTATGTGCTTTACAGCAGAACGCTGAGGGGGACCTGATTGAGGTGTGTAAGCTTATGAGGGAGAAGGACAGGGTGGATAGAAAGTCAAAGTCAGGATGTTTTGAGGGAATTTGAGGAAAACGCAGAATGCCTGGAAGGGTAGTAGAGGTGGGAAACCTCACAATCTTTAAACAGTATGCGAATATTAGATTCCCTGCAGTATGGAAACAGGCCCTTTGGCGCAACAAGTCCACACTGACCCTCCAAAGAGTAACTCACTCAGACCATTGCCCTACCCTATATTTACTCCTGACTAATACACCTAACACTACAGGCAATTTAGCATGGCCAACCCACCTAACCTGCACACCTTTGGACTGTGGGAGGAAACTGGAGCACCTGGAGGAAACCCATAGGGAGAATGCGCAAACTCCACACAGACAGATGCCCAAGGTGGGAATTGAACCTAGGTCCCTGGGACTCTGAGGCAGCAGTGCTAACCACTGAGCTACCTTGCCGTGTATGGACAAGAACTTGAAATGTCAGAACATGCAAAGCTACAAGCCAAGCGTTGGAAAGTGGGACTCATGTTGAATTAGAATAGTTTTTTTGTAGGTGCATGCTTGATAGGCCAAAGGACCTCATTTGTAACAGGATAGATGAATTGACAGGATGAATAAAAATAAATGAAATATATTTGATAGCTATTACAGAGACAGGATTTCAGGGTGACCAGGTTTGGGAAGTCAATTTTTACGGTATTCAACGTAGTAGAACAAAGTTAAAGGAGATGGAATAATGCCTTTCATGAAGGACTGCGGTGGTAAGTAGTGACATGTGCACAGTCAGTTGTGAAGTGGAATTGGTTTGGATGGAAATAAGGAGTAAGGGAAAAATGTAATGGTAATTATCTATAAGCCCTTGAAGACAAAGTATAAATCAAGAAATAATGGAGACTTGTAAGAAGGGTATCATAATTGCCATGGGGGATTTTAATCTACATTTTGACTATACAAATCAGATAGGCAAGTGTAACATGGAAGACAAATTTATAGAGTGCATCAAGAATTGTTTCTTAGAGCAATACAATGCAGATCCTACAGGGGAACAGGCTATTTTAGATATATAGTGCAACCTCGTTTCTCTGAACATTGATTATCTGAATTTCGGATGATTTGAGCAAGATCTCAAGGTTCCGTTAAAAACAGCACTAGGCAATTCAGCATTCAGTTAAATAGCATTATGGCGTGCATTCTGGATAACCAAGAAATGTTCAGATAACCGGCACTCATAAATTACCGCTTGTTTACGATCAGATCAATTATCCGTATGATCAATTATCCGAACAAATTACTCCCACCCATCTTGATCAGATGATCAAGTTTCTACTGTAGTAATGTTAATATGGTAGGACTAATAAGAGTCTATAGTTAGGGATTCTCTAGGGGTAGTGATGACAACATTTCATTTTAAGGAAACCAATTCATTCCTAAAACCAATGTTCTCAACTTAAGTAAGGTCAAGGACAAGGCATAAAGAAAGAGTTGTCTAAAGCAAGCTGGGAAAATAGACTAAGGGGAAATATTTGTAGACAAAAGGTCGCAGAGATTTAAGCAGAACTTTCATAATACTGAATAAAATATCCATTCTGGTCAAAAAGAACTTGATGAGAAGGATGAACTTGTCATGATTAAGAAAGGAGATTATCTAATCAAAAACAAAAGCATATGAAAAGGTGAAAACTAGGGTAGGCCAGAGGATTTGGAGGCTTAGACATCAATAGTGGATGACTGAAACTTAATTAAAAGGGTGAACATTAATCATGATAATAAATTGGCAAGAAATATAAAAGCAAACCTCAAAGAGCTTCTATTGTTATATAAAAGAAAGAGAGTAGCTAAAGTGAGTGTGAAAGCCTTGCAGGGCACAGCTGGTGAGTTACTAATGGGGAAAAATAAAGTGGCAGGTAATATCTTTGCATTCAGCTTCACAGTGAAACATACTTTAAACAGCTTAAAGTTTACAGGGAGGCAAGGTGCTAATGGGAGGAAATAACTTGTTTTGTGATAGACTTTATCAAGGGAACAATGCATTTTTTATTCACTCACAGGACAGGGGTGATACTGATTGGGCAAGCATTCATTGTCCACCCCCAGTTGCCTTTGAGAAGGTTGTAGTGAGTTGAATCACTGTAATGCATTTACTGTAGATATGCACTCAATGCCATCAGGGAGGGAGTTACAGGTTTTTCATATAGTGACACTGAGGGAATGGCAATACCTTTCTATTTCAGGATGGTAAATAGTGTTCAAATGACCTTCAGCTTTGGAAAAGCAATTTGGTTTTCTCAGTCCTTAAAACTTTTTTATTGTTTTCTGCAGTAAGTCTGTCAGTGGCACAGCTACTGTATTGATGTTTGGAATGAGCATTTGGTAGACCCCACACACTCCCAAGAACCTCATGAATTCCTGTTTTGTTCCAGAGTAAAAGAAAGAGAGTTTAAAGGGGTTTAAAAGAATGAGACGTGAATTGTTCAAAGTACGAAAGATCCTGAAAGATCATGATGGGGTGGATGTGGAAAGGATGTTTTCTCTTGTGGATGAGTCCAGAGTGAGGGGGCACGGTTTTAAAATTCACCCTTTTAAGACAGAGATGAGATTCGGATGCTCAGAGTTTTGTACTTTTGGACTTTGCATCAGAAGGTGATGGAGGCAGAATCTTTGAATATTTTTAAGACATAAATAGATAGATTCTTGTCATGCAATGATCTACTTCTGCTCCTAATATATATGTTCCCTCAGTATTTCTCAGCTAAACATTTGCAGCTTCTCTTTCTCTCTCCTTTATACCAATATAGAACATGTACAAATGTGTTGTGCATGAAGCAGTCTGTGAAGGATGCATGTGAGGCATTCCTTTGCATGTGAACTGACACTCTGATCTACCTGAACCATGCACTAAGAGACATGGACGAATCACTAATTTGTTGCTCAATGTGCATATAAGGTGAATGTCAAATCATACGACATAGAAAATATTTTAAAATGATGAAAGAGTATTTGAACTACTCTCTGGGGAAAGGGAAGTAATGGCCCATTTGCAGATGGAGAAATGAAGAGTATGGTTTTTAAATAGACCATTAAGTCACTCACTTACATAAAGCAGAGGTTCTGAAGCCTGTAGCTCAGGATATTAAGTCAATTATCAATCAACCATAAAGTCTGAGATGGGAGGCCTTTCACTACTAAACTACCTTCATACTGTTACCATAGTGATGGACTTACGAGATGCAGCAGTGGAAGAGGAAAGAATTTTTCTGAGCCTTGACAATTTGCAGATCAGCATAACCAATGCTGTTATACCAGGTGATTGATTTTTCCATGACTCACAGCTGTATGTTCAGCGAACTAATTTTTACAACAAATGCTTTGGCAAAGACTTGGTGTTTAACCAGATGAAAGTGTTGACTTAGCTCAGCTGGTCCGGCATGGAGGTCCTCTTCTCCTGAGATGGGTAGCTTCCTAATATCATGTTCCTCTGTTGCTCTGTATCTGCAGACCCATCATCCCATGTTGGATCTTCTGGGATGGTGAGTGGCTTACATTGCAGCCTGCTAATATAGACTTAGTTAATTGGACTATCAAACTGGACATCAGTAAATCAGTACGTTGACAGGTCAGAGAGGAAGAAAGCAGAGTTGAATGTTGATCCAAAAAATGAAACTTGAAAAATAGAGGAGGTATTAATGTGAGGTCATAAAACTATTAGGTATGAAATGCTTGCAGAGGTGGACAAAGGTGGAAATACCCAGCGAGAAGAGTACAAATTTCTGATAGGCTATGGGCAATGGTGAAAACATAGAAACATTGCAAATAGGAGCAGGAGTAGGCCATTTGTCTGTTAGAGCTTGCTCCGCCATTCAATATAACCGTGGTTGACCATCCAGCTCAGTACCCTTTCTTGCTTTCTCTCCATACCCTTTGATCCCTTTAACCTGAAGAAACATATCTCATTCTTGCTTGAAAACATTCAATGTTTCAAAATCAACTGCTTTCTGTGGCAGGAGATTCCAAAATGCTGTGTCAGGGCTTTCGGACACTGGGGCACCACTTGTGAGGATGTTACAGAAATGCTAGGCACTAGGCACAGATTGTACAACATGGCCAAAGTTGAGGGGGGAAAAGAGAAACATGGGCAGCTAGACAGAAGCCAGAAGTCTAGCCATGTGGATCTCAGATACACTTACAGTGCAGCATGCGTAATCAACTGACGAACATGAAGTGGCAGAGTTCGTGGAATAGTCTCTCAATAATGTAACAGCAGGATTGGAGCCTGATATATACTCCTGTATACCATTTATTGTGGTATTTAGGATTAATATGTGGTAAAGAATACTTCAAGGAAACCCAAGTCTGAAGCTAGTTCTTGACCTTGCTTTCGACCTGACAAGTCTGTCTTGAACACAAAATAATGGATCTGGGCATAAAACTATGACAGAACATATGGCAACAGTGATGGGATTTATTGACCTGAAAATCAAGCAGCGGTGAAAGCCAAGGAACAGACCTGAAATCAATTGAGGAGGACAAGTACAGTTTTATCTTAAAAAATCATCAGTTCAATTTTAAGATCTGCTAACAGCCAGCTGCCGTGAAGTAAAAGACCCTTGAATCAAAATCTCAAGTGGAGAAACCAACAATAACAACTATAGATGGAATGTTCTAGGAGCTTCAGTGATGGGCGTACGTCGAGATGGTATGGCAGAATCAGACAAGAGGTCCACCCCAGCGTCAGGAACATCTTCCTGCATCTTTCAAATTTCTGACATGCCTCAAAGTGAATTTCTTCTCAGTCACTGGCTAGTTACTAATTTAGAACACAGAACAAAGAAAGGTATAACACAGGAACAGGCCCTTCGATGTCTGTGCTGACCATGCAGCCATTCTGAGTTAATCCCATATGCCAGCTCGGTGATTATTGCTCAACTTGCTTCATGAACTGTCAGCTTCCTGTGTCACCAAATGCATTGATGTGGTTCCACTGCTTAGACCAGTCGGAGAGGGACCATGCAGTATATTACAGACTGAGGGTGCAGCATCACCCTAGCGTACTGTGCTCTGCACAGTTGGAGCAGGTAATGAGGTGATGTGCTGGATCCAGAGGGACTGGGTGAGTGGGAGCAGTTTTCCGAGCAGGAGAATGAGGACATCAGGGAAGAAGAGGAAGCTGTCATTGTCCATGACAGATCTCAGCTGTGTCAGATGCTGCAAGCCAGACAGAACCTCACTGACACCCCCTTCAAATCAATGAGAGCTGGGCACAGCAGGCCATCAAGGACTGTATGGTATCCTTTGGTGATTCTGCCAAAGTCTGGCTTTCATTGTCAGGGCAACCGTCAGCCTCTATGAGTTTTATTCGTGCTCACTGTTGCTTTCTGCATTTTGTTCGATTACTTGCTTATTACTACATCACCATATGATGATCCCCAAATGGACAATGACAAGTGACAGGTGGGCACTGGGGACAGGGTAGCTTTGAGTTAGAGGTTGTTTAAATAGGGTGCCGGGAACGGAAAATAATGTGTGACCTGGTTGTTAGACATGACGAGGGTGAGAGAATAGCATCGTATTTATGAGGGAGTGCCAGTCATGTTGACTCGCTGCCATGAGCTTGCTCTGCCATGATGTTGCCAGTGAGTGCCAAAGCCGGATTGCCAATGTTTATCCACTGTGGGTCTTTCGAACATGGTGCAGGCCCAAGGTATGCTGGTTTCTCAGCAGATATCCGCTGAATGTTGTGCTGTTCCATGCATGGTGTGTGGTAAGATGAGGCAGGGATTGGATGTGAATATAACCATGCGATAGTGTAGGTTGTTAATTTTGGTAAGATATGGTGAGAAAACTTGTTAGGATCAGTGGCAAAAAAAACTTTAAAATATCTTGAAGCAGCATGGATTTTGCCAAAAACGAAATAAGGTTCAACCTTGTAAGTCTGAATAAAAGTTTTTTTTACAGCCAAAGGTAGGGAAAACAGGTTTAAAAAAAACCAGGAGAACAGTAAAAGCACCCTATTAGCCAAGGGGATAAATTTGGACTGAGCACCTTGTGCAAAGATGCCGATTACTGGACACGCAAAGCAGATTTGATCCCTTACAGAAGAAAAGAAAAATGTATCCACCAGAAAAGCAGGGTTAAAACTTCTGACAGTAGTTTGACAATTTCTAAACTATTTACTCAATGACAAAATCAACAGCAAGCAAATTAAGAAATTGCTTCTAAAATAGGCTTAAAGTAAATTGCTTGAAAAAATTGGGATTAGAATTCATTTATTGGAATTCAAAGTTTCAGAATCCTAACAATGAAGTTAGTTAAGCCTTTCTTATTTAGATGATTTGAGCAAGAACCATAAGTTTTAATCAGCAACAATGAAGCTTTTTTGATTTTAATTGCTAAAAATCCAAATTTTTGATACAGAAAAAGAAACGTGAATCTGATCAGCTGGTCTTGGGTTTAATGCAAAAAATACCTCAGATGTAAAAATGAAATTAGTGCATTTAACATCATGGCTGCCATCTTTGATGCAATCAAAAGATCACTGAATTTTGTTAATTCACAGTTATTTTGAGAAAGTTTGTGCCCATCAATCTTTTAGAAACACTTCATCCATCTTGGAAAAGGAATATCTTCATTCATCTCAGTGTCTGGGGTGGATGTTGGGTCGGGTCTGATTAGAGGGGTGTCAGTTTAGGCACTATGCTAAGGGAGAGTTGGGCAGTTGATGTTGTTTGTGTCCAGTTCACTGAGAGGGTGGCAGGGATTAAGTCCAGTGGGGGAGGGGTTCAGGTCTGATGGGTGCAATGTAGGAGGGTGGGTGTGTGTCAGGCAGCTTGGGAGGGGCATCCAATCTGGAGTGTTGGAAGGGGGGACCCCAACATTGGGGATAGGGCAACCCAAGGGTCATATTAGGTCAGGGGCTGTAGGGTGTAAGTAGTCTGAGGGATATATACTTGGCGGGGGCAGGTTGGGGTGGGAGGTTGTATGACATCAACGTAAGACTGATTGATTGATCAGATAGGATTGATTGAATTGTTACTTATGAATTAGACTATGTACTTCATTGACTAACTTTCCCTGAGTAATTACATGAATGAATTTCATTAAAACACTCTAATGTCTCTAGTTTAGATGGAAACTTTTGGAACTTTCCAAGTGTAGGGGAAATGCAGATTCAATGTTCCAGGTAATTCCTTTGGAGTCTGCTATAATGTTAATTCTGTAAGGTACCTATATGCAACTTCTATCTATGCTGGAAAAATGACTTCCCAGCCATCTGAGTTCCTCCAGCAATTTCTGTTTCTCTGCCAGGTCGGACTTCAGAGTTTAACCTACGCCTGCCAGTCAAAGCCCTGAGAGACAGAAGTTACTTCTTAACTCTTAGCAACAGGTGTCCTTAAAAACAAAGTTTGAAAGAGCTGGAGATTTTAAAACTTTACCTAATGTCTTTTATACAGAGTATATCAGCTCTGAAAGAATGTTTACATTTGCGCAATCATTTTGTGACTCCCACACACTGCAGGTCAGAGTTTTTGCAAGAGCCAAAATGTGGTTTGTTTGAACTGAGGCCTGAGTTCAAAGGCCTGCATTTTGGTTTCCCTCCTTTGTGAATGACATCCCACCCCTCTCCTTTACACACAACATTTGGGTGTGTCGGACATTGGAATGGGACTTTCTCATCTGGCTCCTGCCAGCTGTTTTTAAAGGTCTTGATAGCCTAGGCCAAACTCCTTCCCCTAGCCCACAATGTTGGGCCTTGGAGGTATGATAATGTACTATACTGACATTGTAGCATACATCGCTTCTTGGCTCTAAATAGGGGATGTCTGCAGTTTTACCATCAAGGGTACAGCTGTCAGTAAAAAATAGCTTCAATATTTCATGAATCCATTGGCAAGGTTCCCAACTGTCCGGTTTTCAGCTGAGGAGGCCAAGTTTTGTGCTGGTTGGAAATTCTGTAAATGTGAACCAGATGTTCGAATGTCTCCTTATAAAAATACCTCTGCTACTGTATGTTGCACTGTCTCATGGCTCAGGGAACATGCATCATTAAACTGTTGAGGTTTTCAGTGCATTATCATCAAAGCAACTATTAGAATTCAAGACATTTTACAACATGTTTCCCATTGCTATGCTGTTAAGTGGTCGGCCTTTTATAGCATCCAATAGTTCTGGGTCTTCCACATCATTCCCTTGAACTTCCAATTACCAGTCCTCACATTTTGAGTTTTGCATCTCCTATACCATCTCAATCAGCTGTATGACTTACATTATCCTGACAAAATCCAAAAGGATTCAAAATCTACTATTCCAAAATGTGAAGGAGTTTGGGCTTTTGGTAATAATTTGATTAAGTTTTTAGTTATTTACTTTTTCTGACTGAGGTCTTGATTCACTCTACACAGCTAAAAAAGATGAAGATGAATTAAAATGCATATTGTGGGATGAGACCACACTGTTCTGTTGTCTTCTAGTCACCTTGATTTGACATTTAAGTGTTTGAGGAGATTTGTAGAAAATCCATAGGTTAATCTCAGTATTGGTGTTATTCGATGTGGACATAGTAGAGGAGATGACTGAAATGTTTTGATAAGATTCTAAGATAGAAAGAGCATGAAAAAGTTTAATGCATTTAGAAAGACAAGGGCAGCAGATGTATGAAAGACCACTACCTGCTAAACCTTGTCAATGTCATGCACCATCCTGACTTGGAAGTACAGTACATCACTGTTCCTTCAGAAACCCAGAACTTCCTCCCTAGCAGGACTGTGGGTGTCCCTAGTCTCCATAGACTGCAATGGGTCAAGAAAGTGACTCATTAATACCACCTCAAAGGCAATTAGGAATGGGCAATAAATGCTGGTCCATCCAGTGTCACCAACTTCCCACAAAAACATTAAAAAAAATTGAGGAAATAGCGAGAGTCATCCTTGAGTTATCACCTGAGAGTTTGGACATTCTATTCTATTCAGTCCTAGCTCAGGTCAATCTTAGAATACTTGTCATAGTTTGGCTATATTGGACTGCCATCCTATCCTCAACCATTCTAATACAGGTTCCAGAATGAGGATTTAACATCTCCCCAAACCTATCTCTTGTCAAATTCTTAATGCTGTATCCTGTCTCCTGTTAGGATTAAAATCCTCTATTTGAGCCCCTATCCAGATTCATCTCCTGAACAGATTGAAACTTTATTTTTACTGATGTTATCCAACTCATGGAATGGTAAATGCATGTTTAATTTATTGAGTTCACACCCACTCAATCAAACTAGATTGTAGATTGAATACTAATCATTATTGTCAGTGATTCCATTTACAGACATTCCTTTGTGACTTTCTTTCCTGAGCTTATAAAAAAAATGTAATATATACATTAAGTTATTTTCCATCAGATGTTTTCCTTGTTTTAACGGGGCGTGGGGGGCAGGGTTGGGGTTAGGGGCATTTGTTTTCTTGTGCCAGTAGCAAATATCCCTTGATTCAATCTGCACCCTTCTCAAAGTAATATAGAAGAAGTGGTGCTTTGACAGCTGGATGCGAAAGGTATTTGAATGGATTGAAATGCGTTTGATGTGCTTTTAAAAATGTGGTGTAGATAGATTGTGCAGTAACATGATCTTTACATAGAAAGTGGGGCCAGGGGCAGAACTGAAGCAAAGCCAAATCCTTGCTGCAGTTTTTACTTTACCTTGAACTCTTATCACTGACTGATTGCTGCACTATTTTCCATCTGGCAAACCAGTCTGGAGTTTTACTGCAGATCATAGAAAGATTTAAGGTTCAAAAGACCATTTGGTTATCATGCCCATGGTAGAAAAGAGTAATAGAATCTAATCCCAACCTTCCGCTCTTGGATTGTAACTCTCTACGCCTCAGCTTTCCAAGTCCACACCATTTTTGTTTAGATTCGATGGAAGTGGCTATCCTTATAACTACTTCAGTCACCGGATTCCTAACACGCTTTGTTTTAAAAAAAATTACTCCTCATCTCCCCTCAAAATTTACCACAGATTATTTGAGATTTATGCCCACTTGTTGTACGGCTCTCCAGTAATGGAAATAAATCCTTCCTGTCCACTGAATTAAGGCCTGTAATAATTTTATACCATTCATTTAATAATCTCCTCAGCTTCTTTTGTTCCAAAGACAGTAACTTCAGCTTATTCCATCTTTCTTCTTGCTAACAGTCACTATTCCAGGAACATTTATGTAAACGTCTTTTGTACCCACTCTAATGTGGTTACATTCTTCCTGTAATGCAGTCACCGAAGCAGTACACATACCGTAGCTGGGCTCTTACTGGTGTTCAATACACTTGAACATAACATCCTTGCTGTTATATAGGTAAAAACAAGGACTGCAGATGCTGGAAACCAGAGTCTAGATTAGAGTGGTGCTGGAAAAGCACAGCAGGTCAGGCAGCATCCGAGGAGAGGGAAAAACAACATTTTGGGCAAAAGCCCTTAATCAGGAATAGAGGCAGGGAGCCTGCAGGGTGGAGAGATAAATGAGAGGGGGGTGGGGATGGGGAGAAAGTAGCATAGAATACAAAAGGTGAGTGGGGAAGGGGATGAAGGTGATAGGTCTGGGGAAGGGTGGAGTGGATAGGTGGAAAAGAAGATAGGCAGGTAGGACAGGTCATGGCAACAGTGCTGAGCTGGAAGGTTGGAGCTGGGGTGAGGTGGGGGAAAGGGAAATGTTGGTGAGGGAGCAGCAGTGGAGGAGACCCAGGACCTGCATATCCTCGGCAGAGTAGGAAGGGGAGTTGAAATATTGGGCCACAGGGCGGTGGGGTTGATTGGTGCGGGCATCCCAGAGATGTTCCCTGAAGCGCTCTGCGAGGAGGCGTCCAGTCTCCCCAATGTAGAGGAGACGGCATCGGGAGCAACGGATACAATAAATGATATTGGTGGATGTGGAAGGCTCCTTTGGGGCCTTCATGGAGGTGAGTGAGAAGGTGTGGGTGCAGGTTTTGCAATTCCTGCGGTGGCAGGGGTGGGTTCCCGGAAGGGATGGTGGGTTGTTGGGGGCAGTCTCCTCCACTGCTACTCCCTCACCACCCGACGCCTGGAGGAAGAATGCCTCATCTTCCGCCTCGGAACACTTCAACTCCAAGGCATCAAGGTGGGCTTCACCAGATTCCTCATTTCCCTTTCCCCCACCTCACCCCAGCTCCAACCTTCCAGTTCAGCACCGTCCCCATGACCTGGACCTGACCAGGTAGTCACAGAGAGAATGGTTTGCGGAAGGCGGAAAGGGCTGGGGAGGGAAAAATATCCCTGGTGGTGGGGTCTGTTTGGAGGCGGTGGAAATGTCGTTGGATGATGTGGTTTAAGCAAAGGTTAGTAGGGTGGAAGGTGAGCACCAGGGCGGTTCTGTCCTTGTTACGGTTGGAGGGGTGGGGTCTGAGGGCGGAGGTGCAGGATGTGGATGAGATGCATTGGAGGGCATCTTTAATCATGTGGGAAGGGAAATTGCGGTCTCTAAAGAAGGAGGCCATCTGGTGTGTTCTGTGGTGGAACTGGTCATCCTGGGAGCAGATACGGCGGAGGTGGAGGAATTGGGAATATGGGATGGCATTTTTGCAGGAGGTAGGGTGGGAAGAGGTGTAATCCAGGTAGCTGTGGGCGTCGGTGGGTTTGTAAAAAATGACAGTGTCAAATTGGTCGTCATTAATGGAGATGGAGAGGTCCAGGAAGGGGAGGGAGGTGTCAGAGATGGTCCAGGTAAATTTAAGGTCAGAGTGGAATGTGTTGGTGAAGTTGATGAATTGCTCAACCTCCTCGCGGGAGCAAGTGGTGGCGCCAATGCAGTCATCAATGTAGCGGAGGAAGAGGTGGGAAGTGGTGCCAGTGTAACTACGGAAGATGGACTGTTCTAAGTAGCCAACAAAGAGACAGACATAGCTGGGGCCCATCCGGGTGGCCATGGCTACCCCTTTGGTCTGGAGGAAGTGGGAGGATTCAAAGGAGAAATTGTTAAGGATGAGGATCAGTTCAGCCAAACAAATGAGAGTGTCGGTGGAAGGGTACTGTTGGGGACGTCTGGAGAGGAAGAAACGGAGGGCTTGGAGGCCCTGGTCATGGCGGATGGAGGTGTAGAGGGATTGGATATCCATAGTGAAGATGAGGCATTGGGTGCCAGGGAAATGGAAGTCTTGGAAAAGGTGAAGGGCGTGGGTGGTGTCTCGAATGTATGTGGGGAGTTCCTGGACTAGGGGGGATAGGACAGTGTCAAGGTAGGTGGAGGTGAGTTCAGTGGGGCAGGAGCATGCTGAGACAATGGGTCGGCCAGGGTGGTCAGGCTTGTGGATCTTGGGAAGGAGGTAGAATCGGGCAGTGCGGGGTTCCCGGACTATGAGGTTGGAAGCTGTGGGTGGGAGATCTCCTGAGGTGATGAGGTTCTGTATGGTCAGGGAGATGATGGTTTGGTGATGGGGGGTGGGGTCATGGTCGAGGGGGTGGTAGGAGGAGGTGTCTTCGAGTTGGCGTTTGGCTTCAGCGGTGTAGAGATCAGTGCGCCAGACTACCACTGCGCCCCCTTTATCTGCTGGCTGGATTGGAGCAGAGGGAGTGGAGGGCAGCGCGTTGTGAGGGTGAGAGGTTGAAGGGGGGGGGGTAGACAGGTTGAGGCGGTTAATGTCTCAGCGGCAGTTGGAAATGAAGAGATCGAGGTAACAGGCCAGCGCGGGGTATCCAGGTGGATGTAGTGTATTGGAGGCGGGCAAAAGGGTCCTCGGAAGGTGGGTGGGAGTCCTGATTGTAAAAATAAGCTCGGAGGCTGAGACGGCGGAAGAAGTGTTCAACGTCACGGCGTGTATTAAATTCATTAATGCATGGGTGGAGGGGGATAAAGGTGAGGGCTGATCGTTCGTCCTCAGTGAAGGGTATGTCAGGAGGAATGGTGAAAATTCATCAGGGCTGGGAGCTAGGACCTGGTGTAGGTGTGGAGCTGGGAGTGGGGGCGGAACCTGTAACTGGAGTGGGTGTGGTAGTAGGTGGGATGGGGGTGGAGTCATGTGCAGGGGGATGTTCCCCTCAGGGTTCTGGGGAGCAGGGATGGTGACAGTGGGACCTGTTGGGGGGGGCATGTCGGCAGAATACAGGTGAGTGGCGTTGGTGGGGGTGGAAGTGGTGGCGACCATGGCAGTGGGGGGCGGAAGTCACTGAGCGTGTGACATCAGCGATGATGTGAGGGGCGGAAGTGATGTCACATGTGGTGCATGAGGAATTGTGAGGGATGGAAGCAGCCATGATGGAGTGGAAGTGATGTCATCGATCATCATGTGGATGGTGGCTGCAGCAGCTGCATGGCTAATGGCATCTGACCTATCACCTCCATCCCCACCCCCATTTACCTATTGTACTCTATGCTACTTTCTTCCCATCCCCACCCCCCTCTCATTTATCTCTCCACTCTGCAGGCACCTTGCCTCTATTCCTGATGAAGGGCTTTTGCCCGAAATGTTGATTTTCCTGCTCCTTGGATGCTGGCTGACTTGCTATGCTTTTCCAGCACCACTCTGATCTTGACTCCTTGCTGTTATAGTTTTATGTCTCTGTCAATGAATCCCCTTCAGGAATTTGACAACATGGTCTAATGTCCCTCTATTTGTCGACACATTTCAGAATCCTACTACTGATTGTGTACTTCCTTGTCTTGTTTCCCTTCCCAAACACATGACCTGATACCTCTCATTGGTTTCTGTTATGTTGGGCCAACCAATCTACTGATATCCTTCTGTTGTCTACAAATTTCTTCCTCACTGTTAACCAGACAGCCAATGCTGTATCATCAACAAACTTCTATAAACATATTCCTATTAAGTCTAAAATATGACATGACAAGCAAAGGGTCCAGACTGATTCTTCCTCCCAACCAAAACAAAAACAACCTTCCAATCACAAAATCTCCTATTGACCACACCTATTTACTTTTTTTCTTAGATTACTTACAGTGTGGAAACAGGCCCTTCACCCCAACAAGTCCACACCAACCCTCCGAAGAGCAACCCACTCAGACCCATTCCCCTACATTTATCCCTTCACCTAACACTACGGGCAATTTAGCATGGTCAATTCACCTAACCTGTACATTTTTGGACTGTGGGAGGAAACCTACGCAGACACGGGGAGAATGTGCAAACTCCACATAGTCAGTCGCCTGAGGCAGGAATTGAACCCAGGCCTCTGGTGCTGTGAGGCAGCAGTGCTAACCACTGTGCCATCCGAACTGAACCCATTTTGAATTGAAATTGTTATCATGATAAGCTTTAAATTTATTGACCAGTCTTCCATGTTGGGTTTTGTCAAAAGCTTTGCTAAGACCCATGTTGATTACATCAAATGTGCTGCCCTCATTGACCCTCCTTCTCAAAAAGTCAGTTGTTTTTCAGATATAACCTTCTCTTCACAAATCCATGCTGACCTTTCTTCAATAATTCATCACTCTCGAAATAGCCATTTATACTGTCTGTCAGAATTGTTTTCTAATAATTTGTCCACCATTAGGGCAGGCTGACTGGCCTGTAAGTACTGAAGCTAAATAAAGTTAAAACATTAACTATCTTTCAGCACATTCCCGTAGTCATACAGGATTGGAAAATGATGGCCAAAACCTTTGCTGCTGCTCCCTTTGCTTCCCTTCACTACCTGGAATGTATTTCATCTAGGTCTGGGGATATATCCATTTTCCAGGATGTTTAATGCCTCAGTATTTTCTCCCTCAATGTGTTTTTTACAGCTACTCTCTTCTTTCTTAACGACACAGTCCATTTTGCCCACACGTTGTGTCTCCAGACGCAATTTTCAACAGATTATCTTTTTGGTCTACACTTGCCCTTATTATCCTTTTCTTTTTATCTATTTATAAATTGTCTTTGAGCTTTTGATTTCACTATGAGATCATAAACTGGGAGACCAGTAATGCTTCGTGTAGATAATTTGTCGTGCCTGGATAAATTACATCTCAGGTTACTAAAGGAAGCAGGAGTCAAGACAGCAGAAGGGTTTGTGATAATCTTTCAATCTTCCAGAGATATGAGGGATTTACAAGAGCATTGGAGAGTGTCAAATGGAGTCATTGAGCCATACAGCACAAAAACAGACCTTTCAGTCCAACCAATCCATGTCGACCATGTTCCCAAGTAATCTAGTCTCAGCTGCCTGCATTTTGCCCATATCTTTTCAAACATTTCCTATTCGTGAACTTATCCAAATGTCTTTTAAACGTTAGAACTGAAGCCACTGCTGTCTCTGGCAGTTCATTTCACACATGAATCACGTTCTGTGTAAAAAGCTTGTCTCTCCTGTCCTTTGTAAATCTTTCTCCTCTCACTTTAAAAATATGCCCCTCGTTTTAGACTTCCCCACCCTGGGGAAAAGACCTCTGTCACCAATCTTATCAATGTCCCTCATGAATATATAAACCTATATAAGGTCACCCCTCAACCTTCTACGGTCCAGTGAAAAAAGTCCCAGTCTTTCCTGTCTACCTTTATATCTCAAACTTTCCATTGCCAGCATCAAGCTGGTCAATCTTTTCTGAACTGTCTCCAGTTTAATAACATCCTTCCTATAACAGAGCGAGCCGAACTGTACACGGTACTGCACGAGAGGTCTCCCCAACGTCCTGTACAACCTCAACGTGACATCCCAACTCCTATACTCAAGGATCTGAGCATTGAAGGCAACTGTGCTAAAGATCTCCTTAGCCACCTTGTCTACCAGTGACACAAATTTCAAAGAATGATGTACCTGCATCCCTCGGTCTCTCTGTCCTACAACACTGCCGAAGGCCCTGTCACTAATTGTATAAGTCCTGTCCTTCTTTATATTATGAAAATGCAATGCCTTGCATTTATCCAAATTAAACTCTGATCATTCAAGAAAACATGTAAGGCCAATCCTTATAACTGTAGGTCAGCTAGTTTAACATCACTGGTGGATAAGAACTTAGATACAGTAACTAGGAAAAAATAAATTCATTGGAAAATTAGAAAATCAGTGGGGGCAGTCTGCTGTCCTGGATCTCAAAAATGCCTCTCTTCCCCGAACTATTGAGTAACTTCCCACTGTTTCATTCCTGACCTGCACCGATGAGCCACCCAGAGGGTCATGGACTTGGCTCTTGTATGTATTTAAAAAAAAATTATTCACTCTTGAGATGTGGGCATCACTGGCTGGCTAGCATTTAATGTCCATCCCTAGTTACCCTCCAGAAGATGGTGGTGAGCTACCCTCTTGAACTGCTGCTGTGCCTGCATGTGGACCACAATAGGGGGGGAATTCCTGAATTTTGCCTCAGTGACACTGAAGGAACCCCTACCATTTTCACACAGGGGAAAGAATGGAAGAAGGTGGATTGGGCGTACAATAAATCACTCTACTGCACTTCAGGTCTGGGAACAAATTCAGCTTTGTGTCTGCTAAAATATCTTTGCAAAGCCAGTGAGAGATCTGTAACAAATAAAGATTTGTCAATGTTGTCCTAATCTCTAAAAACAGCAAAAAGAAATCTGAGGTTTATTTTCATTTCGTGTTACAGACAGGAAACTCCAACATGAACAGAGATGGTTCATTAACTGTATTAGCTCTGTGAAGGAATTGCAAACTGGTCTGTTATCAACAGTCAGCTCTGAGGGATTTCAATTGCTTCACATACCAGTAACCAAGAGAAAGTGAGAACAGTGCTCCCATTTAATGGCCCATCCTAAGCCTGACTGAGTCCATTGGTAGTGGACAACACCAATGTGGAACAGTCAATGGGCTGCCTTTCTTCAGCTGGTGAATCTTCCCTGAGATGATGAAAGAAAAACCCAAGAATAGTTCTGATGTAACTCTGGAGTTTCACGTTGCTATTTGCTTTAAAAGGCTTGCCTGTGTAAAATCACTTTTGCACCTGGTCCAAAGATCATGTTTCAATGGTTGAGGTGAATCTAATCATTGCACATTTTTGGGAATCATTGCTCATTTCCCTCCTGTGACTGATAGAAATTGCTGTTAGCACTGCTCCACCGCTACCAGTGATGTGAGGAGTAGGCATTTAAGGTTCAGCTATTGAACATGCTCAGACCCAGAGAGAGCTATACACCATCCAGATTGGCCTGATTCCAGAAACTGCACCCTTGGGGCTACATCAAGTGAAAATGCCCTCCTGTATCAGGTTGCCCAGAGGATTCTATTAGATGATATTAGGAAAACTGGGAGACATAAAAGAGCATTAAAGTGTTTCCTGAAGGACAGGACTGTACAATGAGTCATATCCTCCATATGGTTTCTACTCCATTCACTGACAGTTAACACTTTTTTTTCTAGGTGCCTCGATGCCAAAAGCACAGGTCATTACATGCTCAGCGTTGAAACCAAACCAATTACATTTCACCAGTGGAAAAATACACTCCTTAATGTGGGGCTCAGTCTTAAAGCCCAACTAGATACCAGCTTAGGTCCTGGAGCTTACTGTGCTAATGTGAACAATGCATTTGAGGTAATCGGTCACATTTGTAATATGGCTAAGCTGTGCTTGCCAGAAGCGATATCGATTTGTACACATGGACACATTCCCTGTGAGCAAAAAGAATGTTGAAGCCGAGCAACCTTTTAAATTTTCCGGAACTTTCGGAGCCTTTCGAGGGTACTGCCTTCACCAGTAAAAGCCAATTTACCAACCAATGGGCACCCTTTTCCTCTGACAGCATACATTGCTGTGAAATTTGTCATTATAAGAGTCATAGAGATGTACAGCACAGAAACAGACCCTTCGGTCCAACCCGTCGATGCTGACCTGATATCCCAACCTAATCTAGTCCCACCTGCCAGCACCCGGCCCATATCCCTCCAAACCCATCCTGTTCATATATCCATCCAAATGCCTTTTAAATGTTGCAATTGTACCAGCCTACATCACTTCCTCTGGCAGCTCATTCCATACACATACCGCCCTCTGTGTGAAAACGTTGCCTCTTAGATCTCTTTTATAACTTTCCCCTCTCACCCTAAACCTATGCCCTCTAGTTCTGGACTCCCCTACACCAGGGAAATGACCTTGTCTATTTACCCTATCCATGCCCGTCATGATTTTATAAACCTCTATACGGTCACCCCTCACCCTCTGATGATTCTGGGAAAACAGCCCCAGCCTATTCAACCTCTCCCTAAAGCTCAAATTCCCTAACCCTGGCAACATCCTTGTAAATCTTTTCTGAACCCTTTCAAGTTTCACAATATCCTTCCGATAGGAAGGAGACTAGAATTGCACACAATATTCCAAATCTGGAGCAGATGACACTTGAACCCTAATCTCCGAGGTCATAGGCAGGGATACTACCAGTGCACCAAAAAAGCTCCCAACCCACAGAACCATTAAACTTGCACTGTCTCTCCAAGGCATAACTTGTCAGAAGCCTCTGAAGTGTGGTCTGCTGGGTGTTGTCAGTCTCACTGCCTTCCTCAGCATTGGATGGTGATGGCTTGGGGGGGAACTTGAAGGTGGTAGTATTCCCATGTATCTGCTGCCCTTGTCCCTTTAGATGGAAGTGGCCGTGGGCTTAGAAGGTGCTGTCTAAGAATCTTTGACAAATTTCTGCAGTGCATCTTGTAGACAGTACACACTGCTTGTGGAGTTCATGCTTGTGGAGGTGGTGCCAATCCAGCAGTTTTCTTCTGGATGTTGTTGCACCCATCCAGGCAAGTGGGAAGTATTCCTCACATTCATGACTTGTGCCTTGTAGATGGTGGATAGACTTTGGGGAGTCAGGAGCTGAGTTACTTACCACAGTATTCCTAGCCTCTGACCTACTCTTGTAGCTACTATGTTAATGTGATGAGTTCAGTTGAGTTTCTGGTCAATGGTAATCCTCAGGATGGAGAATTCAGTGATAGCAATAGCAAAGGGTTTTGGTTAGATTGTCTCTTATTGGAGATGGTCATTGCCTGGCATTTGTGTGGAGTGAATGTCACTTGCCACTTTTCAACCCACGCTTGTTTAATCCACGTTCAATCTCGAGTCACAACGGGACCAAATTACTTTACAAATTAGCTTGAAGCCAACTTCTGGTGAGGGAGTGAACATTATACTGAACAACACCTGTACACCCCATTTACCCTATCCATGCCCCTCACGATTTTATAAACCTCTATAAGGTCACCCCTCAGCCTCTGATGATTCTGGGAAAACAGCCCCAGCCTATTCAACCTGTCCCTATAGCTATTGTGACCTTATAGAGGTTTACAAATGCAGCTTTGGGTATTAACCAGCACGCAGTGATGACAGTTCACTCCCTGGGCCTTTTGTTGTCTCATCTGCTAGAGCGCATTTTCCGCAATCCCAGTTCTCCATTGCAGGCTCAGCCTGATTTATGTTGGCAATTGTCTGTGGTGGGACTTGAACCCACATCCTTCTGGATGAGAGTGTTAGTACTGAACAAAGGCTGACTTTTGATCACACCTGCTAGTCTCTTTTCTTCTGGGCCAATTTCTGTTTTCCATTTGTGTTTCTGTGAAGTGGGTTGGGAAGAGTTTTCTTTACATTTAAAATGCAATGATTGTTTCTCATAAACAATTTTTGAAAAAAACCCCTCAAGTTGTTTGCGGCAGACAAACAAATAAAAGAAAAACAGCAGGCAGCTGCATTTAAAGAATGTTTATTATTTTAAACCTCGAGAAAAGGATTGTTTGTTCATTTTTCTAGTTTATACTTTGCAATGGTTCAAGAATTTTATGACTGAAGTCAAAGATAGGTTGTTGTGTTCTCCTCCTTCAATCTGTGTAGATTGGAAGGATTGCCAGGAAAATAGGAACTTGCAAAAAATTCATTATCAATGTCTGGGCATTATTGTGTCAGGTGTTAGGCATTGATAGAGTTAATGCTGAGGAGTGCATTAAGCGCTGTCCAATATGATGATGTCAGTTGGATTAGATGGAAGAAGAGCTCTGCATCTCAAAGGAGATAGACCTACCTCAAGGTCTCCCTCACTGCCAAGTGAATTCCTTCAGCAAACTAAACCATCCAAGCCCTTTAGATCCTACCTTAGAGGAGAGGATGGTGTCTACAAATTTATCTGATGTTTCTTTCATTCAACTAACTGTGGTCAGGATCTATCATTAAGCGGTGTGGGTGGTGGTGTTCCCATGTATCTACTCCCTTGTCCTTCTAGGTGGAAGTGGTTGGGGTTTGGAAGTTGCTGTCTGAGGTTCTTTGACAAATTCCTGCAGTGTATCTTGTAGACAGCACACACTGCTACTACTGAACGTTGATGTGGAGGGAGCAGATGCTTGCAGATGTGGTGCCAATCAAGCTAGATGTTGTCAAGCTTTGTTGGAGCTGCACCCATCCAGGCAAGTGGTGAGTATTCGATCACATTCCTGACTTGTGCCTTGTAGATGGTGGACAAGCTCTGGAGGTGAGTTACTCACTGCAGTATTCCTTGCCTCTTGTAGAAACAGTATTTTTGTGGTAGGTCTTGGAATTTACTATGAGTTAGTGAGTTTGGGGATTTGTTATCCAATGGTGATAAAGACACATATGCAGTTTAGGACAGTATAAGGCTTGGAAAGGCACTTTGCAGGTGTTGGCATTCCTATGCCTCTGCTGCCCTTGTCCTCCCAGGCACCTGGAGTATCTTGTTTCAGAGTTGCTGCTGAAGAAATCTGGAACAGTTGCTGTAGGAATGGACACAAGTTGGCTGATCTCTTTATTCAAAGATTCTGTTAACTACAACACCTCTTGGGCTTCACAATTCCTTTCGATGCTTAATGTAAAGCCAGTCTTGTCCCTGCTTCACCTCCATGACCGACCCACGTTACAATTTACAAAATATGAAAATGGCTATTCCCATTTACTTTGGATTGCTGGAACATTTCCTCAGGTTATAAGTTTGAGACTGCCTTCTGCATATATAATGAAATTTCCATTAGAAACTTGAACACTTCAGATAAGGTATTTTGTGAAGCTTTGAGGAATGAAAGTAATTGCATCCTAACTGTTCACATCCTTGACATTCAACTTGCTCAAGGGTCAAGTTAGACCATGGAAGTTCAGCAGAACTAAACAGTCCAATTTTATATTTTACTGAAGAATAGACCTGAATTAGCTGTTCAAATGTCAATGACACAATTACATTCAAGCTCAAGCTGAGTGCAATGGGTTTTAGATACACCTTAATATCTCCAGTCAGGAATTCAATTGAATCTTCCTTGCTGAAAACTGTTGAGAATCTGAAATTTGTTGCCTCAGAGTTGAATATTATAGATATTAAGGGGAAGCTCCATGAATGTAGGAGGAGGAAAGGAATGGAATCATGAATTTTTACAGCACAGAAGCTGCTGGTTCAACTCCTCGGCCGCCAAAACCAATATGTTAGGCGCCGCCCTCTTGTACTTTGCCCATAACCCTGCCAATTTTTCCTGTTCAGTCATTGAAAAAAATCATTGGAAATATGAATATTTTCTGCGTCCTTGCTAATACCTTCACAATCTTTCTAAATGTACTGTCCAGAACTGGGTGTCATACGCCTGTTGATGATGAACAAGTGTTTTACACAGATTTTTCATACCTTCCTGAGCACCTGTTCACAAAGCACAGGCTGCCTTAGAATTGTGTCCTTTATTTTGTATTGTTTCTCCATGTTCTTCCTACCAAATGGATCAATTTACACTTCTCTGTGTTAAATTTCATCTGTCACTCGCCTGCCCGTTTCCCGCATTGTCCTTGTCCTTTTGAAGAAATTGGGGGGATATGCTGAAAGGGTTGGACTAAAGTAAGATGGAAGCGGGCTTTTGGGAGTGTAGATACCAATATTGATCAGATCAGAGTGGTGCTGGAAAAGCACAGCAGGTTTTCCAGCACCACTCTGATCTAAACTCTGGTTTCAAGCATCTGCAGTCCTCACTTTTGCCTACCAATATTGATCATGGTCCATATCTGTGCTACAGTTTCTCTGTAGTTTGGCATAGGAGATGGCATGGATTATAGGAGAATGAAATAGAAAACCTGACAGGATCCAGAATACCTGGTTTCACCTCCTTCAACACATGAGCTGAGTTTTCACTGTTGTGAGAGATGAAAATACCTTAGCAAGAGCTCATCCTTCCACATGATGGCACACACTGCAGGAAGTGTGAGCGCTTAAAAATAAAATCACAATTTTTGACCGCGTCCTTATTTTCAGCAATATTCATGTACTATTCTGCCAAGCTGCTTTTATTGTGGTCTGGTTTCCATTTTTGAAATTTACAGACAGACCACTCAAAGGAAAAATATTCAATCTGGCTTAAACCCAATGGGTGGTAATGCTGCTGCATTGCCAAATCGTGCTGGTAATTGATGCGTTGGAGGATTCCCACCAGGACACATCCTAGAATACCTTTTTAGAGAGACTTGCCACACCTATTCCAGAATATTACAAATCATAGTATTTGTTTATGTTCCTTACAAATGTCATGACAACCTATCTATTGCATATGTGATGCAAATGACATGGATTTTCTTTTTAAAGATTAAAAAACTGGAAGTCTCTGCCATTTGTCCCCTTGTTTTGAAAATGGATACGATTCTGCAATGGGACGCTGAAAAATTTGAGGACATTCTGGAAGGATAAAACAAAGACAATGTCTGAACAAGATATGGACCCCAGGCCTTTTGTTGGAAGGAAGTGTGTCAGCAAAACCCATTGTGTGGTTCTCACAGTCCGACAGAGAGCACTGGAAGAAACCAGGACATGTGCTTTGCGTTATCTGTGCATTCTACAGCTGTAGCCTTTGGCCTTGCTTCAGAGGTGGTTCTGAAGATAGGACCGGAAGAAACCGTTTAATTCTATATAAATTTAAAAATAAAAATCGCTGACCTAGCCGAGGCTGTCAATGAATGAGTGAACTCCTGAGTTAGCAAAATATGAAGAGGTTCATTTTCCAGCTTTCAGATATGCAAACATTGATCGAGGCACATTCATTAGAATTGTATTCTGCTTTTAATTGAATGGGCACTACTCACCAAACACTGGACTGTTTGAAATAAGCCAGAAAGGCTTATGTGTATTTGAAAAAAGACAAGGAAAGTTGACCCTCCACTACTATAAACATCAACCAGCACCCCCTCCACATCCAGCTCACAGCCTCCTGCCTCAACCACCACATATGGCCTCTTGAAACATGAACATTTTAAGGTTACATTTAAAAGGAGATTTAAGTTGCTGCATGAAGAAGAGGGACATGAAATGTTAACAGGCAGTGAGCTGAAAGATTTCAGTAGATTAGCTGGTTCATGTGGGCAGGAGGTGGTGGCATTGTGGTAATGTCATTGACCAGTAATACAGAGTCCCAGACTAATTACCTAGGCATGTGTTTAAATCCCGTGCAGATGGTAAAACTTGAATTCAGTAAAAATCTGGAAGCAAAAAGCTCGCCTAACGTTGACCTCTGTCAATTTTCATCAAACCCATCTTGGTCACTAAACACGATAGGGAAGGAAATCTGTCTTTATGACTCCAGACACACAGCAATGTGTTGAACAATTAAACAACTGACAGGAGTAGGGGAAGGCTGCAACGTCCCCATCTTCAATGATGGAGGACCCTGACACATCAGTGCAAAAGACAAACACAACTCTGCTGAAGAGTCTTACTGAACTTGAAATCTTAACTCCGTTCTTTCTCCACAGATGCTGCTAGATCTACTGAGTTTCTGTTTGTTTCACGTTTCCAGCATCCATGGTATTTTGCTTTTATTTGTGTGTAAAAGACAAGACTCACATGTTTGCATCCATCTGCAGCCAGAAGTGCTCAATTGATCTTTCATGTTGGACTCCTTCTGAGATGTTGTGGTCCTGTTCACCGAGCTGGGAATTTGTGTTGCAGACGTTTCGTCCCCTATCTAGGTGACATCCTCAGTGCTTGGGAGCCTCCTGTGAAGCACTTCTGTGATCTTTCCTCCAGCATTTGTAGTGGTTTGAATCTGCCACTTCTGGTTGTCAGTTCCAGCTGTCCGTTGCAGTGGTCGGTATATTGGGTCCAGGTCGATGTGCTTATTGATTGAATCTGTGGATGAGTGCCATGCCTCTAGGAATTCCCTGGCTGTTCTCTGTTTGGCTTGTCCTATAATAGTAGTGTTGTCCCAGTTGAATTCATGTTGCTTGTCATCTGTGTGTGTGGCTACTAAGGATAGCTGGTCGTGTTGTTTCGTGGCTAGTTGGTGTTCATAGATGTGGATCGTTAGCTGTCTTCCTGTTTGTCCTATGTAGTGTTTTGTGCAGTCCTTGCATGGGAGTTTGTACACTACATTGGTTTTGCTCATGTTGGGTATCGGGTCCTTCATCCTGGTGAGTTGTTGTCTGAGAGTGGCTGTTGGTTTGTGTGCTGTTATGAGTCCTAGCGGTCGCAGTAGTCTGGCTGTCAGTTCAGAAATGCTCTTGATGTATGGTAGTGTGGCTAGTCCTTTGGGTTGTGGCATGTCCTCATTCCGTTGTCTTTCTCTTAGGCATCTGTTGATGAAATTGCGCGGGTATCCGTTTTTGGCGAATACATTGTATAGGTGTTCTTCTTCCTCTTTTTGCAGTTCTGGTGTACTGCAGTGTGATGTGGTCCTTTTGAATAGTGTCTTGATGCAACTTCTTTTGTGTGTGTTGGGGTGGTTGCTTTCGTAGTTTAGGACTTGGTCTATGTGGCTTTCCTGTATACCTTTGTGGTGAATTCTCCAGACCAAATGCTCCAGTTTCCTCCCACAATCAAAAGATGTGCAGGTTAGGTGAATTGGCCATGCTAAATTGCCCGTAGTATAGGATGTGTAGGTTAGGTGCATTAGTCAGGGGAAAACGTAGGGTAAAGGCTTTGGGTGGGATATTCTTCGGAGGGTCGGTGTGGACTTGTTGGGCGGAAGGGCCTGTTTCAACATTAATTTTATTTCTAATCCACATGGCACAAGTCAGGGCTGTGATGGAATACTGTCCACTTGTCTGGATGAACGTATTTCCAACAGCATTCAAGAAGCTGAACACTACTCAAGACAAAATAGTTACGTGGTAGTCTCCCCATCAGTTTTCACACTCATTCCTTTCACCATTGATGCACCGATACATTGCAGCAACCAACAAAGGATCCTCCTACAGTATTGTTTGAAGCCACCTGGCAGAACAAGGGCAGCAGATTCATGGAAACACCACCAATCACAAGTTCTCCTCCAAGCTAGTGACTTCGAACTGCATTGCTGCTCCTACATCGTTAGATTAAACACTCGCCCTAACAGCACCATACACCCCAAAGACTAGTGATTCAAAAAGCCAACTCACCACCACCTTCTCCTGGGTAACTGGGATTGGGGACAGCCAATGTTGCCCCTTGACCTGTTGTGGTATATTTCATGTAGATTTGTTTTCTGTATAAGAACATAGGTAGTAGAAACAGGAGTAAGGCACTTGGCTCCTGAAGATTATTCAGTCATTCAAATAGATCATGGTCGATCATCTACCTTAATACCATTTTCCCACAATATTCTTTGAGCCCTTGATTTCTTAAATCAATAGATATCTAGATCCTAATTTCTTGAATACACCCAACAACAGAAGGTCTCCACAGCCAATTGAGGTAGAGAAGTATAAATAATCATCATTCTCTTTGGGAATAAATTCTTCCTCATCTCAGTCCTTAATGACCTCTCTTTTATTCTCAGATGTTTTCTCCTTGGTTCTTGACCCCCATCCCCCTCACAGACAGGGAAAATGTCCTGATTAATTCTATGATGTAAGCACTGGAAGAACTTAATCTATTTCAAAGAGATTATTCTCATTCTTCTGAAGTCTAAAGAATACAGGCACACTCCCCTCAACTGCTCCTCATGGGACAATTGCATCATCCCAGGAATCAGTCAGGTCAAATTTTATGATAAGTATATCCTCCCTTAAGGAAAATGACCAATACTGCAGATAATACTTGAGGTGTGGTCTCACCAACTCCAAAACAATTGCACAAAACGTCTCTAATACTGAATCAAATCCTCTTGCATTGAAGGCCAATATACCCAACTGGAGGGGAGACGATAGCGTAGTGGTATTATCACTTAGACTATTAATCCAAAAACTCATCCTATGTTCTGAGGACCCAGGTTGGAGTCCCTCCATGGTAGATGATGAAATTTGAATTCAATAAAAGAAATCTGGAATTAAGAATCTGCTGATGACCATGAAACCATTATTGATTGTCAAAAAAGCCTATCTGGTTCATTAATGCCCTTCAGGGAAGGAAATCCTCCATCTGCACTTGGTCTGACTTATATGTGAATCCAGACCCATAGCAATGGGGCTGATCCTTAACCGTCCTCTGGGCAATTAATGGTGAGCAACAAAGGCTGGCCTAGCCAATGATGTCCTCATCTCGAGAACGAATAACTAAAATACAGTGTTTTCTTACTAACTGTATATATTACTTGAAGGAATAGTATCAAATGGAATGGACCATGTGATTCGGGTTTTGTCTCAGTTTGTTCTGAGAAATTTACCAGCTTAGGTGTGTGTACAACTGTATAATAATGCCAGGCGAAAGTGAGGACTGCAGATGCTGGAGATTAGAGTCGTGATTAAAGTGGTGCTGAAAATGCACAGCAGGTGCAGGAAAATCGATGTTTCGGGCAGGAGCCCTTCATCCTTCCTGATAAAAGGCGTATGCCCGAAACATCAATTTTCCTGCTCCTCGGATGCTGCCTGACCTGCTGTGCTTTTCCAGCACCACTCTAATCTTGTTCAATAATGTTGCAAACCTCTCAAATAATTCCTGCATGAACCTACATATTTTGGTGTAAATCAATCCTTTATGCTTGGTTAACATAAACCAAAGAAGTGTGGACGCTGAAAATCTGAGACAAAAGTAAAATGCTGGAGAAACTCGGCAGGTCTGCTGGCAGAAAGAGAACAGTGTCTGTCTGATGAACAGTCAGTGGATGCAAAATATTAACTCTGCTTCCTGCCCATCGATGCTGTCAGACCTGGGGAGGGAAGCGCAGTTAATATTTCGCATCCACTGACTCTTCATCAGACAGACACTGTTCTCTTTCTGCCAGCAGACCTGCCGAGTTTCTCCAGCAGCTCCTGTTTCTTCACGCATGATTGTTGTTTATCTCCTAAGTGAGTGCAAGGAGAAGGAAAATACAGAAGTTCAATATTTGAAAATTGTTGCCTTTTCAAGAGTCTCAAGCTCTTTTTGCCAGCAGATGCCATAATTCTACTTAATGTTCTGGTCTGTCCTGATCCACTGCAGTAAACTGTTCCCATGCCTTCCTCTGATCCTCATATGGCATTGAAGAATTTTACAAGGTCACATGATGAAGTATTGACTGATTTTTGCCTTAGTGCAGCACCAAGAAAGTCATTTCATGTTTGTTATGGCTACATTTCTGTCGGGACCTGACTGATTCATCCCTGAGATATGGCCTGTAATCTAATAGCGAAGGTTAAGGTCTGCTTTCCCCATGTAAAAGGATGTTGTCATTTCTGGGATTTGGCTCCCAGTGCAGTTCTTGACAATGGGATTAAAGTGTCTTATATTTTGCAGTGGGCAGCTGTCGGGTTGACAAGGTAAAGGGAACAGAATGACAGAAGAGCCAAAATATTCCTTTGGATTAAAGCTTGGACTTGAGCTTGGATCTCCCAAATTTTAAATTTAATGTTGATCATGCTCTGTGTGCACCTTCTCTGCAGCCGTAATATTGTATTTCTCGCTCTGTTCTATTACCCTAACGAACTTTGTATGGTATGATCTGCCTGTACTGCACACAAAACAAAACTTTTCACTGTACATAGGTACATGTAACAATAATAAATCAAATCAAAAAAGGATGTGTCCTTAACCCGCACCCAACTGAACCCATTGAAGTTTGCAGCCCCAGCCTCACCTCTAGGTAGGCAGCAGTTCCCAACATCAGTTTGGTTAATAGTTAGTTAATAGTTAGGAGCTCACTGGTCACTCTCATTCCTGATGAAGGGCATATGTCTGAAGCGTCAATTCTCCTACTCCTCAGATGCTGCCTGACCTGCTGTGCTTTTCCAGCACCACATTCTTGACTCTGAGCTCCAGCATCTGCAGTCCTCACTTTCTCCTGGTCTGTGGATGGTCAAGTGTGAGCTGCAACAAATGAGAGGGGGTTTTTTTGGCATTAATCTTTAAGGTTCAGAACTTCAGGAACTTGTGATATGTGCAGCTTTTCTGGTTTGGAAATATTATTGGATGACTTGTACAAGACGGGGAGTGCTTTCTTTGGGACCATTAGTCTCTGAGCGTATTGATAGGCTGCTCAGATATACGAAACAGCATCAGAAATGTCGAGCCAATATCATACGAAACCTAAGTGACACAATGTAGAAACAGAACTTGAGACAGGGTGTTTTCTCAAACGAGAAGTAGATATCAGCTGCATTTTTGCACAGGGATTGAGTGTCTCTCCACCCATACTCCATGTTAGTTACATAATCACATCCACTTCACAGAGTCAAACCATGAGGAAGCTAAAGGGCCCCCGAACATCCTTCATCTCTACAATTTTAGGTATAAACAAGTTTTTTCAGTATAAGTAGGACCCCATTCTTCATTTGTCAATTATTTAAAGGCTGGGTGGCAAAGTGATGTGTTTCCACCTTAGCATCCTTTTATGAAATGTTATTCATGAAGATATTTTAACAGGTCATCACGATTTTTGCTGGTACCATAGCATTCACCAATAAACCAGAAAAAAGGCCCATAAATATAAGATCTGCTTCCATGGAGTCGGGATTCTATCAAGCTGCCCATATGGTCCTTGAGGCTCATGCAGCTGGTAAGAAAATTTAAGTGACGCTGTCTGAGGCCTGTCTTTTCAGAGGTGAAGAGCATTGACTCAGCAAGTTGTATGAACTTGAGGCTGACCCATATTTCTTACTGGTATGTGTTCTGAGAAAGAAAATGGATTGAACATACGAGAAGAAGTAGACCATTCAGCCCCTCAAGCCTTTCCTGCTATTTAATCAGACCAAGGTAAATTATTTCGTTTAACACCATTTCCCATGGTATCCCCATATCATTTGATATCTTCAGTATCAATAACAAACTCTATCTCAAACTCACTCAATTGACTGACCTTCCTCAGGGATGGAGAATTCCAAAGATTCACTGCTTTCTGAATGAAGAAATACCTCTTCATCTCAGTTTTTAATGGCCTGTCCTTGTGGATGTGGGTAATCAGTATTTCTGAGTGAACACCTCTCAGTTCGAGTCTCGTGCCAAGTCTGGATGACGAAGATGATGATATGGCAAAGTGAGTAGTTTAGATGTGGAAAAGTTGACAACAAAGTGGAATTGATTGAATAGTACAGATGCACGTAAGCGGAGGGAGATGTATACATGTGAGAGAAAGGCAGGTGTTGATGGGATTTTATGAAGAACGTTGGAAGGAAGTTTGATTGTGGCATCATCCCTAGCATTAATTAAATGGCCTGTTTTATGCTTTAATACTTGATAGTAAGTTGCAATACTTTATGATAAGAAACTCAAGGAAATTAATCCAATCAGTTTGAGCTTGAGTTGCCATCGCACATTCCCTCAGAGACGCCCCATATGTCCCATCAAAAGACAATTACTTTTATCATGCACATTGATTAATTTTGTTGTCAGGAGTTAATGATTTAATTGATTTCATATGATTTCAATAATTGCTTTGTCACTTGTAGATCTGATTTTAAAATTAAAAACTGGCCTTTGCCTACGTATGTCTAAGCTCTGAATTTTATTGTACTCAGTCACACAGACCAGAAAGTCCAGATTTAATTCCCAATTTATGCTGAAATAGCTGATGTCAACTTGGGAAGCAATTGGGATATCTAATTTGGACTCAAGATCTCTATGTCAGGAGGTTTGGGTAATAAACTGAGTCCTGGGATGATAGCACCCTCTTATGAGGAGACTGGGTCTGTATTCTCCAGAGTTTGAAGAATGACACGGCAACATTGTGAAAGTTGAAAAATTCTTCAGGGGCTAGACTGAGAAGATGCAAAAAGAATGGTTCATCAGGTTGAGGAGCCGCGAACCAGAGAGATATAGACTCAAAATAAAGGGCAGGCCACTTAAAACTGAGATGAAGAGGTATTGCTTCAATCAGAAGGCAGGAAACCTTTGGACTGCTCTACCGCTGTGGAAGGTCAGTCAATTGAGTGAGTTTGAGATAGTGCTTGTTATAGATACTGAAGACATTGAAGGATGTGGGGATACCATGGGAAATGGTGTTGAGGTAAATAATTTACCTTGATCTGATTAAATTGCCGAAAAGGCTGGAGGGGCTGAATGGCCGACTCCTTCTCCTATGTTCAATCCATTTTTTTTCTCAGAACACATACCAGTAAGAAAGGTGGGTCAACCTCAATTTCAAACAACTTGCTAAGTCAGTGCTCTTTACCTTTGAAAAAACAGGTCTCAAGAAGCCCTCACTTGAATTTTCTTACCAGCTGCCTGAGCCTCAAGAACTATGTGGATGCTTCATAGAATCGCTAGTCCATGGCAACAGATCATTCTTCCCATCAATTCCACACGAACTCTCTGAAGTGCATCCCACACCCACCCTATCCCTGTAAGTGACATTTCCTATGGATAACCTACCTAGCTTGCACGTCCCTGGACAAATTAGCATGGCCAATCCACCTGACCTGCACCTAATCTTTGGACTGTGGGAGGAACCTGGAGTAGCCCTAGGAATCCCTTGCAGACAAAATGACAAAATCCACACAGTCTCCCAAGAGTGGAATCGAACCTGGGTCCCTTATCCTGTGAAGCAGCAGTGCTAGCCACTGTCTTTGGAATCACATGCTAATAGCATGATCTGTGTGTTGATGTCAATTGCTGTCAATGAAATCTTGGAGTAACTGCACAACTTAGAAGGAATTTTGATCTCAGAGTAGACTTTATTGGAGCTACTTATAAAGATGAAGAAGATAAATCTTGAGCATTTTAAAAAATTCATTCACAGGGTGTGACCGCTGCTAAGTCAGCATTTATTACCCATCCTTAATTCTCCAGAGAGCAGCTAGAAGCTAACCACATTACTATGGGACTGGAATCACATGTAACCCAGACCAGGTCCCATTGGCAGATTTCCTTCTCTAAAGCACCAGAGTGAACCAAATGTGTTTTTATGGCAATTAACAATAGTGTTGTGATATTATTGGCTGATATTCTAGGTATCAAATGCATTTAAGAGGAAGCAAACAAATACTTGAAGAAGAATGGAATAGACAGCCATGTTGCTGATTTACATGAAGACAAATGGGCAGAGCTCAGTCCCAACATGGCCAAGGAATCCATTACTGTGTTGAATATCCAATGTAATGTGATACAATTTAGCTCAGGTTGAGAGTACTTCAAGCTCCACAATCTCTATCACTGAAGCTGGTAACATAGGTTTACCAGGCGGATTCTTGGGATGGCAGGATAGACGTATGAAGAGAGATTGGATCAGTCAGGACTATATTTCCCGGGAGTAAGAAGAATGATGGGCCAGCGTCTCATACAAACCTATGAAATTCTAACTGGACTGGACCAGAGGAAATGCATAAAGGCCAATGACTGTGAATCCAGAACCAAGGCTTATGGTTTAAAGACATTGAGTAGGCCATTTAGAATTGAGATGAGGAGGAATGTTTTCCCCCAGAGACTGGTGAGTCTGTTGAATTTTCTGCCACAGAAATTGGTCGAGGCCAAAACATGAAGAAGTGAGATATGTTTCTTAGGATCAAAGGATTAGTGGGCAGCACAGTGCTGCCTCACAGCGCCAGAGACCCGGGTTCAATTCCTGCCTCAGGCGACTGTCTGTGTGGAGTTTGCATATTCTTCCCGTGTCTGCGTGTGTTTCCTCCAGGTGCTCTGGTTTCCCGCCACAGTCCAAAAAAAAATGTGCAGGTTAGGTGAATTGGCCATGCTAAATTGCCCATAGTGTTAGGTGCAGGGGTAAATGGAGGGGAATGGGTCTGGGTGGGCGCGCTTCGGCGGGTCGGTGTGGACTTGTTGGGCTGTACAGTTTCCACACTGTAAGTAATCTAAATTGATATGGGGAGAACTTGGAACAGGTACTGAGTTTGATGATCAGCCATGTTCATATTGAATGGTAGAACAGTCTTGAAGGACTGAATGATCCACTTTTGCTCATATTTTCAATGTTTCGAAGTAGGATTGGTAACAGGTTTCTCTCTGGCATATGCCACTCAAGAACAACACAATGAATTAATGCAGTACCTCTAACCTAATTACAAAGAGCTGAAAATGCCCCTCCCCAAGTCCCTCCTCCCTACCTTTTATCTTAGCCTGCTGGACACACTTTCCTCATTCCTGAAGAAGGGCTTATGCCTGAAACGTCGATTCTCCTGTTCCCTGGATGCTGCCTGACCTGCTGCGCTTTTCCAGCAACACATTTTCAGTCGACGCCCCTCCCCCAAGTCCCTCCTCCCTACCTTTTATCTTAGCCTGCTGGACACACTTTCCTCATTCCTGAAGAAGGGCTTATGCCCGAAACATTGATTCTCCTGTTCCCTGGATGCTGCCTGACCTGCTGCGCTTTTCCAGCAACACATTTTCAGCTCTGATCTCCAGCATCTGCAGATCTCACTTTCTCCTAATTACAAAGAACCCACTCGGTGATTTCCTCGAATTCCAGGAGCAGCAATTACTATTTTACATGCTGTTGCATTGTTTTAGAACTTTGGAAAAAAAAGTCAAAACAACAGCAGTTTTAAAAGGGAGAAGAGCAGACAAAGGAAGCACATGGTGAGGACAGTGCAGGAGGGAGAGAGAGAGAGAGAGCCTGCACAGTTAATGCCTTTGCTGTTTTTGAATTAATATATCACTGGACATTGGAGTGCATCTGGGAAAATTAACAAACAGTGAAATTCACAACTAATCTTGGAGGAACTGTTGGGCGAAGTTCACAGCACAGAATCAGATAAGTTAATTGTTGTTTTTAGTCTGTTCAAGCGAAAGGCTGTATTAGTGAGTACAGTGGGTTCTTTCTTGATTATATGTTTTTGGAGATAAGTCTCTTGATTAAACGTAAAATATAAGCATAGCTATTAATTTAACCTGGGGCAGTGTTTTGTAGAGGAATAAGACGGTGTTATTTTCTGGGTCTGTAGATTGTGAAGGAGCAAAAAATGGCCTTTGCAGTGATATATACTTCTTGTCAGATGTGGGAGTTTACAGAGAGTTTAAGGGTTACTGCGGATTGTATCTGCCATAAATGCTGTTGGATGCGAATCTTATCAGGTCGAGTGGATCAGTTGGAGAGACAGATAGAGGCGATGAGGAATTTGCAACAGCAACAGTATGTGATGGATGGCAGTTATAGGAAGGGGGGAAAGTCTCAGATACAGTCACTGAGATGGGTTAACTCCAGGAAGGGTAAGAGAGGTAGGCAGCTAGTGCAAGAGTCTTTTGTGGATATACCCATTTCAAACAGGTATGCTGTTTTGGAAAATGTAGGGGGTAATGAATTCTCAGGGGAACGTAGCACGAACAGCCAAGTTTCTGGTATTGAGACTGGCTCTAATGCAACAAGGGGTACGTTGGCTTCCAAGAGATCAATTGTGTGAGGGATTCTGTAGTCCGAGGTACAGACAGGCATTTCTGTGGCCAGCAGAGAAAAAGCAGAATGGTGTGTTGTTTCCCTGGTGCCAGGATCAAGGATGTCTCAGAGAGGGTGCAGAATGTTCTCACGGGGGAGAGGGGCCAGTAGGAGGTCATTGTCCACATTGGAACCAGCAACATAGGAAGGGAAAAGGTTGAGATTCTGAAGGGAGATTACAAGAGTTAGGCAGAAATTTAAAAAAGGAGGTCCTCAAAGGTATAAATAACTGGAATACTCCCATTGCTACGAGCTAGTGAGAGCAGAAATAGGAGGATAGAGCAGATGAATGCATGGCTGAGGAGCTGGTATATGGGAGAAGGATTCACATTTTTGGATCATTGGAATCTCTTTTGGGGTAGGAGTGACCTGAACAAGGAGGACAGATTACATCTAAATTGGAAGGGGACTAATATATTGGCAGGGAAATTTGCCAGAACTGCTTGGGAGGATTTTAAACTAGTAAGGTGGGGTGGGGGGGGGACACAGGGAGATAGTGAGGAAAGAGATCGATCTGAGATGTGTACAGCTGAGAACAGAAGTGAGTCAAACAGTCAGGGCAGGCAGGGACAAGCTAGGACTAATAAATTAAACTGCATTTATTTCAATGCAAGGGGCCTAACAGGGAAGGCAGATGAACTCAGGGCATGGTTAGGAACATGGGACTGGGATATCATAGCAATCAGGGAAACATGGCTCAGGGATGGGCAGGACTGGCAGCTTAATGTTCCAGGATACAAATGTTACAGGAAGGATAGAAAGGGAGGCAAGAGACGAGGGGGAGTGGCAAGGGATAGCATTACAGCTGTGCTGAGGGAGGATATTCCCAGAAATACATCCAGGGAAGTTATTTGGATGGAACTGAGAAATAAGAAAGGGATGATCACCTAACTGGGATTGTATTATAGACCCCCGAATAGTCAAAGGGAAATTGAGAAACAAACTTGTAAGGAGATCTCAGTTATCTTTAAGAATAATAGAGTGGTTATGGTAGGGGATTTTAACTTTCCAAACATTGACTGGGACTGCCATAGTGTTAAAGGTTTAGATGGAGAGGAATTTCTTAAGAGTGTACAAGACAATTTTCTGATTCAGTATGTGAATTTACCTACTAGAGAAGGTGCAAAACTTAACCTACTCTTGGGAAATAAGGCAGGGCAGGTGACTGAGGTGTCAGTGGGGGAGCACTTTGGGGCCAGCGACCATAATTCTATTTCTTTTAAAATAGTGATGGAAAAGGATAGACCATATCTAAAAGTTGAAGTTCTAATTTGGAGAAAGGCCAATTTTGATGGTATTAGGCAAGCTGATTGGAGGCAGATGTTCGCAGGTAAAGGGACGGCTGGAAAATGGGAAGCCTTCAGAAATGAGATAATAAGAATCCAGAGAAAGCATATTCCTGTCAGGGTGAAAGGGAAGGCTGGTAGGTATAGAGAATGCTGGATGACTAAAGAAATTGAGGGTTTGGTTAAGAAAAAGAAGGAAGTATATGTCAGGTGTAGACAGGATCGATCAAGCGAATCCTTAGAAGAGTATAAAGAAAGTAGGAGCATACTTAAGAGGGAAATTAAAAGGGCAAAACGGGGAAATAAGATAGCTTTGGCAAATAGAATTAAGGAGAATTCAAAGGGATTTTACAAATATATTAAGGACAAAAGGGTAACTAGGGAGAAAATAGGGCCCCTCAAAGATCAGCAAGGCAGCCTTTGTGTGGAGCCACAGAAAATGGGGGAGATACTAAATGACTATTTTGCATCAGTATTTACTGTGGAAAAGGATATGGAAGATATAGACTGTTGGGAAGTAGATGGTGACATCTTGCAAAATGTTCATATTACAGAGGAGGAAGTGCTGGATGTCTTGAAACGGTTAAAAGTGGATAAATCCCCAACACCTGATCGGTGTACCTGAGAACTCTGTAGGAAGCTAGAGAAGTGATTGCTGGGCCTCTTGCTGAGATGTTTGTATCATCGATAGTCACAGGTGAAGTGCCGGAAGACTGGAGGTTGACAAACGTGGTGCCACTGTTTATGAAGGGCGGTAAAGACAAGCCAGGGAACTATGAGGTTCCTGACATCAGTGGTAGGCAAGTTGTTGGAGGGAATCCTGAGGGACAGGATGTACATGTATTTGGGAAGGCAAGGACTGATTCGGGATAGTCAACTTGGCTTTGTGTGTGGGAAATCATGTCTCACAAACTTGATTGAGTTTTTTGAAGAGGTAACAAAGAAGATTGATGAGGGCAGGGCAGTAGATGTGATCTATATGGACTTCAATAAAGTGTTTGACAAGGTTCCCGATGGGAGACTGATTAGCAAGGTTAGACCTCATGGAATACAGGGAGAACTAGCCATTTGGATACAGAACTGGCTCAAAGGTAGAAGACAGAGGGTGGTGGTGGGAGGTTGTTTTTCAGACTGGAGGCCTGTGACCAGTGGAGTGCCACAAGGCTCTACTTTTTGTCATTTACATAAATGATTTGGATGCGAGCATAAGAGGTACAGTTAGTAAGTTTGCAGATCACACCAAAATTGGAGGTGTAGTGGACAGCGAAGAGAGTTACCTCAGATTACAACAGGATTTGGACCAGATGGGCCAATGGGCTGAGAAGTGGCAGATGGAGTTTAATTCAGATAAATGTGAGGTGCTGCATTTTGGGAAAGCAAATCTTAGCAGGACTTATACACATAATGGTAAGATCCTAGGGAGTGTTGCTGAACAACGAGACCTTGGAGTGCAGGTTCATAGCTCCTTGAAAGTGGAGTTGCATGTAGGTAGGATAGTGAAGAAGGCGTTTGGTATGCTTTCCTTTTGTTGGTCAGAGTACTGAGTACAGGAGTTGGGAGGTCATGTTGCAGCTCTACAGTACATTGGTTAGGCCACTGTTGGAATATTGCGTGCAATTCTGGTCTCCTTCCTAGCGGAAAGATGTTGTGAAACTTGAGAGGGTTCAGAAAAGATTGGCAAGGATGTTGCCGGGGTTGGAGGATTTGAGCTACAGGGAGAGGCTGAGCAGGCTGGGGTTGTTTTCCCTGGAGCGTCGGAGGCTGAGGGGTGATCTTATGGAGTTTTACAAAATTATGAGGGGCATGGATAGGATAAATAGTCAAAGTCTTTTCCCTGGGGTTGGGGAGTCTAGAACTAGAGGGCATAGGTTTAGGGTGAGAAGGGAAAGATATAAAAATGACATAAGGAGCAGCTTTTCACGCAGTGGATGGTACGTGTATGGAATGAGTTGGCAGAGGAAGTGATGGAGGCTGGTACAATTGCAACATTTAAGAGGCATTTGGATGGGTATATGAATAGGAAGGGTTTGGAGAGATATGGGCCAGGTGCTGGCAGGTGGAATTAGATTGGGTTGGGATATCTGGTCAGCATGGATAGGTTGGTCCGAAGGGCCTGTTTCCATGCTGTACCTCTCTATGACTCTATGACTCTCTGACTCCATCAATGGGAATGTGGTGACCATTCATAATTAGATGACAAGCACACACCCTGGTCATTGATTGACCTGCTTGTAGAGTTGAGTGTCAAGTGTCAGGTACTGGTGCAATGTAAGGATTATAACAGAAATGCACCCAGTGTTTGAGAATCTGGTACTCAGAACAAGACTTCAGCCTTGGGTGAGTTCCTACCTAGGTTGGTGGCTCAATGCTCTCAATGGGGATTGGTACTCACAATCTTGTGTGGTTTAAGTTTGCTGTCCACTGAGCTATTTCTCACCACAAACACTGGACGACAGAATCAGCTCACATTCTCTGGAATTGGATGGAACAATCCATTGCATTGACATTCCATGGACCTGATGGATAACAAGAGGAAATATGCTTCAGAAGAGATGGAAGCAATGTTGATACATGCCAAAGGAGGGTGATGAATAATGGACGCAAGATCCATTTTGTTTTCTAAATTTTTCCCATTTTCGGACTAACCCTCCAATCCTCCACTGGATCCACACACCCTACTCCCTTCTATATCCCCTACAACGACATTGCAATCTCAGCTGTTCTGGACGCTTACACTGCCGTTTACAGACAGACTCCCAGATTTATTTTTGTTAAACGCAAACCATCTGCTTCTTCAAGAATAATCAGATAAAAAATAAAGTAATTAGAGAATGAGGTTTTTCCTTTCCTGACTGTTTTCCTAACTTGTCCAATCTTTTTCGCTGTGGCATTCCAAGCATAGTTGTGGTCAGAAATGTTGGCAGCGAAGCCAAACTCACAACTGTTCTGTTTTTTACCAACACGCTAGTGTTTCTCTAACTGTAACCCTTGGATTACCTCATCCCCCTTGTAGTTCTGAACTGCCATCCTTTTATTTCCTTCCTCTCTTGCTTGTTTTCTCCCCACGCTTCCTGTCTTGAAGGCATCTTGAAGGCTAATGGGTGGAAAGATCCAGTGTGAAAAGTTCCCATCTTGCCACAGCCAGATGGGGTGAGGGTGTGGGCGAGATGGATTTACAGCATGCGAGCCCCAGATGCTGAGAGTCAGTGACCACAAAGGCAGCCAATGAGGGGAGACAGTCTGATCAGAATATACACCTCGGTTCCCTGAAAACTGGTTGAACGTTAGGGTTTGGAGCCTGGCTTTGCTGCCCCTCTCCCTTGTAAATTTGCTGTTTCTCTGTAAACAGCCGTAAATTTTAATTGTTTTATAAACTGTGAATTGTTTAATAAAATATATATTAAAAAATATAGACCTCGGTTTGTAAGGATTTTATCTGAGCTGTGATCGCATGCTTAATGAGGTTTTACATGGTTCCTCAAAGGAATTGTGATCCATTGTCTGCTTTGGGGGGTACCTCTTGAAAGGTGAGTTCAAAATGCCTTACCAATACCCTTCGCGCTAGCTCCTTTTATATCCCCCTGCCACCCTATGCCTCCACCACTCTTCATGGTCTCTCATGGTGAAAAATGCTAACTCAAGCTCTCAAAACACCCTCCATGCTCCTCGTATTATCTATGAAATCTCAATACCAATTCAAGGGCCCAGTCTGCCCAAATCAATAAAAACATTAGCTCAGCAGTTTCGATAACTGATGTAAATTTGAAGTGATTACGTGGTTATGATAGATTTTTCTGTGATTTCCTTTTTCAATGTCTCGATGTCTGTTGGAGTACGATTGAGAAATGTGCTATGCTTTAGGGTTGTTATTGATGTTTCAATGGTCAAGCCAACAAGGGTTGTAGAAGAGCAGCTTCTCTTTTCAAAAATATTCGTACATGATGCTTTTTCGTCTTAGCATTTCCACTCTTATTGATAACATATGACCCATTGATTGTTTCTATGGTGCAGACTGGGTCCATGAGTTGGCATTGAGTTTGTGCAGATAGAATGAGGAACATGGAGGGTGTAAAAGAGCGTTTGAGTTACCTTGGATGCTTTGAGATGCCATGGGGAGTGATGGGGTTATGGGTTGGCAAAGAGATATAAAAAGAGCTGGGGGAAGGTATTGGAAAGGCATCTTGAACTCACCCTTCAAAAGGTACTCCAAAGCAGACAATGCATCATGCCTCCTGTGAGGACCCATGAGCCATATGTCATGAAAAAGCTAAGAGGTAAAAACAATGACTGCAGATGCTGGAAACCAGATTCTGGATCAGTGGTGCTGGAAGAGCACAGCAGTTCAGGCAGCATCCGAGGACAGGCCATGAAAAAGCTAACCCAACTCTATATAAGAGGTTGGTGTTTAGGGATGCCCATTACCTTACCATGGCACCAGTTAGGTTCGGAGTTCATGCTTACGACCAGCATGCCCTCCTTTGGAAATTAGGAAAGTGGGTTGGAATCACAGATTTGGGTCATGTTTGGCATCTTAAATTACTCTAGAGTCATCCTGACTCAATCAAGATTTGGAGATGCCGGTGTTGGACTGGGGTGTACAAAGTTAAAAATCACACAACACCAGGTTATAGTCCAACAGGTTTAATTGGAAGCACTCTAGCTTTCGGAGCAACACTCCTTCATCAGGTGATAGTGGAGGGCTTGATCGTAACACAGAATTTATAGCAAAAATTTGCAGTGTGATGTAACTGAAATTATACATTGAAAAATTGATTGTCTGTTAAGCCTTTCATCTGTTAGAATACAGTGATAGTTTCACTTCTTTCATGTGTAAATCACAAAACCATTTTTTTAAAGTTGCATTCTCGGGTTAGCTGTTAACAATGGTGATAGCTAGACAATATGTTGAAGGTGTTAGCCCCGAGTGTTCTCAGTCTATGACCTGATGTTCAGATTGATTCTAATCTAAAAAGTGAAATTCATGCAGTTTTTGAGCTCAGAGTTCTACAAGTACTTGCAGAGTTACATTGCACTTTGCTCAAAAACTGCATACATTCATGTAGAACTCTGAGCTCAAAAACTGCATGAATTTCACTTTTTAGATTAGAATCAATCTGAACATCAGGTCATAGACTGAGAACACTCGGGGCTAACACCTTCAACATATTGTCTAGCTATCACCATTGTTAACAGCCAACCCGAGAATGCAACTTTAAAAAAAAGGTTTTGTGATTTACACATGAAAGAAGTGAAACTATCATTGTATTCTAACAGACGAAAGGCTTAACAGACAATCAATTTTTCAATGTATAATTTCAGTTACATCACACTGCAAATTTTTGCTATAAATTCTGTGTTACGATCGAGCCCTCCACAATCACCTGATGAAGGAGCGTCGCTCTGAAAGCTAGTGTGCTTCCAATTAAACCTGTTGGACTATAACCTGGTGTTGTGTGATTTTTAACCTTGACTCAATCAAAATTGGTTCCTTGTTAGAGGCATGGACACAGTTATGAAGTTTCATGGCGATTTGAGCTTTTAATAATGTGGGTCGCTGGATAGCCATAAAAACAACGAGCCTTGGCACAATTTTTCATCCCTAGCACAGACTGAGATCAGTCTGCTTCCAGTTAAGGTAGTAGAGACCAGAGTTCAAACTGAGACCTGCTTTGTCCCAACTAGTCACTGGATAAGCTCACCAAGGAATGAGGGGAGAAAGTGCTACCATTTTAATTCTCAAAGATAGGCCAGCCAGGAGAGTCTGACTTCATGGGTGTCACAGCAGTTCTGATGAGCGATGACTGCACTCGAAATGTTAACTCTGTTTTCCTCCTCAGAGATGCTGTCAGACCTGTTGAGTTTCTCCAGCATTTTCTGATCTCTTGGAAATATTGTTTTGAGTAACTGCTAAGCAAAGATTCTGCCCCTTAAAATAAGTCACCTTCAAAGAATTAAGAGCAACAATCCTATTCACCCCTTCTTGACAGCCTAAGCTTCCTATTAATAATGGTATAAATCTTCAGTACAATCTTTTTTGTAATAAAATCAATATTCACTTATTCTCAGACCTTCATTCCAGAAATTAGAACCTCATGTTGAATGTCACCTAACTCAGATGCTAAAGCAATCCATGTCCAAGTTGTCCACAAGATCTGGACAACGTTCAGGCTTGGGCTGACAAGTGGCAAGTAACATTCATGCCTCACAAATGCCAGGCAATAATCATCACTAGTAAGAGACAATCTAATCACTGCTGTTTGATATCCCAATGGTGTTACCATTACTGAAACCTCCACTATTATCAATCAACATATTGGGGTGGCACAGTGGTTAGTACTGCTGCCTCATAGCATCAGGGAACTGGGTTCAATGCCAGCCTTGGGTGACTGTTTGTTGGAGCTTGCACATTCTCCTTGTGTCTGCACGTGTTTCCTCCAGTTTCCTCCCACAGTTCAAAGATGTGTGGATTAGCTGGATTGGCCATGCTAAATTGCTCATAGTATCCAGAGTTTTGCAGGCTGGGTGGATTAGACGTGGGGGAGGTAGGATTACGGAAATAATGTGGGCATATGGCTCTGAAATGCTCTTTGGAGGGTTAATGCAAACTCAATGGGGCCAAATGGCATCTTTCTGCACTGTAGGGATTCTATGATTTTATTCTAGGAATTGCCATTAGACCTGAAACTCTACTGGACTCCTCAAATAAATGCAATGGCTACAAGGGCGGGTCAAAGGCTAGAAATACCTGTGTAACTCACGTCTTGACTCCCCAAAACTTGATCACCGTCTACAAGGCACAAGTCAGGAGTGTGATGGAATACTTCCCAATTGCCTGATTGAGTTCAGCTTCAGCAATACACAAGAAGCTTGACACTGCCCAGGACAAAACAACTGTCTTGATTGGCACTGCATTCTCGCACCGCAATCGCTCAGTATCTGCTGTGTGTACCACCTACAAGATGCACTGCAGGAATTTGCCAAAGATCTTCAGATATTACCTTCCAAACCCATAGCCACGTCCATCAAGAAGGTCAAGGGGAGCTGATCCACGGGAACACCACCACCTGCACGTTCCCCTCCAAGCCGCTCACCATCCTGACTAGGAATGTCACTATTCCTTCACTGTCATTGGGTTAAAATCCTGGAATTCCCTTCCTAAAGGCATAGTGAGTCCATGTGCAACAAATGAACTGCAGTGGTTCAAGAAGGCAGCTCATCACCACCTTCTCAAGGGAATCTTGGGATATGCAATAAATGCTGGTCAGCCCATGTCCCATGAATGAAAAAAACAATGTAACTCCTGCCGTATGATCCTTTATATTGCGTATTTTTCAATCCTGCACTGAAATAAATCCGTCTTGAAATCTTGTGTCATGTGTGACAAAGCTGCTCCTTTAACAAGGTTATGCAGTCCTTGTTTTTTTTTTCAGAGAGGTTGTAAATGACACAGGTTCCAAAAAGTCTAAGTTTGGATGGATTTCAGGGCCAATTTGTTTACAGCTAATAGATATTGCCTCAAGCGGAAGGCTTTCAAGTTTACAAGCAACACTTGTATAATGAAAGGGGAGCGGCCGATTCTCCCAGCTCAGCGTTCCTCTGGTTTGTTTTTTTTGTAGCAGTAGTGTGAAAGCTGCTGGAATTAATTAGCAAGCTTAGGATGGTTCTCCATCTCTGACTTCAATCCTGTAAGAAGTTGTTTGATTTTACCTTTTGTACCAAGGAAACATTTATGGGGACTGTTGCAAGTATTTTGGAACAGCATCATTAAGTTGGGATGATCTGTTGGGTTTTCAGATAGGACAGGTTATTTGGTTTTCTGTTCTTTGTGCTTCATTCAGTAATCTCGTAAATAAATTCTGTTTTAGAACATTGAACATAGAAAAGTACAGCCCATGATGTTGTGCTGAAGATTAATCCTAACCTAAAATAAGATAAACTAACCTATGCTTCCCTCAATTCACTGCATGTCCAGCAGTCGCTTAAATGTCCCCAATGACTCTGCTTCCACCATCACCGCTGGCAACGCATTCCATCGGAAAAAGTCTCTGGCTATTGAATCTATCCATCCCTCTCATTACCTTGTACACTTTGATCAGGTCACCTCTCTTCCTCCTCCTCTCCAGAGAGAAAGGTCCAAGCTCAGTCAACCCTCGCCTTATAAGACAAGCCCTCCAGTCCAGGCAGCAGCCTGGTAAACTTGCTTTTCAAAGCCTCCGCAACTGGACACAATATTCCAAGTGTGGTCTCACCAGGGTTTTGTAGAGCTGCTCTGAAACTCGATCCCCCTGTTAATGAAAGCCAAAACACCATATACATTCTTAACAACCCGATCCACTTGAGTGGCAATTTTGAGAGATCTATGCACTTGAAAATCAAGATCCCTCTGTTCCTCCACAATGCCAAGAATCCTGTCTTGAATCCTATATTCAGCATTCCAGTTCGACCTTCCAAAATACATCACTTCACATTTATCCAGTTTGAACTCCATCTGCCATTTCTCAGACCAATTCTGTATCCTGTCTATGTCGCGCTGCAGCCTGCAATAGCCCTCGATAATATCAATGGCACCTCCAACCTTCGTGTCATCTGCAAATTTTTTAACCACAACCTCCCTCAACCAAATCATTTATAAAAACTACAAAGAACAAAGGGCCAAGAACAAAGCCCTGCGGGACACCACTCACCACTGACCTCCAGGCAGAATACTTTCCAACTACAATCACTCTCTGCCTTCTGTCAGCCAGGCAATTCTGAAAGCAGATAGCCAAATCTCCCTGGATCCCATACCTCTGACTATGAATGAGCCTACCATGGGGAACCTTATCAAATGCCTTGCTGAAGTCCATATACACCACATCCATTGCTTGACCTTCATCAACCTGTCTCATCAACTCCTCAAAGAACTCAATAAGATTTGTGAGGCATAACCTACCCCTCACATAGCTATGCTGACTGCCTTTAATCACGCTATGTTTTTCCAAATAGTAATAAATCCTATCCCTCGGAATTCTTTCCAAACCCTTGCTGACTACAGATATAACACTGCCTATTCCCCTTCTTGAAAAGAGGAGCAACATTTGCCTCCCTCCAATCCTTCGGTACGACTCCCATGGAGAGTGAGGAGGCAAAGGTCTTCGCTAGCTGCTTAGCAACCTCCTTTCTCGCTTCCCGGAGCAGCCTAGGATAAATCTGGTCTGGCCTTGGGGACTTATCAAATTTAATGTTTTCCAAAATTTCCAGCACATCAACTTCATCAATCTCGATTTGTTCAAGCATGATTCCCTGCCCCTCAAAGTTCTCATTCGCAACAAGGTCCCTTTCCTTAGTGAAAACCGAAGCAAAAAATTCATTTAGGGCTTCGCCTAACTGCTCACACTCCACACACAAGTTCCTATGCTATCCCCGATCAGCTGTACCTTCACCTTGATCATTCTCTTATTCCTCACGTATGAGTAAAATGCCTTTGGGTTCTCCTTAACCCTTCCCGCCAAGCCTTTCTTGTGCCTCCTCCCGTCTCTCCTCAGTCCATTTCTGAGCTCCTCGCTAGCAAGCCCGTAATCCTCTAAAGCTGTGCTAGATCCTTGCTTCTGCCATCTTACATTGGCTGCCTTCTTTCTTTTGATAAGAAGCTCCTCTGTTCTTGTTATCCAAGGCTCCTTAATGTTACCTCTTCTTACCTGTCTCAAAGGAACAAGTTCATGCATCACTCGCAACTACTGCTCCTTAAACAGTCTCCGTATGTCTGTTGTGCCTGTTCTGTGGAACAATTGCTCCCAATCTGTACTTCCCAACTCCTGTCTGATAGGCTCATAAATTTCTTTGAGGAGAAAGTGAGGTCTGCAGATGCTGGAGATCAGAGATGGAAATGTGTTGCTGGAAAAGCGCAGCAGATCAGGCAGCATCTAGGGAACAGGAGACCTGCTGCGCTTTTCCAGCAACACATTTCCATCATAAATTTCTTTTCCTCAATTAAATATTTTCCCATGGTAACTGCTCCTTTCCCTCTCCATGGCTATGGTAAATGTGAGGCAGTTGTGGTCACTGTCACAATGTGTTCTCCCACTGCGAGATCTGACATCTATCCTGGCTCATTGCCAAGCACCAAATCCAAAATGGCCTCTCATTTTGTCGGCCTGTCTACATACTGAGTAAGGAAACCCCCCTGAACACACCTGACAAAAATACTTCTATCCAAACCATCTGCACTAAGAAGGTTCCAGTCAGTATTGGAAAAGTTGAAGTCACCCATAACAACAACCTTGCTATGTCTGCACTTTTCCAAAATCTGCTGGCCTATGAGTTCTTCAATCACCCTACTGCTATGAAGGGGTGTGCAGAAAACCCCCAATGTGGTGGCTGTTCCCTTGCTGTTCCTAACTTCCATCCATACTGACTCAGTAAACAAACCTTCCTCAACAACCTTCGTTTCTGTAGCTGTGATGCACTCTCTGATGAGCAATGCTACACCCCCTCCTCTTTTCACTCCCACTCTGTTCTTTTTATATGTTCTAAACTCTGGAACATCTAGCAACCATTCCTGCCCCCGTGAAACCCATGTCTCCATTATGGCCACAACATCATAGCCCCATGAACTGACCCATCCTCTAATTTAATCACTCTTATTTCTGTCACTCCTTGCATTAAAGCAGACACACTTTAACCAAACCCTTTGTACCATCATATGAAAAACCTTCCTGATAGAACCAATATACCTTGTCACTGCTTCATCTACAACTACCGCCACCCCCCCCACCTCAGAAGTGTAGCTCTTGTTTCCCCCGCCAAACTAATTTAAACCCTCCCGAACCACACGAGCAAATCTCCCACCCAGGACATTTGTGCCTCTCCAGTTCAAGTGCAACCCATCTTTCATGTACAGGCCCCACCTTCCCCAGAAGGTATCCCAAAGGTCTAAGTATCTGAGGCCCTCCCTCCTGCACCAGCCTCGCAGCCACATGTTAAGCTGCACTCGTTGACTGTTCCTCATCTCACTATCTCATGGCACCGGTAGCAAACCTGAGATCACTACTCTACTCGTCCTGTTCTTCAGCTTCCAACCTAACTCTCTGTGGTCACTTTTCAGATCCTGAATCCCTTTCCTGGCTATATCATTGATGCCATTATGTGCTACGATTTCTGGCTGCTCACCCTCCCTCTTCAGAATCCTGTAAACCTGAACGGCGACATCCCGGACCCTCGCACCTGGGAGGCAACATACCTTCAGGGACTCCTGTTCCTGACCACAAAATCTCTTGTCAATCTGCCTAACTATTGAATCTCCTGCCACTAGCGCTTTTCTATTTTCCCCAATTCCTTTCTGAGCCACAGTGCCAGGCTCAGTGCCGGAGACCTGATAACTATGGCTTTCCCCTGGTAGGCCGTCCCCACAAGCAGCATCCAAGGTATACTTATTGCTGAGGGGAACGGCCACAGGAGATCCCTGCTCCCACCCGCTTAAAAAAACAATCACAAAATTTCCCAACAGGCTCCACTTCTTCCGCTCTCTGCTCCCTCTGCCCAAACTCCAAAAGGCCGCTGTCACTCGAAGGTAGATCCCTTTATAGAAATCCTTACCTTCCCAGCAGGCTCTGCTTCTTCTGCTCTCTACTCCTGTTGCCCAAATTCGAAAAGTTTAAAACTAAGTAGTTTGACCCAGCTGATTTTCTCCTCGAATATCCACTTTGCACCTGCTTATAACAATGAACAAAGTTAAGGTCTGGGCTACCTTCTTGAAAGGTTTTGAGAGATCAGGCCTGGTCCATAACACATGCGATGAGATGGCCTCCTCAAGTTACCAATGAATTGTGGGAGAACGGTCTCCATGGCACAGACAGACGAACTGTATTGAGCTATCAGCTTCTTAGTTTTGAACAGTGCACTGCTCAAAACTCGCCAGGATAATTAAAAAGGCATGTATCCATTTTCCACTGTTCTCTTATTTAATTTATATTAGTTTAAAGTATTTACACTAATGTTAATAAATTGCGTCTGTAAGCAACGTGAGGACATTGAATAAAATACTACAGCTGAAAAATAATATTTTTGTAATGTTTGTGGTCAACTGTTTTTTGATTCACAGCAGTCTGCTGGTCTCAACAGGTAACACACATAGCCATTGCTGGATTTTTAGAAAATTAAACATTCTTAGCAAGTGCAGACTTTGTGCTTGGATATCAATCTATATCAGCCATTGACCTCAGAGAAGTCATGACCTTGCAGTGTCATTGCTAGACTAGGAAGCTGCAAGTCTGTGTTCTGTAACTGAAGTTCAAATCCTACCATAACCATTCAATATAAAATTTGGAATTAAGCATCTAATTACTAACTTGAAATCATCATTGAAAAACTTGTCTGATTTACTAATATCCTTTATGGAAGGAAACTTCCATCCTCACCTAGTCTGGCTTACATGTGACTCCAGGCTCACGTGATTGACTCTTAACAGGAATTAGAGATGGACAATAAATGCTGGCCATAGCCAGTGATGCTCACATCCTGTGAGAAAATTTAAAAAGAGGCTTAATCTCTTAGTGCTTCGCAATGACCCGTTTGACATTGTGACTCAATTTATTTTTGTGTCTTCAAGAATTGGAAGCAGTGCCGCAAATCTGCTCTGTACGATCATGACTGATCTGATTATAGACAGTCCACACTCCCACTTATCCTCAATAATATTTCACTCTTGCTTAACTAGGACCTGACTCCCTCAAAATTCAAAGCTACCTCTTTTCAAGGAAGTGAGTTCCAAAAACTCACCATTGTCTGTGTGAGAGAAAACAAAACTGAACCTCTGCGTTAAATGGGCCACAACTAGTTTTAAGACGGTGTTCCTTAGTTCTAGATCCTCCCACAAATAGAAGCATTCTTTCCACATCTGCTCTGTCAAAGCCCTACAGGATCTTAGATATTTCTATCAGGTCACCTCTTCACATCATTCCAGTGGATACGTGAGAACCTTGTCCAGCCTTAACTCAGCTTCTTCAAATAAGTTGATCAATACTGCACAAAACATTTCAATGAGGAACATCCCTCACATAAGTAAAGCATACCCTCCCTACTTTTGTGCTCTAATTCCTTTCATAATAAACTATTCACTCTATTTGCTTTCCTAGTTACTTGCTGTACCTGGAAACAAATCTGTTGTGATTTGTGTACCAGGGCAACCAAATTTCCCTGCACCTCAGAGTTCTGCAAGTTCTCAGCATTTTGGTTATATAATTATTTTTATTTTTCCTGCCAAATAGACAATTTCACATTTTCCCACATTATATTCCATTTGCCAAATCATCACCTGCTTCCAAGAGTATGTACAACCCTGTTTTAACTTCCTTATCTCCTTTTCACTAGCTATCTTTGTGTCGTCACCGAATTTAATAACCATTTCTTTTGGTTCCTTCATCCAAGTAATTTATGTGATTTGTACAAAGGTGATGCCCAGCACTAATCCCTGTGTTAACATACCACTTTAGATTAGATTCCCTGCAGCATGGAAACAGGCCCCTTGGCCCAACCAGTCCACACTGACCCTCTGAAGAATAACCCACCCAGACCCATTGCTCTAGCCTATATTTACCCCTGACTAATGACCTAACACTATGGACAACTTAGCATGGCCAATTCACCTGGCCAGCACATCTTTGGATTGTGGGCGCATACTGGAGCAACCGGACATAAAGACACAGGGAGAACATGCAAACTCCATGCAGACAGTTGCCCAAGGTGGGAATCAAACTGCCTCAATGCTGTGAGGTAGCAGTGCTTACCACTGAGCCAACATGCCTCCCTGCTTGTTACATCTTGTCAGTCAGAAAATGACCCATTATTGTTAGCTGGCTAATATTCTATCCAAGGCATTGGTAACTTGTCTATGGAGAACACCAACCAAAATATCTATGTAGCTCATCTGTCATCTCTTTACATTGCATTACTAATTCCCCAGATTCACTTCTTTTCAGACCAGCATTAAGTTCATTCACTCTTGTCCATTTTAACAATAATACAATCTCTTATTATTCGTTTTTATATTTCTATTTCTTATTTTCTTCTAATATACTTTCTGTATCAATATTTTATTCAATCTTTGTCTTATTTTCTATTCTGTCAGATCTTCTGACCTACCATGCATCATTCCACGATTACATACCTTATCTTTACTTTTGATGCAATTTTTTTAAATTTGATTTGTTTTGATTTGAGTTATTATTCACTTGTACCTAGGTACAGTGAAAAGTTTTGTTTTGCGTGCAGTACAGGCAGATCATACGATACAAAGTGCATTATCGTAATAGAATGGAGTGAGGAATCCAGTGTTACCACTGTAGAGAATGTGCACAAGGGGTAAGATCAACATAGAACATAGAACATAGAACGTTACAATGCAGTACAGGCCCTTCGGCCCTCGATGTTATGTCGAACTGTGAAAATAATCTGGTGCCCATCTAACCTACACTATTCCATTATTATCCGTATGCATGTCCAATGCCCATTTAAATGCCCTTAGTGTCGGCGAGTCTACTACTGTTGCTGGCAGGCCGTTCTATGCCCCTACTACTCTCTGAGTGACAAAACTACCCTTAACATCTGTCCTAAATCTATCACCCCTCAATTTAAAACCATGTCCCCTCATGTTAGCCTTCACCATCTAAGGAAAAAGGCTCTTACTGTCCACCCTATCTAAACCTCTGATCATCTTGTATGTCTCAATTAAGTCACCTCTAAACCTTCTTCTCTCGAATGAAAACACCCTCAGGTCCCTCAGCCTTTCCTTGTAAGGCATTCCTTCCATACCAGGTAACATCCTAGTAAATCTCCTCTGAATCCTTTCCAAAGATTCCACATCCTTCCTATAATGCGATGACCAGAACTGCACGCAATACTCCCGGTGCAGCCTTACCAGTGTCTGATAGAGCTGAAGCATGACCTCGTGGCTCCGAAACTCATTCCCCCTACCAATAAATGCCAACACACCACATGCTTTCTTAACTACCCTATTAACCTGAGTGAATACTTTCAGGGATTTATGCACCTGGATGCTGAGATCTTTCAGATCATCAACACTAAGAATTTTACCATTAGCCCAGTACTCTGCAGTCCTGAAGTGAGCTACCTCACACTTTTCCGCATTAAACTCCATTTGCCATTTCTCAGCCCAGCTCTGAATCTTACCTATGTCCCTCTGTAACCCACAACATCCTTCGTCACTATCCACAAGTCTGCACACCTTAGTATCATCCACAAATTTACTCACCCATCCTTCTACGCCCACACCCAGATCATTTATAAAAATGACAAACAGCAGTGGCCCCAAAACAGATCCTTGCGGCACACCACTGGTAACTGAGCTCCACGATGACCATTTCCAATCAACCAGCACCCTCTAACCTCTTTCAGCTAGCCAATTTCTGATTCAAACCACTAAATCACCTTCAATCCTGAAAGATCATATTTTGTGCAATAGCCTATGATGTGGAACCTTATCAAACGCCTTACTGAAGTCCATATACACAACATCAACCACTTTACCAGGCCTGTTGGTCTGACTACACACAGTGTCAGAAAACCCTCCTGCACACATTGAACAAAAACTCAAACATCCAAACTACTTGAACTATAGTATTCCCAGTCAACATTGAGGAAGTGAAAGTCCCCCATAACAACTACTCTGTTACTCTCTCTCTTGTTGAGAATCATCTTTGCTATAATTTCCTCTACATCCTGAAACAATTCAGAGGCCTTTGGAAAACTCCCAACAGGGTGGCCTCTTCTTTCCTGTTTCTAACCTCAGCCCAAATTACCTCAATAGATGAGTCCTCAAACATTCGCTCAGCTGCTGTAACAATGCCACTCCCACCTTTTAGCATCATGTCTTTTCTTGCTGAAACATCTAAATGCCAGAATCTCAACAATCATTCCTGTCCCTCCTCTAGCCATGTCTCTGAAATGGCCACAACATCGAGATCCCCGGTACCATCCCAAGCTGCAAGTTTGCCCGCCTTATTCCGGATGCTCCTGGCATTGAGGGACACACATTTCAAACAAACATCCTGATTGCTGGTGCCCTCTCGCAATCTTGTAAACCTCTCCCTGACCTCACTACCCTCAACCTCTTGTACACTGGAACAACAATTCAGGCTCCCATCCCCCTGCTGCATTAGTTTAAAGCTCCCTGAAGAGCATTAGCAAATTTCCCCCCCCCCCCAGGATATTGATACCCCTCTGGTTCAGGTGAAGACCATCCTGTTTGTAGAGGTCCCACCTTCCCCAGAAAGAGCTCCAATTATGCAAAAATCTAAAACCTTCCCTCCTACACCATCCCTGCAGCCATGTGTTCAGCTCCGCTTTCTCCCTGTTCCTTGCTTCACTAGCGTGTATCATGGGCAACAAACCAGAGACAACACCTCTGTTTATTCTAGCTCTAAGCTTTCACCCTAGCTCCCTGAATTTCTGCCTTAGGTCCCCACTTTTCTTCCTACTCATGTCATTGGTGCCTATGTGGACCATGACTTGGGGTTGCTCCCCCTCCCCTCAAAGATCCCAAAAATACGATCATAAACATCATGAACCCTAGGACCTGGGAGGCAACACACCAATTGTGAGTCTCTCTCGTTCCCACAAAATCTCCTATCTGCCCCTCTAACTATGGAGTCTCCAATGACTAAATCTCTTGTTCCTCTTCCCCCTTCCCCTCCAAGCAACAGGGACAGACACTGCACCAGAAGCCTCTAGCCTATTGCTTACCCCTGGTAAGTTGTCGCCCCCAACTGTATCCAAAACTGTATACTTGTTGTTGAGGGAACCATCACAGAAGATCCCTGCACTGCCTGCCGATTCCCTTTCCTACTCCTGACTGTAACCCATCTACTTTCTTCACGTGGCTGTGGAGTAACTACCTTCCTGTAACTCCTCTCAATAACCCTCTACGCTCTCGAATGATGCGAAGTTTATCCAGCTCCAGCTCCAGGTCCCTAACACTGTTCCCGAGGAGGTGGAGTTGGGTGCATTTGCACAAATTAAGTCAGCAGGGGCACTAGCGGTGATTCGTACCTCCCACATACTGCAGGAGGAACATTCAACTGCCCTAACCTCCAATTCTCACTATTCGAAATTTCCAAATCGACCACTGAAAAAAGAATATTCTTACCACCTTACCAACTGGTGCAGAGAACATTTCTTTTGGTTCAAGGAGGAGGATGGGTGGGAGTCACTAACCGAGTAGTGTTTTGCGTAAAACAACTGCCCAAATATGTAACCTCGTGACCTCTCCGACAGCCTGCTGCTCGACGCTCCTGCACTTCCTGCTGCTTGAACAACAATGGCAAACCCCGATGCTAGAAGTGAGTTTTTAAACTTTTTGCCTCATCTTCCCGACAGCCTCCTGCGCGACGCTCACACATTTCTTGCTGCTGGAACAGCATTGAATTTAAAATTTGAGAAGTGCATTCAGAAGAGGTCAGAAGAGATTATTACGGGGGTGGGAGGGGTCTTTGATGATGTTGGCTGCTTTCCCAAGGAGAGAGAAGTAAAGATGGAGTCAATGGATGGAAGGCTGGCTTGCATCTTTAACCTTCTAGTTAACCACAGATCGCAGGTACCCGCCCTCTCATATTTTCCTTACTTCTTGGAATGTATCTTTTCTAAAATATCGGCTTAAATGTCTGTAACTGTATTTCCATTGACCCTATTGCTAAATCTTATTTGCCAGTTCACTTTAGCTGTGCTTTCATGTCCTCAGTCGAGGCCTTATTTATGTTTGGATACTCTCTCTGTTGAAATGAATGTAAAATTTAATCTTGTGCTTACATGCTAAATTTAACTGAAATAAAAACAGAAACTCGGTAGGTCTGGCATCATCTGTGGAGAGAGAAACAGAAATTACATTTTGAGTCCAGTGTAACTCTTCTTTGGAACTCAAATTTAGCTGCTTTTTTTAATGTCAAAAGACTTCTATTCTTGACCTGTTATCACATTTCTTTTGTCTTAGAATGTACTAGTGCATCACTAACCAAGATATACTTCAGCATCTGCGTGTCAGTCTGCCTTTTTTTTAATGAATCCCAACAATGTGGAAACAGGCCATTCAGCCCAATACGTCCACACCGACTCTCTGAACAACATCCCAACCCCCTTCTACCCTGTCCCTGCATTCCCCATGGCTAATCCACCCAAACTACACTTCCCTGGACCCGATGGGAAATTTAGCATGGCCAATTCACCTAACTTGGCACATCTTTGAACTATGGGAGGAAACTCACACAGACACAGAGAGAACATGCAAACTCCAGACGGACAGCCACCTGAGGCTGGAATTGAACCTTGGCTCTTGGTACTTTGACATAGTAGTGCTAACCACTGAGCCACCATGCCTTCCAACTTTCTGCATCATACCTGACATCTCTGAGCTCCTTCTAATTATGTTTGCGTAAACATTAGTGATTGTATTTTCAGCTGCCTTCGCTTCAGTCCCCATTCTAAACCTCTTTGCCTCTTTACATCTCCCTGCTCTCTTTGGACACTGTGTAAAAACTATGTCTTTGATTTAATTTTTGGCTACTCATTTTGTCAAATTTTAGCTAACAGTTTCTAAGCCCTGTGGTGAATGGGCTGGTGGATGGAATGATTGGTGTGGAATAGGTGGCAGGTTAGCCATCTGTGTCAGTGCCCATTGGAGCCGCATATGTTACAAATTAATGGTCTCATAGAGATGTATAACACGGAAACACGCCATTTGGTCCAACTCATCCATGCTGACCAGATATTCGAAATTAATCTAGTCCTATTTCCCTCTAAAGTCCACATTTTAAATGTTGTAATTATACCAGCCTCCATTACTTCATCTGGCAGCTCATTCCATACATGCATCATTCTTTGCATGAGATAATTACCCTTGCCCCTTAGTTCCCTTTCAATTCTTCCCCCCTCACCCTTAATCTAGGTCCTCTCATTCTGGCCTCTCCCACTCCAGGAAAAAGACCTTGCCTATTTACCCCATCTATGCCCCTCATGATTTTATAAACCTCTCTTGTCCCCATTGGATGTTTGCACGCACATTACTGCATGGGGAGATCATCAGGTAAACTCTGGTCACCCTCCAACAGTCTCCATGGACTAGTGTCTTCCTTTTAAACACACTTTGAACCAGAGAAGGGAAACCACAGAAATAATGGTAGCCCTCACAGTGATAGCAACTACTGCCCAATGGGGATGCTTGCCTCCGCCTAGTACTCCCAGACCATATCTAATTGACGTTGAGGGAGTTTAACCTTCAATGAGCCCACATCCTGCAAGAGTATTGTCAAAAATTACCACACTTCATGGAGGCACTCCTGAGCTTTTGACTCATTGGTTGGGCTGGAGCTGTTAGTGTTGGCCTTAACAGGATGGTTTGGTATATGAAAATAGTTCTGAAAGAGTTAATGTTCATGTTTACATCTTACATTCAGTGGATGGAGACAGGAAGTTCTATTCTGTCTTTCAGAGAGAGCAGAAGCATCTGGAGCAGCTTCTTAAGTTGGTAATAATTATGCCTGACTAAGTGAATTGTGCAATAAAGTTCCTCGTTATCTAGGAACAGTACATTTTCTGTTGATTCTATTCTGCTGCTAGTAACTAAACAGACCCAAGGTAGTGGTTAGCACTGCTGCCTCACACCGCCAGGGACACAGCTTCAATTCCACCCTCGTTTGATTGTCTGTTGGAGTTTGCGCATTTTCTCCGTGTCTGCGTGGGTTTCCTTCGGGCGCTCCGGTTTCCTCCCACAGTCCAAAGACGCGCAGGTTAGGTGGATTGGCCATGCAACAACGCCTGTAATATCCAGGGAAGTGTAGGCTAAGTGGGTTAGCCATGGGAAATGCGGGGCTACAGGCATAGGGTGGGGGTGGGTATGGGTGGGATGATATTCTGAGGGTCTGTTTTGACTCGATGGGCTGAATGGCTTGTTTACACACTGTAGAGGTTCTATAACAATACAAAGACAAAGGAGGATTGGTGAGAGTGAATTAGTCAAGCAACTCTTACCAAGTATCAATTACTGATGGAAGTGGTAAATACCATAATCTATCATGGCAGCCCCAGTAACAGCCAACTAATTAACTGCTGCTGGTAAAGTGTAACCCCTGGTTCCCAAAACCCGCCAAGCAGGGCCTCCCTTTAATTTATTATTGACTGTGCAACGTCTGCTCTCTATCCTAAACCTCGGTATTTGTATGTTAATAGTCAGGTGAAGCACCGTGATGCAGTAAAGTTATGTATGGTTGCCAATGTGCCTTTTTTCTGCTTGCAAACCAGTTGCCTGGCATTAAAGCAAGTTTGGAGGTAATTTAGACAAGCAACTACAATGCACCCAAACTTTCACATTCTTCAACAATCATCTGTCTGAGTGAGAGCACTTTTGAATTTCTCAGCCTGTTATCATGAGTGTTGGCACTCGGTCAAATCCCTAACACATCCTATTTCATGATAAACATTTTCACTGTCAGCACAGGGACTGGAGGTAGTCCAGGATTTTGCGAGCTCTTAGCTGACAGTAAGACTGCACAGAACAAATTAGATCAGGCAACGTGATTTGGAAACAGTTAGGTAAGTAAGGATTAAATTTAATGTTAAGCTTTGGCTTCTTCATATCTTATCCACTGCTGTCTGTGCATCCAGGCCTAAGCAATGAGAACCAGCCTTGAGTGGGAGGTATGACTGGGAGTTACCTCTGGATTTGTCTCCATCTCAGTCGGATGGGCTGCAAGTTTCATCTCTGAAAGACTACAAGGATCCTACATAAAAAATGAGCTTGGTGTTGCCAAAATCCTATTTCAATGAGGCAAAAGTCAATAGTGAATTCCTGTCGAAATAATCAGACAGCAATTGGAGTAAGGTTGTGAGTCTCAAGAAAGATGCTCTGGGTGATATATGGGAAACAGGAGTGACACTGGTCTATGTCTATCAGCAGCTGGACCAGTATTTATTGCCCACCAGCTTCTGTGAGAGGCTGGATAGACTCAGGTTGTCTTCTTTAGAGCACAGAATGTTGAGGATGACCTGATTATCATAGAATCCCTGGTGTGGAAACAAGCCATTTGGCCCAACAAGCCCACACCAACACTCTGAGGGATAACCCACCAAGACTTATTCCCCTACCCTATTACTCCATATTTCCCCTAGCGTACTAGGCACCTAGCCTACACACCCCTGAACACTATCTGCAATTTAGCATGGCCAATCCACTTAACCTGCACACCTTTGGACTGTGGGAGGAAAATGGAGCACCCGGAGGTAACCCATGCAGACACAGAGAGAACCTGCAAACTCCACACAAACAGCTGAAATAGAACCCAAGTCCCTGGTGCTGTGAGGCAGCAGTGCTAACCACTGAGCCACCAAGCTGCCCAGGTGAATGAGGTGTGTAAGATTATAACGGGCAAGGACAGGGTCGAGAGAAAACAGCTGGTTCCCTTAGCTGAAGGATCAATACTGAACAGGCATAATTTTACAAAGAAAGGCAGAAGGTTCAAAGGGGATTTGAGGAAAAGGAATTTCACCTTGTGGGCTCTTCGAATCCCTACAATACAGATAATGGCCATTCATCCCATGAAGTCTGCACTGACCTCCAAAGAGCATCCCACCCATACCCATCTGATCCTACAACCATTGCTAATCCACCCAGCTTGCACACTTTGGGCAATTTAGCATGACCAATCCACCTAACTGATACATCTTTAGACTGTGGGGGGAAACCAGGCCACCTGGTGAAAACCCACGCAGATACAGAGTGAACGTAGAAACTCCACAAAGTCACCCAAGGCTGGAATCTAACCACTGAGCCACCATGCTGACCAAGCTGGTAGCAATCTGGGATAATGCCTGGGAAAATGCAGGAAGCTTCACAATCTTCAAAATTTATTTGGATGCACAATTGTAATGTCATAACACTATAGACCAGGAACTGGAAAGGAGGACTAGTGTAGATTTAGAGTAGTTTTGTTGGTGCAGACTTGGAAGGCTAAAGGTCCTCTTTCTGTATGATTCTATCATTCTCCGACTGTCTCTAACTGCAACTAGTGATGGGCAATAAACGCTGGTCCAGCCAGTGGTGCCCACGTCCCATAGGAACATTGGAACAGGATTAGGCCATTCAGCCCCTAGAGCCTGTTCCACCATTCAGTGAGATCATGGCTGATTTGTGGCCTAACTCCACATAGCTGCCTTTGGCCTGTATCTCCTAACACCATTACTGCATGAAAATTTGTTCATCTCAGATTTAAAATTAACAACTGATCTAACATCAGTTGACATTTGTGGAAGAGAGTTCCAAATATCTACCACCCTCTATGTGCAGAAGTGCTTCCTAATTTCTCTTCTGAATGGTCTGGCCCTAATGTTTAGACTATGCCTCCCGAGTTCTAGAATCCCTAACCAATGGAAATAGTTTATCCTTACATTGTCTTTTCCTGTTAGCACTTTCAAGACTTTGATCTGAACACCCCTCAACCTTCCAAATTCCAGAGAAAATGGGCCTAATTTATATATTTCCTTCTGATAAGTTAACCCCTGATGTGTCTCTTGTAAACTATATTACTCTGTCTCCAAAGCCCCTTCCTCCAAAGCCAACATATTCCCCCGAAGGTGTGCTGTGCAGATTTGCTCACAACACTAAATGGAGTCTATCCAGGGTTTTTTATAACTACAGCACAACTTCTGTGTCCTTACACTCCAATCCTCTAGATCTAAAAGCAAGCATTCCATTAGCTTCCTTAATGAGTGAGTGGAAAAAATGAACAAATGAACAAATAATTAAAGAAAATGTATCTCATTGCTGGCACCCACATCTCCAAGTCCCTGAGCTTTGACTTCAGGTCCCACACTAGAGACCAGAGGACAAAATCCAGCCTCATAATTTGTTGCAGCTCTGAATGAGGCATCAGGGCTGCCATCTTTTGGATGATACATTGAACCAAAATTCCAACTGCCCCCTTAAGTGAATTAAAGGGACCCTCACCACTATATTATGCAAAAGTTTTTGCATGTGTTATGGTTGATATTTATCCCTTTATCAATGTTACGGAACAGATTATGTGGTCACTTTCACCATGCTCCCTGTGAGGTTAAGGAGGTTGTCTCTGCATTTAGGATTGAGAAGAACAATGGATGATCTTATTTAAAAATAGAAGATCCTGAGGGATGCTAGTGAGGAGATACTGAGAGGCTGTTTCTCCTTTTGGGAGACAGGAACTAAGGGGTACAGTATAAAGGTGAGGTGGAGATGAGGAGAACATTTTTCTCTCGGAGGGACGTAAGTCTGAGGATCTCCCTTACCCAGGCTGAATCATTGAATCATTTTAAGGTTGAGTTAGATTGATTCTTGATGAGAAAGGAAGTCAAAACATCTCAGATGTAAGCATGAGCAGTTGTTTTCATGTTAGAGCAGCCATGATTTGATTGAATAGTGGGCGAGGTTTGAGGAGCTGAATGATAAAGTACTGTTCCCGATTCCTTCCTGTACATTAGCTGTTCAAATCATCTGTCATTTTATTATATTTCATTAGAAAATTCCCAGACTCAATGTCTAGGGGAGCAACATTCATTTTTTTTAAACTCATTTCCATTTTATTACCTGTTTTTATAATTCCAGCTAACTTTTCACACACGCAGTACATTGATTATATAAAGAAAACATTGAATTGAACAACGCAGGAGTTCATAGGTTAGATGATCAAAAGATTGCTGAAAGAGATAGAATTGAAGGAACATGTTAAGGGAAAGAGCCAGATGAAGAGGTCTAAAGCAGATTATCTCAGAGTTTACAGTTAAGGTAACTAAAGACTGTCACTGGTGGTGGAGCGATTAAAGTTGTGGATACTCTGGAGGGTAGAATTCGAAAACTACAGATAACTCAGGTAAACAAAACAAAGATCTGTTGATGCTGGAAATCTGAAACAAAAGCAGAGACTGCTAGAGAAACTCAGCAGGTCTGACAGCATCTATGTAGAGAAAGCAGAGTTAACATTTCAAGTCTGTGTTCTGAAGAAGGGTGACTGGACTCGAGATATTAACACTGCTTTCGCTCCACAAAGGCTCCCAGGACTGCTAAGTTTCACCAGCACTTTCTGTTTTTGTTTCAGATAACTCGGAATTGTGGAGCTGAATGGGATTAGGGAGATAAAGACGGATAAGACAATGGAGGGATTTGAAAACATGTGACTCCAATTCCACAGCAATGTGGTTTAACCTTAACTGGCCTCTGGGCAATTAAGGATTGGCACTAAATGCTGGCCTAGCCAGCAACACACTCATCCCGTGAATGAATAAAGGAACAAAAAATACTGGTTGGTCCTTATGAAAGTCATGAGCCATTATATCAGAGGAGAAAGTGAGGTCTGCAGATGCTGGAGATCAAAGTTGAAACTTTATTGCTGGAACAGCACAGCAGGTCAGGCAGCATCCAGGGAACAGGAGATTCGACGTTTCGGGCACAGGCCCTTCTTCAGGCCATTATATCAGAGGGCATCATTTGTCATCTGGTAGTCAGTCATGCCCATTGCTCAGGTGTTCATTGACCTGTGGCACTACCTCAGTATCAATGTATCATGGCAGCCTCATGGAGGCCAGGCATAGCCCTCAACTTACAAGTCACGGATCAATTAGTTGACTCCCTTCTTGTTTCCTGAAGATGATCTTATATCAACAAATTAACAGTTCTGTTAACAATGGGGACTCCATATTCCTGGATTACTGGGAAGGCAATGGTATCTGATAATGTTACTGAGCTAATAATTCAGAACCGTAGGCCAATGTTCTGGAGGCTTGAGTTCAAATCTCAACATGGCAGCTGGTGAAATTTGAATTAAATTAAACCAAATGTTGGAATTAAAAAAGAAGCTTGTCTAATGGCCACCATGTAACCACAGTCAATTTCCGTAAAAGCCCATCTGGTTTATTCATGCACTTTAGGCATTTCTTTTAGGAGAAGGAAATCTGCCATCCCTACCTTGTCTAGCCAACACCCAGGTACGTGAGGGAATCAGATCAAAGACTAACTTCAGTTCACAGTGCCAGGGGCTGGACACATGAACCCACATTACCTACCGTTCTGTGGGGTGTTTTACCCAGGACCTAGTAATTGCTTTAACACGAGGGAATCAGACAAGGGATCAATGTAGGACACAGAGACCTTGTTGAACCTGGTTACACCTGAAAGAAACAGCAACCTTCAGAACAAGAATCTACATCTCAAGGAAAAATAAATTCTTAATTTGATATAAGTTGCTAAAAATATTTAATGCACATGCTGTTTCAATTTAAATCGAGTTGTTTTTGGTAATTACACATATTTCCATACATTTTACCTGCCAAGAGCTTATCTGGTGCAAAAACAAAACATACAATGCTATATATAGTAACTTTTCTTCATAAAACGTCCTTTTGAAAGTACATTCCTGTTCAGAAATCAGGCGATATTTAACAAGCTATTAAAACAAAATACTGCAGATGCTGTGAGTCAGAAATAAAACAGAAAATGCTGGAGAAAGTCAGTGGGTTTGACAATAGTTGTGGACAGAGAAAACCAGTTAACACATTGAGTCTAAAGACTCTTATTCAGAACTGGAGAAATCATATTAGACTCTAAATGTTCTCTCTCTCTCCTTCTCTCTCTCTGTTCACAGATGCTACCATACCTCCTTAGTATTTTTTCAGCACTTTCTATTTATATTAGACATTTAACTATTTCCCTGTCCTTTGCCTTACAGCTCAAAAGCTTCAGAAATTATTTCTGTGGACCATTCTGTTGCATGTAAGGATGCACTAACATGTCACATTTCAACATTCATTATCCACATGTTGAATTCCAGGAGTTAAATTGGCTAATCCTTAAAGATGAAAGCAAAGTTCTCACTTTCTGCCAGTTAGTCAATGTCACCCAAACATTCATTGAAAGGCTTGATTATCTCTTTCAGTATGAGTTGGCACACAAGGTGAAGGTGATAGTGAGGACTGCAGATGCTGGAGATCAGAGTCGAAAAGTGTGGTGCAGCAAAAGTGCAGCAGGTCAGGCAGCATCCGAGGAGCAAGAGAGGCCCTTCATCAGGAAATGGGAGGCCCAAAGGGGCTGAGAGATAAATGGGACAAGGGTGGGACTGGGGGAAAGGTAGTTGGGAACGCAATAGGTGGAGGTGTGGGGTGGGGGGGTGGGGTTTGATGGTGATAGGTTGGAAAGAAGGATGGAGCGGATAGGTGGGAAGGAAGGTGGAAGGGTGGATCTGGGATAAAGTGGGGGGAGGGAAAATGAAGAAACTGGTGAAATCTATATTGATCCCGCTTGGTTGGAGGGTACCAAGGCGGAAGATAATGCATTCTTCCTCTAAGCGTTGGGTGGTTAGAGTTTGTCAGTGGAGGAGGAGGCCCAGGACTTGCCTGCCCTTGGTGGAGTGGGAGGGGGAGTTAAAGTGTTTGGCCCCAGGGCAGTGGGGTTGTTTAGTGCTTTGTCCCAGAGATGTTCTCTGAAACAGTTTGCACATTGGCGTCCTGTCTCCCCAATGTAAAGAAGACCATATCGAGAACAACGGACACAGTATATTTACCTGTACTTCCACACCATCATCTACTTTGTCCTTTGCTCTCGGTGTGGTGTTCTTTACATTGGGGAGATAGGATGCCAATTTGCAGAATGTTTCAGAGAACATCTCCAGGGCAACACACTAAACAACCCCACCACCCTGTGGCCAAACACTTTAACTCCCCCTACTACTCCACCAAGGACATGCAAGCCCTGGGCCTCCTGTACTGCCAAACTCTAGCCATCTGATGACTGAAGGAAGAATGCATCATCTTCTGCTTTGGAACCCTCCAACCACACGGGATCAATGTGGATTTCGCCAGTTTCCTAATTTCCCTTCCTCCCACCTTATCCCAGAGCCAACTTTCCAACATGGCACCACCATCTTGAACTGCTCTACCTGTCCATCTTCCTTCCCAACTATCTGCTCCACCCTCCCCTCCAACCTTTCGCCATCACCCCCACCTTTGTCTACCTGTCAGATTCCTAATGATCTTCCCCCAGCCTACCCCCCCTTCCCATGTATCTCTCAGCCCTCTTGGGCCACCCCCTCATTCCTGATGAAGAGCTTATTCTCAAAACATTGATTCTCCTGCTCCTTTGATGCTGCCTGACCTGTTTGCACTTTTCCAGCTCCATATTCTTCGACTCTGTAGGCAGAAGGAGCTAACTTCAGAGTCTAAGTGCATGACCTATACTCCCTACTCTTCAGACAGCAGTATGGCCAGAGTGGAGTCTTTAATGAGGAGAAAGTGAGGACTGCAGATGCTGGAGATCAGAGTCGAGAGTGTGTTACGGGGAAAGCACATTCCTGATAAAAGACAATCCACAATAGACAATAGGTGCAGGAGTAGGCCATTCCGCCCTTCGAGCCTGCACCAGCATTCATTATGATCATGGCTGATCACCCTCAATCAGTATCCTGTTCCTGCCTTATCTCCATAACCTTTGATTCCACTATTCTTGAGAGCTCTATCCAACTCTTTCTTAACCGAAGCCAGAGACTGGGCCTCCACTGCCTTCTGGGGCAGAGCATTCGACACACCCACCACACTCTGGGTGAAGAAGTTTCTCCTCATCTCTGTCCTAAATGGTCTACCCCTTATTTTTAAGCTGTGTCCTCTGGTTCGGGACTCACCCATCAGTGGAAACATGTTTCCTGCCTCCAGAGTGTCCAATCCTTTAATAATCTTATACATCCCAATCAGATCCCCTCTCAGTCTTCTAAACTTAAGGGTATACAAGCCCAGTCGCTCCAATATTTCCACATAAGATAGTCCCACCATTCCAGGAATTGACCTCGTGAACCTATGCTGCACTCCGTCAATAGCCAGAATGTCTTTCCTCAAATTTGGAGACCAGAACTGCACACAATATTCCAGGTGTGGTCTCACCAGGGCCCTGTACAGCTGCAGGAGAAACTGTTTGCTTCTATACTCAATCCCTCTTGTTATGAAGGCCTGCATGCTATTAGCCTTCTTCACTACCTGCTGTACCTGCATGCTTGCCTTCATTGACTGGTGTACAAGAACATCCAGATCTCTTTGCACTGCTCCTTTACTAACTTGACTCCATGCAGGTAGTAATCTGCCTTCCTGTTCTTGCCACCAAAGTGGATAACCATACATTTATCCACATGAAGGGCATATGCCTGAAACGTTGATTCTCCTGTTCTTCGGATGCTGCCTGACCTGCTGTGCTTTCCCAGCAACACACTCTCGACTGGAGTCTTTAATGAGTGTGTCTAACAAAGCCACCTGCAAGACATGTGTGCCTCAAGGTCGAGGTTCCATGACTACAGCAGACCATGATAAACATTTGTACATGATTGAATTTCAATCAAAGCATCCCCCTTTTTATATGAAAAAAACTGTATGCACTAGCATGTGCATTTGAATTACCAAAGTAACCTAATTTATTCATGACTCATTGAACATGAGCGGTATGTTGGCTCAGTGGTTAGCATTGCTATCCCAGCCTTGTCTGTGTTGAGTTTGCACGTTGTCCCTGCATCTGCGTAGGTTTCCTCTAGATGCTTTGGTTTCCTCCTACATTCTAAAGATGTGCAGGCTAGGTAGATTACCATGGAAAATGTGGAATTACGGGAATAGGGTGTGAGTGTGGGTCTTGGTGGGATGCTCTTTGGCAGGTCAGTGTGGACTTGCTGGGCTGAATGGCCTGCTTCCACATTAGCAGACTGGCATATTTAAGAGTTGCTGACATTGTATTTAAATTTAGCCGCTTTCTTAAAGGTATGCACTTTAATGATTGGAAGTATGGCCAAGTGGATCTCATTGACTATGAGATCCTTGACTGGGATTGTTAACGTGGGCCAATCAGGGAGCACTGGCTGACAGATATAAACAGGAGATTCAGAAAAGTTCCTCAGCCTTGGGACTGGTTTTGAGTTGGCTGGACACAGCCCATCTATGGGGCACATGTAAATAAAGGGTGACCTGGTGCTGGGATATCGACTTCTCGACAGTTATTTCACACATGCTTGTTGTTTTAGCTGTAAATTTTGGTGATGTTCCTTCACCGGAATGTGTCATTCCCATATAATTTATTGTTGCTATCGTAAGTGTTGTTGTTCCTCTTCTGTTGATGAATTTCTGTGGTCTTCTGAGTCAGAAGGTTGATGGGTAGTCTATATAGATAGTGAATTTATACATTTCTGATCAGCGCCCCCTGTCACTAAGAAACAGCTTCTCTAGTTGCATGTATATGCTTGTAGTTGTGATTATATATTATCTGTATTAGAACTAATGGAGGAGACAGAAAAATGCATTTGGTTGTGACGTCAAACTGGGAATAACAGAAATGCTGAAGGATGATCTATTTAATGCAGCGGGTGGTGGTGAGGAACACTCTGTCAGTCACAGATTGTTAATATTGACTCTACAGAACAACATGTACACACTAACCCAAAGAGACATTCAATTTGCTGGTTGTAAATCCTATCATAATGTAGCCAATGTTAGGTTGAAGAGAAGATACAGACAGGATTACACTCCTATAATAATGAAACCAGTACATTACAGCAACAGAAGGTGGATATGATTTTAGACTTTGCTCTGCAAATTATTTTGTGTTTTCAGACCATTACAGTCATAGCTTAAGAACCACGAGTTCCACTGGGAGATGGGTGGTCAATGCCAATGAAAACCTCTGAGCATTTCCAAAAGTTTGAACACCCTTGGGCATTTCTCATTTTGAAAACAGCTGGAATAACGACAACAGTGCATAAACACAACACAGTGAATCACTTGCAAATTGAAACCTTGACCATAAAAATTGCAGATATTTGATGAATGGTACAGAGTTCCAACTGAACTATTAACCTCTCTTGTTATCATCCGTAATGTGGCTGACCCAACGGGTGCATCTATCATTTTCTGGTTTTATTCATGATGAACATTTCTTAAGGCCATTCAGCTCCTTTATGTTTGAACTCGTACTTTGTGAGAGTTGTTGTCACTGTTGTCATTCCCCAGTTTTTACCTATTGCCCTGCAAGCATTTTTGTCTTCAGATGATGATCTAATCCTCTTTTGCAACCCACAATTGAATCTCAGGCAGTGCATCCTGAACCTAACCACTCAATACATAGAGCATTTTCCTCATGCCATCATTGTATCACTTACTAATTGTCTTCAAATGGTCACCTCTGGTTCACTATCCTTCCATCAGTGGAAGAAAATATCCACATTCTCCAGCATTCTTGTGAGTTTGGATATCTCTGTCAGATCTCTGTTAGTGGGCGGCACGGTGGCACAGTGGTTAGCACTGCTGCCTCACAGCGCCAGAGACCCGGGTTCAATTCCCTTCTCAGGCAACTGACTGTGTGGAGTTTGCATGTTCTCCCCGTGTCTGCGTGGGTTTCCTCCGGGTGCTCCGGTTTCCTCCCACTGTCCAAAGATGTGCAGGTCAGGCGAATTGGCCATGCTAAATTGCCCATAGTGTTAGGTAAGGGGTACATATAGGGGTATGGGTGGGTTGCGCTTCGGCAGGGCGGTGTGGACTTGTTGGGCCGAAGGGCCTGTTTCCACACTGTAAGTAATCTAATCTAATCTAATCTCCCAATCTTTTCTTTGTTACCAATGTTATATCTGGTGATGAGCTATCACTTTGACCCAGTGACAATTTGAGTGGTATTGAATTTCCATAGAATTACCAAATCCCTATGTGTGGAGTGATAATTTCTTTCTGAGAAAAAAGACTTTAAGGTGCCAGTTCCTGAAAACCTCAGCCAGGGAAAAGTTTCTTTAATTCTCCGAAGTTGAATCGAACAGAAAATTCTCGTGAAGTGCTTTCCTATTTAAATTAAACACTTTTTGAAATAAATTTTGAGGGGTCTTAAGACATAGACAGTGTTTCCATGGCGTCATGTAGGATTACATGGATGCGCATCAACTTGCAGAGACTTAAGTATTAAAATTTCACAACTTTTGAAAAACAATATTGTGGATGCTTCTGGAACATTTTATACCCGGTAAAGCTATGTTAGTATGCTGGCAGTTGGATTGGGTTGATGGAGACAGTAACCTAAAGCAGCTGCCTCATGCTAATCCTTTGTGGTAGGATTGCCATAGCAACATGGCAACTTGATTGTTGCTCTACAAATTCAGGAAAGCCTTGCGGTCTTTTCTCCTAATCTTTTTATTTTTCCCAACATACAAAATAAATTACTATCAAGAGTCATTTTCCCTCAGTCTAGACTCTTGAGGTTTCTTCGAGGGTTTGGCTGATGGTCTTCTGTCCTGTGGAATATTCAAACTGCTCATATCAGCATCCTCTGATTGAGGGACAGATCAGCAGGTCCCAAAACATGGAAAAAATCCCGAGGACATCAATACTGCAATGAAGTGGGCTGAAAAATATACCAGTTATTCATTGCACAATCAGTTTATATTATTAGGGATCAAATGCCAGGTGTTGTAAGGATGAGTTAAGACAACTGTCATGGGTAAAAGCTGGATCAACACATGAGGGATTGAAAGGAAATGGGATATGTTGACAAAGTTAGATGAAGAAGTGTGTAAGGATGCTGTTCATGGTCTAAAAACTGTTGGTGCAAAATGGCCATTTCTTTGTTGTAAATGCTATGTACAGTCCAAGTAACTAATGCAGTCACTATTTTCATAGAATCATCTAATCCCTACAATGTGGAAGCTGGCCATTTGGCCCATTGAGTCCACACCGACATTCTGAACAGCATCTGACCCAGACCCACCCCTCATTCCTGAAGAAGGGCCTGTGCCCGAAACGTCGAATCTCCTGTTCCCTGGATGCTGCCTGACCTGCTGTGCTGTTCCAGCAATAAAGTTTCAACTTTGATCTCCAGCATCTGCAGACCTCACTTTCTCCCACCCCTCATACCCAATTCCTGTAAACGTACATTTCCCATGGCTAATCCACCTAACCTGCACATCCCTGGACACTATTAGTAATTTCGGATGGCCAATCCACCTAACCTGCACATCTTTAGACTGTGGGAGGAAATTGGAACACCTAGAAAAAACCCATGCAGACATGGCGAGAATGTGCAAACTCCACTCAGAGTCACCCAAGGGTGGAATTGAACCCAGGTCCCTGGTGCTGTGAGGCAGCAGTGCTAACCACTCTTTTCCAGTTGTATCTTTTGGGGATGGGATAAGCCTATTAAGCTAATTTCATGCCAATCAACTCAGGTGGATATTAAAAAAGAACTGTAAGAGGTTTCTGATTAACATTCTTTCCTCAAAATGATCCACATGTGAAGTAAAACCTGCAAAACAGCGTTCACTGCAAGAAAGATAATTCATTGCAATTTTGAGATGTTTCTGGAGGGACCATACAGTGCTTCATCAATACAAGAGGAAGGAGGTTAGCTCCATCTGAGGCATTCAGGGGTTTTTCTCCTCATTGAAAATCTGCAGTACTTCAGCATCAACATTCATGAAGGTCCACTGTATCCTGAAAACTTCACCATTATGAAACAACTACTCCCTGAACAACACCCTGTTTCACTGTGCAGTCACCCATAACACTGCCTCAACATTACGTGGAAGCTTCCCATGCAAGCTGAAGAGTTGTAACATAATGTTTTATAATACCATAAGAAATAGGAACAGGAGGAGGCTATTTGACCCCTTGGACCTGCTCGGCCATTCAATATCATTTATGATCTAATGTTCCTCATATCCACTTGCCTGCATTTTCCCCATTACCCTTGATTCCCTTGCTGATCAAGAATATATCTATCTTAGCCTATACACAAAGGCACAAATCAGACAGCTCTCTGTGCAAGGAGTTCCAAAAACTTACTGCCCTCTGACAGAAGAAATTCTTCCTCACCTCAGTGTTAAATTGATGCCCCTTTATTCTGAGACTACGTTATCTAGTCTGACACTCTCCCAAGAGGGGAAACATCCTCTCAGCATTTATCCTGTCAGGCCTCTTAACAATCCCTTATGTTTCAATGCAATCACTTCTCATTTTTCTGAAATCCAGTGAGCAGAGTACCAAGACTCTAAGACAATTGCCCCCCACCCCCCCTCCCAAAACCCCTGTATCAGGAATCACCCCAGTAAACCTTGTCTGAACTGCCTCCAATGCAATTGTATCTTTCCTTAAATAAGGGGAACCAATACCTCTCACACTCCTGCTGACATGGTCTCGCCAGCACCTTATAGAGTTGCAGTAAGGCTTCCCTACTCTTATAGTCCAAACTCCTTGAAATACGACCCAACATTCCATTAGCCTTCCTGATGACCCGGTGCACCTGCATGCTAGCTTTCTGTGTTTTATGTACCAGTACCCGAAGATCAAAGTATAGCAGCTCTCTGCAGTTTTTCTCCATTTAAATAATATTCCAACCTTTTGCTCTCCCTTCCAAAATGAACAGCTTCATATTTCCCTACATTATGCACCATTTCCTAACACTTTGCCCCAATTTCTTTAATCTCTCAATATCTCTCTGTAGACTGTATCCCTCTCACAACCTGCCTTTCGGTCAATTGTTGTGTCATCTGCAAATGTGGCTACAGTGCATTCACTTCCTTGTTCCAAGTCATTAATATATATGATAATCAGTTATAGTCCCAGCATTGATCCCTGTGGAACCCCATTGGTCACAAGTTATTAACCTGAAAAATAACTCCTTATCCCCATTTAATATTTCCTGCCCATTAGCCAATTCAAGATTCAATATTTTTCCAATGATAGGCGTTAGGCTAATTGGCTTATAATTACCCACATTCCTCCCTCCCTTTTTGAATAGGGGAGTCATGTTAGCATTTTCTAATCCTCTGACTCTTCTCCAGAATCCAAGGATCTTGGAAAATTATAATCAATGTATTCATTGTCTCTGTAGCTACCTCATTTAAGATCCCAGGATGTAAGTCTCCAGGGCCATGGAACTTATCTGCCTTTAACCTCATTAGTTTGTCTAATATTACTTTTCTAGTATTGGTTATGGTACTTTATTTCTTCCCTGCATTCTTAAATATTAATGAGATGTACGAAGTATCTTCCACTACAAAGATATCTATTTAACCCCTCTGTCATTTCCTTGTTCCCCAAGCTGTCTACCAAGATTCATTTTCTAAGTGGGTGGGGGTGAGGAGGTTCTGTTCACTTTGACCTCTCTTCCTTTTTATTTATTTAAAGAAACTCTCATTGTCAGTTTTTATATTCCTTGTTAGTTTTGCCCTTGTAGTTTACTTTCTCTGCCTTTGTTATCTTTTTATTTTCCCTTCACTGGATTCTGAATTTATTCAGGTTATCACTAACTTGGCCTCCTTATACACTATTTCTTTCAGACTTAATACACTACTTCCTCGGTTAGCCATGGTTGGTTTATCCCTCTTTTAGAATCTTTCCTCCTTACTGGGATGCATTTTTGCTGAGAGTCATGAATTACCCCCTCAAATGTCTGCAATGCTTGCGTTCTGTCATTCTGTCCATTCACTTTAGCTAACCTTACCGTATTTTAATCATAATTACCTTTACTTAAGTTAAACACAATTGTTTCTGACAGCAAATTTCTCTTTCTTGAACTGAATATTAAATTCGATCATGTAATGATCACTGCTTCCCAGGTGATCTTTTACTCTTTGGTAATTTATTAAACTTGTTTCATCACCCATTACCAAATTTAAGATAGTCTGTTGCCCCAATTGAGTCCATGGGATATTGCTCTCGGAAACTATCCCTAATGCATTTTATGAATTTGTTGTCATGGTTACCCTTTCTGATTTGATTAACTCAACCAATATGAAAATTAAAGTCATTCAAAATTATGTCTCTATTCTTTTTAAGTGCTTCTATTATTTGTTGCTGTTTGAATGTGTGTGCATTATTCCTACCAATTGTCTGCTTTCTCTTGCTGTACTTTTCCTCCTCCAAATGGACTTTACATCATACAAGCTTACATTGTCTCTCACAACTGTCCCCATTTTAGTTCTTACTAACAATGCTGCCTCATTACATTTTCCACTCCCCGTCTCTTCAAAAGGTCAAATATTCCTAAATATTAAGTTCCCAGTTTTGATCTCATTCACAGTGATTTACATCCAGCAAACTTACTCCTTTGCATTAAATCTTTAAGTCTAATGTAACTGATTGTACCCAGTTCTTTCCAGTAAACTGTGAAATCTTTAATGGTGAATACTCACAAAACCAAGAGCTTAGACCTTCTCAGATTTTTAATAAGCTGCAGATTTCAAACCAAACACTTCTGGTCCAGAGGTTGCATAAACTAAGCTTTATGACTGTCCTTTCCCTGAACATTTCCATTCTCCTTTTTGTAGGAGGCAAAGTACATCTTTTTCTGATCCTGCTCTCCACTGAGGTTCCCCAAAACTTTGAACGTCTGGATTTTTTAAACAAAAGATCAACTGTTGATTATCCTGGATCACAAAGAAAATGAATGATCTTCAATGTTTTACACTCCCTGTTCTAAACCAGCTCAGTATAACCAATCTTCCATGAACAGCCAACATGTTCCCTGATCTCTGACCCATACTGGATTAAGTCACTGCTGTGGAAGGACAGTTTGACCTAAATATTTTTTAATCTTTTCAGAAAAGTAACTGACCATTATTTTAAAATCCAAACTCTGAAATTGATATTTGTATATAAATAAATATGACCCCTTTTATCACATTTCTGATTTCCAAAACCCAGAATTTATGTGCTAGTGCAGGAAGGCTGCAGTTGGCTTATATACCCAATAGACCAGCGTTTATGGAATACTGTGAATATCTTGTTCTGAACCACCATTCAGTGAGACATTCATTCCTGCTTCTGTCAAGTAAAATAGAATCTGGTTGGAATGTGAAACCTCCTCTGGTTAAATAATAAAGGATTTACACTTATGTAGCACCTTTCATGATCTCAGGATGTCCAAAAGCATGCAGCAGTGGCATGGTGGCATTCTAACTGGATTAGTAAAGCCTGAACTATTATTCTAGAAACATGAGTTCCAGTCCCACCATAGAAGCTGGTGGAATTTCAGTTTGATTAATGTATGAAAATTGGATGAAAAGGTAGTTTCAGTAATCATTTCTATATGAAACAATGGAATTGTCGTAAAGGCCATTTCATTCCCTATTGTCCGTTGATGAGGGAAACCTACTGTTCTCACCCATTGATGTGATGGCAGACTGACAGAAATGTGAAGGTAATGATGGTGATGATTCCTGATGAAGAGCTTTTGCCCAAAATGTTGATTTTTCCTGCTTCTCGGACGCTGCCTGACAAAGAACAAAGAAAGTTTACAGCCCAGGAACGGGCCCTTCAGCCCTCCAAGCCTGAGCCGATCTAAATGTACTGTCTAAACCTGTCGGTCAATTCCTAAGCATCTGTATCCCTCTGCTCTCCACCGACTCGTGCGTCTGTCCAGACGCATCTTAACTGAATCTACCGTGCCTGCCTCGACCACCTCTGCTGGCAACGCATTCCAAACGCCCACCACCCTCTGTGTGAAGTACTTGCCGCGTGTATACCCCTTAAACTTTCCACCTCTCACCTTGAAACCATGACCTCTCGTTATTGAATCCTTCACCCTGGGAAAAAGCTTGTCTCTATCCACCCTGTCTATACCCTTCATGATTTTGTAAACCTCAATCAGGTCCCCCCTCAATCTCCTTTTTTCTAGTGAAAATAAACCTAACCTACTCAACCTTTCTTCATAGCTAGCACCTTCCATACCAGGCAACATCCTCGTAAACCTTCTCTGCACCCTCTCCAAAGTGTCCACATCCTTTTGGTAATGTGGCGACCAGAACTGTACACAGTATTCTAAATGGGGCCGAAGCAATGTCTTGTACAATGTTAACATGACTTGTCAGCTCTTATACTCAATCCAACCACAACGCCATAAACAAACACATAGATCTAGATACCATCTATCAACCCCTCGGAAAACGAACAGGAAATTATATCACTACAAAGCTGAAAATGTGTTGCTGGAAAAGCGCAGCAGGTCAGGCAGCATCCAGGGAACAGGAGAATCGACGTTTCGGGCATAAGCCCTTCTTCAGGAATGAGAAAAGTTTGTCCAGCAGGCTAAGATAAAAGGTAGGGAGGAGGGACCTGGGAGAGGGGCGTTGGAAATGTGATAGGTGGAAAGAGGTCAAGGTGAGGGTGATAGGTCAGACTGGGGTGGGGGCGGAGAGGTCGGGAAGAAGATTGCAGGTTAGGAAGACGGTGCTGAATTCGATGGATTTGACTGAGACAAGGTGGGGGGAGGGGAAATGAGGAAACTGGTGAAATCCGAGTTCATCCCTTGTGGTTGGAGGGTTCCTCGGCGGAAGATGAGGCGCTCTTCCTCCAACCATCGTGTTGTTGTGGTCTGGCAATGGAGGAGTCCAAAGACCTGCATATCCTTGGTGGAGTGGGAGGGGGAGTTGAAGTGTTGAGCCACAGGGTGGTTGGGTTGGTTGGTCCGGGTGTCCCAGAGGTGTTCTCTGAAACGCTCCGCAAGTAGCCGGCCTGTCTCCCCAATATAGAGGAGGCCACATCGGGTGCAGCGGATGCAATAGATGATGTGTGTGGAGGTGCAGGTGAATCTGTGGCGGATATGGAAGTTTCCTTTGGGCCTTGGAGGGAGGTGAGGGGGGAGGTGTGGGCGCAAGTCTTGCACCTCCTGCGGTTGCAGGGGAATGTGCCGGGAGTGGAGGTTGGGTTGGTGGGGGGTGTGGATCTGACGAGGGAGTCACGGTGGGAGTGGTCTTTACGGAATGCTGATAGGGGAGGGGAGGGAAATATATCCTTGGTGGTGGGGTCCGTTTGGAGATGGCGGAAATGACGGCGGATGATGCGCTGTACATGGAGATTGGTGGGGTGGTAGGTGAGGACCAGTGGGGTTCTGTCCTGGTGGCGGTTGGAGGGGCGGGGCTCAAGGGCGGAGGAGCGGGAAGTGGAAGAGATTCGGTGGAGGGCATCGTCGACCACGTCGGGGGGGAAATTGCGGTCCTTGAAGAAGGAGGCCATCTGGGTTGTACGTTTTTGGAACTGGTCCTCCTGGGAGCAGATGTGGCGGAGTCGAAGGACTTGGGAGAATGGGATGGCGTTTTTACAGGGGGCAGGGTGGGAGGAGGTGTAGTCATTCCTGAAGAAGGGCTTATGCCCGAAACATCGATTCTCCTGTTCCCTGGATGCTGCCTGACCTGCTGCGCTTTTCCAGCAACACATTTTCAGCTCTGATCTCCAGCATCTGCAGACCTCACTTTCTCCTCAAAGATTTCAACCTACTGCGAATCCTCTTACAAGGATGCCTTCCTTGAAGAAGCTCTCTTCCTCCCTCTACAAAGATTTCAGTGAGTCCCTCTCTCACTGCATCCCCCAGGTCATCTCCTCTGCACAGAAGCCTACATCTCCTCCCACCCTACCCCCTGTACTGGACTACACCTCCTCCCACCCTGCCCCCTGTAAAAACGCCATCCCATTCTCCCAATTCCTTCGACTCCGCCACATCTGCTCCCAGGAGGACCAGTTCCAAAAACGTACAATCCAGATGGCCTCCTTCTTCAAGGACCGCAATTTCCCCCCCGACGTGGTCGACGATGCCCTCCACCGCATCTCTTCCACTTCCCGCTCCTCCGCCCTTGAGCCCAGCCCCTCCAACCGCCACCAGGACCGAACCCCACTGGTCCTCACCTACCACCCCACCAATCTCCATGTACAGCGCATCATCCGCCGTCATTTCCGCCACCTCCAAACGGACCCCACCACCAAGGATATATTTCCCTCCCCTCCCCTATCAGCATTCCATAAAGACCACTCCCTCCGTGACTCCCTCGTCAGATCCACACCCCACACCAACCCAACCTCCACTCCCGGCACCTTCCCCTGCAACCGCAGGAGGTGCAAGACTTGCGCCCACACCTCCCCCCTCACCTCCCTCCAAGGCCCCAAAGGAAACTTCCATATCCGCCACAGATTCACCTGCACCTCCACACACATCATCTATTGCATCCTCTGCACCCGATGTGGCCTCCTCTATATTGGGGAGACAGGCCGGCTACTTGCGGAGCGTTTCAGAGAACACCTCTGGGACACCCGGACCAACCAACCCAACCACCCTGTGGCTCAACACTTCAACTCCCCCTCCCACACCACCAAGGATATGCAGGTCTTTGGACTCCTCCATCGCCAGACCACAACAACACGACGGTTGGAGGAAGAGCGCCTCATCTTCCGCCTAGGAACCCTCCAACCACAAGGGATGAACTCGGATTTCACCAGTTTCCTCATTTCCCCTCCCCCCACCTTGTCTCAGTCAAATCCATCGAATTCAGCACCGCCTTCCTAACCTGCAATCTTCTTCCTGACCTCTCTGCCCCCACCCCAGTCTGACCTATCACCCTCACCTTGACCTCTTTCCACCTATCACATTTCCGACGCCCCTCTCCCAGGTCCCTCCTCCCTACCTTTTATCTTAGCCTGCTGGACAAACTTTTCTCATTCCTGAAGAAGGGCTTATGCCCGAAACGTCGAATCTCCTGTTCCCTGGATGCTGCCTGACCTGCTGCGCTTTTCCAGCAACACATTTTCAGCTCTGATCTCCAGCATCTGCAGACCTCACCTTCTCCACTATATCACTACAAACCCCAGGAACCCCATCCAGGACAAACATATAAACAGAAAGCAGGAGACAACAGCTTCGCTTCACTTGGAGATCATCATTGATGATATTACCTAGCCAGGTAATGAAACGTCTGACTATCAAACCTACAGCTCAGCGAACAAACCTACACGTTAAACCTCAACCTGAGCTACAAACCTTGCAAAAAACTCAATACCCCGTCCAATGAAGGCAAGCATACTATATGCCGCCTTGACCACTCTATCCACCTGTGCAGCAACCTTCAGGGTACAATGGACCTGCACTCCCAGATCTCTCTGCCCACCAACTTTTCCCAAGGGTCTTCCATTCATTGTATAATTCGCTCTAGAATTAGACTTGCCTGAATGCATCACCTCACATTTGTCTGGATTGAAATCCATCTGCCACTTTTCCGCCCAACTCTCCAGCCTATCTATATCTTCCTGTATTCTCTGACAGTCCCTTATGCTTTCTGCTACTCCACCAATCTTTGTGTCATCTTCAAACTTGCTGATCATACCAACAGTGCCCTCTTCTAGATCATTTATGTATATTACAAACAACAGTGGCCCCAACACTGATCCCTGTGGTACACCACTGGTCACCTTTCTCCATTTCAAGAAACTCCCTTCAACTACTACTCTTTGTCTCCTGTTGCTCAACCAGTTCTTTATCCACCTAACTGGAACACCCTGCACACTTCACTTTCTCTACAATGGGGAACGTTATCAAACGCCTTATTAAAGTCCATGCATATGACATCAACATCCCTTCCTTCATCTAACAACTTGGCCACTTCCTTGAAGAGCTCCATTAAGTGGGTACTGCTGTGCTTTTCCAACACCACTCTAATCTTGACTGTAATCTCCAGCATCTGCAGTACCCACTTCTGCCTGCCTGACAGAAATGTGAAGGTGATGGCCTGGTGGTATTAAGGCTGGACTGTTAAAGCAAAGACCCAGGTAATGTTCCGTGGATGGAGGTTCAAAACTTGCCATGGCAGATGGTGGAATGTGAATTCAACAAAAATCTGGAATTAGGAATCTAATGATGATTGTGAATCCATTGTCAATTGTTGGGAAACCCCACCTGGTTCACTAATGTCCTTTAGGGAAGGAAACTGTCATCCTTACATTGTCTGATCTACATGTGGCTCTAAACCCATGGCAATGTAGTTGACTCTTAACTGCTGTTTGAGCATTTTGGGACGGGGAATAAATGCTGGTGTAACTAATGATACCCTCGTGCCGTGAATGAACTTTTAAAAAAATGTGGTTATCTTTAAATTGACCTCTAAAGTGATCTAGGAAGTCATTCAGTTGTGTCACACTTGGAATACTGCAAGTGTACCTACATCACATGTATATCTCAAAGGCCAATTAGGGATGTGCAATAGATTTGGGCAAAACCAATGACGTCTTCTTTTTCTTTATTCATCACAAAATGAGAGCCTCACTGTCTAGGCCAATGTTCAGTGTTCTATACAGGAGTAATTTTCCTTAAGAAAGACAAAGCAAAAAAGAATCTGAAAAAAGAAATGGGTGAGCGAGAAAGGAAAAAAAGAAAACAAATTTTTTTTGGTGCCTTTAATATGTAACAGTTCAAAATGACTTCACATCAGCCTTGAGAATGTTGAAATATTAGCATTCCAATAATACCTTGTGCAGGGAATAAGGCGCTCCATAAAGAGTATAGTTGCAAGGTAAAGTTTGTAAAACACACCAGTGCCAAAGAGCAAAAACAAATCCTGCGAAGGAAATTCCACCCTTTCTCTGCCACACTGTTTAACTGGGATTTCCTATTCCTTCCCTATACACCTTTGAAGTTACCTAAAATGTAACATAATCAATGAGCAAGCTGGCAACCAATACAGAACTGACTTTTAAGACACGAGTTGAGGTTTAAAAGCAAAAACCTGCCCAATTTCCTTTCAAGCTTTTCAATCCATGCAGCTACAATAAAAGAGGTCTTTTATTTTTCCAAAATTAATCCCATGAACTATGTAATTGCGATTTATATGTTCCATGGACATGCCATTCGGGGGGAATTCTTGCCAACTGTTCAGAATTTCAATGCACTTATGTCACCAGGGTCTCAGCTTTGCATCTCTGTGGAATGAAGGCATCCCCGTGCAGGTCTGACAGTGTGTTTACCGTAGGAGATGGCTTTTTCAAGCTGTAGCATTGCTAATGAAATTTTATTAATCTCTAGTGAGTTTTGGGAAGATTTGTAGCTCAGGTTGAGGCTTTGGATGTAGGTTTGCTCGCTGAGCTGGAAGGTTCATTTCCATATGCTTTGTTACCCTACTAGGTAACATCATCAGTGGGCCTCAGGCAAAGCAATGCTGAAAATTCCTGCTTTCTATTTAGATGTTTGGGTTTCTTTGGGTTGGTGATGTCATTTCCTGTGGTGAGGTCACTTCCTGTACCTTTTCTCAGGGGGTAGTAGATGGGGTCCTCTCTGAGAAAAGGAACAGAAAGTGACTTCAACACAGGAAATAACATCACCACAGGAAATGGCATCATCAACCCAAAGAAACCAAAACATATAAATAGAAAGCAGGAATTTTCCGCATTGCTTTACCTGAGGCCCACTGAAGATGTTACCTAGTATGGCAATGAAATGTCTGGAAATGAACCTTCCAGTTCAGCGAGCAAACCTACATGTATTAATCTCTGGTTCAATCTCAACTGGAGAATGGTGTCAAAAACTGGGCACCACACTCTAGAAGGATATAACAGTTTCAGAAAAGATGGGTGAAAATGATTCCAGGGATTAGGGACTTCAGTTACATGGATAGATTGGAAGAACTCGGATTTCTCTCCTTTGTGATTGTGAGATTTAATAGAAGTAGTTAAAAACTTGATCGGGCTTCTGTGATGCAGTGGTAGTGTCTCTACCTCTGAGCCAAGAGGCCCAGGTTGAAGTCCCACCTACGCCAGAATGTATCATATTATCTCTGAACAGGCCCATTAGGAAAATGACTTTCAAAATCTTGATGGCTTAAAACAATTGTTTACAGAGAAACTGCTCTCATTGATAGAGGAAACAAGATGCAGAGGACACCAGTTTATGCTGGTTGGCAACAGAACCAATATCAATGTGAGGAAAGCTTTGTTATGAAATAATTAGTTCAGATCTGGAACACAGTACTTATGAGTGTGATTGAGGAATGTAGGGGGATTGGTGAAGCACTTACAGAGAAAAGAATCCACAGGTCACCAGGGAAAACTTGAAGTGAGACTAGGTAAGTTTTTCTTGCAAAACACTGGTGACTACATGACGGGATGAATGCTCTCGTTCTATGCTGCAACCGTTCTATGACTGAAATAAAGCATTAAATGTTTTGGGTATTATCCAGTCAGATCCAGGTGCTGGAGCGAGTGGTGCGGGCCTTGCGAGACCATATTGACGACCTCGAAAATCAAGGTCGGAGGATAAATCTCCGAATTGTCGGGCTCCCTGAAGGTGAGGAAGGTGAGCAGCCAGTCAGCTTCTTTGAAAGCTGGCTGCCTAAGTTTTTTGGCCTTCACATCGAGTCCAGCAGGCTGCAGATTGAAAGGGCTTATCAGCTTACAGTGCACAGGTCAGGGCGGGTGCAGCGCCCCTGCACTTCCACTCTTAAAAGGACAAGCAAGAAGTCATAGAAGCTTCCAGATCACTGGGAAAAGATTTGCAGGCACTGCTGTAAAAGGGGTCAAAAATCATGTTTCCCCAGGATTTCTCTGCATCTGTAATTCGAAAGAGGAAGTCCTTCAATGAAGTTAAAAAGAGGCTGAGGAACCTGGGCATCCAGTACTCCATGAGGTACCCCGCAGTGCTCCACTTCAGCCACGAGGATTCAGTTTATACATTTGAAGCAGCGGATAAAGATAAAAACTTTGCGGACACTTTAAAATAGATGGATTGGCCTGAAGAATACGGTTAATGTTTGTTCTCTTTTCTATCTTTCCCCATGTTTACCCTTCCTTTTTTTTATTTCTTTCTTTCTCCCTAATAATTTCCTTTTTGGAAAGGTGGGAAAAGACCTTGGAATAAGTTGTTCCTTTTTTTGTATTAACTGGATTTTCTGATGGGATGTTTTGTGGATGTTCTTTGTTGTCTCTCCCCTTTTTTTTGTTTGTTCGGTTTCTCTTTTGGTCACAAATAGGGGTGACATGAAGCCAGGGATGGGTGGAGTGCTCATTCTGACTTTGTCTTTTTTCTGTTGATTTTAGGATCATCTCCTTGTATTTCTTTTCTGGCCTAAGGCAGGGGGAAAATTTTGGGTTTGAAGGAGCTGTGAAGGATGTGATGGGTAGGGTGAGTGCCCCCTATGGGCAGGGGGAAGAGTCTTCCATTCAAGGTTTTATAGTTGGTTTTCTTTGTAGTTTTTTGGTAGTAATAGTTGTTTATAGTTATGATAGAGTAGTTTTTGTACATATAGCTCTTTGACTCTATGAGTCTTTATTTACTTATGCTTGGTGCTTTGTAAGCAGGGTTCTCCCTCTGGTGGGTTCAAGGGTCTCTGAAAGGGGATATGGCAAAGTGTCTTATTAAATGGTGCACCTGGAACATTAAGGGAAGTCATTCATCTGTTAAAAGGAAAGAAGTGCTTTCTAGCCTTAAGAGGGAAAGGGTTTGTATTGCTTTGTTGCAGGAAAGCCATCTTGATGATGGAGAACATCTTAAATTACAACAGGGGGGTTATGACCGGAAATTCTTTTCATCTTTTATGACTAAAAGTAGGGGAGTGGCGGTACTTATCCAGAAAAATCTTCCGTTCACATTATTAGAGCAGGTGAAAGATGAGCAGGGACAGTTTGTGATACTTAAAGCCCTGATACATGGGGAGGAATATGGCATTTTAAATGTCTACTGTCCTCTGACGCATCCCCTCACATGTTTGATTGTCCTGTCTCGAAGTTGAGTGCTTTTGGAAAACGGCATATTATTATGGGGGGGGGGAATTTTAATTGTCCTTTGGATCTGACAGTGGACAGGATGCCTTGTGGGCCCCCAACTATATCTTCGCAAGCCAAACAGGTGGTTGACTTATGCAAGAAGTTGAGGCTGATGGATATTTGGAGATGTCTTCACCCTACCGGCAGGGACTTCACCTCTTTCTCAAACCCACGTAAATGTCACATTAGAATTGACCTCTTTCTGGGTCCCTCGACCCTTCTGGATTCGATTATGGGCTGTAAAATTGGGAATATAGCCATCTCTGATCACGCAGCAGTATATTTGGAGTTTAAGGCCAAGAATGAACAGCTAGGTTTGCAGCACTGGCGTTTAGACCCTTTTCTCCTTAAGGATTCCAAATTTGTGGAATACTTTATGAAGGAGTTTCAGGAATTCTTGACTATCAACTCAGACACTGCTAGTAGTCTGTCTCTGCTATGGGAGACCGCTAAAGCCTTTGCTTAGGGGATTAGCTATTTCCTATTTGGCTAGCTGGAAACGACAGAAGGAGGAACAGCAGCGTCTACTTGAGACGCAGTTGAAAACCGCTGAGGCAGCACATTTTGCGCAGCCTTCGGTGACTAAGCTACCATGGATCACGGCCCTCCGGGTTGCCTTGAATTCAATACTGACACAAAACACAAAGAAAGAACTTGCTTTTGCTAGACAAAGGCTGTTTGAATATGGGGATAGGCCAGGGAAATATTTAGAGTACCTGACTCGGAAAAAGCATCTCCCCAATCCATTACCGCAATAAGAGACAGCACAGGGGTCCTTACATATGATGCTAAAAAGATTAATGAGGCTTTTCGGAGCTTTTACTCTGAATTGTATCGGTCTGAAGGGTGTGAGTATGGGAGGGCTAAAATGGAGACCTTTTTTAAGAACCTGGACCTTCCAGGGGTAACCTTGGAACAGGCCTCTCTCCTTAATTCCCCCTTGACAGTTCAGGAAATACAGGAGGCAGCTAAGCAACTTCAGAGTGGGAAAGTGTCTGGCCCTGATGGTCTCCCGGGTGAGTTTTATAAGGAGTTCATAGGGATTCAGTCAGGGCCAATGTTGGAGATGTACAATCACTCTTATCTGCATGAATGCCTACCACCATCTTTGAGAGAAGTTAATATTCCCTTAATTCTTAAGAAAGGGAAGGTTCCTGAGGCTTGTGCCTCATACAGGCCCATTTATGTGTTAAATTCAGATTTCAAGATTCTGTCCAAGATTCTGGCGCTGAGATTGGAAAGGGTGTTGCCCCATATTGTTAAAGAGGACCAGACAGGCTTTATAAGGGGTCGTATGTCCTCTAATGATATTTGAAGGCTGCTGAACATGGTCCAAGTTTGTCAGCAACGATCGATTCAGGGGTTGGTGATTTCCTTAGAGGCAGAGAAAGCAGTTGACCGGGTGGAATGACCACCAGGGATATATTTCCCTCCCCTCCCCTATCAGCGTTCCAAAAAGACCACTCCCTCCGTGACTCCCTCGTCAGGTCCACACCCCACACCAACCCAACCTCCACTCCCGGCACCTTCCCCTGCAACCGCAAGAAATGCAAAACTTGCGCCCACACCTCCCCCCCTACTTCCCTCCAAGGCCCCAAGGGACACTTCCATATCCGCCACAAATTCACCTGCACCTCCACACACATCATCTATTGTATCCGCTGCACCCGATGTGGCCTCCTCTATATTGGGGAGACATGCCGCCTACTTGCGGAACGTTTCAGAGAACACCTCTGGGACACCCGGACCAACCAACCCAACCACCCCGTAGCCCAACACTTTAACTCCCCCTCCCACTCCACCAACTACATGCAGGTCCTTGGACTCCTCCATCGCCAGACCATGGCAACACAACGGTTGGAGGAAGAGCGCCTCATCTTCTGCCTGGGAACCCTCCAACCACAAGGGATGAACTCAGATTTCTCCAGTTTCCTCATTCCCCCTCCCCCCACCTTGTCTCAGTCAAATCCGTCGAACTCAGCACCGCCTTCCTAACCTGCAATCTTCTTCCTGACCTCTCCGCCCCCATCCCACTCCGGCCTATCACCCTCACCTTGACTTCCCTCCATCTATCGCAATTCCAACGCCCCTCCCCCAAGTCCATCCTCCCTACCTTTTATCTTAGCATGTTGGACACACTTTCCTCATTCCTGAAGAAGGGCTTATGCCCGAAACATCGATTCTCCTGATCCTTGGATGCTGCCTGACCTGCTGCGCTTTTCCAGCAACACATTTTCAGCTCTGATCTCCAGCATCTGCAGTCCTCACTTTCTCCTTGTATCTTTTTTATGTCTTAGAACAGTTTGGGTTGGGTGGAGCTTTTGCTAGGTGGGTGGAGGTTTTATATCGCCACCCTCTGGCCGCGGTCATCACCAACGGGGTGAAGTCTGGGAATTTTGGGATTGGTAGGGGTAGTCGGCAAGGCTGCCCCCTCTCACCGTTGTTTACGTTGGCGATAGAGCCGCTGGCAGAGGCCATTCGTCAGAATGTCCACATAACCGCTCCGGAAGTGGGATCGAGGGCACACAAGATGACACTGTATGTGGATGATGTCCTTCTGTTTTTATCGAACCCGATGACCTCTGTACCCCATTTGATACAATGTATCAATACATTTGGGGCTATTTCAGGATATAAGATTAACTTTGCAAAATCAGAGGCTATGCCTTTGGGGAATCTTAAGGATGTGCCAGAAGTTGAAGGTGGCTCTAAGTTCCCTTTTAAGTGGTCACAGGCAGGGTTACGATACCTAAGCATTTTTATTACCCTCAAGATTGATCTATTATTTCAGACTAACTTTGCTCACTTGCTCGACATTATTAGGCGAGATCTTCAGAGATGGAAGGCTTGTCCAGTTTCATGACTGGGCTGAATATCTCTCATTAAGATGAATGTTCTTCCTCGTTTGCTTTATCCCATGCGTATGCTCCCTGTAATATTTCCCAGGTCAGTGCTGCGGAAGCTTATGGGATGGTTTGGTTCTTTTGTCTGGCATCGTGGGCGGCCCCTCATCAAACTTACTAAATTGCAGTTGCCTCATGGAGAGGGAGGAGTTGATTTCCCAGACATCAGGAGGTATCAATTGAGTTCCCTGCTGTCCTTTGTCTGTGATTGGGTCGGTAACGATTCAAACTCAATATGGCTGGATATTGAGGCCTCTCAGGCAAAGTGGCCTCTTATTAACCTGTTGTTCATGGATAAGATGAGGACAGTTATGGACCACTGCCGGAACCCCATTGTCATTAGTACAGTCAAGGCATGGAGGACGATGCATCTGAGTGAGGGTCTCCACTTACACCTATAGTTGGCATGCCAGGGTTCTAACCAGGGATGATGGACTCAGGGTTCAAACTATGGGCAGCGAGAGGAGTTTCTAGTTTGGGAGACTTGTTTGAGGGGGAGGTTATGATGTCTTTTGAGCAACTGAGCCACAAATACGGGTTGCCCAGCAGAGACCTTTTCCGTTTTTTTCAGGTTAGGGATTTCATCCAGAAGAAGACTACACTCCTCACTGAGCCCTACAAACCCGATACTGAGAGGTTATTGCTACGTTCCACAAGCACCCTTTCGGTTAGTGCCCTCTATCGCCTGCTGGGTGGCAGGGCCTGGCAGGATATTAACCGGTTATGTGAGGTCTGGGAGCAAGAGCGAGGAGTGGAGATCTCTTCTGAAACATGGGAGAACATATGGGAGAATGCTCGAAAAATCTCAATCTGTAATAGGACATGCGCTATGCGGTTAAAAATTCTGCACAGGGCTCATCTGGCACCAGACCGTCTGGCGAAGTTTAAAAAAAGGGGCATCTTCAGTGTGCCCCAAATATAAAATAAGTGTAGGTACTCTTACCCATTGCTTCTGGACATGCCACAGGCTCCGTGTTTATTGGAGCACTGTGGCGGGAGAGATAGGGAGGGTATTGAGGACTGAAGTCAAAGTAGACCTGATATCTCTCCTCTTAGGTCTACCGAATTTACCCTCTTCAGACAGGCATGGGAAGAAACTATTTAATATTCTTGCATACTGTGCACGGAAGAATATTCTGATGAATCGGGTGTCTGAGAACCCGCGGGGCTTGCTGGGATGGCAGAAATTAATTATGGAGCACATTCCCTTGGACTTTTTCACAAACATGGAGCACCACAAAACAGACCATTTTTATAAGACATAGCAGCCCTAATTGAGTTATTTGGATATAGATTTGTTAGTTATCTTAACCAGGGAATTTGTTTAACCAGGATGGTTAGATTTGTCAAGCTCTGGGCCCTGGAGGGGGTCTCCTGAGGTAATACGGGTATATGTACAATCCTCCTGTTCCTTTGTTTGGGAGCTTTGCCAACTGTTCTGTATTTTGTGGGGTTTTTTTTGTTTTTTTTGCTTTTCTTTCTTTTTTTGGTATTGTTTTGCACAGTGTTAGGGTTTGTTTTGTATTATAGGATAGGTTAGTAGTTAGTGGACAGTAGTTGTATTGTGTTTTTTTTCTTTTTATTATACTGATATTTGATATTGATGGTATTTTTCAATGATTTTATAATTTTGGGCCATCAGAGTATAAGATCAGTAGTTGAATTAAAAGAAAGCCTGGCTTAATATATTCAGAGTAGTAACGCTTTGGACCCATCTTAAAATAGAACCTTTGAAGCTATTATTATCTAAACTCAGACTGGAGGTATGGCATGCTTTAAGAGTTAAAATGGGATGTGATGAATTTAGTTTAGGCTTGATTTTTTTGTCAATGTTACTACCTAGTCAAACTATTTTTATGGCTTACTTGTCATGGTTTCTTGTTCTTATTTTAGGGAAGTGTTTTGACAATTCCACTGAATCACATGAACAGGTCAGAACAAGCTTCAGAAGATGATTTTAGTGTTTGAGCTGAATTAATGCAAGAACAATGAGGACTTTGTTTTCTGAAGTAGAAAGATTTTCTGTTTACCGGACATTAAATGAAAAATATCACACGGGAAGTAATAGACCTGGAACTGACAGCAGGGCAATCATGTATAATGTTCCCCAGCAAGTTTATTCACATGTTCTGACATCTACCTGAGGCAGTGCTGATGATGGCTATGATGTTCCATACAGGTGAAATACGATAACTTCATCATCGCAGCATCCTTGAAAGTTGACATAAAGAGAGATATTTGCATGACATATCTGGAATGTTACCCTTTGCCTATTAAAGGAAAAGTAGTCCCGGCAGACTATAGGGCCATTCTTTCATTAGAGCGAGAAAGAGAGGCGTGGTGGAGGTTTAACCTTAGGGACATCTCAGAAATTGAGACGGAGAGTCCTTCAGCTGGTGCAAGAATTGAACCCATGCTGTAGGCATTGATTTGCATTGCAAACAGCAAACTGAACTAACTGACCGCATGCATATGGCAGATGTGTCTAAGACCACGGGGCATAAGTTTAATGTGAGGAGTAAGTGATTTAAAGGAAATCTGACAAGTTTTTTTTCCAGTCAAAGGATGGTAAGAAATATGAAACGTGCTGTTTGTGAGGGTAGTGGAGGCAACATATAAGAAGCATCTGAATGAGCACTTAAAATGCCGAGCATAGGAGGCTATGGACCAAGTTCAGGTAAATGGGATTAGTGTGGCTTGATATTTGTTGGTTGGCATAGACATGGTGGGCTAAAGGGACTGTTGATATGCAGGATGACTCTGACTGTATTTATGGAGCACTGCATTGGTGAAGACACTGTGGTTTGGATCGGTTAGTATAGTGAGGATCTATTTGTTCCCTCAGGTGAATACAAAACAGATTCTGTGACTGAATTTAAAGAAGAACAGAATGTGTTTTCTCCAGTGTCCTGGCAATATTTACTGAATAACATCAATAAAGCAAATTATCACATTGCTATCTATGGGATCTTGTCATGTGGAAATTAGTTATTGTTATTTGAAGTTTACAGCAGAAACTTCAGTTCCATTTTGGACATTCTAGGTCATGATATCTGCTGTATCAATACTTTCTTTATGTCGCATCTTGTCCCACTTCAAAGTTTTATACAATTTGAATTACATTTTGAAATGCAGTGGGTCATCCAGCATTGATTGAGCAGGAATTTCCTCCAACTGAGTATCGGGAAGACATGATTTTCTGTCTCTGTTTCACTGTATTCACTAATAACCAATGCCATCCCTTTCATAAGCGCAATCTGAGTTTAGTCAGACCTTCTGACTATACTTGCATGCCATTGGCTTTGTTCCAGCTGTTCCTGCACCAGCTTCTCAGCTTATTTGTTCCTAAAACCCACAAGAACACCTCTATTACCCCTACTACTCCATACTCCACTTTCCATAAACTTGGAGTCATCCAATGCTTTTCTTTTTTTCTGATAACTCGCACCAACCCAATGGGGCTAACTGATCTACAATCGATCCTGAACAGGCAAGGCCTTGCTGTTTAAATTCTCAGCCTTGTTTTCAAGTCTTTCCGTGCCTTTTCTTCACCCAATCCTTCTCCAGCCTCAGAATCCACTCAGATAACTCTGAGTTATTTGGCCTCGAATGAGTTCCCATTTGTAATTGCTTCACCATTAGTAACTGTGCCTTCAGGTGACTAGGCCCAAGGCTCTGAAGTTCCCTCCCTACACTTCTCCTCTTTACTGTTGCTTCCTCCTTTGAGACACTCCATAAAATTTACCTTTAGGGTCAAGATTTTGGTTATCTGATCTGAGTCTCTGATATAGGAGGCTTTATATTGGGAGCGTAGAAACACAGGATTAATCAGCGACTTCAATGAAATATTCTGGTGCCATCTCCATATCCAATAATGCTATTATAATAGCTAGAAATCTATCCATTTTTGTCTTGAGCATAATCAACGAATAACCTTCCACAGTCCTTTGGGGTCGCGAATTCTAAGCATTTATCACCCTCTTTGTGAAGAAGCTCTTCTTCATTACAATCAGCAATGACCAACATTTTATTCTGAGTCTATCTCCATTGGCTCTAGAGCGCACAGGCAGGGGAAACATCCTTTCTGCATTTCCTCTGTCCTTGCTTTTAGGAATTTGGGACGGTCCTTTGAGATTGTCTCTCACTCTTCTAAACTATAGATAATGAAGGTTCTAGGTCACAAAGGCTTGGTATCATCATTGATTCCTAAGTGGGTGATGGCGGGTGTGGAGTCTGAGGTGGGGGATCTGGGGAAGTGGGGAGGAAAGAGTTCAGTAACAAGGTGAAGATGGTTCTCAGGAAGCCTCCCCTCACTTTTGCCGATGTCAGGTCCTTGAATCAGGGACTTGGTGCCTTTGGATAGCTTTGCTTCTTATGCTTCCCATGCCTGCTGCCCTTCACTTGAAATCTGGTTGGCCAGCAACCCTTGGTAGGCAGGACCTTGGCCCCTGACCATCTTGATCTAGAGAAAGACCATCACAGCCCATTTCAATTCCTGAATGACATAGCAAGTTCCTGTATCGCCCCCTCACCAGGAAAAGAAAACCACAGGAGACATTAAGATGCAAGTGATTTTTAAAAAGTCTCTTTGTAATTCTTTTGCATATAAGTTATAAAAATATCAAGTACAGGGTGAAAAGACTTTTCAATCATTTAATCAGCTAAGGTAGTCTGAAGAACTTCTGTGTTCTGATGAAGGGTCACTGGACCCGAAATATTAACTTTGATTTCTCTCCATAGGTGCTGCCTGACTTCCTGAGTTTTTCTAGCGATTTCTGTTTTTGTTTCTGATTTCCAGCATCCGCAGTTATTTAGGTTTTAGCCTGTTTGTTTTGCAGTTTGCTGTGAACAGTCAGTTAGTCAAAGACAGAGTGGGGAGTGTGGGGGGAGGTGCAGGGGGTTTGGTGACAGTAGATGTGGGTGGGAGAGATCAAACGATGATACCCTCAACAATACACCCACACCAAAGCTGACAACTCAACCAGCCCATATACATTGGGAATTGGTGGGCCAGAGTGGCTAGAAAATTCCAGTCTACCCATGTGAAAATTTGCAATTTTTTTCTCATTGTCATTCAGAGGGTTCTGACTTCTCAGGCTGGACCTGCATTTATTGCTCATCCCCTATCCTTTCTGGCTGGCCAAATCCAAAGGAAGCCTTTCAAACAGATCACATGAACACCAACTTAATATCATGGCATAGGATGGCATATCATTAAGATTCTATCGGTGCCAGGACTCATATTTGTGCAGAATGAGTTCAGAAAATGCACTGCTCTTCAAGAATTAGGCAGGTTAACTTTTATTAGTTGCAAAAATACATTTTATTCATTTTTAAAAAATTATCTACCTTCACAGGTGGTAAAGCAGCCCTAGACATTCTTTGCATATCAAGAAAGAAATTTGATATTCACTGCAGTTGCAAAAACCAAAGGCAATTCTTACTCAAACAGGATGCTCTTTACATACCCTCAGGTAATGAAAGAGTCTGATAATGGAACACAACTTTTTAAAGATTGGCAGGAAGACCTTAGATGGTGGTCTTTCCCAAATGTGCCATGGAGCAGCTGCCCCAAGTTTTAGTGACCCTCTGAGTGTACTTCTTAAATGTTAAGTTTAATGCTGATTTTGCTCTCTGTGCAACTTCTTTTTGCGGCCTTGTTCTACTACCTTGTGTACTTTGTAATGTATGATCGACCTGTACTGCACACAAAACAAGACTTTTCACTGTACCTAGGTACATGTGACAATAATAAATCAAATCAAATTATATCACACAGGCTCAAAACCCGCTCTGGCAGATGCTGGAATTTATACAAACCTAGTCTTGGTAACGGTGAGCATGAAACTGTCATTGATTGTTGCTGTAAAAACCCATCTTTCTCACTATTTCCCTCCTGCTATCATAGAACATAGGACAGTACAGCACAGTATGGGTCCTTTAGCCCTTGATGTTGTGCCAACCTTTTATTCCACTCTAAGATCAAACTAACCTACATACCCTTCATTTTACTATCATCCATGTGCCTATCCAAGAGTCACATAAATGTCCCTAATGTATCTGACTCTACTACCACTCTCTGTGTAAAGAACAGATCTCTGACATCTCCCCTCAACCTTCCTCCAATCACCTTAAAATTATGTCCCTTCCTGATAGCCATTTCTGCCTTTGGAAAAAGTTTCAGACTATTCATTCTGTCTATGCCACTCATCATCTTGTACATCTCTATCAAGTCGCCTCTTACACTTCTTTGTTTCAATGAGAAAAGCCTTAGCTCCCTCAACATTTCTTCAAGTCTTTATGAGTCAGACCCAAAGTAATGGAGGTGACTTTTAGCTGTCCTTTGAATTGGCTCAAGTGAGGCGAATGGGGATGGGCAGCAAAACAGGCCTTGCCTGTGACGCCAACATCCTATTTAAAAAAAGGTGTACTTCACTCAGTCCAATGTTGAATGGCAGATATATTTGTGGTGAAATCTAATGCTGTAGTCATTAACACAGATTATGAGTATTCCAAACAATATGATTTAATACATAACAACACTGCAACATTTGCCCTGCTCAGGGAGTTACAGGCTCCCTGAAGTTGCCCATTGTATTTTTTTAATTTCAGTTCGTGAAATATAATGCTAAATCAAAATTTAAATTCTTTTGGATTCTTCTTACTTCTTCTACAGATCTTTCTGTCATTATCAATTGTCCTTCCAATTTAAAATGTTCCTGACAGAAACTTGCATTGTACAGACTAGACATTTGGTCTGTTTATATGGTAGACTTTGGCAGCTCCAATACTTTTCTTGTATCTTTTATTTCAGCAACTTGCCTTTTTACAATTCTGTCTGACTGACATCTCACCTTGTGTATTCTCGAAAGGATCACCAAAGGACAACTTACCCTCAATTTCACTGAAACCTTCAATAGTCATCTCATCTCAGTTCCCTCCATTTTCTGAGCCTCGTTAGTCTCATCTTTCACACAAGACTTCCCGAGTATGCCCAGGACCACACCCTCAATTTCACCATTGCTCATTTCATCACCAATTCTGACATCATTATCACTGAAAAAGCTGCTCTGTTCCTTTCCTCGTTTCATAGATTCATAGAATCCCTACAGTGTGGAAACAGACGACTTAGCCCATCAAGTCCACACTGACCCTTTGAAGAGTAACCCACTCAGATCCATTCCCCTACCCTCTATTTCCCCTGACTAATCCACTACACATCCCCGAACACTATGGGCAATTTAGAATGGCCAATTCACCCTAACCTGCACATCTTTGGACTGTGGGAGGAAACCGGAGCACCTGGAGGAAACCCATGCAGACACAGGGAGAATGTGCATACTCCACACAGACAGTCATCTGAGGTTGGAATCGATCCCCTGTCACTGGTGTTGTGAGGCAGCAGTGCTAACCACTGTGCCGCCCTCTCAACATTTTTCTCAATCACATTGCCTTCAAGAAAATACATAAATTCCTGGAAAAACCCCAGGGTCGTTGGACTTGAAATGTTAACTCTGTTTCTCTTTACACAGATGCTACCAGTCCAGCTGAGATTCTCCAGCAATTTCTGCTTGCATTTGTTTCAGATCTCCAGCATCCACATTTCTTTATTTTAATTTTCTTTCTACCCTCATGATTTGCCTTAGAAAACGCTTCCCCAGCTCCCTCACTCATTCAGTTTCAGAGTCATATGATAGGTATTATGCAGTAACTTCCATTCTGACCGCATAAAACACCCTGAACGTCCAATTGCCTGTCACTTTAACCCCCCCCCCTCCCTGTTCCCTGGCCAACACCGCTGTCTCAGGTTTACTGCAGTGCTCCAGCAAAGCTAACTGCAAACTGGAAGAATAGAACATCATTTTCCACTTGGGAACGCAATAGCCTTTTTGATTTAACATCAAGTTCAATAACTTAAGGGCTTGATCACCTTCTCCCATGTCCTTACCACAACCCCTACACACCAGGCTGTGTTATCACATGGATTGCTACCACACATAACCTACTATCAGCTACTAATAAACCCCACTAACAGCTATCCATTCCTCCAGACTGTCCTTTACCCAGTCCATTGTCTGTCCAACTGTGTTTCTCTCTCTTTGAGCTCTCTCTCCACCAATTATTTACTCTCCCCTCTCCACCCACCCTACCAGCTGCAAAATATCTCTGTTTTCTGAGCGAACATCTGCTCTGAAGAATGGTTCCTGGACCTGAAATATTAACTCTTGATTTCTATCCACAGATGCTGTCAGAGCTGCTGTGTTTTCCCAACAATTTGTGTTTTTGTTTCTGATTTCCAGCAGCTGCAGTTCTTTTGGTGTTTGTTTAAATAAATCTTCCTGTCTTGAGACCCACTGGCAATGGAGCAATAAGCTCAGCCTGATATCCCCCCCCGCTATTGTTCTTCCTGCTCTGACTTGAAATTCGTCTTCACAACCTTACCTCTCCACAATGCTTTAGGTCACTTCTTCCATCATAACTGGAGAGGATGTAGAGGAGAGTCACCAGGATGTTGCCTGGGATGGGCCATTTCAGCTATGAAGAGAGGCTCAGGTTATAAGCTCAGGCCATTTTCTTTGGAGGAGAGAAGTTTGAGAGGGAACCTGATGGAGCTGTACAAGACTTTGAGGGGCATGGACAGGGGGTATACAAAGCAGCTTATTTGGAATGTCAATAACAGGAGCATACTTTCAAGGTGGAAAGCAGAAAGTTCAGATAATTCTGGACAGGAGCGAGAGTAAGAGGGTAGTTATTATAGGGGCCTTTAACCTTCCAAATATTGACTGCAAATACTGTGGTCCGAGTACTTTAGATGGGTCAGTTTTTGTCCAATATGTAGAGAGGCCAACAAAGGGTGAGGCTACGTAAGATTTGGTATTGGGTAATGAACCAGGCCAGGTGTTAGATTTAGAGGTAGGTCAGCACTTTGGTGATAGTGGCCACAATTAGGTTATGTTTACTTTTGCAATGGAAAAGGATAGGTATAAAGCGCAAGAAAGAGTTATGGCTGGGGGACAGGCAATTGTTATGTGATTAGGCAAGATTTAGGTTGCATAGGATGGAGAAGGAAACTGCAGGGATGGGCACAGTTGAAATGTGGAGCTTATTCAAGGACCAGCTACTGTGGGTCCTTGATAAGTGTGTACCTGTTAGGCAGGGAGGAATTGTAGTCGAGTAAGGGGGATTTATGAGAGGGGGATTTGTGGTCGATTTATGAGAAAAGTTGAATCTCTTGTCAAGAGGAATAAGGCTTATGTAAAGTTGAGATGTGAAGGCTCAGTTAGGGTGCTTGAGAGTTACAAATTAGCCAGGAAGGACTGATTAGAGAGCTAAGAAGATCCAGGAGGGGACATGAGAAGTCGTTGGTGCATAGGATCAAGGAAAACGCTTAAATCTTTCGAGAGGTATTTCAAGAATAAAAGAATGACCAGAGTAAGATTAGGGCTAATCAAGGACAGTAGTGGGAAGTTGTGCTTGGAGTCCCAGGAGATAGGAGAAGTGCTAAATGAATATTTTTCATCAGTATTCACACTAGAAAAAGACAATTTCTTTAGATTAGATTACTTACAGTGTAGAAACAGGCCCTTCGGCCCAACAAGTCCACACCAACCCGCCGAAGCGCAACCCACCCATACCCCTACATTTACCTCTTACCTAACTCTACGGGCAATTAAGCATGGCCAATTCACCTGACCTGCACATCTTTGGACTGTGGGAGGAAACCGGAGCACCCGGAGGAAACCCACGCAGACACGGGGAGAACGTGCAAACTCCACACAGTCCGGAGGCGGGAATTGAACCCGGGTCTCCGGCGCTGTGAGGCAGCAGTGCTAACCACTGTGCCACTGTGCCGCCCAATTTGTTGAGGAGAATGCTGAGATACAGGCTACTAGACTAAGCAGGCTTAAGGTTCGCAAGAGGGAGGCCTAAGCAATCCTGGAAATTGTGAAAATTGATAAATCCCTTGGATTGGATGGGATTTATCCTCAGATTCTCTGGGAAGCTAGGGAGGAGATTGCAGAGCCTTTGGCTTTGATCTTTATCTTGTCATTGTCTGCAGGAATAGTGCCAGAAGACTGGAGGTTAGCAAATTCTGGATTAGTGGTGCTGGAAGAGCACAGCAGTTCAGGCAGCATCCTCCCACCATCATACCCACTCCAGTTACTGGCTCCGCCCCCACTCCCAGCTCCACACCCACACCAGATCCCAGCTCCCAGCCCTGCCAAGTTTTCACCCATCCCTCCAGACCTCCCCCTCACTGAGGACGAACGATCAGTCCTCAGCAAAGGACTCACCTTCATCCCCTTCCGTCCACGCATCAATGAATTTAATACATGCCGTGACGTCAAACACTTCTTCCGCCGCCTCCGAGGTTACTTTCACAATCAGGACACCCACCCACCTTATGAGGACCCCTTCGCCCACCTCCAACACACTGCATCCACCTGGACACCCCGCACTGGCCTATTACCTGCCCTTGACCTCTTCATTTCCAACTGCCGCCGGGACATTAACCGCCTCAACCTGTCTACCCCCCTCCCCCACTCCAACCTCTCACTCTCACAACGCGCAGCCCTCCAATCCCTCTGCTCCAATCCCAATCTCACCATCAAGCCAGCGGATAAAGCGGGCGCAGTGGTAGTCTGGCGCACTGACCTCTACACCGCTAAAGCCAAACGTCAACTCGAGGACACCTCTTCCTACCGCCCCCTTGACCATGACCCCACCCCCATCACCAAACCAACATCTCCCAGACCATACAGAACCTCATCACCTCAGGAGATCTCCCACCCACAGCTTCCAACCTCATAGTCCGGGAACCCCGCACTGTCCGATTCTACCTCCTTCCCAAGATCCACAAGCCTGCCGACCCTGGCCGACCCATTGTGTCAGCATGCTCCTGCCCCAATGAACTCATTTCTACCTACCTCAATACTGTCCTATCCCCCCTAGTCCAGGAACTCCCCACATACACCACCCATGCCCTCCACCTCCTCCAAGACTTCCGTTTCCCCGGCCCCCAACGCCTCATCTTCACCATGGATATCCAATCCCTCTACACCCCCATCCGCCATGACCAGGGCCTCCAAGCCCTCAGTTTTTTCCTCTCCCGACGTCCCCAACAGTACCCTTCTACCGACACTCTCATTCATTTGGCCGAACTGGTCCTCACCCTTAACAATTTCTCCTTTGAATCTCCCACTTCCTCCAGACCAAAGGGGTAGCCATGAGCACACGTATGGGCCCCAGCTATGCCTGTCTCTTTGTTGGCTACATAGAGCAGTTGATCTTCCGTAATTACACCGGCACCACTCCCCACCTCTTCCTCCGCTACATTGATGACTGCATTGGCACCACCTTGTGCTCCCGCGAGGAGGTTGAGCAATTCATCAACTTCACCAACATATTCCACCCCAACATTAAATTTACCTGGACCATCTCTGACACCTCCCTCCCCTTCCAAGACCTCTCCATCTCCATTAATGACGACCGACTTGATATTGACATTTTTTACAAACCCACTGACTCCCACAGCTACCTGGATTACACCTCTTCCCACCCTACCTCTTGCAAAAAATGCCATCCCGTATTCCCAATTCCTCCGCCTCCGCCGTATCTGCTCCCAGGAGGACCAGTTCCACCACGGAACACACCAGATGGCCTCCTTCTTTAGAGACCGCAATTTCCCTTACCACGTGGTTAAAGATGCCCTCCAATGCATCTCATCCACCTCCCGCACCTCCGCCCTCAGACCCCACCCCTCCAACCGTAACAAGGACAGAACGCCCCTGGTGCTCACCTTTCACCCTACCAACCTTCGCATGAACCAAATTATCCACTGACATTTCCACGACCTTCAAAAAGACCGCACCACCAGGAATATATTTCCCTCCCCACCCCTTTCTGCCTTCCGCAAAGACCATTCCCTCCGTGACTACCTGGTCAGGTCCATGCTCCCCAACAACACACGCTCCCATCTTGCACCTTCCCCTGCCACCGCAGGAACTGCAAAACCTGTGCCCACACCTCCTCCCTTACCTCCATCCAAGCCCCTAAAGGAGCCTTCCAAATCCATCAAAGTTTTACCTGCACATCCACTAATATCATTTATTGTATCCATTACTCCCGATGCGGTCTCCTCTATATTGGGGAGACTGGGCACCTCCTAGCAGAGCGCTTTAGGGAACATCTCTGGGGCACCCGCACCAATCAACCACACCGCCCTGTGGCACAACATTTCAACTCCCCCTCCCACTCTGCCGAGGACATGGGGGTCCTGGGCCTCCTTCACAGCCGCTCCCTCACCAACAGACGCCTGGAGGAAGAACGCCTCATCTTCCGCCTTGGAACATTTCAACCCCAGGGCATCAATATGGACTTCAACAGTTTCCTCATTTCCCCTTCCCCCACCTCACCCTAGTTCCAAACTTCCAGCTCAGCACTTTCCCCATGACTTGCCCTACCTGCCTATCTTCATTTCCACCTATCCACTCCACCCTCCTCCCTGACCTATCACCTTCATCCCCTCCCCCACTCACCTATTGTACTCTATGCTACTCTATCCCCACCCCCACCCTCCTCTAGTTATCTCTCCATGCTTCAGGCTGTATTCCTGATGAAGGGCTTTTGCCCGAAACGTCGATTTTACTGCTCCTTGGATGCTGCCTGAACTGCTGTGCTCTTCCAGCACCACTAATCCAGAATCTGGTTTCCAGCATCTGCAGTCATTGTTTTTACCTGGAGGTTAGCAAATGTTGTCCCCTTGTTCAAGAAGTGAAGTAGAGACAACCCTGGTAATTGTAGACCAGTGAGCCTTACTTCAGTTTTGGGTAAAGTGTTGGAAAAGGTTATAAGAGCTAGCATTTCTAATCATCTAGAAAGGAATAAATTGATTAGGGATAGTCAATGCAGTTTTGTGAAGGGTAGGTAGAGTCTCACAAACTTTTTGAGTTCTTTCAAAGGGTAAAGTGCTTGATGTGGTGTATATGGATTCAGCAAGACGTTTGATAAGGTTCCCCACGGTAGGCTATTGCACAAAATATGGAGAAATGGGATTCAGGGTGATTTAATGGTTTGGATCAGAAATTAGCAAGTTGAAAGAAGACAGAGGGTAATCGTTGATGGGAAATGTTCATCCTGGAGTTCAGTTACTAGTGGGGTATTGCAAGGATCTGTTTGGGGTCCACTGCTGTTTATCATTTTTATAAATGACCTGGATGAGAGCATAGAAGGATGGGTTAGTAAATTTGCAGATGACACTAAGGTCAGTGGAGTTGTGGTTAGTGCTGAAGGATGTCACTGGTTGCAGAGGGACATAGGTAAGCTGCAGAGCTGGGCTGAGAGGTGGCAAATTGAGTATAATGCGAAAAAATGTGAGGTGGTTTACTTTGGAAGTAGCAACAGGAATAAAGAATACTGGGCTAATAGTAAGATTCTTGGTCGGGTAAATGAGCAGAGAGATCTCAGTGTCCATGTACGTAGATCCCTGAAAGTTACCACTTAGGTTAATAGTGCTGTTAAGAAGGCATATGTTGTGTTAGCTTTTATTGGTAGAAGGATTGAGTTTCAGAGCCATGAGGTCATGTTGTAGTTGTACAAAACTCTGGTGCAGCTGCACTTGGAGTATTGCATACAGTTCTGGTCACTGCATTATAAGAAGGATGTGGAAACTTTTGGAAAGGGTTCAGAGGAGATTTACTCAGATGTTGCCTGGTATGGAGAGAAGGTCTTATGAGGAAAGACTGAGGGACTTGAGGCTGTTTTCGTTAGAGAGAAGGCGGTTGAGAGGTGACTTAATTGAGACGTATAAAATAATCTGAGGGTTAGATAGGGTGGACAGTGAGAGAATGGTGATGGCTAGCACGAGGAGACATAGCTTTAAACTGAGGGGTGCTAGATATAGGATAGATGTCAGAGGAAGTTTCTTTCCTCAGAGATTGGCAGGGGCATGGAACTCACTGCCTGCAACAGTAGTAGACTCACCAATTTTAAGGGCATTTAAATGGTCATTGGATAAACATATGGATGAAAATGGAATAGTGTAGGTTAGATAGACTTCAGATTGGTTCCACAGATCGGGGCAACATCGGTTCCATAGGTCGGTTCCGCAGCCACAGGGCCTGGACTGCGCTGTAATGTTCTATGTTCTATGTGAAGACGGAATTTGAGGAAAACATTTCTTCACCCAGAGGGTGGTGGGGTCTGGAATGCACTGCCTGGGAGGGTGTAGAAGCAGAATGCCTCACAAATGTACATGGATGAGCCCTTGAAGTATCGTAACATTCAAGGCAATGGGCTTTTTGTAGCATAAACGGCTTGGTGGCTCATTGGTTAGCTCTGCTGCCTCACAGTGCTATGGTTCAATTCTACCCTTGGGTAACAATCTGTGTGGACACTCTCCCCATGCCTATGTGGGTTTCCTCTGAGTACTATGGTTTCCTCCCACAGCTAAATGGTGTGCAGATTTGGCCATGCTATATGCCCATAGTGCCTTAGGATGTGCAAGGCTCTGGGGGGTTAGCCATGGCATATGTGGAGTAGGGGATGGGTCTGAATGAGATACTCAATTGGCCAAATGGCCTGCTTCAACACTGTTAGGGATTCTAGGATTCCAAGTGGCGCTAGTGTTGATTTAGCATAGTTTGAGTGGTACAGACTCAATGGGATGAAAGGACTTTCTGTACTGTATGATTCTGAGTCTGAGTTAATGTTCTTTTATCTCAATTTGTCCTTTTACTTAATATGCTCTTGTGTTTTTGTTATCTATATTAAGCTGCTACTTCAACACATCACATTGCTGGTGCACAATGGTCTTGTTTGAAATCTGTTTAATGCTTGAACACATAGCTCATTTATGACGTAGCACAATGGTGTGTATATATTGACATTATAGGATGATGAGCTCAGTTAGGCCAAATAGCATTCCCCATCTTATGATTAATATCATAAAATTACTCCTTTGTCACAAGTATCCTCATTATTGCTCTTTTGATCGTGTATAACTGAAAACAGCATAAATTGAAATGTTTTATATGCATATGCCTTTAATTATCAACCAACCGATATGCATTTTTTTCCAAGCTCTGATCAAACTCTGTGGGTGAATGAACAAGAGAGTAGAACCTGGAAATAAAAACTGCATCAATTATAGCTAGATGTTAGGGAGAAATTGTGGCACAGTGGGACTGAACTAGTAATCCAGAGACTTCAGTTATTCAGGGCACTGGTAAGGTCATATTCAAACACTGTGTGCAGCTTTTGTCTCCTTACCTAAGAAAGGATGTAAATGCATTGGAGGCAGTGTGCTAGACTCTTAACTGCTTTCTGAAAAAGTCGAGCAAACCATTTGAGTCCACGGGAGTTAGGGATTGCACATTGCATGGAAGAAACCTGCAAATAAAGTGGGACTGTGAAATAAGCTGCCCCTTCAGGCTTTCAAAGCAGAACTTAAGGAAGAGTCTAAAAATAAAGAGCCTTTTATTTTGGAACTAGATGGCTTTCCTCTGTGAGAGACCTGGGAGTCATGCTGTATTGTGGTAGAGAACACAATGATAATGCCATCTCTATCGGGGAGGTTATTATAAACAGACATCTCATATCTGGTTCATCAATTTCCTTCAGAGAGAGAAATCTGTTGCACTTACCTGGTCCGGCCAACTTGTTATTCACAGCAATGCGACTGACTCTTAACTGCTCTCTGGGCAATTAGGGACTGGTAATAAATGCTGATATAGCCTGCAATGCTCACATCCCATGAATGGAGTTTTAAAAAGTCCACTCATTGGGTAAGTGGTAAATCTGGCACTGGCCCATTCAGTAAGTAGTTATTTTTAACTTCAATTATTTCCCAAAACGCTTCCTTAGGCCCCAGTAAATAGGCAGTATTCAGACTGTAATAACTCAGGAACCCCGATTGGGAAGGTTCATCGTTTATTGTTAAGCGCCAAAATGGAGTCTTTATTCCTGGCTTACATAGGCCTGGAATGAAACTGTTCTGCAGATCTGTCCCTGGGTCAGCTTTATTGTTTCTTTTAATTTCTTTTTTCTTTTGAGTTAATTGTTGTCTTTTTTTATCTTTATGTTATATCCACACAACCGAACATTTTATCCCTACCCTGACTTTTGCTATTTACCGCCACCTGTAAAACACCTCCATAGGCGATTGGATATTGACACGCAAAGCCCAGTACAGGCAATACAAACCATCAAAGGTAAGGGAGGGATAGCAAGAATGTGAAGGAGCTCATCAAAATGGAGTTGAAGGGGGAAATAAAGCCCTGTATCCTCTGTGGAGCCCAACTCTCTCTGAAGGCATCGAGAGTATTGACGGACAGCGACAGGCATGAACCTAACCATGGCACTGGGTCTGCTTTATAAAAGCGTTCAGGTGATGAGTCCCAGCTCAACAGATGATGAGATCCAGCTGCCTGTTACTAAAGGAACTCAGACTCAACAAATTCCATAGGAGGATTAATTAATTATTCCCCCGGGCCTTATAGGACCTATCACTCAGTGATAGTTGTCCAGTGATCTGAAGTTTGTCACTTAGTGCCTGACACAGAACCATAGAAGTTAAGAACAGGAATAAACCATTCACCACTTAAGCCTGCTCTGCCATCCATTGTGATCATGGCTGATCATTGAGCACCATACTCTAATCACGTCCTCCGCTAATATCTCTTGTAGCTGCGATCTTACTTTCAGTGACTGGTACATGAGGACACCCATGTCTAGTTGAACATTTATCTCTCTCAATTTACAGCCATTCAAATATTAATCTGCCTTCTTACTTTTGCTACCAAAGTGGATAATCTCACATTTATCCACATTTACTGCATCGCCATGCATTTGTCCACTCAGCCTTTCTAAATCACACGACAACATCTTTGCATCCTCCTCATAGTTCACCTTTCCACCCAGCTTTGTGTCATCTGCAAATGTTGAGATATTACATTTAGTTCCCTCATCTGGATCATTATCATTGAAGGAAATAGTGTACGAGAAGAGTTAACAATTCACATTTAACTGAGGGATCTCACACATGGAGTGGCACCATTCCCTCTTACTGACTGAGGATGACTGTTAAATACCACACAACCAGATCATTGCATCAGACTAAGATACCAGCAAAAACTCAAGTTACTTATTTACCTATTATTATACTGAAGTAAAAGAAAACAAGGGGATTTATTAGACCAAAACAACAAATGACAACATTTCAACCATGACAATCCTTTCATAGTTTTCATAGGTTTTGGTTTTCTGAATGAACTATCCTACTCCTCTGATTTAACAACAGAGAATCTGTACAATTATCACCAAAGTGACTTATGCTATTTCATAGTGTAGGACAGTAGGCCATTTATCCTATCGTGTCTAAACTGGTCCTTTTAACAATTATTCCTCCTGCTGCAATTTACTCATTGTCCTGAAACTATTTCCTTTTCAAGTACAAATCTAATTGTTTTTTAAGTTTACGACTTAATCTACTTCTACCAATCTTCTCCATAGTGTCTGTGGAACTTCTATCAATGCACTGGAGACAATGAAGCAAATCTCAATGAAAATATCTGAAAGCTGTAAATTCACATGCTATTCACATCAAATACATGAGTTAATTTCTGATGAACTGAATAGAACAGCTTCTCTGGGAATCTGTATGCTTAGAATGCTTACATACAAATGTAAAATTCCCTAAAGATCATTTGCAAGTGATCTTTTCTTCTTCAAAGAAGAAAATTCCTGAAACAAGTGTGATGGCAGATCTCCAATGAGGAGGACTACCCATCTGTTCCATAGCTTGCATTCTGGCCCTGGAGTTTAATTTGAGTAAATATGAGGTAGTGCATTTTGCAATGCAAACAAGGACAGGAGTTATACAATTAAAAGTAGGGCCCTAGGTAGTGTTGCAGAACAGAGAGTCTGAGGGGTTCAGGTACTTAATTTATTGATATTTGTGTCACGGGTCGACAGTCTGGGTAAGAAGGCATTTAGCACACTTGACTTTGTTGAGCAGACCTTTGAGTATGGGAATTGGGATGTCATGTTGCAGTTATACAGGACATTGGTAAGATTTTTTCTGAGTGACTGTGTGCAGTTCTGGCTGCCCTGCTGTAGGAACGATGTTACTAACCTGGAGAGGGTTCACATAAGATTCATCTGGATGTTGCCAGGAATGGAGGGTTTGAGATATAAAAATAGATTAGAAAGGCTGGAACTTTTTTCACTGGAGTAGAGGAGGTTAATGGGTGGCCTTATTGAGAGTTATAAAATCATGAAGGGCGTAGATAAGGTGAATGACAAGGGTCTTTTCCTGAGAGTGGGGGAGTTCAAAACTAGAGGGTGCATTTTTAAGGTGAGAGAAGAGCGATTTTAAAAGGACATGAGGGGCAATTTCCTTTCACAGATGTGGTTCCCATGTGCAATGATCTTCCAGAGGAAGTGGTAGATGTGGATACATTTAAAAGACATTTGAATAAGTAAATGGATAGGAAAGGCTTGGAATGATATGGCCCAGGAACAAGCAGGTGGAACTAGTTTCATTTGCGATGATGTTTGGTTGGACGAAGAGTCTGTTTCCATGCTGTATGACTCTATGACTGTCTGGTCACAGCACAACCCCCAGTTCTGGAGCAGTTAAATGTTTCAGGTGAGTCCTATAAATTAAATAATTGGTGAAACACTCAGGGAAGGGTCTGATTTTTCTTTGTCCATCCGGTTTTGGTCATGTGGTGAATTGCTTTTCAGCCTTCAAACCAACCTTTTCTGATGTGTTTAGTTGTGCTTGGTGTGGTGTGGTAAAGCTGTTAAAATGTTAATCCTATGGCATATTACCTTTGTTTGTATGGCATTGTGATGCTAACTTTCTGCCCAGTGTTAGAGAGTCTGGAGGTCCTCAACAATGCAATAACTAAAGAGTCAAAGTTTGGTATGTTTAAACTTTCACTTTGGTAAGAAACATGTTGGAGGTTTTACAAGTCTCCTCTACAGGATGAGTAACAAGGGTTAATGAGAAAGAACGAGGAATGAAAAAATTACAACTGCATCCATAACTGTAAGGTGGGACAGGCTGAATGGGTGAATAGATTTAAGGGCAATCCAACTGCTGCTACTGACCTCCCTCTCATTGCCACAAATCAACTCTATTCCATGAGACAGGAAGTGTTTTATTATTGTTAATCCGGGAATGCATTTTGCCTCAGCTCAATGTGAAGTAGGAATGGCAGTGCCTCAATGTCCTCAGTGCTCCTTGGCATTAACAAGGAAATCTTCAGCAAAGGTTCAGGGAGTTAGATAGGTTACCACTCACAGGAGCAAGTAGGTGAAAGTGAGGACTACAAATGCTGCAGATTATGTCATTTATTGTATCCGTTGCTCCCAGTTGTCTCCTCTACACTGGGGAGCCAGGATACCTACTCGCAGAGTGCTTCAGAGAACATCTCCGGGACACTCACACCAACCAACCCCACTGCCCCATGGCCGAACACCTCAACTCCCCCTCCCACTCTGCCAAAGATATGCAGGTCCTGGGCCTCCTCCATCACCAAACCCTAACCATCTGACGCCTGGAGGAAGAACGTGTCATCTTCCGCCTCGGGACCCTCCAACCCCAGGGCATCAATGTGGATTTCACCAGTTTCCTCATTTCCCCTCCCCCAACCTTATCCCAGTTCCAAACTTCCAGCTCAGCACTGCCCTCATGACCTGTCCTACGTGTCCATCTTCCTTCCCATCCTATGCACTCCACCCACCCTTACCCCCACCTCCATCCACCTATTGCACTTTCAGCTACCTTCCCCCCAGCCCCAGCCCCTCCCATTTATCTCTCTACCTCCAAAAATCTCAGCCTTATTCATGTTGAAGGGCTTTTGCCTGAAACGTAGATTTTCCTGCTCCTTGGATACTACCTGACCTGCTGTGCTTTTCCAGCACCACACTCTTGAATCGGAGAAGCAGGCAGACAGTGCAGGAGTCCCCTGTGGCTATCCCCTTCTCAAACTGGTATACCATGTTGGATACTGTTGATGATATGGCCTCTTAGGAGAAAGTAGCCGCCAGATCAGTGGCAGCATGACTGGCCCTGTTTGTGTTGCAGGGAGAGTCAAAGTTGTAGGTAAGCAGTAGCAATAGGGGACTGTACAGACGGGGCATAGATAAAGGTTTCTGTGGCTGCGAGCGAGACTCCAGTATGATGTGTTGCCTCTTTGGTGTCAGGGACAAGTATGTCTCTGAGTGGGTGTAGGATTTTCAGAAAAGGGAGAGTGAGCAACGTATTGGTACTAACAACATAGGCAGGACGCGAGTTGAAGTCCTGCAAAAGGAATTTATGGAGTTAAGTAGAAAGTTGAAAAGGAGAACCTCTTGGGATATAATCTTAGGATTATTCCATGTGTCAGGTGCTAGTGAGGTAAGAAACAGGAAGGTAGTACAGTTAAATGGGTGTCTCGAGTTGGAATAGGAGGGAGGGATTCAGATATTGAGATCATTGGGTTCTCTCCCTCAGCAGGAGGGATCTGCATAAGAAGGACAGGTTGTACCTAACCTGCAGGGGCACTAATATCCTGGCAGGAAAGTTTGGAAGTGCCACTCAGGAGAGTTTAAACTCGCATAGCAGGAGGGTGGAATTAAAGGAGTGGGTCGGCATGTTAAGTGATTGAGGAGAAGGTAGAAGTTAAGACAAGAAAATCTAATAGGAAGAACAGGCAGTGCCAAGTTAATGAAACAGCGGTTCTGGTGATCTGAAGTGCATTTATTTTAATGCAAGGAATACAAGAGGTGAGACAGATGATCTTAGAGCCTGGATTAGTACATGAGATGACAATATTGTAGTTATTACAGAAACCTGGCTGAGGGAAGGGAAGACTGAAAGCTCATTATTTCAGGGTTTAGATGTTTCAGGCCAGATAGTGAGAGATGTAAAAGGTGTAGAGGAGTTGTACTACTGATAAAGGAGAATGCCACAGCTGTATTAAGAGAAGACATCCTGGAGGTCCATCCATATGAGTAAAGCTCAAGAACGAGAAAGACATAATCACTATGATGGATTATTCTCAATAACCAGTGGGAGATAAAGCAACAGCTACCTAAACAGATCATGGGAAGATGTAGGATACAACAGGGTTATTATAATGGGTGATTTTAACTTTGTCAATATTGACCAGGTCTCCCTTACTGCCAGGGGCTTAGGTGAGACAGAATTTGTTCTTTGCATCCTAGAGGGTTTCATGAAACATTACCTAGATCATCAAATTAGGGAAGGGGCAGTACTCAGCAAAAGTGAGGACTGCAGATGCTGGAAACCAGAGTCTAGATTAGAGTGGTGCTGGAAAAGCACAGCAGGTCAGGCAGCATCCGAGGAGCAGGAAAATCAACATTTCAGGCAAAAGCCCTTCATCAGGAATGAAAGGGGCAGTACCAGACCTTGTACTGGGGAATGAACCCGGCCAGGTGATTAAAGTTGAAGTGCAGAGAATTTTGGGAACAGTGATCATAATTCTGAAAGTTTTAATAGAGTGATGGATAAGAATAAGACTGGCCTTTGGATGAAAGCACTGAATTGGAGGAAGGCTGGTTACAACAGTACTAGGCAGGAATTCTGGATACAAGGGATATTGAAAACTTAGTCAAAAAGGAAAAGGAAGCATGTGAAACTTTTAGGCCATTGACATCTGACAAGGCCCTTGAGGAATATGAAGGAAGCAGGATAGAACTTAAACAAAGGATTATGAGGGCTAAAATGGGCCTTATAATGAATCAAAAAGAGGGAGTGCCAAACCAGCTTTCCAACCATGTACATAGTGTACCTCACCCATATCACTGACAGAATGTCTGGCAGAAATCAATGGATAGCCACCAGTTATGGGTACCCTAGTTAAACATAGAACATAGAATGGTACAGCACGGGAACAGGCCCTTCATCCCACCATCTCTTTGCCGATCATGATGCCATTCTCAGCTAATTGCATTTGCCTTCACATGATCTGCATCCCTCTATTCCCTGTTCCTGTCACCTCCCCTGGCAGTGGGGTTCCAGGTACCTACTACCCTCGAAGTAAGAAATTTGCCTCACACATCACTTTTAAACTTTTCCCCACACCATAGGCAGGACGTGGAGATCTTTGTGAGCGTGTAAAGAGGTTTACAAGGATGTTGGCTGGATTGGAGTGTATTACTTCTGACAAAAGGTTGAATAAGCTTGTTTTATTTTCGTTAGAGTGCTGGAGGTTGAGGGACAGCCTGATAGAAGCATATAAAATTATGAGAGGTGTAGGGTTGTTACTTGCTGCCTTTTGCCTAGTGTGGAATTATCAAGTACTATAGGGCATAGGTTTAAGATGAGAGGGGGAAAGTTTAAAGGTGATGTATGAGGCAAATTTCTTCCTTCGAGGGTAGTAGGTACCTGGAACCTACTGCCAGGGGAAGTGGCAGAAACAGTTACAATAGCAATATTTAAGAGGCTTAGACAGATACATGAATAGACAGGGAATAGAGGGATACAGATCATGAGCAGGCAGATGGGATTAGTTTAGAATGGCATCGTATTCAAAGAGATGGTGGGTTGAAGGGCCTGTTCCCGTGCTGTACCATTCTATGCTCTATGTTTAATTAGGGTACCCATAACTGATGGCCATCCATTCATTCCTGCTGTAAATTTTGTCAGTGCTGATATTGGGTGAGTACACTATGTACATGGTTGGAAACCTGGTTTGAGCACTCCCTCTCTATGATCCCAGATAGTGGATGATCAGCTTTGTACAGTTATGTAAGACCATGACAAGGGACAAGAAAGCAACATAAGGAACGAGAAAGTTTGTCACTTCTGGATAGAGAAGGGACGAAAGAGAATTTAACCAAAATTGATGAGGAGCTGCACTGAATTCTTGAACACTAAGGTTGCTGAACTGATTGGCATTTGTGCCGAGGCCAGATAGTTTAAAGCAAGCATAACTGTCATAGTTGGCACAAACCTAGAGAACACTGTGGGTAAAATGAATATCATGGCCAATGAGTCAAGTAAACGGAATTTGGGAAGCAGATACTGACAACCTAAGCTATGCTAAAGATTCAATACTGAACAATACTAGTCAATAAATGAAATAAAAGCAAAACATATTTGAAAATATGATGAATGTGATGTACTAGTATGCAGTTTGGGATGTTAATGTGACCTAAGTACTTAAACTAGAAAATGATACTCAACAATTACAACTTACTTATTTGAATGGCACCTTTGACATGATGTCTTAAGACACTTGACAGAGAGTTATTGAACAAACTTTGACACTGATAGCTTGAACAAAGGCATAAGTTTAAAGTGGAATCTTAAAGAAGGAGAGTGAAACTGGGTGACAGGGAAATTTAGGGAGGGAATTCAAGAGTTTACCTCTCCTTGGAGAGCTGAAGGTACTGATGATAATTTGGAATATGCAACTAGACAGAATTGCAGGCCGGTAGAGATGTCAGGATTTGAGGTGATTCCAGAAACAGAGAGGGTGAAGCCACAATGAAGTTCATAAACAAAGAATTTTAATTTTGAGGTACTGCTGGACTGCAAGCCAATAAAAATCAGGACACTCAGTAATAAGGATAGTGCAAGTTGAACTGTGTTCAAAAGTATTTTAGTTGAGCTGCAGGTTCTGCAGGGTTTAAGAACAATGTGCCATGCATATCTAAAAGCTCTAAAATTTGTGTAAGGGCATTAATTTGGCCACACATGTCATTACATAGTTGAAGTTTAGAACAAAATCATTGGGGAGAGCAAATGAAATGTGTAGCGTGTGCCTGATTTATGAATGGTCGAATTCTGAATGCTTCTACTCACAAACACAATCCCATATATGGTTATAATTTTAAAAACCTGACATGCGATCATCTTCCATACTTCCCGAACAGCTGTTTGGCATTGTCCTGTGTTGTGTTCTGACTTGTGTAAAATTTGATAGTGAATTGATTCCAGAATGGAACCTATTTGCAAGCTGGAGAATGCCTGTAAATGATACTGAGTGGAAGGTGGGATTGAAGAGGGAACAGGAAACACTGAAGGGAATGAATACATAATATACAGGTATGTATCCACAGGTGAGTGGCAGAGCAGCTCAGCACTGCTAGCTTCTGAATTGTACATAGAGTAGACAGATTAGTAGTGCTAGTTTGGACTCACAAGGATACACAGAACTCATGATCAGTGTCATGGAATTTCCTAGGTGGACAATTACATTTGTTAGTGAGTGATTGATAATGATGACATCATGCTGAGCTCAAACTGCAGAGGATTAGTTTGCCTGTTTGCAGAATTGATTGAAGGGGCGTTAGTCTATCACGTTTGGGAAATGGATTATAAATCAATGTCAGAGAGGTAGGATAGAAATCTTCATTGTGAGGATGATATAATTTGGATTAGAAAGATTCCAACTAGTACAGAGTACAGGACGAACTAACGTGGTTTGGCAGTCAGACAGGATGCAGGGTGCTGCTTGATGAGTGAAATGAAGACTTGTCACACTGCAGCAGCAGTGAAATGGAGTGTCATTTTAGCACAGTACTGGTCTGCTCTTGGCAGTGACTGTGGGTTATTATGATCTCAAACCAAACCAAATTTATGTTATGATCTGACTTGAGAACAGTACCATTTTTTAAAAGTAGACAAATTGTGAAATCCAGATATGAGGATAATAAAGCTGCAAGATCCCTCAACTTTGAACTAATAACAATAAAGTTTACCATATCAAGTTAACATGGTAATACAACTTGCATTTCCATATATATATATATATATATATATATAAACACAACTTATGCTAGTCATTCCAGAATCATTCTGAGATAAACACAGGCACTTGGCTGAGCCTAATGTTTTTCCACCTGTGGCTGCTTTGTTGAGCTTCATGAAGGATTTAGCTCGACAAGATTTAATGGCTGTGTCATACCAACTCATCCATTAACTACCCACCACACACCTATGACATTCATCTCACCTGGTACTGGCCCCACTCTACCACTCATGGTACCCGGAATAACTCGCCAATAGGGGGATAACGCAGAATGGGCTGGTATCCCTGATGTCAGCTCCACATTTAAACGTTGCTATGCAGTCAGACAAACACACTGGAGCTCTACTGCTTGATAGCTTGGGTGGGGGGTGGGGAGGCACAGTGGCTCAGTGGTTAGCACTGCTGCCTGACCACGCTAGGGACCTTGGTTCGATTCTTGCCTCGGGCAACTGTCTGTGTGGGGTTTGCACATTTGCCCCATGTTTGCGTGGGTTTGCTCTGATTTCCTCCCACAATCCAAAGATAACCAGCCTAGGTGGATTGGCCATGCCAAATTGCCCATAGTGTTCCCAGATGTGTAGGTTAGGTGCATTAGTCAGGGGTAAACATAGGATAATAGGGTAGGGGAATGGGCCTGGGTGGGTTACTCCTTGGAGGGTCCGTTTGGACTTGTTGGGCCGAAGGGCCTGTTTCCACACTGTAGGGATCCTATGATTCTACTGGAGATAGCAGAGAAAAGAAAATTTGCATGTGTGGTTGAGACTGCACTTCTCAGGATTCTACTCACAAGCGTACCATCAGCTTTTCACAGATCTTCAGCAAGTTCCTATTGCCTGGATTTTTCCAAACTCGAATCTTCCTCAGCATCATGAAGAAAAATATGCTTTTGGGCTTCCTACACACATGGCTATGGTGAACTATTAATACCGCCCAATTCTGGCCACCTGTTACAGGAAAGATAATGTTAAGCTGGAGTGTCTTCAGAAACAATTTACCGGGACAGGAGAGTTTGAGTTACAAGGAAAGGTTGGATGGGCTGCAGCTTCTTTGACTGGAGCACAGAAAGTTGAGGGGTGATCTTATAGAGGTTTATAAAATCATGAGGAGTATAGATTAGGTGAATGGCAGGTGTCTTTTCCCTAGGGTGGGGACTTTAAAAACTAGAGGCATTTTTTAAGATGAAAGGAAAAAGATTTTAAACATATATGAAGGAGAACCTTTTTATACAAAGAACAGTTCCTACGTGGAATGAACTTCCAGAGGAAGTGTTGGATGCAAGTCAGTTAAAGGACCTTTACATAAGCACATGAATAGGAAAGGATTGGTCTGTGGGATTAGTTTAGTTTGGGATTATGGTCAGCATGGACTCATTGGATCGAAGGGTCTGTTTCCATGCTGCATGACTCTATTATTCATTCACTCCTTTCAAGCCTCCAGAGCTGCCAATGATTTATCTGAGCCCTAACACCATGGATTCCTCCTGAAAACTAACGGGTGAGAGCCTGCAACTGCATTCCTTTTGGGATGGAGCGTCCTCCCCTTGCTTCTGAATTCTGACTTAGGAAGAGTTTAGAAGACTCAAACATAGTAACCCATTCAAACTACTTTTTCCCTGAATATCACAGTACAGATTGCTAACATACAAATTGCCCACAAGAAAGATTGTTTTCATCGCAGTGTACATCCAGCTTAAGAGGCTGGATAGCTGGTTTACAGTGCAGAGTGACATGATCAGCGTGGTCTCAATTCCTGAATCAGCTGAGGTCTCCATGAGGTCCCACCTTCTTGCCCTTTGCCTGAGGCATGGAGACCCTCAGGTTAAACCACCACCAGTCGGCTCTCTCTCTCTCTCTCTCTCTTTAATGAGAGAGCAGGGGAGGTTTAGAGAAGATCACTGGAAAAGCTTTTGCACCCAGAGGGCATTAGGTGCCTGGAATGCCTGGGAGGGTAGTTGGGGTAGGAAACCTCAACCTCTAAAAAGTCCTATGGACCTAGTGCTGGAAAGTGGAATGGGCATGGAGAGTACCATTTTGTTGGCAGTACAGACTAGACAAGCGAAAGAGCATCTTCTGTACGATATGACACAATATTCTATGAGTACAGTGACTTTGCCTTATACATCAGATTCAGCAAGCTAAACTTGTAGTTAGTTGAGATAGCATGTGATTATCTGTATTGGTTAGTGTGGTGATAATCCAGAGCTTTATTCGGTTAATTTTGGATTGGGATTGTAAAAAGGTTACATAAAGTCATAGGGTCACAGAGATGTAGAGCACGGAAACAGACCCTTTGGTCCAACTCATCCATGCTGACCAGATATCCTAAATTAATGTAGTCCCATTTTCCAGCATTTGATCCCTATCCCTTTAAACCCTTCCTATTCATATACCCATCCAGATGTCTTTTAAATGTTGTAATCGTACCAGCCTCCACCATTTCCTCTGGCAGCTCATTCCATACACACACCACCCTTTGCATGAAACATTGTCCGTTAGGTCCCTTTTAAATCTTTCTGCTCTCACCTTAAACCTATGCCCTCTAGTTCTGAACCCCCCCACTCCAGGATAAAAGACCCTGTCTATTTACCTTGTCCATGCTCCTCATGATTTTATAAACCTCTATAAGGTCACCCCTCAGCCTCCGACACACCAGGGAATATAGCCCAACAATATTCAGCCTCTCCCTGTAGCTCAAACCCTCCACCCATGGCAACATCTTTATAAATCTTCTCTGAACTCTTTCAAGTTTCGCAACATCCTTTCTATAGTAGGAAGACCAGAATTGCATGCAATATTCCACAAGTGGCTAAATCAATGTCCTGTACAGTCACAACACAACCCCCCAAATCCTATTCTCGATGCTCTGTCCATAAAGGCAAGCATACCAAATGTCTTCTTCACTATCCTATCTACCTGAAACTCTACTCTATGAACCTGCACTCCAAGGTCTCTTTGTTCAGCAACACTCCCTAGGTGTTACCATTAATTGGATGAGTCCTGCTCTGATTTGCATGTGGAATGTAATACTTGTGCTGCATCCAAGCCTTTAGTAGCACAGGCTCCCTGAAAAGGAAATTGTTTCATTCCATAGCTTTTATTTCTATCCCATCATGGGGTTCAAAAAAAGCACCATCAAATGGTTAGCATTGCTGCCTCACAAAGCCAGGGACCTTCAGCATGATCTGGACAGTTTGGGTGTGTGGTAAAGTTAATGGCGGATTTAGTATATTTGGATAAATGCGAGGTTCTTCACTTTGGAAGCAAAAGCAATAACGCAGATGACTACCTGAACAGCTGTAAATTGGGAGAGGGGAGTGTACAACGGGACTTGGATGTCCCACTGAAGGTAAGCATGCAAGTACAGCAGGAGGTAAAGAAGGCAAATGATATATTGGCCTTCATTGGAGAGTTTCGAGTGCAAGAGCAGAGATGTGTTGTTGCAGTTATACAGGGCCTTGGTGAGGCCACACTGAGAATACTGTGTGCAGTTTTGGTCTCCTTTTCTAAGGAAGGATGCTCTTGCTCTCGAAGGAGTGTAGTGAAGGTTTACCAGGACAATTCCAAAGATGACAGGACTGATGTATGAGCAGAGATCGACTAGGTTAGGATTGTTTTCAACAGAGTTCAGATGAGTGAGGGGGTGGCATCTCATAGAGACTTATAAAATTCTAACAGGACTAGACAGGGTAGATGTAGGGAGGATGTTCCTGATGGTGGGTATGTCCAGAACCAGGGGTCACACTATGAGCATTCGTGGTAGACCATTTAAGATGGAGATGAGGAGAAATTTTTTCACCCAAGGAGTGGTGACTCATGTGGAATCCATTACCACAGGAAGTAGCTGATGCCAAAACATTGAAATGTATTCAAGAGGCAGCTAGATATAGCACTTGGGAGGAATGGGATCAAAGGTTATGGGGAGAAAGCAGGATGAGGCTATTGAGTTGGATGACCAGCCATGATCATGTTGAATGGCAGAGCAAGCCCGAAAGGCTGAATGGCATCCTCTTGCTCCTATCTTCTATGTTTCTATGACTGGTAATGGTTTAGTCTGAGGGGCACCATGCCCCAGGTGAGGAAAAGGTTGAGAAGGAGAATCCTCTATGGTAATCTCAGCTAGTGTGGGAATTGAACCCATGTTGTTGCTACCACTCTGCAGCAGATACAAAGAAAATGTGCAATAATTTGGGAAAAACAAATCCCTCCTCACCTTCTGTTAATTATCTCAGGGAGGTTTCAGGGCTGGCGAACACTGTGCACTGAGTCGGTGAAGTATGTCAGAAGGGGAATCACATAATTACATCATCCAAAAGAGCAGAAAAGAACAGAACACTTGTTGTCATGCTGGGAGGTCAAGTAAAACTCTGACAGCTGCTTGTTCTTCATGATGAATGCAGCTTTGCATGTTGCCATTAGGGAGCTGTGGGAATCAGAGATGGCATGAAAACAGAATGGAAGAGCACGTAGAATAACATGGATCAAGGTGGGTGAGCAGGTACGACCACCATGAGACAGGCTGTGGGAAGGAATTCAGCAACTGAGCACCCCAGGACAGGACAAACCACTCCCCAAGTTCAGTTTCAAGTGATCTTGCCAGAGAAAATGATGAGGCTCTGATGTCTGGCTAATTCCTTCTACACTGTTCAAAGCAAATTTGGGACTTAATATGATGTAAAAGGTACTACATAAATGCAAGATTTTGTTGTTGCTTAAGTCTGGAGACCTTCTTGGCTCCAACGGAGAAACCAGTCTTGCAAATATTTTACGATGCAAAATAGATCTCATACTTGGCCAGACTTAGACATAGAGTCATAAAGGTCCACAGTATGGAAACAAGCCTTTTGGCCCAACATCTCCATGCTGCTTAGTTTTCATAATTAATCCAGTACCATTTGCCTGCATTGAGTACCTATCCCTCCATACTTGTCCCATCCATGTGCCTGTCCAAATGTTTCTTAAATCACAAAATTGTACTCGCCTCCACCATACCTTTAGCAGCCCTTCCAGACACTCATCACTCTCTGTGTCAAAGGATTGTGTCTCTGGACTCTTTTATATCTTTCCCTTCTGACCTTAAAACCATGCCCTCGAGTTTTCGAATTCCCTACCATGGAGAAAAGCTGTTGGCTATCTACCTTATCTATGCCTCTCATGATTTTAATGATGTTTCTTACTTAATGCTTACCAAGTTGGGACTTAATACTTAGCAATGTAATGCTTGGTGAAATTACCAAGGAGTCATCACAAAGTTGGAATTAAAGATGGGAGATATCTAAGATTTAGATCATAAAATCATAAGACATAGGAGCAGAAATTAGGCCATTCTGCCCATCATGTCTGCTCCACCATTTAATTATGGCTGATAAGTTTCTCACCCCCAATCTCCCACTTTCTTCCTGTAACCCTTGATCTCCTTGATACTCAAGAACCTATCTATCTCAGTCTTAAATATACTCAATGACCTGGCCTCTACAGCCTTCTGTGGCAATGAATTTGATAGATTCACCAATCTCTGGTTGAAGACGTTTCTCCTTATTTCCATTCTAAAAAGTTTTCCTTTTAATCTAAGACTATACCCTCAGATCCTAGTCCCTCTTCCCAATGGAACCGTCTTTCCAACATTTACTCTGTCCAGGCCATTCAATTTTCAGTAAGTTTCAGTTAGAAGCTTGGCTGTCCCCCCTCATCCTTCTAAACTCCATCAAGTATAAACCCAGAGTCCTCAAACGTTCTTCATATGTTAAGATTTTCCTTTCTGGGGCTATTCTTGTGAACCCCTTCTGAACACACTTCACGGCCAGTACATCCTCCGTGAGATATGGGGCCAAAAACCATGCACAATGCTCTGAATGTGGTCTGACCAGAGCCTTATAGAACCTCAGAAGTACATCCCTGCTTTTATATTCAAGTCCTCTCAAATTAAATGCCATCATTGCATTTGTCTTCCTAACTATGTCTCTGGCTGCCATTCTGAGAAAGATCTTTTTATCTCCACTCTCTGCTTTTTGCCAGACAGCCAAGATTCTATCCAGACTAGCACGTTGCTCTGACACCATGGGCCCTTATCTTACTCAGTAGCCTCCTGTGCGGCACCTTGTCAAAGGCCTTCTTGAAGTCAAGGTAGATAACATCCATTGGCTCTCCTTGGTCTAACCTGCTCATTACTTCCTCAAATAATTCTAACAGAATTGTCAGACGTGACCACCCCTTGTTAAAACCGTGCTGATTTTGCTCTATTTTGCCACACACTTCCAAGTTTTCAGAAATCTCATCCTTCATAATGGATTTCAGGATCTTACCCAAAACAAGGTTAGGCTAATTGGTCTGTAATTTTCCAGTTAGTGCTCTTAGTGGAGAGTTTTGTGCGACAGGAACAAATATAAGGAATGGAGATACATGCATCATCAGTGACCTGTACAATCCTCTCTCTACTGATTTAACTAAACAAGAAAACTGCATGATTCAAACTAGGCTTCCTGTCAAATACCTGGCATGCTTGCTGACCATTTGAACCACTAAGTGCGCCCATATTTCGTTTCTAACCTGACTCTACAGCCTTTCATCATCAATCACATTTGAGAGCTGAATTTCAGGGTTTCCTTGCCACTGCTAACGTACTAACTTGACTAACATCGACTTTATCACTGAACGCAACAAAATTAGTGGAATGTCAGCTCTTTAGCATGATACGCATCTCTGGTGATCCAAATGCCCTCAAATTGGCATCAGTCCAACTCCTCCAACAGGAGTCCAAAGATGTAATGTAATGGAATCCCAGCTATCTGGTTCATCTAACATCTGATCTTTCTTTGACCTGGAGAGATGATGTTTTTATTTGTTTGTGCTATAAAGGGTGATATTTAATGAAGCATTTGTCAGACATTTATAAGAGTCAAGAGAGGCTCATGTACAGTATGTAAAATAACAATTGCAAAATTGTTTCCAGTAGTAGCAGAAATGTTAACTAGAGCACACAGATTTACGGTGATTGGCAAAAGAACCCTAGGGCTGACAAGAGGAAACCCAATGAGTTATTACATGGAATGCACTGTGTAAACGGGTGGTGCAAGCAAATTTAAATGGTAGCACTTGCAAGAGAATTACATCAATACTTAAAAGGGAAATAATTACAGGGCTATTGGATTAACTGCATTGTTCTTACAGAGCCAGCACTGGTTCAAGGGACTGAATGGTCAATTTCTATGCTGTGCTATGTTTTCTTTTGGTATTGTTTTATAACTTTATGATTGTTTGTTTTCTAAACTTGTTGGGGCATCCTAAGGTACTATATAACTGTACTAACAAGGTGTTGAAATCCACACAGAGATGAATAGCTTTTCGAAAGAAATTTGAACTTACAGTGAAAGGCTGAAAGGATTCCATGAGAAGCTTTCAAGTTTTAAGACCTTTACTGTAGAAGTTTATAAAATAATGAGAGGTATCGGTAGACTTAATGGTAGTTAGCTTTTCCCTCAGATGAGGGATTTTAAGACTAGGGAGCATATTTTTAAGGTGAGAGGAGGGAGAGATTTAAAAAAGACAAACATTTTGCAGAGAGGGTCGTTCACGTCTGAAATGAACTTCCTGAAGGAGTGTGGAATGTGGGTGCAATCACAACATTTAAAAGACATTTGGATAAGTACATGAACAGGAAAGGCATGGAGGGATATGGACCAGGAGCAGGCAAGTGGGACTGGCTTGGTTTGAGATTATGTTTGGCATGGACTGGTTAGACTTGGGTGGGTGCTGTAAGACTCTGTAACACCAACTCTGTTGATCCTGGCGGAAGAGGATGGCAATTCTCTACACCACCCCATCCAGTAGGACCTCTTGCAAAGTGGCACACCAATTTGTCCTAATGTGCCATGTGTGTGGGCAGGGGGAGTGGTAGATGAACTGTACAGCAGCTCTGGACTGCCAGCATTGACCACCGGCCTTTTAAATATGAATCCTGCGTTGTCCTGGCAGTGCCAACGACGCCCATGCATAGCAAGTTGAAGAATCGGGCTGGCATTAGACAAAAGGAGTGAAATAGAGCCATAGGACCCAGTTAATGAGGTGAATTGGGATGAGTGAGAAAATGTGCTGAGCCACACAGAGTGAAACCCTCCACAAAACCAGATGAAAGTGACATGTAGGTGTTTTCTCATGGAATCTTAGGGGTCTACAGCACAGAAAAATGCCCTTTGGCCCATCATATCTTCACTGGTCAAAAGCAATCAGTGAATTATACTAATCCTATTTTCAAGCACTTGGCCCACAGCCTTGGATGCCTTGACGTCACTAGTTCAGGCCGACATATCTACATATCTTCTTTGCTAAGTCCCCTTGCAGTTTTAATGCTCATGAACCTCTGGCTGTCATAGAGAATTCACTTTTTATTTTTCTGCACATTTGATTCTGGATATGCAATGATTCCCTTAAGTGGTCATTTATTAACTAACTAAGGGTCTTTATAGGGGTAGATGAGGAGATGCTGCTGATGCCTTCTCCAACCATCGGAATATGGGAGACAGGTCAAGAGTGGGCAATGAGAGGTACTGATGCCATATTTACTAAGACCCAAATTCAACCCCAAACCCTTCACTCAGTCTGAGCCTCTTGGAAGAGGTTTTATTGATAACAGGGAGACAGACAGCTGATCCAGTTCAGCATTTCACTCACGGTATTTGCAACATGGTAAAATTAAACCAGATAATCACTCCAATGGTTCCTAACCAGACTTTTGAAGAACCAGTCCTGGACTTTACGATTACAGAGCCGTAGAATCATACAGCATTGAATCAAGCCCGACAGCCCACCATGACTGTGCTGGTCAACAAACACTAAACTGCATGGCGTCATGTACGGCACAAAATTACAGGCTGAAGGGCCTATTCCTGTGCTATATTCTATGGTGGCACAGTGACTCAGTGGTTATCACTGTTACCTGATGAAGGGCTGACCTCGAAATGTTGACTCACCTGCTCCACAGATCCTGCCTGACCTGCTGTACGTTTCCAGTGCCACCCTTTTCGACTCTTACCTCACAGCGCCAAGGACCTGGGCTCGATGCCAGCCTTAGGTGACTGGAGTTTGCAAAATCCCCCCCCACTGTGTCTGCATGGATTTTCTCTGGGTGCTCTGATTTCCTCCCCCAGTCCAAAGATATGTAGTTTAGGTGCATTTGCCATGCTAAATTGCACATAGTGTCCTGCAATGTGCAGGCTCAGTGAATTAGCCTTGGGAAACGCAGGGTTCCGGGGGTGGGTCTGGCTGGGATGCTCTTCGGAGGGCCGGTGTGGACTTGATGGACCAAATGACCTGCTTCCACACTGTAGAGATTTTATAATTCTGCACACTAATCTCATTTACCTGCACTTATTCCACAGGCAGCAATGCCCTGGCATTTTAAGTGCTTGTCCAGATGCCTCCTAATTGTTGCAAGAATACCTGCCTCTACCACCATCTCAGGCAGCACATTCCATATTTCTACCATCTTCTAGTTGAAAAGGATTTTTCTTCAGCAGCAGCGAAGAACCATCTCTCAAAAACCATAGTTTTAAAAAAAAACTTAAGTTCTGATCCTGGCCTGATAAACTAATCAACTCTACCCAAAGTCTCAATTACCAATCAACAACTGCCATCTGCTTGAACATAGAGTCTTTTCCAGACTTGCCAGAACCAATTCCCAGGTATTGATTTCGTTAATAGCCAACTTCTGCTATCTTGTTTAAACACAATGCTCTTCTCAGGGTCAGTATCTGTTGGAATCCCCTTAATCAAGAAAAGGCCTAAAATTATCCTCCAGGCCTGACGCCACATACAAACGACCCTGACTCAACCCCAGAAGTTCCAAACCAGACTCTTTGAATAAACAGTCCCAGACTCTGTTTGGTCTACTCTTTTCCTTTGACCACAAGCTATCCCAAAGTTCCCAAATCATTTCCAGCTCACATCTAATCAATTCTAGACACCGGTTTGTAGTTTAAACAAGCGGTTTAATTTATTAACAATGAAGTAATTTTAGCAGAGCAAAATCAAACAACAAAGTAATCTAATTGATGGCTATGATTGAAAATAACTAACATTTGGTTTCAATCTCATTCATATGAAAACTAAGAGATTTAAAAACACAGTTAAAGGATAAGTAAAATACTGACCTTGTTAACGGCAAATATCTACTATCTGTTTAAACATATTGCTTTCCTTCCAGGCTCAAAGAATCTATGGAATCCTTTTGATCAAGAAGTAACTTGCAATTAACTTGCAGGCGATGCTTCACAGACAAACAACAGCTTAGTCATAGGATCACACAGGGTGGGAAAAGGCCCACTGGCCCCCCATATCTATGCTGACCAATAAATACTAAACTGCACTGATCCTATTTATCTGCACTCGGTCGATAGCCTACCATGCCCTTGCATTTTACATACTCATCCAGATGCTTCTTAAATGGTGTGAGGGTACCTGCTTCCACTATCATCTCAGGCAGCTCATCTTGTATATCTACCACCCTGTGGGCAATCAACATTTTTCTCAGATCCTCTCCAAACTACTTGCTCCTCACTTGGTGAAGGCAGCATTCTCATTTGTTCTCTCTTCTTTTAACTTAAAACTCAACTAGTTCACAGTCCAAAGATCATCTTCAGCTCACTGGTTTCAATGAAATGAATAAAAGGATAAAACAAAAATGATGAAAAATCAGTGATGGTTCCTGTGAATGTACAAGTCTGAAGTGTGATGGAAGACTCTAATAATTATTTGGATGCGTACATTTCCTACAACGCTCAAGGAACTTGACACCATCCAGGACAAAGCAATCTGTTTGATTGGCACCATATCCGCAAACATCTACTCTCTCGAACACCGATGCTAAGTAACAGCAATGTGTACCAGTTCAAGATACACTGCAGAAATTCACCAAACTCTTTAGGCAGCACTTTCCAAACTCATAATCTACCAAAAAAAGGACAAGGGCAGCAGGAACATGGGAACACTACCACCTGCATGTTCCCCTCCAAGCCACTCACCGTGCTGACTTGGAAATAGTTAAAAATCACACAACACCAATTATAGCTGCTCCACAGCTACCTGATGATGGAGCAGTGCTTCAAAAACTAGTACTTCCAAATAAACCTGTTTGACTATAACCTGGTGTTGTATGATATTTGACTTTGTCCACCCCAGTCCAAAGCTGGCACCTCCACATCCTGACTTGGAAATATATTGCTGTTCCTTCACTGTCGCTGAGTCAAAATCCTGGAATTCCCTTCCTGACAGCTTTAAGATATATTCTCACCCAAACAGTCTGCAGCAGTTCAAGAAGGCAGCTAACCACTACTTTTGCAATGGGCAGCTGGGAGAAATTGGCAATAAATACTGGCCCAGCCAGCGCTGTCTATATCCCATAAATAAAATAAGAAGTTTAGCAGCGATGTGCATCCATGGCCGATACTTTCTCTGTTCCTAAGGGAACAGCCTCACAAATGAGGCAGAAATGATATTCAGTGCCTTTAACACTCGCACAAACCAATGAGGCATTGCCTTTCAGCAAGAATTAAAGATAATTGGAAGCAAAACTTGCAAGTGGGCTTCAAATTATATGCTGTCAACATCCAACTACTAATTAATGTGTGGAGAGCATAATATTTTATGATTTGGATTAGCAGGTTGTTAAACTGCTCCCTCCCTCTGGGATTACCTCAGAAAGTTGAATACTTGAATTGTGTGAGCATTACCATTTGCTAAAAGCTGGCTTTTTGGACCCATTGGAAGAAAGTGAAGAAGTTGTTCGTGGTTTAGAGCCTAATCCTTTCCAACCTTCCTTCTTTCACTTCAATGCCAACTATTAGAGCTGGGAGCCTGGGGGAGTTGGGTTGTGGGAGATGGTTTTACTCTGCACATTAGGGATGGAAAAGCCAGTAAGGTTGCAATTTGCAGGAACCTTAATGCCAGGCATTGGCTATTTCCATTCAGGATCCCCACAGCTTTGGTTCCATTGTGTTTATTAAGTAATGCTTTAATGTGTCATGTAATTCAATTGGCCAACCTGTTATTAAAATGAGTTATGTAGAGCTTGTAAATTGCAATGTAAAATACTACACATCATGGAAATATTTTCCTTTTGCATAAAATACTGGAAATTGTGAGGAAATGAAGAGGATTTGATGCCATTCCGGGAAGGCATGTTTTGCCTTTACCAGCAAAATACTGGTAAAGAAACAAAAAGGAATTCAGCAAAGTGAGGATTCCACAATATGCTGTTGACAATGTTATTCGCAAAAACAAAAATCCTATTCTGAATACATGGACAGATGTGGAAGTTTCAACATTAAATCAGGCCATTCAGCTCAATCAGTCTGTGCTGGTATTTACATTCCCCCTATGAATAGAAGAACATAAGAAGTAGAAGCATCAAAAAATTATTCTACCCCTCATACGTGCCCTGCTATTCAATGAGCGAATCTTGGCTGATCTGCGCCAGGCCTTAAATCTTCTTTCTTGACAGCTCAACATCACCATCAAGTCCCTGATATTTCAAAAGTCTTCCTATCTTGTCTTTAAGTGCTTTCAGTGATTGAATGTCTACAGTTCTCTGGTGTAGACAATTGCACTACCCTCTGGGATCCACCAATGTTGCTCCAGAAAGACTGCTGCAGTTCCCGCAATGGCCACCACACCCTGTGGTGCTGTTGGAACTGGAAAGCTGATTGTCCAGTATCTGTGTGAGGCAAAACTCCTATCTTATGATGTTGAAAGCCAATGGACTGACTTAAAATCATGCCGTGACTTCACGAGTAGTCGGAAAAGAGTTCGTCCCAAACCTGTCAGCCTCCAAAGCAGCCTATGATTCGATTGTGTGTCAGGAAAAGGAGGATAAGGGTATGAAAGCATGCAGAGCAGGGATGGATAAATGTTGGCCACGATCTCAATGAACGGCTGAACAGGTTCAAAGGACTAAATGGCCTCTTTCTCTTCCCATATTCCTTCCTAAAATATATTTTAAAATATAAAATGTACCTTTTCCCAGTGCTGCCAGCATACTTGAACCAAAGGAATAAATGGGTTGAAGACTAAAAGTGCAAATCCCATAGAGGAGAAGGGGAACAGCACATCTGAATGGAAGTATCATTTTGCCATTCTGCGGTTTCTTTCCTCAATCTCATTGAATCAGACAATCATTGATTGGGTTGTAACACAGAAAGAGGCCATTCATCCCACTTAGTTCACAGCAACTGTTTATAGCAGCAATCCAGCTTATCTGACTCCGATTGTCCAGCCTTTCCTTGTAAAATGATCACCTATTCCAGTTGTTCATTGGTTAGGCCACTTTTGGAATCTTGCATTCAATTCTGGTCTCCCTGCTATAGGAAAATTGTTGTTAGACTTGAAGGGGTGCAGAAAAGATTTATAAGGATGATGCCATTATAAGGGTTGGAGGGTTTGAGCTATAGGGAGAGGCTGAATAGGATTGCGCTATTTTTTTCCTGGAGCATCACAGAGGGATGACCTTATAGAGATTTATAAAATCATGAGGGTCGTGGGCTGGGTGAATAGACAAGGTCTTTTTCCCAGGGAAGGGGAGTCTAAAGCTAGAGGGCATAGGTTACAGGTGAAAGGGGAAAGATTCAAAAGGGACCTGAGGGGTAACCTTTTCATGCAGAGGGTGGTGCATGTATGGAACAAGCTGCCAGATGAAGCAATGGAGGCTGGTACAATTGTGACATTTACAAGGAATCTGGATGGGTATATAAATAGGAAGGGTTTAGAGGGATATGGGCTGAATGCTGGCAAATGAACTAGATTTATTTAGCAATCTGGACAGCATAGATGATTCGGACAAAGGGTCTGTTTCCGTGCTATAAATCTCTATGACTCTGACTCTAGTCTAGTAAACCTTCACTACACTTCCTGCAATGCATTTACATTCTGCCTTATATAAGGAGACCAATACGGTACACAATATTCCAGGTGTGCATTCACCAGGATTAGTGCCCTATTAAAGTAAAGCATAACCTCCCTACTTTTATAATCAATTCCCCTCACAATAAATAATGACATTCAACCAGATTTCCTAATTACCTCCTCTACCTGTTCACTGCCTTTTGCAATTCATGCACCAACACACCCCAAATCTCTCTGCATGTTAAAGTTCTGCAAACTGTCATCACTCAGATTATACGGGCTCTTATTGTATCCTTCCTTCCAAGATGGACAATTTCACATTTTACCACATAAAATCGTTTCCTTCCTCGCTTAATTATGCCCATCATCAGCAAATTAGTAACCATATCTTGTATTCCTTCATCCTGAGGCACCAGCACATCTCTCACTAAATTTTGATAAGCAGAAAATGACCATTTCTACATTCTATTTGATTGTTAGCTGGCAAAATGTTACTCACTGCACCATGAGCACTGCACCAAAACCTTTAGCTTTGCACCTTTTCAAGTGCCTTCTGGAAATCTAGTACATCCATTGGTTCCCCTTTAACCAAGGTACCTGTTACTTCCTCAAACAGGTAATAAATTGTTTAAACATGACTCCCCTATCACAAAACCATGTTGTCTCTGCATGATTACCTTCAGGTTTTCTATGTGCTCTGTTTTAAATTCTTTCCCTCTGATACACATTAAGCTACTGGCCTGTGATTACCTATTGACCTGTCCCTCCCTTTTTGAGTAAAGGATTTACATGCACTATTTTCTAATTAAATACAACCTTCCCCAAATCTAATGGATTTTGGTAAATTGAAAGCAACGTATCAACTTTATTTGTGACACTAGGATGACAGCAACAGGATCGAGGAATGAGCTGCCCAGAGCATCAACAATTTGTTTAATACCATTTCCTCAGTGATTGTTATTTTCTTGGATTCTTCCCTTCCTTCTTTTTATTTTTACAACTATTTCTGGGATTACTGGGATCAAAGACTGATTCGATTCAACTTCCATCTTTTTTGCTTTTTACCATTAATTCTCTAGACTTACTTTCCAAATGCTAACCCTATTAACTCTTGCCTTTTTCAAATATCAGCCCTTAGGGAAGAGATGGCAAGTGGGAGAGATAGTTGCTTATTCAACATGTAATGATAATCGTAAATGAATAAATTTAAAAAAAATTCATTTGTAATATAATGATAAACTAGTTCTAAACGAATCATTTAAAATGCAATGGTATAACAAAACAGCCACAGAAAATCATAGCACATACATTCTCTATCCATTCTTGCACTAAAAGGACATCAAAGCATTTAGTCAAGCACCAGGTAATGAGGACATTTGACCCATCGAGTCTATTCTAGCTCTTTTCAAATTTATCGAATTTAGCCCCCCTCCCTTTCTTTTTTGTCCATCGCACTGTCTCGTTTTATTTCTTTCCTTTTGTTGATTCCATTCTGAATGTTGCTATAACATCTGCATCCCCTGTACTTTCAAGTTGTACCTTACAGACCATAACGACTCACTGAGAGGAGATATTTTTGCTGACCTACCTCCTGACTTTTTTTGTCTGAAATCTGTGTTATCCGGTTATTGAACCTGTAGCCAGTAGAAACAGTTGCCCCTTTCCGGCCCCATGCACCCTCATAGCTAGGCCACATAGCTGCCTCTTGAGCTGATTTATATTGTCCACATCAATAACATTTCCCCCTTAACTTGATTCCAAAACTCAATTGGTTTTTAATCTGTATTCCTCAGTACTCAGTCCTTCACTTTATGCATTCCCCTTCATAATTTGAAAAAGCTTTTGATCAGGTTCACCTCAAAGACTCCAAAGAAAATCTGGCCAATTTCCTGAAGTCTTTCTCATCGTTTTCAATTACGTATTCCTCTGAATAAACATTTCTTGAGTGGTTTAAAGGTTCAAAAGACTTTGCTTAAGAATTCATTTGCAGCTTTGTGGATCAGTGGATTAGTGGATTAATGCTCAGTCCTTGAATGGTATGACAAACAATCACACCAAGAGGATCCCACGATCAGTATTGAGTCTGTGCCAAGCTAGTTAATCCCAGACAGGGCCAGAGCAGGCCAGAGAATTAACCTTAGTGCCAAAAGCCTAAAGAGGAGAAAAGCAGGCTGTTTTTCATTGATATCAAAAACATTTACTGTAAAGAGGAGAACAGCTTTAAGAGATGGAGTGTTGTATTCAGTGGGGTGGTAGTAGGGGGGGGGAATGATTGCTATAGGAAGTTGCTGAGCGAGACTTTTCACCATCTTCTGGAGGGATGTCCCTAACGAGCAAAGAGACTGCTCAAGGTAAGTAGGCCCATCTCTAACTAATTGGACTACTCAATTCCATTCACCTCCCCTTGTTAACTGTGTTATGTCATGGGCATGGGGTCATTCAAAGCAAGGAGAAAGTGAGGACTGCAGATGCTGGAGATCAGAGCTGAAAGTGTGTTGCTGGAAAAGTGCAGCAGGTCAGGCAGCATCCAAGGAACAGGAGAATCAACGTTTCAGTCCTGAAGAAGGGCTCATGCCCGAAACGTCGATTCTCCTGCTCCTTGAATGCTGCCTGACCTGCTGCGCTTTTCCAGCAACACATTTTCAGCGTCATTCAAAGCAAGCTCATTTACCCTCCTATATTTAGATATGGTGGGCTGACTGCTGGTCAGGGTGAGCTCGAGGTGAAATGGATGGTGGTCAGATCGCATCCTGACCTTTTACACATGCCCCATTTGCAAGTGGGCATCACGCCCAGCTTCTGACATGACCTGTCCAGTTCCAGGTTTTCACATCCTTGAACACAGAAGTTTGGAAGATGAACTTGAGGTACTTGAGACAAATGAAGGTTGGTAGAGTGAGAGAAGACAAATACTTCCTCTGGCGGGAAGATTCAGAACAAGGGAGTGTTACCTTAAGATTAAAGCTAAGGCATTTTAGGAATTGTCAGAAAGAACCTCTTCAGACAAAGATGGTAGAACTCTCTTTTCAAACTTCTTTTTAAAGAATCCCGACAGTGTGGAAGTAAGCCATTTGGCCTATCAAGTCCACATCGACTGTGTGAAGAACGCCCCACCCCTACCCCATCCCTGCATTGCCCATGGCTACTCCACCTAGCCTGTGTATCCCTGTAATCTATGGGTAATTTAGCATGGCCATTCCACCTGACCTGCATATCTTTGGACTGTAGGAGGAAACCAGACTACCCGAGGACACCCACACAGAGAATGTGCAAACTCCTCACAGACAGTTGCCTGAGGTTGGAATCGAAGCCAGGGTCCCTGATCCTGTGAGGCAGACGTGCAAACTGTTGTGCTACCATGCCACCCATTGCTGCTGAGGTTTGAGATGGATCTTTTAAACAAAAAAGCAGTGAGTTCTCATTTTAGACAGAGATGGGCCCCATGGAAGTTGGAGTAAATTATCTCCCCAGCAACATTATTTTGATTAGGCTCCTTTTGTTTTCCATTTTAATTTGGCTTCTGATTTTTGGTTCTTTCTCATTGCATTTGGTGAACGGTGTTTGTATTTTGGTGATTTGGTAATTTTGTGATTGGGTTTACATTTCAATTATTTCCTTTTAACACAATGTGAACGGGTCTACAGGGAAGTTGAAGATTCCTTTGTGGACCCCCTGTTTCCTGGCCAGCCCTCTCCATCACAATATGGGTGGACATCGCGAGGGCTATGGCACATTATTTCCCCCTCCCGCAATATTTTACTTGAGGGCCCCTCAGTTTGTTTTGTTTGGATTTTTGCACTGTGAAATGTCTGGAGGAAAAGATAGAAACTGAAAGAAACTATGCCATAGATTCAGTTTGCTAACACAAATGTTGAGTGGAGTCAGGTGATATATGCATGCAATGTTTCATTCTGCAAATAAATCAATCTCAGGTTTTTTTAAAATTAATTCATGGGCTGTGAGCATCACTGGCCAGGCCAGCATTTATTGTCCATCCCTAACTGCAACAGCATCGTGGTGGGTCTAGAGTCACATGTAGGCCAGAACAAGTAAGGACGGCAGATTTCCTTCCTTAAAGGACATTAGTGAACCAAATGGGTTTTTCTGACAATTGACAATAGTTTCATGATCATCATAAAACTCTTAATTCTCGACTTTTATTGAACTCAAATTCCACTGTCTGCCATGGTGGGATTTGAGCCTGTGTCCCCATAACATTACCTGGGTCTCTGGATTAATAGCTCAGTGTTAATATAACTAGGACATCACCTCCATCAAACAAAGGGTGATTTTAGATTTATCTTTCATTATTTGGCTACTGGGAGTTAAACAAATTGTTTACTATTTATATTTTTGGTGCTATATAAGCATAAGAAGACAATTTTAAGATCATTGGAATGAACAGTTAGTGGGTGAAGACTTTTGGTGTTGACAAGCTTCTGCCAGTTTTAAATGAATGCGCAGAGTTCATGAACTGAGAACTGAAGGGAGAAAATACCAGACCCGTTCTAATGTGGGAAAAGCTGAGCCAGAGTTTTAAGGGTAGAAATCACAATGTCATCATAAGAATTACTGAGCAGACTCATACCAAATTCCTCTTCCTGCTCTTTTCAGGAATTAGTGACTTATCTTAAGTGTAGCTGGCAAAGTAGCAAGGACAGGCACTTTATGAGAGCATTAAACATTCATATGATATGATGCTGATGGTAATGACTAACTTTTCCCTTCCTTGAATGCTTCTTGAACCTTTATAATTATAATAATCAAATGGCAACTAGATGTTTTGGGAGCAAGAAAATGTGTCTTTTTAAATCACAAATCATATAGAATTTGTGCACCCCTTGAGCCTTCCTCTAAGAATAGAGCTTTCAAAAACAAATCTGTGCATTTATATGGCATCTCTAGTCTAGGGAGATATCTAAAACTGTTTTACAGTGTAGAGAAAGTACAGGGACATCTAATTTGAAAAAGAAATAGCTACCAGAGGTTGGGAGTAGCACACACAGCGTGAATACCACTGACATGTCGAGAGTCCTAACACGACTGACTACCCAAGCCTCCAGACTGGATAATTGCAACACCAAAGTCCTGTATCCCAGGGTGTGTCAACCAGAGCTTCCAAATCAAAAATTATGTAAGTTTTAGTACTTTCTATTAAAGCGTAGCCACTGTTATTACACACACACACTGTAATTTTGTACTTTGTGGTTTGTCTGTGGTTGTTTGATTCAAACTTTTCCTTAAGATTCAGGCTTCTGTCTCTGGTTATCTCTATATTTTCTTTTCATTCTGCAATCGTTGTGGTCAAGTATGGGAGAAATATTTTCCATTTCGAGCAGCAAACGTCGCTGTCAAGCACGATCGGGTCAAGGGTAATTGCAAGGTGAAAGCACTCTCAATTTCAGCAGTGTAACTTCCTTGTTAAGGGAAAATTCTTGTCAGACATTTTTGTGCCTGAACCATTGTTTGCCAGCATCTGGATTCAGACTGCCAAAACTAATATCAGAAATAACATCTTAGGATAAAGTTTATAATCCATTTGAAAGTCAGAGTTATATAGAATAAACAGCACTTAAGCAGGTATCCAGGCCAATATTTAAAACTAATATCCTTACATATAGATAAGGAAGGACACCACTTCAACTGGGGCAACATATCCATCCTAGGACAAGCCAAACAGAGACTACACGAGAATTCCTAGAAACATGGCATTCCAATCGGAACTGTATCAACAAACATATCGAGTTAGACCCCATCTACCAAGCCCTGAGAAAAAGAACAGGAAATGACACCACCACAGGAAATGACATCACCAACCCAAAGGAACCCAAACATATAAATAGAAAGCAGGAATCCTGTACAGTGCTTTGCTTGAGGCCCACTGAAGATGTTACCTAGTAGGGTGACGAAACGTCTGGAAATGCCCTCCCAGCTAAGCGAGCAAACCTGCATCCAGAACCTCAACCTGAGCTACAAATCTTCTCATTTAAAACTAAGTCAGATCACTGAAATGGATTACCTGATCATTATCACGTTGCTGTTTATAGGAGCTGACTGTCCCTAGATTGGTTGCTCTGTTTCCTGCATGACACATTACATAGAATAAATCACATAGAAATAGCCCACAGTGTCCAACCAATCCAAACTGACCTTCAGACTGCACTCAAACTCCCTCATACATTCATATATATTTATTTACTTTTCCTTTCTATGTATCTTTATTGTTAACTTCACCCACACCTTGTAGCGATGAGGTTGATGTTCTCACCACTTGATGGAATCATAAGATCATTGAATTCCTCCAGTACAGATACAGCACATTGAGTCAGCATTGACTATCCAAAGAGTATCCCACGCAGCCCCAGTTTCCTACCCTATCCCCCACAATCCAGTATTTCCAAAATGGTGGTGGAGTAAGACTCTTCAAAGTTGTCCTCTCTATCCGTTTCTTCTTTTTTTTTTAGCCTTTTTCATCTCTTTTGTGTCTTTTCTCCCCTTCTTCCTTTTCAGTGATGTCCTGAACTTGGTCTCAGCGAGGACTTGATCTCCCGACCTCAGCGCAAACTCGGACTCTTAGCCTTAGCACCCACCTGACATGGTGATCTCTTGGCCCGGTGTGGCAGTGACTCAGTCTGGTATGGTGGTCTCTCAGCCCAATGTAGTGGTCTCTCGGCCTGGTATGGTGGTCTCGGCTTGGTGTGGTGGTCTTTCAGCCTGATGCGGTGGTCGCTTGGACCGGGAGAAAGTGAGGACTGCAGATGCTGGAGATCAGAGCTGAAAAATGTGTTGCTGGAAAAGCACAGCAAGTCAGGCAGCATCCAAGGAGGAGGCGAATCGACGTTTCGGGCATAAGCCCTTCTTCTGGAAGCCCTTCTTGAAGAAGGGCTTATGCCCGAAACGTTGATTCTCTTGCTCCTTGGATGCTGCCTGACCTGCTGCGCTTTTCCAGCAACACATTTTTCAGTCTCTTGGACCGGTTTGGTGGTCTCTCGCCGAGTGCGGTGGTCTCTTGGCCCAGCGTTGCGGTCCCTCAGTCCAGTGTGGTTATCTCTCAGTAGCCCGGTATGGTGGTCTCTCGACCTGGTGTGGTGGTCTCTTGGCCCAGTATGATGGTCTGTCAGTGGCCCAATATGGGTGGTCTCTCGGCCCGTGTAGTGGTCTCTCGCCCTGGTGTGGTGATTCCTCGCCCTAGGTTGGTGGTCTCTTGGCCCGTGTGGTGGTCTCTTGGCCCGTGTGGTGGTCTCTCGCCCTGGTGTGGTAGTCTCTTGGTCCGGTGTGGCGGTCCCTCAGTCTAGTGTGGTGATCTCTCAGTGGCCTGAAATAGTGGTCTCGCAATGGCGTATGGCTGTCTTTCAGTCTGACGTGTTCTCAGCGAGGACCTCCGGCCATGAGCTGATTCCAGAGTGATATCCAGCCTCAAGAGTCTTGCGATGTAAGCTGGCATGGTCAGGAGTCAGGGCCTGGCATGGACTAGAGGCTAGGTGCCATCGTGAACTGGGTTGGAAGGACAGTTATTTGGAACTTTTTATTTCCTTATTTCTTTAAATTAATCCTATGATATGTAATGATAAACTTTTAATTTCTTTGTTTTTCTAATTTGTTTTGCCCGAAGAATTTATACTTTAGAATCTGTACTTAAGTATCTTTGCACCTAAGACGGTGCTGTATGTGGCGACTTATACATTTCCACTGTACTCACTTGAGTACATGTGACAATAAAGCTAATTCTAATTCGAAATCCATTGGATAATCCACCCAGCTGCAAATCCCTGCACAGTCTAGAGAAGTTTTGCATGGCCAATTCGCCAAACCTACACCTCTTTGTGTCCTCTTTTCTCTCGGTAACTCATTTTTTATGGATGACCTCTAATTTTTACACTTCCCTGGAAATGGCTGCTCTTTATTCTGTGGTCACTCTATCAAAATCACTCACAGTTGCAAAGACCCTTCTCAGGTCACTCCTCTTTTCAAGACAAATGAGGTTAACCCTCAGTATTTTGTTGTCTATCAATCATTATGTCCTTGTTTCACTTCGGTCCCCTCAGAGAGTGTAGAATCAGGCATGGAATTATCCCAACCTCTGAATGACATGGACATTGATGAGGGTATTAGGAAAATATAGTGCGTTTGGAAGAAATGTGTTTCTCAATGTTGAGAAGAAGCAGTCCAATTCTCCATGAGAGATAACAAAATTATTTGGCTGCCTTTGCATGCTATTAGGAGCTGATCTTGCTTCATTGATAAACAGTATCCTATTCTCCCATGCACCAAATAGAAACTAAGTGGTGTTAATTCTTAATGTGAAAGTCAGCCTGATGACTCCAGCTCACAACTTGCTCCTTCAGCTCTCCGTCCCGGACAGAAGTAACCAATATCTTGGAGCAAGCTCCATGTGGAGCAACCACCCACAGCCTCCATCCATGAAAGTAAGAAGTATTTGGATATGTACTGCGATGTCAAGGCATACAGGATTAAGTGCTGGAAAATAGAATTGACTTATGAGGTGATTGTTTTGGACGCAATGGGCTGAAGGGCTTTTTTCTGTGCTATAGTTCTCTATGGCTCTAAAGTTGGCATCACCAATATATCAGCCTCACAGCATCATCTCCAATCTATTGTCAATGCTGCTTTCCACTTTAACACTGCCCTTTGGAGCACACTGACATCTTTCAATGCTATCTGTGTCCAGGACACTTGGCTCTCAGGAACAGGCACTCATCTCATGGCTTAGGCCAAAATGATATCTGTAAGCTCGTCATTTGCCCACTTTGTGTCCTCTCATTTTGCGTCCTAACTTGGATGCTCACAACACCCTGCCTTTCCTTTTCCATTTGCACTTTACTGTCTCAATCCATTAACCAAGTGGGATGCCCAGAGAAGATGTCAGTGAGCTGCAGCCTTTCTGACATTGCTCTGACTTTCATATCGACCATTGGCATGGTCTACCTGGTACCTGGGAGAAGAACAGCCTGCATGTAACTGAGGTCAGATTAACTAACAGTGAGATATTAATGCTACTGACTGGTGAGGTTCACATCCAACCTGAAGCTTTAAGAGGAAAGTCTGACCTATTTGTCCTTGATGTTAAGGATGGCGTATTTTAAAGGCAGACAGTGCTTCTGTCCTGCCATAAGGATTTCCCAGGACATGGTCACAGAGCAATTCCAAATCCTGTAGCGGGAGACATGATCTGGAGGGATGGGAGGCCATCCTACCCCAATGGCTGTCAAGGTGAGGGGAAAACTAAACTTTTATGCAATTGTTTGCTTCCAAGGAACCGCTGGAGGTCTGTGTGGAACCTTGCAATCTTTAACCTACAAATGCATCAAGGCCGTTCCCAATTTGGACCCAGATCGCAATGCTTCATCTCGTTTCTCCATTCCAAGCTGTGTTGCAGGCCACGCAGTAGACTTTGCCAACATCTCCCAGGGGCAGGGTGTTATAGACTGGATCCATGTTACATTAATATCATAATGCAACTGAGTTCATTAACAGAAAAGACTTCCATTCCAACCAATGTGCAAGTCATCTCATTTATAAGTACCACAATTTAGAAGTCTGTGCCAGGAATCTTGGAAGCTGGTGCTGATAACCCTGAGAAATCTCAACTTTCTGCTTCACTTCAAGGGCTAGAAACCTTACAAAGGGAGTCAAGGTCTACTCTCTGCAGTCATGGCTGATGACTCTCTTACGCAGCCCCTGAGTGAGAAAGAGCATCCCATTCCTGCAACTACAGCAGAATATAGGCCTCCTGAAAAATCACAGAATCCCTACAATATGGAAGCAGACCATTCAGCCCATTGAGTACACACCAATCCACTAAAGAGTATCCGACACAGACCTACCCACCTTACCCTATCCCTATGTTTCCCTTGGTTAATCCACCTACCATGCATATCCCTGGAAATTATGGGCAATTTAGCGTGGCCAATCCACCTAACCTGCACATCCTTGGACTGTGGAAGGAAACCCATGCAGCCACAGGGAGAATGTGCAAACTCCACACAGTCACCTGAGGGTGGAATCCAACCCTGGTACTTGGTGCTGTGAGGCAACAGTGCTAACCACTGAGCCATCATGCTGCCTGAGGTTCTGAAAATGAGGTTCGGATGTATGGATTGGCCTGGGGATGCCTTGGGTTATAATCCAGAGAGAATGTGACATATAATCGCAGCGGTCTGGGTTCTGCATGGGTCGCAGAGAGGTTGTGATGGATGCTGGAGAGCGGCAGCTGTATTTCGATGAGGAAGTTGAGGACACTAAGCAGGATGATCATCACCTTCTCTGTGACAGAGTGATGCAGTGTCAGGCTCAACGTGATATGGTGAGGTTGCTACTTTGCCAATGCCAATGTCCATGGATGGAGGGTGCAGGCGGTCACTGCTCATGGAGCACACCCGAAGATATTGAGGAAAGCTAACTAAGTGGGATGCCCGGCGAAGATGTCGGTGAGCTGCAGCCTTTCTGACATTACTCCGACTTCCATATCGACCATTGGTATGGTCTACCTGGTACCTGGGAGAAGAACAACCTGCATGTAACTGAGATCAGATTAACTAACAGTGAGATGTTAATGCTACTGACTGGTGAGATTCACATCCAACCTGAAGCTGTAAGGGGAAAGACTGACCTATTTTTCCTTGACGTTAAGGATGGCACATTTTAAAGTCTCACAGTGCTTCTGTCCTGTCATGAGGATTTCCAGGGACATGGTCACAGACCAATTCCAAATCCTTTTTTTTTTGTAGATTACTTACAGTGTGGAAACAGGCTGTTTGGCCCAACAAGTCCACACCAACCCTCCGAAGAGCAACCCACCCAGACCCATTCCCCTGCATTTACCCCATCACCTAACACTATGGGCAATTTAGCATGGCCAATTCACCTGACCTGCACATTTTTGGACTGTGGGAGGAAACCGGAGTACCCAGAGGAAACCCACGCAGACACGGGGAGAATGTGCAAACTCCACACAGACAGTTGCCTGAGGTGGGAATTGAACCCGGGTCTCTGGCGCTGTGAGTGCTCCTGTAGTGGGAGCCATGATCTGGTGGGATGGGAGGCCATCCTATCCCATTGAATCTTTAAGGGGAAAGTCTGACTGTGGAGGGTTGTTTTTCAGACCGGAGGCCTGTGACCAGTGGAGTGCCACAAGGATTAGTGCTGGGCCCTCTACCTTTTGTCATTTACATAAATGATTTGGATGCGAGTATAAGAGGTACAGTTAGTAAATTTGCAGATGACACCAAAATTGGAGGTGTAGTGGACAGCAAAGAGTTACCTCAGATTACAACAGGATTTGGACCAGATGGGCCAATGGGCTGAGAAGTGGCAGATGGAATTTAATTCAGGTAAATGTGAGGTGCTGCATTTTGGGAAAGCAAATCTTAGCAGGACTTATACACTTAATTGTAAGGTCCTAGGGAGTGTTGCAGTGCAGTTCATAGCTCCTTAAAAGTGGAGTCGCAGGTAGATAGGATAGTGAAGAAGGCGTTTGGTATGCTTTCCTTTATTGGTCAGAGTTTTGAGTACAGGAGTTGGGAGGTCATGTTGCGACTGTACAGGACATTGGTTAGGCCACTGTTGGAATATTGCATGCAATTCTGGCCTCCTTCCTATTGGAAATATGTTGTGAAACTTGAAAGGGTTTAGAAAAGATTTACAAGGATGTTGCCAGGGTTGGAGGATGTGAGCTGTAGGGAGAGGTTGAACAGGCTGGGGCTGTTTTCCCTGGAGCGTCGGTGGCTGAGGGGTGACCTTATAGAGGTTTGCAAAGTTATGTGGGGCATGGATAGGATAAATAGGCAAAGTCTTTTCCCTGGGGTCAGGGAGTCTAGAACTAGAGGCCATAGGTTTAGGGTGAGAGTGGAAAGATATAAAAGAGACCTAAGGGGCAACTTTTTCACACAGAAGGTGGTACATGTATGGAATGAGCTGCCAGAGGATGTGGTGGAGGCTGGTACAATTGCAACATTTAAGAGGCATTTGGATAGGTATATGAATAGGAAGGGTTTGGAGGGATATGGGCCGGGTGCAGGCAGGTGTGACTAGATTGGGTTGGGATATCTTGTCGGCATGGACGGTTGGACCGAAGGGTCTGTTTCCATGCTATACATCTCTATGACTCTATTTGTCCTCGATGTTAAGGATGGTATATTTTAATCTTTGCCATATTTTTCCCAACATTCTCAGCATTGATGGTGTCCTTCATTTGCTGGGAAACTCTGGCCCACAGTGTTATCTGTTTATCAACATGATTGTACAGTGTGGCTCAGCACTAACCAGGGTTAGAGGCTGCACAGTCATGGGGTGACTCAACAGAAGTATAGAATGATAATGCCAGAGACACAGGTCTGGAAGGGAGCTGATGCCCTAACCTTGGGCTGGATATTATGTTCCCTTGCCTGTGGTGTTTTAGGCAGGGGGCAATGAAGCGAGTGTGCCCCCTTCACCCACAGCCTCACTCCCTGAGACAATAGCACCATTCTACCCTTTCTACCTAATCACAGCATGAAACCCAGCTCCTCACCCTTCTTGTTCTGTTACCAAGGTTACAAAGAACATCTTCGTATCATCTCGCAGCCCCCTCCCTCCAAGATCCAAAGTGCCAGGACCTATCTTCTTTCAGAATCCCTGGACCAGCCTACAATTCTGACATTGTTGGGACGACTGGGGCCAGCAGCCAATCATAGAATCATAGAAACCCTCCAGCGTGGAAACAGGCCCTTTAGCGCAACAAGTCCTCACCGCCCCTCCGAAGAGTAACCCACCCAGCCACATTCCCCTACTACTCTACATTTACCCCAGACTAATGCACCCTAACCTACCCATCCCCAAACACTATGGGCAATTCAACTAACCTGCACACCTTTGGATTGTGGGAGGAAACTGGAGCACCAGAGGAAACCCACACACACACGGGGAGAATGTGCAAAATGCACACAGACAGTTGCCTGAGGCAGGAATCAAACCTGGATCCCTGGTGCTGTGAGGCACTAGTGCTAACCACTGAGCCACTGTGCCATGCCAAACAGATCAGTCAGCATCACCTGAGGGTGGGACCTCCACCCATGGCGAGCAACACTTGGAGAAGTCAATGTAACTCCAACAGCACATGCTAGCTGTCTGAATGGTGCTTGCATCACACAATTACTCAACCAGATGGCACTGTTGGAAACTAGCATGGGTGATCGCTCAGTCCAGACCAGGAGGACCACCGTTGGTCGGGGGCACAATCCATGCAGAGTGACTCAAAGACTTGGAGTCTGGATGCCTGTCTGTTGATCTTCAGGCAGATTCAGTAAGAGGGGGAGGGTCTAGGGTTCACAGAGGGATCACTGTGAGAGAGAATGGGGGTGTCAAGGCTGGATGGGATGAGTCAGCAGCAGCAGCATTTACTGAAGTGGGGTGAAGGATGGGGCAAGTGAAATCTTTTCTGAACCCTTTCAAGTGTGTGTAGGCAGAGCAGTATTGGATGGCATGGTGGGATACGGGGGTGGTAGTTCATGGCAGTGGCCTTCCCAAGGTTAGCATAGCGGTGCAATTTGGGCATCATTAAGGTGCTGATAGTGCTCACTATGTTTCCTGCCATCACTTTCTGCTCTCTCAGTAAGGTGCTGGGATAAAGCCTGGGCTGGACAGTGTCAGTGTCAGTTTGATGGGTGAAATCACACAATCCACGTTTGTGGAGTACTAGGACATTGAAGGATCAAATGCATGAAGCAGCTGTTTGCAAACCCTAGCTACGTTAAATTGTCAATCATTTCATTGTCCATTGGCTGTGTGTGTACAGTGAGGGTGCTTCGGGGTCTGGCGCTGGTCAAAGGTGATTGGTTACATTGCTGCTTGCAGATTGAACATGGACTTCTCAATATTGTGGAAGCAAGTAGTAATGACGTGACAAAAGGCCAATGCTAGCTGAATCATCGTTTGTACAACTTCCAAAAGGTCCACATCTATCATGTTTGTGCAACGATGGTCAGTATTGAATGCAGTGACAGGTTTGAGAGTTTGATGTGGGTCTGGGGTACAGGGAGAGCCGACTCTCCCTTGGACGATGTGGGTCACTCAGCTTGAGTGGCTGCTTCACCAAACTGCGGCATGTCAGAGCCTGAATGTGGATGGATGATGGAGACCTATCCCTTGGTAACAGGGTAGAGGATGTCTCACTGTGTAGGGGAAGCGTGTTTGGTCCTCATCTGCAAGGTAGGACACTGACAACGCGTTAGAGAACATTTTTGCTCCCTGTGTACCTAGTGTATGTCCTTTCCACTCAGAGTGATGCTAATGGGAGATTGGTCACCACGGGGAAGGTGGATGCTGTGAGACCAGGGCTGAAAGCAGCAGCAAGGGGTGAGGAATACCAGCTCAGGGAGAGGCTACAGCCTCTTGGCCCCTGAGGATGTGTGGTGTCCTCAGGAAGATCAGAGATTTTCAGCCTCGACTCCATTGCAAGCTCCATATGTCACTGTGAGGGACAGAGCTGAAAGCGACAGGAACGGGAGGCCATCCTGTCCTGTTGGCTGGAAAGGTCATTGTGGCACTGACCTTCTGTGCTACTGGCTCCTTCCAGAAAACGACAGTGTGGAATCTCTCAGTCGTGCTCGCACAAATTCGTCTGTGCAAAATGACTCCCTCCATCATCCCATGATGTGGTCAGTGCTGTAGCCTGGCCAGTAAGATTCAGAAACATGGTTGGGTCCCCCAGAGGCAGGGTGTCACAGGGTGAGAGAGCTGTATCACAATTCACAGGAAGGCATTCCAATCTATTCATCTCCAGGAGATCTGTCACGTCCTGAAAGTGTGCACCCACTACTCTGATGGCTGCCAGCGCTCTGCCATCCTGGAGCAATCTCATGTACCTGCTGTGCTTGATATCCAGCTGCCTTACGAGGCTGGTTACTCAGGACAAGGGCTCTCCACTGAACCAGCCTCTCACTAATACTGGGCACAGCTAGAGCTAATGGCCATTCTTTGACCATGGCTGTCTTGAAACAAACGACAGGGCAGCTGATGATATGGTTCCACTGCTTAGACCTGTCGGAGGGGGACCCTTCAATATATTCCAGATCAAGTGAGCAGCATCGCCTGGGCATGCCATGTTCTGTACAATTGGAGCAGGCAATGAGGTGATGTGCTGGATCTGGAGGGATTCGGGGAGGGGGAGCAGTTTTCCGAGCAGGAGAGTAAAAACACCAGAGAGGAGGAAGCTGTCATTGTCCATGACAGGTCTCAGCTGTGTCAGATGCAACAAGCCAGACAGAACCTCACCGACTCCCCCTTCCAATCGATGAGAGCTGGGAACAGCAGGCCACCGAGAACTGTACACTATCCTTTGGTGATGCTGCCAAAGTCTGTTTTGCATTGTCAGGGCGAGCTCCATCCTCTGTTTGTGCTCACTGTTGCTGACTCTAAATAAAAGCTCATGTTTGTGTTTGTCAGAATGTTTGCCTGTGTGTGACAATCCCCAAATGTACAATGACAAGCTGCAGGCCCACAGTGGGCATTGGGGACAGGGTAGCACTGAGTTAGTGAATGTAGGGAATGACAGGTAAAGCATGTGGTGGATAACCAGTTGCCATGGTGAGAGAATGGGTTTTGGGTGCGAGGGAATGTGAGCCACGCCAGCTATGTACTGTGACAGTGTGGATTCATGAAGGGCAATGCCAGATTGCCAAGACCTACCTATTGCATCGTGGTCTCTCAGAGATGGGTGTTTAGCAAGGGATGGCCGTTTTTTGTCAATATCTGCCAAGTGGTGAGTTGTTCTGGAAATGTTGCGTTGTAAACTGGGACTGAAATCAGCTGGTATAGGCACCATCAGGTCAGGGTGAGAAGTTGATGCAGCGAGATTGTGAATACAGCGAGAAACCATGGTCAGCCTCATGACAGAAATCCCTGCAAAAAACTTAATGCAAATCAGATGTAGCCAAATAAATGTAAGATTCATCCCTGTTCTACTGTGTTTCTCCAGCATTTGCTGTTTCTATTTCAGATTTCCGCAGTATTTTGCTCTTAGGTCCACCAGAGAATCATGCTTGATCGTTTTTGAATAGTGTAACGGAAACTTCAGCATCCACTTAAGGTGGGCCTCTGACTAGTGTAACTCAGATAATGCCTAAATAATGTACTCAAATTGAAGATCGTGGTTTGAACTAATGGCCTTCAGAATCGGGCCTGAGAGTGGTATTTCAAACTGACACGCAATCACAAAACAAGGGCAAAAGCAAAACATCATGGCTACTGGAACTTTGTAATAAGATAGAACAGAAAATGCTCAGCAGGCCCGGGAGCAACTAAACTGAGTTGGCATTTCAGCAGGATGACCGTCCATCAAGACCCTAACAATTACCTTTACTCCAAGGTTAGATGAGTAGTCATCTTAGGAAATACTTTTGTCTCTTTTTCAAGCATCCTGGTAGAAGTTTGATTGTCCATCTTGTTATGTCCATCATAGCTCAATATTTATGAAGCTGCTAGATGGACAACATATCACATTGAGTCATAGAGTCATAGAGATGTACAGCATGGAAACAGACCCTTCGGTCCAACCCATCCACGCCAACCAGATATCCCAACCCATTCTAGTCCCACCTGACCCTTGACTACCATTTACTCTGTCAGTGTAATTGCATTTAGGTTGATCTTGCAAACATTTGTGTGTTCCATCTTAATGCCTGACTTGACCATGGAACACTAGAATCTAGTACAACCTGGTTTGCATAAAAGATCGATTTGATTTAGGGCTCCTTAGAAGTCAATATACACTGAGTTTCATTTGAATAATTTATGGAATCCACACTTTGTTTTTCTAAGAACGTATCCTACTCATCTAAGACAAGCGAGCTTAAGTGTAACGTAGAACAAAAAGAAGGGACAGTGACATCATCATGCTATCGATCAGAATGGAGCATTGCTCATTTCCCCTCGGATTATTATATAAGATCACTTTCCCTGCTTTTGGAACAGGTATAGAATTGAATGGATATAATCCCAGATTTCAGTGATATGAAGAAACCTAATTCCACTATTGCTAGATAGTCAACAGTGCTTTGGATTTTCATGGTTGTACAAGATTCTAGTGTTCTATGATCAAGTCAGGCGTTAAGTTGAAACACACAAATGTTTGCGAGATCAACCCAAAAATATGCGCAATTACACTCTCAGAGAAAATGATAGTCAAGGGTCATCTGGGCTCTTTAGAAACATGTGAGAGTAATATTGCAAATGAAAATAAGGAAATGCCAGATTCCTTGAATAATTACTTTGTGTTAACCTTTGCAATAGAGGAAGAGGGTAATATACCTGACATTACAGATAATTTAATATTGAGTCAGGACTGGAACACACAATGTTAATTTGAGTAAGAAAAAATAATGGTTGCAGGGACTGACAAATCCCCCAAGAACTTCTGATTTCCACCCCAAGGATTATAAAGGAAGCAGTTGAGGAAATTGCAGATGATTTAGTGATAATTTCCCAAAGCTCTCTTGATTTAGGAATAGTCCCCTTGGATTGGAAAATTGCAAATATAGTTCTAGTATTTAAGAAAAGGTGATAGAAAGATACCTCAAAGTCTGACCTATTGAGACCTGGTAACATTTTGGAGATTGTGAAGTCCTGCTCTTGTAACATCTGTTTTGAAGAGTGCATTGGAATCTTTAATTAAGGGAAGAGTGATTGATCACTTAGTGAAATTTTGAGCTGATTAGAAAGAGAGAGCCAACAACAATATATGAAGGCTAAATAATATGTAAAGAAGCACCCTGAAGTTTTTGAAGAAGTAGCAAAAAGCAACAGGGAAGGAGGTAGATATGTATGAGGAGCGGTCGAAGCATGTGAGGAGCTGTTGGGGAGCTGGTGTTTAGAAGATTGAGGGAAGAATCTCATTGAAACTAGCAGAACACTGAGAGGCCTCGATAGAGTGGATGTGGAAAAGATGCTTCCACTCGTAGAAGAGACCAGGACCCAAGCACTCAGACTCAGAGTGACAGGATGACCCTTTAGAACTGAGATGAGGGGGAATTTCTTCAGCCAGAGGGTGATGAATCTGTGGAATTTATTGCCAGTCAAGGCTGTGGAGGCCACGTCATTGAGTGTTGTTAAGTGAGAGATAGATAGGTTCTTGATTAGTATGGGGATCAAGGGTTATGCGAAGAAGGTAGGAGAATGGAGTTAAGAAACATATCAGCCATGATCAAATGGCAGGGCAGAGCTGATGGGCTGAATAGCCTAATGATGTTCTTTTATCTGATGGTCTTGAGTTTTCAGATGGCATTCAATCAGGTTCACGATAAGATACTGATAGCTAAATTTAAGACTCATAAAAGCAAATTATTGACCTCGATTAAAAAAAACAGTAGAGAAGTAGAGAAGGTATAATGTGCTTAAATAGGAAAGAAGAGGTGTCTCATCAAATGCATACTGGGAACTCCAATATTCATGACGCTGATCAGTGATAAGGCAATATAGAGCCATATGCATCAAGTTCTCTGAGAAACAGAGATTGGTGATTTGAAAATACCATTGATTGGACCATAAAATTAAGAAGAGATGTTGATAAATTAAGTGAGGAGGTAAAATTATTGTAACTAAGTATGGAGTCATCCATTCTGCATCAAGATCAAAGTATTATTTGAACAATCAAAAGCTGGGAACAATGGAGGTACAAAGAAATGTTGTCGTACATATTCACAGATCACATTAGTGAAGCCAAGTAAAAATGAACCAATAATGCTAATGGAGCACTAACATTTACAACTAAAGAATGAGTATACAAGACCTTTGCTACAGCTATACAATAACATGCTTAGACCTTGTCTGTGGTAAAATTGGACTGTTCCTTAGAAAGGATGCATTGACCCTGCTAAGAGTTCAGCAAAGATTCACCAGAGGGTTTCAAGGGATACTTGATTAGATTATATTACTTACAGTGTGGAAACAGGCCCTTCGGCCCAACAAGTCCACACCGACCCGCCGAAGCGCACCCACCCATACCCATTCCCCTACATCTAACACTACGGGCAATTTAGCGTGGCCAGTTCACCTAACCCCCTGCATATTTTTGGACTGTGGGAGGAAACCGGAGCACCCAGACACAGGGAGAATGTGCAAACTCCACACAGTCAGTCGCCTGAGGCGGGAATTGAACCCGGGCCTCTGGCGCTGTGAGGCAGCAGTGCTAACCACTGTGCCACCATGCCGCACTTAGGAGATGGCACAATTTTAAAAGGAATGTTGGTGGTTTAGGGCAAGGGGCGAAAGTCTGAAAAGGCCATTCAGGATAGATTGCAGAAATCACATCTTCCTCTAAACATTGGTAGAAGTGTGGAAATCTTTCCCAGATGGAAACAAAAAATCCAGTTCAATTAATCATCAGACCATAGGAAATAGAAAAAGGAGTAACCTGTTCAGCCCCTCAAGCCTGATCCATCATTCAATGCTTGACCGGACATTCCTCACATCTACTTTCCTGCAGTTCCCCATAACCCTTGATTTCCCTACTGATCAAGAATCTATCTGTCTCAGCCTTAAGTATACACAAGCACTCTGCCCTCATAGCTTTCTGTGGCAAGGAATTCCAGAGACTCACAACGTTCAGAGAGAAGAAATTCCTCTTGATATCAGTCTTAAATTGTCACCCCTTTATTCTGAGCCTTTGCCCTCTGATCCTAGATTCTCCCATGAGGGGAAACACCCTCACCAGCATTTACCCTGCCAAGCCCTTTAAGAATGCTGTATCTTTCAGTGAGATCACCTGTGATTTTCCTTTATTCTAGTGAGTAATGTTCAAACCTGTTTAGCATTTGCTTGGAAGGCAATTGCTTCATACCAAGGATCAGTGAACATTTTCTGAACTACCTTCAATGAAATGATATCTTTCCTTCAATCTGGGGACCAAAACTGATCATGGTACTCCAAATGTAATCTCACCAACAATTTGTACAACTGAGGTCAGACTTCCTAATCTTATAGGTCAGGCAGCATCTGAGGAACAGGAAAATCGATGTTTCAGGCAAAAACCCTTAATTAGGAATTCCTAATTAAGCATCGATTTTCCTGCTCCTCAGATGCTGCCTGACCTGCTGTGCTTTTCCAGCACCACTCTAATCTAGCGTTAAAAATCACACAACACCAGGTTATAGTCCAACAGGTTTAATTGGAAGCACTAGCTTTCGGAGCGACGCTCCTTCATCAGGTGGTAGTCCTGATGAAGGAGCGTCGCTCCGAAAGCTAGTGCTTCCAATTAAACCTGTTGGACTATAACCTGGTGTTGTGTGATTTTTAACTTTGTACACCCCAGTCCAACACCGGCACCTCCACATCATCACTCTAATCTAGACTCTGATCTCCAGCATCTGCAGTCCTCACTTTCATCTTGCTACTCTTATACTCCAATTCTCTTGAAATAAGGGCCAACATTCCAGTGCCTTCCTGACTACTTGCTGCACCTATGTGTTAGCTTTCATTGTTTCGTGCACAAGTACCTCCCAGGCTGCATTGTGTTGCAACATTCTGCAGATTTTTCCCCAGTTAAGCATTTTGAAATCTGAAGTCTACAAGATTTGGCTGTACCAGGGCATGCAAAACATATGGAACCAAGGCAAGTGGATGGAGTTAAAGAACAGATCAGCCATGGTGTCATTGAGTGGTGAAGCAGGTCTGAGGGCATGAATTACACAGACATATACTTTTACACAGAATGCTTATAGTGTTGAAAAAGACCACTTGGTCCAACAAGTCCATGCCAATTCTCAGAAAAGTATTCCACTCAGACCCATTTCCCTACATTTCCTCTGATCTATGCACCTAACTTACACATCCTTGGACACTACAGGCAACTTAGCATGGCCAGTTTACCTAATCTGCACGTTTTTGGATTATGGGAAGAAAGTGGAGGATCCAGAGGAAACCCAAACAGACACAGGGAGAATGTGCAAACTCCATACTGTCGCCTGAGGCTGGAATCAAACCCGGGTCCATAGCATTGTGAGGCAGTAGTGCTAATCACTGAGCCATTGTGCCACACCAAATCCCATGGTTTTACTTGGTTACTACAAGATTCACGAGACAGGAGTGTTATCTTGAATCTACCTTTATTCAAAGGTCATCTCTTCTACTCCACATTAAAAAAAGGAGCCATTTGTAAAGGTGGGCATTTTGGAGAAGAAATGGCAGATTAACAGAGTTCCCCTTTGCCCATGAGGAAGGTATTTTGTTGAATGCTGGTGATTTGAAAATGATTGGTCATGATCAATGATAAATATAACCTTCTGTATAACTGGACTAGGACAACAGAGTGTGTGGAAGGCCAGGGCAGTGTACTCATCCAAAATATGTTAGTTACTTTTCATTGAAATTATCTTGCAACATTTCTTTAGCTGGAGGTTTTCTTTAAAGGAAACAAATTAAATCAGTTTGGAATCCAATGATAAAGGAGTAATACCCTGTTTTTCAGTTACGATAACTTCCCTGGGGCCCAATTGGAAGGGAGAATGAAGAGCGTTTCCAGGAAATTTGACAATATATTTCATCCACATTTTCTAACCATCAGCATCATTTTTTTATATTTCTTTATAAACCCTTTAAAATCTACTTTATATGAGCATTAGTGTTTTCAATCTTCAAATCCTATAATATTACATTTGGAGGGAAGCCAGGCCCAAGAGACCACAGACACTTGAAACAATGTAAGATTAGACTTTCTTTTTTCCCAAAGTACATTTCCATATGTCCATGTTTTATTTTTCCATCCATAGTATTCGCCATTGCGCATTCCCTTATCTTCTGTTTTCACCCACGGTGATAGTGGTATTACTCTCTGAGTCAGTCAGACATGGGATAAAATTCAACACCAGAAGTTGCTGCACACAGTCTCAGCCAAGACTCAAGTGTAGGGAGTGCTGTAATGTGAGACGTAATGCTCTTCATGTCAGATGTTAAGCTAAGGCGCCACCTTCCCACTCATGTGACTGAATAGCCAATGATTTTAGAGAGAAAGTGAAGTTTTCCCAACTTCCATAGCCAATATAGATCCACCAATTAATATTATGAAAATAAATTATCCAGCTGATGGTCTGGTGTTATCAATCAAACCTTTCCTGTGTTCAAATTGACTACCTTAAGATCCACATTTCAAAGTATTTAATTGTCAGCAAAATATGGTGAAGTGATGGCCTAGTGGTCTTATGCTGGACTATTAATCCAGAGACCTAGCAAATGTTCTGGAGACCCAGGTTCAAATCACAATAAAAATCTGGACTTAAGAATCTAATGATGAGCTTGAAGCCACTAAAATCTCTCGGGAAGGAAACTGCCATCAGTACCGGGTTTGGCCTACATGTGACTCCAGACCCATAGTAATAGGGTTCACTCTTAACAGCCACCTGGGCATTTAAGGATAGGCAATAGATGTTGGAATAGCCAGGGACTCCTCATCTTGTGAAATAATGAAAAATAAATTCTGAAGTTGTGAAAGAGGCAACACAAATGCAAACCTTATTTTACATTCTTCCTGAGGCAATTCACCATTGCTAGGGCTCAATTTCAAAGTCACTGAGTACCCTGGTGCCTTGCTGTTATCATTTGTGATCTTTGATGATGAGTGGTACCAGACCATTAATGGATGAGGTTGTGGGAATGAGAAAAATGCATCAGACTCTCGTTTAAACCACTTTCAACTGTTCCAAATCCTAGAATTACACTGATAGCATCTCTTTACTCAGAGAGTAGTAAGGGTATGGAATGCTTTGCCTGCAACGGTAGTAGATTCGACAAGTTTAAGTGCATTTAAGTCATCATTGGACAGGCATATGGACGTACATGGAATAGTGTAGGTGGGATGGGCTCCAGATTAGTATGATAGGGCACCGCAGCATCGAGGGCCGAAGGGCCTGTACTGCGCTGTAATGTTCTATGTTCTATGTTCTATGTTTTATGTTCTGACCTCATTGTAATTGTTTTTGTCTCACTAGGAGCTGGTTCATTCTGTCCTCACAAACTGTAGTGGTTCAAGAAGGGCAACTCCCCACTTTCCCAACAGTGATTAGGAATGAGCAATGAATGCTACCCATCTAGTCCTGTTAATGAATTCAGAATTTCCATCCAACCATTTCCCAGGAAGAGTCATCAAACGGTAGCTGGGATTTGGAAAAGTGAAAAAAGTTCCATCCCTGATCTTGTCTACCCCAACAGCACTGAGGTCAAATTGAGGTCAACTTCCAATGAGCTTGACCAAGATCAGCCATTGCTTACACAGAAAGTTCTGATATCTCCCATGGAATGGCTGAAAAAATAATCATGTAGTATTCAAACAGCAAGTAACAATCGCCATTGAAATACCTGTCGGAATATCAACTTGCACTATAATGTTTTATCGTTCCAGCTGGAGTTTTAAAGGAACCTTGCTTTTGCGGTTGATGGGAATGTGTCAGAAGACATTAAACAGGCTGTGCTAGGGAAAAGCAGACCACAATCAAGCTTGTTAAAACAGCCTGATCTTAAACAAAACAATGAGAAAGCCAAGAGCTGAAGACACTTCCACGTTAGTTCTGGCTTAGAAGAGTCAGAGATGAAAGTACGCAATATTTCTATAAATGTAATATTTCTATAAATAATTCTTCATATTGATAGTCTTTCATCGTGGCATTGTGTGACAATGGCATTTACATTGAAAAATAATATAAAATCTTTCTGGAACCTTAATAATGTTGCCCTTAGGTGTTGTCAGCAATAATTCAATCTTGTTGCATGTAATCGTAAGCGACATTGGTACAAAACACAACTGTTATATAATGCTCCCTCAGGCTTACAATACTGGGACAAGCTGTCATCTAACAGTAATAAATAGTGGCCAGGAACATCGATATAGAGATGCATTCATCCCATTTCATAACAAGTCTGTCCATCTGCTACGTTTGTCCTGCCTGAATGTGAAATGATGAAGAGTCCAGCTCTTTTTTTTTGATCATTGCTTGCTTTTTAAACTGTTCTGTTCTAATCTTCTGAACTTTCACCTGTCCTTGTGCAATTATGTGATTTTTATTTAATGTTGACGCCACCTTTAACATTTATAGTTAACTACAGATGATGGGCACATCCTTGGAATTTTTCTTACTCAATGGAATGTATTTATTCAATGTATTCTACAATATCCCCATAACTGACTGCCACTGCATCTCTATTGACCTATCCTTTAACATATTTTGTAAATTCACTTTTGCTAGGCCTGCTTTCATGTCCTATAATGGCCCCTATTTAATTTTAAAAACAGTAAACTGACTCCTCTCTCCCACGAACTGAATGTAAAAGTCAATCACGCTTTGTTTACCAATGAGCACTATGAGATCATTAATTACCCTATCTCATCGTACAATACTAGGTCTGGTGTAGCATACTCTCTGATTAGTTCCACAATATACTTTTCAAACTAATTGTAGAAACGTAGAATGGTAGAGCTGTACAGCATGGAAACAGACCCTTCGGTCCATGCCGACCAGATATCCGAAATTAATCTAGTCCCATGCACCACCATTTGGCCCATATCCCTCTGAACCCTTCCTTTTTATATACCCACCCAGATGCCAATTAAAGTTTAAAGACTTCCTGGAGAGCAACAATGTTTTGTTTGAGCCCATACAAATAAACAGAATAAACAGATGTGCATTAGATTTCAATTGGAAGTTTCTGGCAATCATGTTTTTTATATTTTAGGGGAACAACCAAATTGATATTTGGGTCAAGATTAAGTAAGAAGCATATATCAGATACAGACAGAAATCAAGTGAATTCCTGTAAGGGTATAAAAGCAGTAGGGGTATACCTAAGAGAGGAATCAGGAGGGCAAAAAGGAGACATGGGATAGCTTTGGCAAGTAGGATTAAGGAGAATCCAAAGGGATTCTACAACTACATTAAGGATAAAATAGTAACTAGGGAGAGAATAGGGCCCCATAAAATCAGCAAGGCCACCTATGTGTGGAACCGCAGCAGATGGGTGGGATACTAAATGAATATTTTGCATCAGTGTTCATCGAAGAAGGATATGGAAGATATAGAACATGAGGAAATAAATAGCTACATCATGAAAGATGTCCATATTAAGAGGAGGAGGTGCTAGATGCCTTAAAACGCATAAATGTGGATGAATATCCGGGACTTGATCAGGTGGACCCTCAAATTCTGTGGAAAGATAGGGAAGAGATTGCTGGGCCCCTGAGATATTTGTATCATCGATAGCCACAGGTGAGATGCAGGAAGACTGGCTAACGTGGTGTCACTATTTAGAAAGGTGGTAAGGAAAAGCCAGGGAACTACAGACCGGTGAACCTGACATTGGAGGTGGGCAAGTTGTTGAAGGGACTCCTGAGGGATAGGAGTTACATGAATTTGGGAAAACGAGGACTGATTAGGGATAGTCAAGATAGCTTTGTGCTTGGGAAATCATGTCTCACTAACTTGATTGAGTTTTCTGAAGAAGTAGCAAAGAAGATTGATGAGGGCAGAGCAGTAGATGTGACTATATGGACTTCAGTAAGGCGTTCGATTAGGTTCCCCATGGGAGACTGATTAGCAAGGTTAGGAATACAGGGAGAACTAACCATTTGCATACAGAACTGGCTCGAAGGTAGCAGACAGACGGTGGTGGTGGAGGGTTGCTTTTCAGACTGGAGGCCTGTGACCAGTGGCATGCCACAAGGATTGGTGCTGGGCCCACTGTTTTTCATCATTTATATAAATAATTTGGATGTGAGCATAAGAGGTATAGCTAGTAAGTTTGTAGATGACACCAAAATTGGTGGTGTACTGGACAGCAAAGAAGGTTACCTCAGAGTGCAACCGGATCTTTATCAGATGGATCAATGGGCAGAGAAGTGGCAGGTGGAGTTTAATTTAGATAAATGTGAGGTGTTGCGTTTTGGGAAAGCAAATCTTAGCAGGACTTATACACTTAATGGTAAGGTCTGAGGGAGTTTTGCTGAACAAAGAGACCTTGGAGTGCGGGTTCATAGCTCCTTGAAAGTGAGTCACACATAGACAGAATAGTGAAGAAGGCATTCGGAATGCTTGCCTTTATTGGCCAGTGCATTAAGTATAGGAGTTGGGAGGTCATGTTGCAGCTGGACAGAATATTGGTTAGGCCACTATTGGAATACTACATACAAGCCTGATCTCCCTGGTATAGGAAGGATGTTGTAAAACCTGAAAGAGTTCAAAAAAGATTTACAGGGCTTTTGCTAGGTTTGGATGGTTTGAGCTAGAGGGAATGGCTAAATAGGCTGGTGGGACTATTTTGCTTGGAGCATCAGAGACTCAGAGGTAACCTGATAGAAGTTTATGAAATCATGATGGGCATGGATAGAGTAAATAGATAGGGCCTTTTCCCAAGGTGTGGAAGTTCAAAACTAAAGGACATTGGTTTACGGTGAAAGGGAAAAGATTTCAAAGGCACCTGAGGAGCAACCTTTTCATTCAGAGGGTGGTGTGTGTATGGAATAAGCTGCCAGAGGAAGTGGTGTAGGCTGGTACAATTACAACATTTAACAGGCATCTGGATGGGTATATGAATAGGAAAGATTCATAAGGATATGGACCAAATGCTGGCAAATGGGACTAGATTAATTTTAGATATCTGGTCATCATGGACGAGTTGGACCAAAGGTTCTGTTTTTGTACCATACATCTCTATGAGTCTAACCTATAGCTTGAAGAAATGCTTTTAGGATTCACTTTCACAGCTTGTTTGTAGATGTCTTTAGTTTAATTGTTCCTGGACAAAGGAGATCATTTGGAACTATTAAATAGATTACACAAGTGTGAGGAATTTAGTTTTGAGGTTCCAGAGCAGAAGTGTTTGGTTAACAACCTGAGGAGCCATTTGAAGTGAGGAAGTCTAAGCTCAGTTGAGTGAGCATTCTGACAAGTGTTCTTTGGCTCTTCACAAAACCAATCAGTGGAGTCCCAAACAAAGACCTAAATGACATGTCTGGACATTTAAACATCCAAAGGACTCATAAGAAGATTCAAAGTTTTCTCTGGATGTGTCTACCACTTCCGAATTGAAAATTTTACTTCCATGCTGAATGTTTCATCCTGTAGTTGCATGGAAAGGTTTTTCTATTTTTAACATATAAACATGCTTTGTCCAGAGCTAATCCATTATTTCATTTGTGATTTGTCTTGTGCTGAAGGGTGCTGATTGCATGAAGACTGGAGAGTGGAAGTAACCTGCACAGAATATTAATTTTGGTAGAAGATGGAAGATATTTTCTAAGTACATAAAGCTCGGCCTGGATCATGCTTTGAATATCGCTTGCGGTTCTGAATGCAGATTCTTAGACAAGATTCTCTCTGGAGAGGAGCTCAGTCAGAGATTTACCAACTACATTGGACAAACAAGCAGAAAACTAGCCACCAGGATACATGAACATCAATTAACCATAAAAAGACATGACCCACTCTCACTCATAGCCTTACATACAGATGAGGAAGGACACCACTTTGACTGGGACGACACATCCATCCTAGGACAAGCCAAACAGTGACATGCATGAGAATTCCTAGAAGCATAGCATTTCAACTGGAACTCTATCAACAAACACATTGACTTAGACCCCATTTAGCACCATCTGAGAAAAAGAACCAGAAATGACATCACCACAGGAAATGACATCACACCATGAAGTGATGTCACCAACTCAAGGAAACCTAAACACATAAATAGAAAGCAGGTCACTAACACCAGTGCTTCACTGGAGGCTCACTGATGATGTTACCTAGTATGGTGATGAAATGTCTGAAAATGAACCTTCCAGCTCAGTGAGCAAACTTACATCCAGGAGATTAACCAGAACGAGACCAGTGTTAATGTAGGAGAATTGGTTGCGAAGACTAACCCTGTATTATTGTGATTGTAGAAGATTGAGGAGCACTGAGTTAATAAAGAGAATTAAGATTATTAAGAAAGAGAAGGGGGTCTCTTGAGGAACAGTGTGCTCCTGCACCCGGAGGCCTCGGTTCAAGTCCCCCCCAACCACCAAGCTCCAGAGGCGTGTAATAATATGTCTGAACAGATTGATTAGAAAAATGAGTTAAATTAAAACTAAGAAAGGTGACAGAGTAAATAGCAAACCATTTCCTTTGGTGGGAAAATCGAGTCGAAGTAGGTATGACTTTAAGTTAAAACTTGGTGTTTCATGGTACTTCAGAAAATCCTTCTTCATGAAATGAGCAGTAAAAATCTAGAAATCTGTCAAAGCTGAAGTTCAATTAACATTTGCAGTACTGAGCTTGAAAGATTTAGGTATAAGTATTTGGAAATATAAAGGGGAATAATGAAGTTTGGATACAGATGAACCACAATCTAGCTGAATGCTGAAACAGACTTCAGGACTGTTAGTTTGGAGGGGATTCTTGTCCAGGATTCTCTCAAGGTAAGTCAGTAATTAGGAAGGCAAATACAATGATGGCATTTATTTTGAGTGGACTTGAATATAAAAGTGGGAATATACTTTTGAGGCTCTATAAGGCTCTGGTCAGATCACCTTTGCAGTATTGTGGGCAGTTTTGGGCCCCATATCTCAGGAAAGGTGTACTGGCCCTGGAGAATGTTCAAAGGAGGTTCACGGGAATGGTCCCAGGAATGAAAAGTTTAACATATACATTTGAGGACTCTGGGTCTATACTTGATGGAGTTTAGAAGGATGAGGAGGGATCTAATTGGAACTTACAGAATACAGAATGGCCTGGACAGAGTAGATGTTGGGAAGATATTTCCATTAGTAGGAGAGTCTAGGATCTGAGGGCATAGCCTAAGAATAAAGGGAAGACCTTTAGAGTGGAGATAAGGAGAAACACCTTCGGCCAGAGAATTGATGGAATTCACTGCCACAGAAAGCTGTGGAGGCCAGATCATTCAGTATATTTAAGACTGAGATAGATAGTTTCTTCATTGTCAGGGGGACCAAGGGTTACAAGGAGAAAGCTGGAGAATGGGGTTGAGAAACATATCAGCCATGATTGAATGGCAGAGCAGACTCGATGGGCTGAATTACCTAATTTATGCTCCAATGTCTTATGGTCTTCTTGCACATGCTGCTGCTGCTGTGCCTCAGCGGTGGAGGGAGCAGACGCTTGAGGATGAGCTGCCAACCAAGAAGGCAGATCACCATTTGCCATTCAATTGGGATTAGGGATGGGAACTAAGTGCTGGCCCAGGCAGCAGCCCTCACATCTCATCGAAAAATGGAAGTTGTCTAGAGTTTTCAAAGGCATCAATGATATTTTAGCAGCAGATAACAATAGACAGAGGTAGTGTGGAGTAATGTTGTGGAAGTAAAAATTAGGTGATTTTGTCATGATTCAATCTTGTGACTGGGAGCTCATCGCATAGTCATATGTAGCATCAAGATTCTGAAAAAGAACGCAAAACATGAACTTTGTTTTCTATGACATACCTGCTGAGTTTCTCCAGCTACTTCTGTTTCTGCTTATTAAGGTTTTGAACCATGGAGTTCAACCTCAGTTGCCTATTACCACTGATTGAGTCAATGACAAGGAATGGAACTTGCAATGTGTGGACTAAGTTCTTTGGTTTTCTCGATAATTGTTTGGTGGAACTTTTTAATCCTGCCGTCTGAATGCGAGACACATAGTTTGATCTTGCAGTGGCTGTGAAATGGTTGAGGTATATTGCAACATATTTATAAGCATGGAAGAATGTCCAGGTGAGAAACAGACGAGGACTGAGAATGGATACTTGGGATACTCTCGATGCTGCAGTGGGGAAAAAAATGTACTTCCATTCCTGTGGTACATTTTAAGGATTTCATGACATCCCAATGTGCAGTGATTTCCAAACTCTTCACAACCATGACCGCATGTCAAGGGTTGAAAATTGTCACAGCTCTTCAGTCATAGTTGGTGAGATAGGGGTCAGGTTGAAAGATGGTGAGGAAAGACTGTGAGAGATAGCTTAAGAATACTTACATCAATGTGGCTGTATGTATAGAGTGGGAAGAAGTGGAAAACTAAGCTAAAATTTTGTAGACAATTAAATAACAAACTGGACAACATTTTTTAGGCTTTACACCTTTTAAACTTTCTGCTGGTCTGCAGTAATATTGAGCTGGCAGAGTCTGAAGGGTTTGGGTGGGAACCAATTCTGTTACAATCCCTGCCCGACTGCAGTCTCAGTTACATTTTCCATTTCCAGGCAATAGTCCAAAGCAGACAAGTGCATAAAGAGATGGACGGACCCAAAGAATTTAGCAGCTTTTCATCTCCCCTAAACTGCCATATTCTCCCCACATTGACTGTGATTCTGATTCAATTTTAGCGTTTAAACAGAGGTTGTTGTTTTGAGTGACTCGAACAAATGGCCTTAGGTGTTGTCACTGACTGAATCGAATCTGGACACTGTGAGCTGGTGTATGAAAAACAGCTGAAATACAAGTTGGATTACGCAATACTGGAATGTCACCAGGAAGAAAGTTTGTATGAAAATGGAGCCAAGGCCCTTCAGACAAATGCCAACTGTGTACTACATTAGCCTTACCACTCTGCTGGTGCAACAAATGAAGTAATTATCAAAACATCCTCATGCCTTTCACCACCAGTGCAACAGAAGATGTTCGAGCAATTCCAAGAAAATTTGTCATCCATTCCTCAACTCTCCACTTCCCTCCTGCTTCTGGATTTATTGAATATTTTTGCAGGGGGGATCGCGTGACACATATGCAAGTGTGAAGCTGCAGCAACGAGGTAAATCAGAAATATTTCAGCCAAGCAGGGAGACTTCTACAGACGGAGACAGATTCCCTTTGCAGTTACCTCTTAACTCAGTTCAGCCCCACGTGGAGAAAGGATTATATATGGCCCCAAACAGTTACACAGCTATGGTGCTGGGGGCAGCTTCCTACATTGGGTGATGTCAGACCTGCAACTGGGATGGCAGCTAATTACCAAAAAGATGTAGCTCGGAGGCTGTTTTCTCAGCTGCGAGCTTTCTCTGCCTGACTGGTCTCTGACTAGTCTGACTGCTCCTTCCTTGCACTCCCAACCCCTCGGCCCTCTCACCCGCCCTAGTCTTGCAGATCTGGCCAATGTTGCAGTCCACCTGACCGGTGGGCCGGGGTGAGTGGGAGGGAGTTGGGGGTCTGGAGGGGATCTGTGGGAGAGGTGAGAGGGATGGCTGGTGAGGGTTGGCGGATGGTGTTGAGAAACAGTGCCGTTGGCAAACCTTAAACCTTTCCAAAAGCTCTGCATCTGACGAAGGGCTGGGTCTTCAAAATACTCCAGGGTCTGCATTCTTTCTAAATGAGCAAAGTTAGGTGCGGAGCTCAGAACAATTTTAAAAGAAGTTGAAAAAAAAAAGAAATGATGAATGGCCAGTTTTAGAAGGATTCTGAATTCATGGGTGAGGCGAGGGGTAGTTTTAATTACAGCACCTGTAGAAGATCGTCAAGCTTTGTGCATTTCTTCCTTTTAGTAAATTGAGTGACTTTAACTGAACTTGGCAGACCTTCTCTCAGCAAACTCTGAGAAAAATATCCACATGCTGTCATTCCTTATTGCTCTCCCATTGCAATGTGTCGTACTATTTCTTTTTCCCTCTCTCTCTCTTCAGTGGAATTTCTGACAGTGCAGCCCAACTTTCTACCAGTAATTTTACAATTTACAGAAGATCTGTTTAATACGTCTCGTAGAGCCACTTGCAGTTCAAGCAAAAATGCTGAAAAGCTGATGGATTGCATACTGAAGAAAATAACTTGGACTGCAATGTTGAAAGTGGTGGTCCTGAGCCAAGGACAGGCTAATAATGCCTGAATCTGCTGCCATGGCAACCAGTGAAGGAATGCTGTTGTCCTTATGAAGCTATTATCTTGGTTTTGTGATTCTGCTCTGTTTCAGTAATACAAATACATAATTTGTACTGTCACGACGTTAGTCCTGCTGACAAAATGTCACTTCTTTATTCCCCCATGCTCTTCAGCCATTGCTACATCCATCGTCTACTCCTTCCTCTGCTGAAGACTTAACCGACAGCCTCTGTTCTCATCTGTTTTTCCATCCCACGGTCCACTCCAAACTCCGCTGTCTTCATTTCCTCCATCGAGTCATTGCCAAGGCCTTCAGCCCCGCAATTGAAAGCACATCATGGTCTTGAGGCAACTTTCCCATGGATCATTAAACATATCTTCCATTCCTCTGATGCCAAATTACTTCCCCAACACAGTGCCCTGATTGCCCCACTGGCGGTCATTCTCTCAGCTAAAATAGCCCTCTTACAGGAAGGATATCATTAAGCTGGAGAGGCATCAGAAAAGATATACTAAAATGTTGCCGGAAATGGAGGGTTTGAGTTATAAGAAGATGCTGGTTAGACATGGGCTTTTTTCACGGCAGTGAAGTAAGTGTTGAGGGGGGACCTTATAGAGGTTTTAGATTAGATTACTTACAGTGTGGAAACAGGCCCTTTGGCCCAACAAGTCACCACTGACCCGCCGAAGCACAACCCACCCAGACCCATTCCCCTACATTTACCCCTGCACCTAATACTACGGGCAATTTAGCATGGCCAATTCACCTACCTGCACATTTTTGGACTGTGGGAGGAAACCAGAGCACCCCGAGAAAACCCACGCAGACACGGGGAGAATGTGCAAACTCCACACAGTCAGTCGCCTGAGGCAGGAATTGAACCCGGGTCTCTGGCGCTGTGAGGCAGCAGTGCTAACCGCTGTGCCACCGTGCTGCCCATATGGTTTGTAATCCATATCCCTTGATACCATTAAAGTTCCAATGATGTGAGTTTGTCTGAAACCTGACAGAGCCCCATTCAGCATGCTGGCAATTATACCATCTCAGATTAAGTAATCTTTCAAGCCTCTATAGCTGTGATTTTTTGCTCATTGCCATAAATCGCTTATAAGCAAATTGGTGGATTCCTCTGCACACAGACTTCCTTGGCTGAACTTCATCCTATTGAATCATCAAATTTTCCTTCAAGGGTGAAGGAGCTAAGGCAGAGAAGCTGAAGTGAGCCACAGATCAACCACAATCCAACTGGAGTTGAAGGCTTGATGGCCTAGTCCTGCTCCTATGTTACTGTGTCCAATATGGTCCTGTAAGGCCCCCCTTCAACACTTCCTTCACTGCAGTGAAAAAGATCCATGCCTAACCAGCCTCTCCTTATAACTCAAACCCTCCATTCCTGGCAACATTATGGGCTGGAGATCTGCAAAGTTGTGAAGTCTCTGCAGATCTTTAATTCAGTTGCAAATCCAGATGTCCACCATTCCTGACAGATCCCATTTTTATGTGTGGAGGGAAAGGAGGGCAACCTTCCCTGCGGTGTAGGAGTTACACATTAATGGAGGAGACAAAACATTCCTGAAGGTAGATGTGTAGAACTACCAGATGGTAAAGTTACTTAGATCTCACCCTTTTTGTTTCATTGACAGCTAATAATCCATATTAACAGTTACAGTGACTGTTTTTTGACAGTTCAAAGTTCATTGGCAGCTTGTTAAAGGATTTCATGTATGTTATGTGCTGTCATGGATAGTACAACTTGTTTTGTATACAAGATTAAGTACTTGGTGGGTCTTTTAAAGTTTTGCATTTTTTCTGAATAGGAGTCTTTTTTTTAATTATAGGAAGAGTTTGAGTGGATATTTAGATCTTTAGTCACAGCTCCTGAAGTCTGCCCATAGTGAATGCTGTTGAGTTTGCATGGACGGTATAAAGACCAAGGGTGGTGGGTGTAGAGCATGGCATGAATTGGTGCAATTTGGCAATGAGGCCATCATGTCCAAGGGAGGGTCTGGGTAAGGGAAATCAAATTGGCATGGAGGATATGAGTGTCCGTAATGGCAGGTGAGTCAGTTAGTGGGATGTGAGAGGGATGTGATAATGTGGGAGGGACATAGGAAGTGAGTGGGATGGGGGATGGTGAGCAAAATGTCAAGGCTTCAGGGCCACTCAGTACTTAACTAGACAGCAGATACACTGGGCCATTTAAACACTCCACCTCAGCACTCAATAACCCCTGGTGTCCTCTGATCTGGGTTCAGGGGTGATACACCTGATGTGATCCCACCTCCCACACTCCACTAGCCCTCCCACTTCAAAATGAAAATATTGTGGTCAGGGAATCTTCTGACTTGAGCTACTTGTCATGGGAATGAAAATCTGGACATCGCTCAGAGTAGAGTCTGACAGAGGAAGACTTTGAAAGTTGGCTGGTTTGGCCAACTGAGTCACCATTGCAAGTCTCCATTTGGTGCCATCATGATTATAGAATGGCCAGGCAAAGATGATAAGTATCCACATCCTTTTTTGAATCAGGTTTGACAACCTGTGGCCAGGATCAAGAACTATGAAGACTGTATTGGCTGCCTGGTGCCCACGATATCTTATCTGTATGCAGGGAAACTTGGAAGGGAGAGGAAAGAGCCAGCCATCATTGTCCATGTAGGTACTAATACTATTGGTGGAATAAGGAAAAAAGTTCTGTTGAGAGCATATGAGCAACTAGAGGCTAAATTAGAAAACAGAACCAAAAAGGTAATAATCTCGGATTAAGATCTGAGTCACAAGCTGAATGGCATAGGGTCAGCAAGATTAAAGAAGTAAATGTGTGGCTCCAAGACTGGTGTGGGAGAAACCGATTTGAGTTCATGGGACATTGACATCAGTGCAGGGGAAGGAGGGAGCTCTTCCGAAGGGATAGGCTTCACCTGAATCATGTTGGGATCAGAGTCCCAGCGAATCACTCAGCTCGGGCTATGGATAGGGGCTTTGAGCTACAAAATGGGGGTGCTTGTTCAATTGCATGGAATAGTTAAAGGTGGGTGAGGGCTAAGCAGAGGTTACTAAAGTTTCCAGAACAAGTAAAAGATAGAGAGTATGGAAGAGGCCAGAAATCTAACTTCAGGTAGAGTGCATAAGGTGGCACCTGCAAGAAAAGGCAGTCAATTCAGGGCTGAGGGTGTTGTACCCAAATGCATACAGTATACAAAACAAGGTAAATGAACTTATAGCACAAATTGAAATTGACAGGTAAGGTTTTGGGGGTATCACAGAGGCAAGGCTACAAGGGGTCCAGTGTTGGGACTCACTATCCAAGGATACACACCCTATTGAGGGGACAGGCAGATGGGCAGAGGGGGTGGGGTCACCTTGTTCATAAGAAATGAAATTAAATCAATCTCAAGACGTGATATTTAGTCATAAGGCCTGGAATCTGTGTGGGTAGAGTTGAGGAACCACAGAGGAAAAAATTACCCTGATGGGAGTTAAGTACAGGCCTCCTAGCAGTAGTTGGGATGTGGAAAAGAAAATAAATCAGGAGGTAGAAAACTCAAGTAAGACAGGCACTATTACTATAATCATGGGGGGACTTCAATATGGAAGTGGTAACAGATCCTGAGAAAAGGAATTTATGGAATGTCTACAAAATGCTTTTTGGAGAAGCTTTTGGTATAGCCCACTAGGGAACAGGCAATTCTGGATTTGGTGATGTGCAATGAGACAGGGGGTCTTAAGGTGTAGGGGGCACCAATGCCCTCAATTCCTTCGTCCAGATTGTTAATGTATAACATGAATAGTTGTGGTCACAAAATGGAATCTTCAGAACTCCACTAGTCACTGGCTGACATCCTGTAAAAGTCCCCTTTTTAAGTCTGGTCTCTGAGTTTCTGTTGTCAGCCAATCCTCTATTCATGCCAGTATCTTGCTGCAAACACCATGGGCTCCTTATCTTATTTAGCAGCACACTATTCAAATTATACATTAATTGTCTGGACGAAGGAACTGAGGGCATTGTTGCTAAGTTTGCAAATGATACAAAGGTAGGTAGAGAGACAAGTAACATTTAGGAAGCAGGGAGGCTGCAGAAGTATTTGGACAGGCTGGGAGAGTGGACAAAGAAATGACAGATCAAATACAATGTGGGAAAGTGTGAGGTTATGCATTTTAGTTGGAAGAATAGCGGCATCAACCATTGTCTAAATAGGGAAAGGCTTCAGAAATCTGAAGCACAAAGGGACTTAGGTGTCCCAGTTCAGAATTTCTTTAAGGTTAACATACAGGTTCAATTGCCAGTTAGGAAAGCATTTCAAAAGGGCTAGAATGCAAATATATAACAGTACTGCTGAGGATCATCAGACAGCCTTTGAAAAATTGTGAGCAGTTTTGGGACCCTGTATCTAAGGAAGGATGTGCTGCTGTTGGAGGGAGTCCAGAGGAGGTTTACAAGAACGATCCTTGAAATGAAGGGCTTGTCATATGAGAAGCACTTGAGGACTCTGGGTCTGTACTTGATGGGGTTTAGGACGATGGGGATCTTATTGAAACTTACAGAATACTGAAAGGCCTGGATAGAGTGGAAGTGGAGAAGATATTTCCAATAAGTAGGAGAGATTAGGATCTGCAGGCACCGCCTCAGTGTGAAGGGACTTTAGAACTGAGATGAGGTGGTATTTCTTCAGTCAGAGCATGGTTAATCTGCAGGACTTATTGCTTCAGAAGACCATGGAGGACAAGTCATTGTTCATATTTCAGACAGACAGAGACAGATTTCTTGATTGGTGAGGGGATCAAGGGTTATGGGGAGAAGGCAGGAGAATGAGGTTGAAAAACATACCAGACACGATTGAATAGCAGAGCAGACTCAATGGGCTGAATCATCTAATTCTGCTTCTATGTCTTATGGTAACTGTAGCCAGACAGGTCGCTCAAAATGATAGACTTACAAAGAAAAAGGGGGCATAAAATGAAGCATGCTGGGAAATTGAGGCAAGCCTTGGCCAAAGTGACTGTGCTGAAAGACTCTGAGATAAACAAGCTGTAGGATCAAGACAAGCTGCAGCTACAGACAGACAGTATATAATTGACCCAGCAGCTGTAGGCAATACAATAGACACTTGAATTTGAATCAAGTGGAATCGACCTGAATGCCATCCCCAGGATGATCGGAAACACTGTGTTGTTTACCAAATGAAGGGGGCACCTCACAACTTTATTTGGAGAAGGCTACCTGACCTATGTGCCCCCAACATCTCCAGGAATGGATGCCCAAGGACCATCCTGTTTATCGACATGTCAACGTCTGGTTGGGTCCAATTAATCAAAGTGATTGAGCCCTGATTGATCTATTGGTTGACATTGAAGACCCTCCCGAAAGGGCATTATACATCTAAGTATAACAATCACTTGAACACCACTCTCAGGGCGGTAATCTGAGACCACCCACCATGAAAGGAAGACACTTCTGGGACCACTGGGAGAAGAGGAGCAGATGATCATTGCCACATGGATCAAGACCAAGATGCGGTGTGGCTGTATATGATCATCCAGAGTTAAGTTAAAGTGCAAGATTGTTGATTAGATTTATTGTGTAAATTGTTAGTTTATAGTTATTTTGTTATTATAATATTAGTTAAGTTGATGAACAGTTTCTTTGCTAGATATATGAGTTAAAATACACTGTGTGGTAGGCACAACCCTCCTGAAAAGGTAATCAAAATAAATATTCCAGTATTGAAATGTTGAAATGTTAAACCAAATGCTGTGGCACAACAACTAGCTCCTTGAAATAAAATGCTTGATATGGGAATCATTTTGCTCGCATGAAAATTAATTTAAGTTAAATCACTTGGAGAAAATCTTTCAATGTTGTGGTACAGTCAATGTAAATAATGATTTGGCTCAGAACCACAGAGCTGAGTGAAGAAAGATACAAATTTACAATGTTCAGACCAATACTTGGTCAGCGCAGCTTGAGTTTGTTTGTAACTTCTTTTTAAAAAATAATTGCAATTAACATTCAACAGCATTGTTTAATGGTCCAGGAAGACACATTTACATTACCTGTGCATCAATGAACTCCAACTTTATTTATGTTTGCTATTGTGAAATTTCCTCAATGGAATGCGAACACAGTCCAGAGGATCCCAGGAATAAAGGGCCTGTCATGTGAGGAGCGGTTTAGTACTTTAGAACTGAGATGAGGAGATGTTTCCTCAGCTGGAAGGCTGTGAATCTGTAGAACTCATTGTTGTAGGGGGATGTGGAGGCCAAGTCATTGAGTGTATTTAAGACAGAGATAGATAGGTTCCTGATTGGTAAGTGGTTCAAGAGGTACAGGTAGAAGGCATGAGGACAGGGTGGAGAGACATATCAGCCAAATGACAGAGCAGACTTGATGGGCCAAATGGCCCAAATCTGTTCCAAATCTTATGATCTTATGAAGGCTAGAGTAAAAAAAAGAGATCCAAAAATATAAGACTTCTCTTTGAAGGCCTGAGTGACAGAACACAACAAATTAGAGCAAAGGATGTGCTAGTATTGCATAAAATATTAATTATGTTATACATAGAGCACTCTATTCATTTCTGGGCACGGGACCCTGTCAGGAAGGAAGTAATGGCCTTAGAGGGGGGTACAGCCATAACCACCTGAATTAAAAGTTGCCATAATCAAACCAGACCATAGTGCTGCTCTCTCACTGGAGAGAGATGACTGGTGGTGGCTTAACCTGAGGGTCATCATGCCTCAGACAAAGGGAGAGATTGAGAAGGAGAATCCCTCATGGTGACCTCAGCCAATGTGTTGGCATCACTCTGAATCAGATATGAGCCTCCCAACCAACTGAACTAACCGAGCCCCCCTCACCTGAAATATCCTGGGACTACAGGGGTTAAATCAGTCAGAAAAGCTCCATTAAGTTGGCATGTATCCCCTTGGGTGTAGAAGATTAAAGGATAATTTAATTGTGCTGTTTAAGATGATTAAAGGATTTGATAAATTAAATAAAGGAAAACTATTTCCTTTAGCGGGGGAGTCTCGGACAAAGGTTCATAACCTTAACATTAGATAGAGTCCAATCAAAGCTGATATCCAGTCAAGCATATACTTCTTCAGAGAAGGAGTGGTGGAAATCTGGAACCGTCCCACTGCAAAACGTTGATGAGACTGCAGTGAAAATGTCAGAACCACGATGAATTAATATTTCTTTAGACAAATCTATTTAGGTGCATGGTACGAAAGAGGTAAAAGGAGTTAAGATAGAGATCTCTTGGCATCTAACTGAATGGAAGAACAGACTCAAGGGACTAAATGGTCTGTTCCTGTTCTTATCAAATCATGAATCAAACCTTTGGAAGAAGGGCAGAGACAAGAAAGAGAAACATTGAAAATGTTTATAATAGCAGGAGGGTCTGTAACCAAGGAGTCCAGAATTAAGGTAATTGACAGAAAGGCCAAAAGGAAGATGAGCTCATTTTTGAGTTATTGTGATTTGGTACATACTGTCTTAAAGAATAATGGGAGTGGAATTAATGGTGACTTTCATCAGAGCACAGACATAGGTAAAAGTAATTCAGAGCTGTGATTGTCTTTTACTGATATGTACATAATAGGCCAAATGGTTTCCTAATAATTTGCCGTAAAAATTCAACAATTCTTTGAATCAATGATTTGTATCTTGGTTTTATTTCTAACTCATTTATTCCATACCCTATTCCCTAGAGATATAAAGTTTAAATCATCAATGAGCAAGCATTCACTGCTTTTTGGGGGTTAGGTTCCATATTTTACCAGCCTTTAGCGTCTTCTAACTTCTCTCCTGAAAGGCCTGGCTTTGACTGTAGGATTAATTCCTCTTTTCTGGGCACCTCCAACAATGGAAAACTCCACTTCATCACTTTGTCTTAAAACTATAAAGACCTTAATAAAATTAGTCCTTAAAGTTTGTTTTCTGGAGACTAAAAGTCTAGTTTTATACAATCTCTCCTCATAACGCAATTCTTGGAGGTCTGGTAACACTCCATTGAAGGCCAATATATTCTTTCTGAGGTGCAGACCTCACAACTCTACAGTTGGCCTAAACAGGGCTTTTTATGGCTATTCCTGAACTTCTTTCTCTTTACACCCTAATCATCTCATTATAAAATCCACCATGTCATTAGCTTTTTTTCAACGCTACAGACCTAGCTTTTCATAATTTAAACCACAGGTTGCTGGATCCTTTCTTAATCCAAAGTTGATGACCTTGAACTTACCAGCATTGAAACTACAACAATTTTACCTGTTCATTTAATCTATCACGGTCTCCTTTTAACTTTTTATCTCATTTGCGCTGCTTGCTATCATATGAATCTTTGTTTTGTTGCCTTGTTCTATGCCTCTCTTATTATTTTACCCAATTCCTTAACAGTAGAATGAATAGTGAGGCCCCAATTGTTGCAGAGCACTACAAGCCATTTTCTGCTAATTGAGTTCATTAACAATGCTCTCCTTTCTCTTTTGCCTAACTGTTCTTTTTACTAACACAGCAATTTGCCTTCTGTGTGAGCTCCAATTGTACATAAACATTCTCTTCAGGGAAGCCTTATTGGGAGTGCATATAGACTGCATCCATAGATACTCCTATGTAAGACCATATACATGCAAGATATAGGAGCAGAATTGGGCTATTTGCCCCAACAAGTCGGCTTCGCCATTTGATCATGGCTGATATGTTTCTCAACCACATTCCCCTGCCTACTCCCCCTAACCCTTGATCCCCTTACTAATCAAGAACCTATCTATCTCTGTCTTAGAGACACTCAATCACTTGGCATCCAAAATCTTCTGTGGCATTCTGAGTTCACAGATTCACCACCAAAAAGCCCTCTCCTTAGTTCTAAAGGGTGGTCCCTTCACCCTGATGCTGTGTCTCAGGTCCTAGTCTCTCCTATTAATGGAATCATCTTCTTCATATCAAATCTATCCAAGTCTCTCAGTATTCTGTCACTTTCAATGATGACCCCCCTCATCCTTCTAAACTCCATCAAATACAAACCAACAGTCCTCAACTGCTCCTCATCTGAAAAGCCTTTCATTTCTGGGATCATTCTTGTAAACCCCCTCAGGACCCCTTTTATTACATGGCCCAAAACTGCTCATAATATTCCAAATGCAGTCTGACCAGATCCTGACACAGCCTCAGCAGTGCATCTCTGCTCTTGTACTCTAGCACTCTTGAAATGAAACTAATATTGTATGTGCCTTCCTAACTGCTGATAGAACTTGCCTGTTAACCTTAAGAGAATCCTAAACTAGGACTCATAAGTCTCTTTGTGCTTCAGATTTCTGAAGCCACTCCCCAATAAAAAAATTACCAATACCTCAATTTGTCTTACCGCTTTCCAACGTTGCATTCCATCTGTCACTTCTTTGCCTAAGAGCCACTCTGCTTTCTCAGCATGACCTGTCCCACCTGTCTCTGTGTCATCTGCAAACCTAGCAACAATGCCCTCAGTTCCTTTGTCCATGTGCACTATTTGCATTCGAATTTTATATAATTTCTTTATACACAACCAACCCTTTACACTAAAGTTAGCTTAAATTTCTCAAGTACTCAGTCACTCTACTTTTAATTATGGATTCAATCACATCTCCACAAGAGATGTTAGACCATCAGATCCATTATTTTCTGTGTTTATCTGTCACCTTTTCTGAAAAATGAAGTTAAGTTGCAATTTCTTAATTTAAGGGGTAATCCCTGAATCAAGCAATTTTTGGGAGATTAAAGCATCTTGAAAGTCCTCACCTACTTTCTTTAAAACCCTAAGGATTTATCAGATTTTGATGCTCTTTTTTTAGTATAGTTCTCTTCCTCATGTAACCTTTAATGAGCCCAGTACTTGATTTATAATTACTTTTACAGAACTTCTTGGTTTATTATTTTCTTCCTCTACTGTGAGGACTGACATTAAGTAATTATTCAATGAGTTTGCCATTTCCGTATTTTCATCTACAATATTACCACGTCTGTTTTAAAGGAGCAACATTAACCTTGTATACCTTTTTTATTTCTAATATAATTGCGTTTTTGTTTTTGGCAAACCTGCTGTCCCTCAAAATTCATTTTGCTTATTATTTGCAATTCTATCTTTTTGGTCTTGCTTATGTGCTGTATGTATTTCACCCAGTCCCTGGATTCTTGTTCCTTTATAAACTCTTCCATTTAGTTTTATGTTGTTTTTTATCTCTTTTGTTGACCATGACAGTTTTATTTGCTATATTGAGCTTATTTCCCTTTGGGGTATACATAGGTCCTGCATTGTTAAAGTTTTTATTGAATGCCTCCCACCAGCAGTTTGAACTGATAATAGTTTTGACAGATTACCGACTCATCTTGTTAACGTTACCAAACCTTACAATATTGACAACTGGGTTAAGTTCTTCATAAACCTAACACTGAAAATTTGATCTTGTGTAATCAGTTTTTACATATAATCTTAACAAAATCTGACCTTGTGCTCATTATTAAATTTTATTTGGCCTCCCCAATACTGAATAGAGAACTTACATTTCCAGAAACTATTCTGGATGCAATTAAGAAATTTCAGATGGGAACTGCGTTGCAATCTGTACGATAATAAAACTCTCCCATTTGGACAGCTTTGCTATTGCTACAAACCTCTTGAATTTCGACCAATTCATTGGAACTTTCAGGAGGCCTTCAAATAATTTCCATCAGAGTTTCTAATCATTGAACCTCTGAAGCTTATCTACTGATTGATTTTCTTTGCCAGTAATCATTGCAAGGCACAAGTAAGATCTTTGCAAATAACACAAAATTTGGTTGCTTTGCTGGTGTGAAGACGGAAGCCGGAAACTGCAGGATGCTATTGACGGACTATGTTGGATGGCGGAAAGGTGGCTGATGAAATTCAACCCAGATGAGTGTGGGGTGGGGGTGGTGCAGTTGGAGAGGTCAAATAAGGCAAAGGAACATGCAACAAAATGATAGATTACTGAGAGATGTCGAGAAAAGACCTTAGAATGAATGTCCATAGATCTCTAAAGGAGATGTTGATAAGGTGACTAAGAAAATGTATGGGATCTTTAAAATTTATTATAAAATTCAGCACAGTGTGATCTCTCTACTATTTTGTTTTGCATGAATGAAATCAAAAATAATTACATTAAAATTTCAAAATTCTCTTAAGTCGTCATATGTTTTCAACTCCAGGTCAAACGTTCTGATGAACTTTAGATTATAGGTTACAGAGTCCAACTCAGTAAATAGGTGTTTCAAGATGCGGGGTCAAAACAGATTGATGCTAAAAGGGTTTTCCCCATTGTGGGAGAAACTTAGAACAGCCTTTCAGGCCCAAACTTTCTTCATACCCTTTAATCCTAAGATTTAGTTGAGTCAAACATCTCTGAAAAGCTTTTAGTGCAATTACATCCTTTCTTAAAGCAGGAGACCAAAACTGTACATCAACCACATATTCCATTTCTCTTGGTTTTCCCTTTCAACTGTAGAAGTGGTATTTGTCAACACTACTTAAACAGCCCATGATGGATAGTCTGCTTGTCACTTTTTCAGCTTCCACAGCAGCACATGCAGAGACATGATGGGCTGAATGGCTTCCTTCTGTATTGTGATAGTGCTGTGACACCTCTTGATGTCCCTGTGATGCAATGGAAACTTAGGTGGACATTGTGGCAGTTATGAAAGATCAGGCAGAATGGGCTGAGACTATTTTCCCCGGAGCTTCGGAGGCTGAAGGCGTGAGTAGCCAAGGTCCTTTTTTCCCAGGTTAAGAGAGTCCAAAACTAAAGGACATAGGTTTAAGGTGAGAGGGGAATGGTTTCACAGGGATCTAAGCTGCAACCTTTTTAAACATGGATATCAAACCTCGCTGAGCTGTAGGTTTGATATCCAGATGTTTCATTACCTGGCCACATAACATCATCAGTGGCGACCTCCAAGTGAAGCGAAGCTGCTGTCTCCTGCTTTCTATTTATATGTTTGTCCTGGATGGGGTTCCTGGGGTTTGTGGTGATGTCATTTCCTGTTCATTTTCTGAGGGGTTGATAGATGGCATCTAGATCTATGTGTTTGTTTCTGGTGTTGTGGTTGAAATGCCAGGCCTCTAGGAATTCTCTGGCATGTCTTTGCTCAGCCTGTCCCAGGATAGATGTGTTGTCCCAGTCGAAATGGTGGGTTTTTTTCATCCGTGTGTAGGGCTATGAGGGAGAGGGGGTCATGTCTTTTTGTGGCTAGCCCTCATAGCCCTACACAGGGATGAAAAAAAACACACCATTTCGACTGGGACAACACATCTATCCTGGGACAGGCTAAGCAAAGACATGCCAGAGAATGACTAGAGGCCTGGCACTCCAACCATAACACCATAAACAAGCACATAAATCTAGATGCTATCTATCAACCCCTCAGAAAACGAACAGGAAATGACATCACCACAAATCCCAGGAACCCCATCCAGGAGAAAGATATAAATAGAAAGCAGGAGACAACAACTTCGTTTCACTTGGAGGTCGCCACTGATGATGTTACCTAGCCAGGTAATGAAACGTCTGGATATCAAACCTACAGCTCAGCGAGCAAACCTACACCCTTTGCTCTGTGTGCTCTAGTAGAAGAGTTAGTGAACTGATGTGCAGGTGTGCTGGCCTGGGTTTCACTGTTGTGACCATTAAGGAACCACCCACTAGTCACCCCTGCATTCCAGGTAGAAGTCTCACATAATGAGTGCGGCCAATGAAGCAAGTCAACTTGATTTCAATAAGCCTGCAAGAGCTAAGAATCCCAAAATCAACTGTTCATCTATTAATTTCCACTATCTAGTCTTCCCAAACTATCCAGAGAGACTGATTCACTTACCTTTCAACCTGCATCACTTTTTTGAATTCACTTCTTACGAGTGTTGCAGTGTTAATTATTTTCATAGTTAAAAATCAGACAGCACCAGGTTATAGTCCAACAGGTTTGTTTGGAAGCACTAGCTTTCGGAACACTGCTCCTTCATCAGGTAGCTAGTGGGGCAGGATCATGCCCTACTAATTACCTGACGAAGGAGCAGTGCTCCGAAAGCTTGTACTTCCAAACAAACCTGTTGGACTATAACCTGGTGTTGTGTGAGTTTTGACTTTGTCCACCCCAGTCCATCACCGGCACCTCTACATCAATCGTTTTCATGGTTTAGTTACCAATTAACTCACTGCTGGGTGAACTCTTGAAAACCTAATTAAATTGTCTCCTTGTAAAATTCATTTGACGGTCTGGGAGAAAGACATGCATGGTATATGGAATTAAAAAGAAAACCTCCCTGTGGCCAACAAAGAGGGCAGGTGAATAAAGAAAGGAGTCAGTCCATCTTGTCATCAGGAACTTAATGATTTGGTGTATCTATCTGGAACCATAGCAATATGGGGAACACCACTTGGGGTCTGGTCATCGCTACTGTAAGAGTTATACATGGAATAGAATTCATTGACATCTAGATAATATTTAATAAATGTGTTCAGTTTAATTTTAGGCGAAATTTGTAAATAATTAGTCTTCCTTTTTGTGGGTTAACATTCACTTGTGTTTTCATGTACCTCCTAGTTCTTATTTCTGTATGACTAGATTTTTTTTTCAAAACTCAGAGAAGTGTTTGGCACAGCAAGAGATGCTTTGATGTATCTTGTCTGCAGTGACTCTCCAAATGCACATCATGAATCAGAGCCATTCTCCTGTCTTCCTCCTACACCCTTGTATACTTTTTATCGATTCAAATAATCATCCAAAGCCTTCATGAATGTCTCAGTTGAACCTACCTGTATCACCCTTCCAAGCAGCTCATTCTGGACTGAACCAATCATTGTGTGAAAAAGGTTTTCCTTACTTTGTCTTTTTGTTTTGTAAATCACTTTCAATCTGTGTCTTCTGACTCTTTGTCCTTCTACCAAAGGGAACAGTATCTCCCTATCTTTGCTATTCAGATCCTCAAGAATTTGAAAACCTCTATCAGATCTCCTCTGAGTGTTTTTCTGTCCAAGGTGAAAGACTGTAAGGTAAATCTAGGGAACTATAGAGCTGCGATCCATATGTCAGTGATGGGTAAATTGTCAGAGGGGATTCTGAGAAACAGCATCTACATGTATTCAGAAAGGCAAGGGCTGATTAGAAATAGTCAACATGGCTTTGTGTGTGAGAATTAATGTCCTACTAACTTGACTGAGTTTTTTGAAGAGGTGACGTTGATCGGCTGAGCCAAAGGGTTGAGGAGTGGCAGATGGTGCTTAGATTAGATTAGATTAGTTACAGTGTGGAAACAGGCCCTTCGGCCCAACAAGTCCACACCGACCCGCCGAAGTGCAAACCACCCAGACCCATTCCCCTACATTTACCCCTTCACCTAACACTACGGGCAATTTAGCATGGCCAATTCATCTAACCTGCACATTTTTGGACTGTGGGAGGAAACCGGAGCACCTAGAGGAAACCCACACAGACACGGGGAGAATGTGCAAACTCCACCACAGTCAGTTGCCTGAGGCGGGAATTGATCCCGGGTCTCTGGCGCTGTGAGGCCGTGCCACCCGTAGTTAGTTAGATAAATATGAAGTGTTGCATTTTGGTAGGGCAAATCAGGGCAGGTCTAATACAGTTAATGGTAGGGTCTTTGGGAGTGTTGCCACAAAAAGAGACCCAAGGGGTGCAGGTGCTTAGTTGCTTGAAGGTGGAGTCACAGGTAGATAGGGTGGTGAAGAAGGCATTTGGCACGCTTGGCTTCACTGGTCAGAACACTGAATACAGGAATTGAAATGTCATGTTGCGGCTGTAGAGGACATTGGTGAGGCCACTTTTGGAATACTACGTACAATTCTGGTTGCCCTTCTCTAGGAAGAATGTTGTTAAACATGGTTTACAAGGCTGTTGTCAGGTTTGGAGAATTTGGGGCATGGGGAGAAGTTGAATAGGCTGGGGCCTTTTTTCCCTGGAGCATTGGAGGCTGAGAGGTGATCGCCTAAAGGTTTATAAAATCATGAGGGGCATAAATAAAGTGAATAGTGAAGGTCTTTTTCCTGGAGTGGTGAGTCCAAAACTACAAGATATAGGTATAAGGTGAGAGGGGAAAGATTTAAAAGGGACCTGAGGGGCAACTTTTTCAAGCAGAGGGTGGTGTGTTTATGGAATGAGTTTGCAAAGGAAGTGGTGAAGGTGTTTACAATTACAACATTTAAAAGGCATCTGGATGGGTATATGAATAGGAAGGGTTTAGAGGGATATGGAGCAAGTGCTGGCAAATGGGACTAAGTCTGATTGGGGTGTCTGGTCAGTGTGAATAAGTTGGACTGAAGGATCTGTTTCCCTGCTGTATGACTCTATGATAGTTCTTTCAAAGATGATGGGTCATATGGCTAGATTCCGCACACTGTGATCCGACAAGTTAAATTCGTAGTCTTGTGTGTCTACCTTTGAAATATAAAAAAATTGAATCAAAATTCAGACACGCTGAAATCTCAAGCTGCTTTTCTGGATCAGTCATGCTCAAAAGCAGGTTGCTGCGCAAATTGGAACAGACCAGCTTTCAAAACACAATCCATGCCGAAGGTCTTTGATGGTTTCTGTCAGAAGTTGGCTGTTTCCAGTCTGAGCTGTGAGCTACTGATGGCCGTTTTCCTCCTGGGTTCATCAGTGACCTCACAACACAGAGCAAGTTCAGAGTCCTGTTTGATTCTCAGCCAAACCTCATGCCTCTCGGAGAGGAAAAATCAACTTGCAGACAAAGAACAAAAAAAAACATGGATTAAAAATGACTAGCCTTTTGGCAAAGCTTTACACACTGCACTGTTTGCCTGTAGAACCTCTTGCAGGTAATCTAATTGCCTGGAACTGTTCCCTGTTATCTCAAGATTAATGTTGAATCATTGAGTGAAGACACCAACTGAAATAACACAAAACAACTGAGATGAAAGAGTGTGTTTACTTCTACTCCTGCACTAGGGAAGGGGACCCGTCCATGTGTGCTGAGCTGTAGCTTCAGTACCATTGTCAGCTGGACCCTAATCACCACTCAACATAATCATAGCTGATTCTCTATCTCAATGTCATGCTACTGCACTCTCCCCATTTGCCTTTACATTTTTGGCTTCCAGAAATCTATCTATTTTTTCCTAAATATATTCAATGACTTCACATCTTCAGCCTCATGTGGTTGAGAACTCCACCAAGTTCACCACCCTCAGAGCGAAGAAGGTTCTCTTCATCTCAATATTTACTTCGAATGTTGTGTCCAGTTCTGGAAAGATGCGGAGGCTTTGGAGAGGGTGCAAAGAAGGTGCCTGGACTGGAGAGCTTGTCTTACGAAGAGAGATTGACTAACCTCGGACTTTTCTCTTCGGAGAGAAGGAGGAAGAGAGATGATCTGATTGAGGTGTACAAGGTAATGAGAGGATGGTGTTGAGCTGGCACCATCCTCAAGACCTGTCCTACCTGCCAAACTTCCTTCTCCCATCCGCTCCACCCTCCTCTCTGACCTATCACTTTCATCCCCATCTCCAACCACCTATAGTACTCTTGGCTACCTTCTCCCCAGCCCCACCCCTCTCCCATTTATCTCTCCACCCTGGAGACTCCCTGCCTCATTCCTGATGAAGGGCTTTTGCCCGAAACATCGACTTTCCTGCTCCTCGGTTGCTTCCTGACCTGCTGTGCTTTTCCAGCACCATTCTAATCGAGACATTTAAGTGACTGCTGGGCATGCATATGGACAGCAGTGAATTGAGGGATGCATAGGTTAGGTTATTTTATTTTAGATTAGGATTAATCCTCGGCACAACATTGTAAGCCGAAGGGCCTGTTCTGTGCTATACTTTCCTATGTTCTATGTTCTACGTTCAATCCAAAGTGACCTTCTGCTTAACCTGAGACTGTGAGTCCTTGTTCTAGATCACCAGGCCATGGGAAACATCTGAATAGACCCTGCATCCAGTCTATTCAGTCCTGTCAGGATTTTGTTTGTTTTAAAGAGATTGTCTCATTCCCCTGGAACTCAAAATTCAAAATCAGTCAACGCAATTTCTCCTCATAGAACATACCTGTCATCCGTGCAATCACCCTGTTGAACCTTCACAGCACTCCCTCTATAGCCAGGGAGAACTGAACTGCACCGAGCACTCCAGATGTGGTCTCCCCAAAGTGCTGTACAGCTTCAGTAAGACTGATTTGCCTCTTCACCTGAAGAAAGATGGAAAGCAGGAGCAAGATGAGGCCATTCACCCCCCTCCCGAACCTGTTCCATCTGTCATCATGGCCAATCCTCTATCTCAATGCCATATTCTTGCTTTCTCTCATTGTCTATTGATACTTTTTAAATTTAGAAATATTATTTATAATTTCTTGAGTATATTCATTGACCTGCCACTCTCAGTCTTCTGCAGCAGATAATTCCACAGGTTTTCTACTTTTGGAATGAATAATTCTTTCCTCAGCTCAGTCCTCAGTGGTTTATCCCATATCCTCAGACTGATGCTCCTGGTTCTAGACTCCCCAACCAAGGAAAAATCTTCCCTGAAACTGGTTTCTCCAGATTGAACTTTATACATTTTAATCAGATCCCTGTCAACCTTCTAAACTCTAGAGAATACAGGCCCATTTGAACTAATCTCTCTCTATAGGCAAATCCTTCCATTCCCCAGTATCTGCTCAGTGAACCTCCAATACTCTCCTGCTAAGTACATATATCATTTCTTAGGTATGGCACCCAAAGCTGCATACAATACTCCAGGTGTAATCTCACCAAAACGCTATGTAACTGCAGTAAGACATCTCTACTTATAAAATCAAACCGTCTTGCAATAAATGCCAATATATCATTTGCCTTCCTAATTTGTTGCTGTACTTGCGTGTCTAATTTCATTGACTGGTGCACAAGAACGTCCAGATCCTTTTGTGCATTTAGTTTTCCCAAAATTTCACCACTTGAGAAATGAACCTCCTTTCTACTTTTCACACTGAAGTGTACATCTTCACATTTAGCCGCATTATCCCATGTGTGTGCCTATTTACGAAACTTTTCTAAGTCAGCTTGAAGCATTGTTGCATCATCCTCACAATCCTGTCCAGTTTTGTGTTATCAGCAAACTTGGTCATTTATACATATTTGGAAAGGCAAATCAGCACAAGAGTTACACATTTAATGGTAAGGTTCTGGGGAGTGTTGCTAAACAAAGAGATCTTGGAGAGCAGGTTCATAGCTCCTTGAAAGTGAAGTCACAGGTAGATAGGATAATGAAGAAGGTGTTTGGTATGCTTTCCTTTATTGGTCAGTGCATTGAGTGTAGGAGTTGGGAGGTCATGTTGCAGCTGTACAGGACATTGGTTAGGCCACTTTTGGAATACTGCGGTCAGTTCTGGTCTCCCTGCTATAGGAAGGATGTTGCGAAACTTGAAAGGGTTCAGAGAAGATTTACAAGGATGTTGTAGTTCTGTTCGCCGAGCTGGGAATTTGTGTTGCAGACGTTTCGTCCCCTGTCTAGGTGACATCCTCAGTGCTTGGGAGCCTCCTGTGAAGCACTTCTGTGATCTTTCCTCCGCTATTTGAGGTGGTTTGAATCTGCCGCTTCCAGTTGTCAGTTCCAGCTGTCCGTTGCAGTGGTCGGTATATTGGGTCCAGGTCGATGTGCTTATTGATTGAATCTGTGGATGAGTGCCATGCCTCTAGGAATTCCCTGGCTATTTTCTGTTTGGCTTGTCCTATAATAGTAGTGTTGTCCCAGTCGAATTCATGTTGCTTGTCATCTGTGTGTGTGGCTACTAAGGATAGCTGGTCGTGTCGTTTCGTGGCTAGTTGGTGTTCATAGATGTGGATCGTTAGCTGTCTTCCTGTTTGTCCTATGTAGTGTTTTGTGCAGTCCTTGCATGGGATTTTGTACACTACATTGGTTTTTGCTCATGCTGGGTATCGGGTCCTTCGTTCTGGTGAGTTGTTGTCTGAGAGTGGCTGTTGGTTTGTGTGCTGTTATGAGTCCTAGTGGTCGCAGTAGTCTGGCTGTCAGTTCGTAAATGCTCTTGATGTATGGTAGTGTGGCTAGTCCTTTGGGCTGCGGCATGTCCTCGTTCCGTTGTCTTTCTCTTAGGCATCTGTTGATGAAATTGCGCGGGTATCAGTTTTTGGCAAATACATTGTATAGGTGTTCTTCTTCCTCTTTTTGCAGTTCTGGTGTACTGCAGTGTGTTGTGACCCTTTTGAATAGTGTCTTGATGCAACTTCTTTTGTGTGTGTTGGGGTGGTTGCTTTCGTAGTTCAGGACTTGGTCTGTGTGTGTGGCTTTCCTGTATACCCCAAACGTTGGGTTGTCTCATCAGTTCTATGTAAGCAAAACAGTAAAATTTTAATTCGATTGGGTTTTACTATCTTGGGGCATAATTTAAACTGATTGGTTAAGTTCAAATAGTTGTCAATATAGCAACCAAAACTCAGATATTATTTCACAGCCAAATGTTATATATTTCTAATTTTTGTATACACTGAGACTTCTAGTCAGTCACATGGCAAGCTCTCTTCCACTCCCTCTTAAAGATACAGTACATGCCTTCAATTTCATAACAGGAAACAAATTGAAACTTTATTTTGTTGTATGTTTTGAAATCATTCTAACTGTAGTTTATACTTAAATATCTTCTTTTAAAATTTCTTGCGTCATTAACTTCAATTCTATTGTTAAAGTAAATCTGCAGCATCGTGTGAACATGTCTCAATGACTAATCACCACATCAGCCAACTAAACAAAAACAAAAACACATGATACATCGAGCCAGATTTCATTCTGGGATCTGTCTTGTAGTACCGTGCCTGGTATCATAACAATCTGGATTAATATCATGCCTCATGTCCACTTGGGACTTCATGAGCGGGATTGTTTTTTTCTCTTTCAACTTTAGGCTGTTCTGAGAAATAATTCTGCTCAGTCTCCATAGGAACAGTACACTTCAGGACATTGGCACTGTTGTTTCATGGGGTCCTCTAGGGCTGTCACATCCAGCCTAACTATTTCTGTAACTTGGGAAATCAAAATCCTCTGATTAATTCCATATGCATTTCGAAAGTTGAGACCAAAAGAATGAGCCAAACGTGTTGCATTTATCATTTCCCAGACCTCAGGCTGCTATGGAACCATTGGGTTGAGGTGAGAGATTAGACTCTCTTCTCTCCAGACAAACACTTACCCCATTCGCTGGCAGATCAGGATTTTAACCTGGAGCCCAGACCCAACATTCATGGTTGCATCCATGGTCAAGACATAATGCATGATGTGATTGTATCTCTCCTCATCGCCAATGCACCCAGGCATTTCCAATCATATCTAAAATCATTAACGATAACATTTTCTTCCAGTGAAGCCCTGTCACATTGTGCCTCAATCTTAGAAGTTCCATTGAAAGATAAATAGAAAATAGATCAAATTGGCCTTGGGTCTGGAGTTCATATGAACTGCACCAATTGGAGAGATATACAGACGCATCATATTTTCCATCTTTTTCTGCCATCTTTCAATGAACATTTTAAGAAACACAGCTACTGGCCAATTTCCAACAAGGAGTATGGCAGAGGTGAGGACTGCAGATACTGGAAACCAGAGTTTAGATTAGAGTGGTGCTGGAAAAGCACAGCAGGTCAGGAAGCATCTGAGGTGCAGGAAAATTGACGTTTCGCGCAAAAGCCCTTCATCAGCCCAAGAGCGGCACGGTGGCTCAGTGGTTAGCACTGCTGCCTCACAGCACCCGGGTCCCAGGTTCGATTCCAGCCTTGGGCGACTGTCTGTGTGGAGTTTGCACATTCTCCCTGTGTTTGTGTGGGTTTCCTCCGGGTGCTCCGGTTTCCTCCCACAGTCAAGGATGTGCAGGTCAGATGAATTCGCCATGCTAAATTGCCCATAGTGTTAGGTGCATTAGTCAGAGGGAAATGGGTCTGGGTGGGTTACTGTTCGGAGGGTCAGTATGGACTGTTTGAGCCAAAGGACCAGTTTCCACACTGTAGGGAATCTAATCTAATCTTATAGAGGTTTACAAAATCATGAAGGGCATGGATAGGATAAATAGACAAATAACATCAGACATCAAAGAAATTTAGCATGGACAGCAACATTTTGAAGAAAATATGAATGTTTGTGGATATGATGGGATGTGATAAAAACAGGCTAGCATTGCACTACTATTGAGATATTTGCTAATCAAACTGTTCAGATAGCATTGTGCCACACCTCTTGAGCAGCTGGGATTTGAACCCAGGTCTCCTGTATACAGGTATACACTGCACTACACCATCTAACCCAGTGCCGAACAGCCTCCATTCATTCCTTGAAGAATGACCGTGATTATTATACTGTAATCAAAGCACTAAGGGTGACACATGCAATGTCAGATGTCTACATCGAAGATAGTGCCTGCCATTCAAATACAGAAGATAGCTTCCCTTGTTGAGGTGCATCATGGTATCCTTGTTCACATGCACTCAATGGATACTGACAGAGAAGAATACATGACTCCATAGGTGTAGGAGGAGAGGTAGGCCCTCCGCCCACTGAGTCTGCTCCACCATTCAATGCGATAATGATTAATCTCATTTCAATCTCCCAGAATGTTTATTGGCTGCTAGGAGGTTGATACCAATTCTGTTAGACTCCCAACAATTTCATATCTATAACTGTATACATGAGGACATGGGGTAGATAATACATAAGTCTGTGGTGACACAAAGTTCGGGTGGGTAACAAATAGTCAGGAAGCAGTTTTTAGTATACAGGAAGGTAGATGGGTTCGTCAAATGGGCAGATCAATGGAAGTTGGAATTTAACCCTGATGCACTTTGAAAGAAGAGACCAGGGATTACTCAATGAATGGCACAATACCAAGAATCTGAGAGGAACACAGAGATCATGGGATGCAAATCCCTAAAGGCAGCAGGATGGGTTAATAGGGTAGTTAAGAAGGCAGATGGGACACGACTTTATCAGCCGTGGGATACGTTATAAGAGCAGGGAGGTTATGTTAGAGCTGCACAAGACCTTGCTCAATCAGAGCTGGAGGACTGTGTGTGGTTCACATGGTCAGAAGTGGAGATGCTCATTGATGATCATGCAATGTTCAGCATCATTTGCAAATTCTCAGACCCTGCCCTAACAGTGTTATGGCTTTACCTACAGAACATGTACTGCAGTGGTTCAAGAAAGCAGCTCAGCAACACCTTCTTGAGGATAACTAGGGATGGACAATAGGTTCTGACCCAGCCAGTGACACCCATGAATGAATGTGGATGATCAACTTAATGTCCAGTGATGTCCACATCCTGCGAATGAATATAAAGATTAGAGTTCAAAATGAGGCCAGACTCATTTAAGATGAGACTCATTTAGCCAGGAAAGTAAAAGTACATTCACATTATTGATCTGGATTGGAATGCGTGGCCCAGATATGAAGGAATCACATCCAACTTCCTGTTGCATCCAGTACTCTGGGATGTTCATTAACTGATCACACTGGAGTTGCATTCTAACTGCAAATTGCCAAAGAGCACGCAATTATCCATTGCAAGTACATGACCTGGCAACTTGTATCCAATGTCCCGCCAAAATCTGTGAGTGGATAATTACAACAGCAGTGTAGAAAAATAACCACATGTTATAGCAAACAAGTGAGATCTCCATTGATTACTAAAATACATCTTGAAAAGAAACAGGCTAAAGATTATCACTGTCCTAAACAAAATACTTGGTGAACGATAGCTTTAGGGTTCTTGTTTTCATCCAGAGCATCATAATTCTTGCATAACTTCATTTATCGTGAGTTACTTTTGCTCCTCGTAGCCGGGGAATAATGTGGGGAGCTCAATTTCACAATCCAGATGCGATCCTCTCAGATTTGCTGCCATGGCTGAGCACTTTAACTCCCTCTCCCACTCCGCCAAGGACATGCAGGTCCTTGGACTCCTCCATTGCCAGACCATGGCAACACGACGCCTGGAGGAAGAGCGCCTCATCTTCCGCCTAGGAACCCTCCAACCATACGGGATGAATGTAGATTTCTCCAGCTTCCTCATTTCCCCTCCCCCCACCTTATCTCAGTCCCAGCCCCCGGATTCAGCACTGCCCTCTTGACCTGCAATCTTCTTCCCGACCTCTCCGCCCCCACCCCCTCACCGACCTATCACCCTCACCCTCACCTCCTTCCACCTATCGTATTCCCAGCGCCTCTCCCCCAAATTTCCTCTTCCCTACCTTTTATCTCAGCCCGCTTGGCACACCAGCCTCATTCCTGAAGAAGGACTTATGCCCGAAACGTCGATTCTCCTGCTCCTCGGATGCTGCCTGACCTGCTGTGTTTTTCCAGCACCACACTTTTCAACTCTGATCTCCAGCATCTGCAGTCCTCACTTTCTCCCTGCCATTTTATAAGCCAGAGCTGAGCACAAACATGGGGGAAGACAAAGACAGTCATTAGCACTGGGAGGATGGGGTGTGTTGATTTGTGCAGGTCATTGCAGGCAAATAAACCGTTCAGTTAACAGACAAATAATTAAGTCAACTGGAATACAGCAAAGGGAGAAGTGAACGGCTGTTTTGGTTTTGCAGCTTTGTGGAGATTTTTTTAAAGACAAAATCAATGCTGCCATCTTCAGGTAAAGATTGCCCAGATCCTGGAGCTGATTTGGTTTTGAGTGTTACAGTGAGCTGTTAAAGAAATTGTTCTGATTCTGCTGTTTGAAAATTGAAATTTTAAAAATTCAAAATTGTAACACGTGAGAAGTAATGTATGAAGTAATTATTGACCAATAGTTTTGACTTAACAGTCAAGTCATCAAACAGACTGCAGGGTTGCTCACTATCTGAGAGAGAGAGAGAGAGAGAGATGATTGTTGGTAGTTTAACCTGAGGGTCACCACACTTCGGGTGAGGAGAGAGGTTGAGAAGGATAATATTAATGAGGATGGCCATGTAAGCTAATACATAAAGTAGTCAGCTCACTGCTCATCACTAAAAATCCTCTCTTGCCCTTCAATGTGGTACAAAAATGTGGCATTTTACCTGTGATTTTGTGAAGCTCCTTACTGTTCATCTCAAGTGATTCTTCCAACTTTCTTGCCATTGTTGATGGGTTCAGTGCCTGGGAATATTGCACCAGGTGTCAGCCATCTTTTTGGCAATTCCTTCCCAGTGATCATGTTAGGCATAGTCGCATTTGCTCCTCAGAGTCAACAGATTCTGGGTTCATTTGCCTATCCCCAGACTTGGATCATTTAATTCTGATGTCTCAGTGTGTCACAGGGGCTGTACACTTTAATAGAGGTTGCTTTCAGACCACACGTAACATCATAAGACAAATAATATTTTAGCTACTTTGACAGACAAATATAATGAGAAAGACATAGAGAATGAATAAAAATGAGGAGAAATGCTCATAACCCAAATTTAGATAAAAGCAATAGATTTTCAAGTGATCTGGAGATGGCAGGTATCCACTCCTATTTAGATGTTGAGAAATTCAATGATAGATCAGTCATCACAAGAAAAAACATTGTTTGGGATGGAAACCTGCATCAACGCGCCTTTTGATTGTCTAGTCATAGATTACAGGATCCCTACATTGCAGAAATTTGATCCATTGGGTCTGTACTGACTGTCTGAAGAGCATCCTACCCAGACCCTTCCGCTCCCACCTTATTCCTACTATGGCTCACCCACCTAACATGTACATCTTTGGGCTGTGGAAGAAAACCGGAGCACCTGGAGGAAACCATGCAGACACGGGGAGAATGTGCAAACTCCGTGCAGTCAGTCACCCCAGGGTGGAATTGAAGTCAGGTCCTTGGTGCTATGAGGCTGCAATGTTATCCACTCAGCCACTGTGCCTTTTAGCATAAGGGATGGACTGGGAACTACCATTTTGTAGCCACTTTTCAATAAAATCACAGAACAGCATGGTATCTTGACAGTTCAAATCAAACCTTCTTCACTAGTGTACACTGAGGGTCCTGTCATCACTTCTCACACCTTCTGATCTTGGGTTTTTAATTTTGGTAACGCACCAGGCAACACACTTTCTTTACATCTCTTCTTATAAAATTTCTATTGGCAGAGTGATCAGTTAAATCCCTTTCACTTGTTCCTAAACTACTGCCTTCCCTAAATCAAAACGAATAAATAATTTAAAATGAAAGTAACGCTTGGAAATGTGGTACTGGAGCATTGTTCTGAGGGACGCAAAAACCTCTTACCTAGTGTGCATCATTCACAAGTTTTACTGGTTTTGTTTTCTGGTAATCCACTGGCATGGAGCTGACTGAAGGCCACTGTCTCCCAGGGTTACAAGATGAAGTCCCCATTACACAATGTCTTTATTTATGGGGCGTAGGTCTCTTGGTATTTCTGCAGGTTCAAACAAGGTTTTTTTTAATTAAATAATCACTGGAAATGAAGGCAGTTTTTAGATTTTCCATTAAAGTAAACCTTATTAAGTTCTCTGCTGTTCTTCACTTTAGTTTATGATTCCCTCCTGAGACTTTGGCCTCCACTACACAGGAAATAGCCTGGGGGGAGGCGAAAAGTCATTCCTGCTGTTGGTGAAACTTCTCACCTTGTGTTTTCATTCGTTCATGGGATGAGGGCATTGCTGGCTGGGCCAGCATTTATTGCCCATCCCTAATTGCCTGGAGGGCAGTTAAAGATCAACCACATTGCTGATGGTCTGGAGTCACATGTGGGCCAGACCAGGGAAGGATGACAGTTTCCTTCCCTGAAGGACGTTAGTGAAACAGATGGGCATTTTCCTGACAATTAACAGTGGCTTCGTGGTTATTAATAGACTCTTAATTGCAGATTATTATTGAAATCATATTCCACCATCTGCCATTGGCAGGATTCAAATCAAAGTCCCCAGAACATAACCAGGGTCTGTTGGTTCATAGTCTAGTGATTGTACCACTAGACTTTCATCTCCCTATCACTTATAGACTACACAGCTGACTGGGCATGAATAAATGCTCACATTCAACACAGTGTTATCAAGATTTCAGCACATACACAGAATACCTGTTCCATGTTACAGGAGCTATTCTGCAGACAGATATAATTCATATTCATGTTAGATAATGAACTTTATCTTTGACTATTCTGATATGCTGCACTTTAAAAGGTGTAACCATCATTTCTATTTGTTGCAAGACAACCAACTCCAACTTATAAATGTGAGATGATGCACTTGGGCAAGACAAGCAAAGCTAAGGAAATAATGATGCACAGGAGGACCCTGGGAAGCATCAAGAGGGACCTTGGTGTGTATGTTCATCAGGACAGGTAAGTTTCAGAAGGCCTGTGGGATACTAGCCTTTATAAGCCAAGGTATAGAGTTTAAGAGCAAGGAGGTGATGCTGGAATGGCATAAAAAGCGGGTTGGGTCATAACTAGTGCAGTGCTGGGATCCACATAATAAGAGACACGTGATTGCATGAGAGTGTGTGCAGAAGAGATTTATGTTGCGTGGGCTGGAGAGTTTAGTTACGAAGAGAACTTGGATAGTTTAGTTTCCCTGGAGCAGAAGAGGCTGATTGAAATGTATAAAATTCTGAGGGACATAAGCTCAGAAAGGAACATTTCCTCTCGGTGAAGGGATTAACGATGAAGGGGCATAGATTTAAGGCAAGGGGCAAGAGGTTCAGAGGAGACATGAGGAAAAATATTTTTATCCAGAGAGTGGTGGGGATCTGGAACTCACTGTCTGTATGAGTGGTAGAGGCAGGAACCCTCATAATGTTTAAGAAGTATTTCGATATGCACTTGTATTGCCAAGGCATACATGGCTATGGGCCAAGTGCTCGAAAATAGTTAGATGGCACAGACTCGATGGGCCAAAGGGTTTTTTCCTGTGCTGTTGATTTTAATGACTTTATGAACCACAGCATGTTTTAAACAGTGCCAATGAGTGGACAAATTATGTCAGCGGGGCCTAACAATTCAGGCTTTGTTTTCCTTCAGTCATTAAGTTTCATGAATCACTATGTGTCCTCCACATTGAAAGACCTTCTTGCATTCCATTCACAATAATGCTCCTACTTTTGTCCAGATCATTAATTATAAGGACTTGCATCTGACTAAAGGAGGTCAGAACTTCCGCTGTTTCATACACCTTGAATGAATGTTTTCACAGTACAGTACCCATAATGGCTACGATTGCAAAACTTGTAGCTACTTTTACAAAAGTCTAATTTTAAGAGTGGTCTTGCTTTTCCTGGAACAGAGCACTAAAATCTTTGTTATGAGTTGCACAGCAGCTTTAAAATAATCAGGATGTTATATCCATTGTGATTTGTAAAGAATCACCATTTAAAATATACAGAGATCCGTTGCTAAGGATTCCTGAAACTTCCACTCTCACAAGTCTTTAACTTTCTCTTCATGACCACATTTTGTTAACATAATTATTCTCTCTTTCTCTTCTTCCCCTGCTTTTAGAGATTTTTTTCATTGTATAATGGCATGGATTTCAGATCAGACAAGCGTTGTACTTTTAAACCAGTTCCATGACCTAATACAAAGTAACATTCTGATATGAGGGTAGGTGCTTCACCCTCAGTCAGTCTCTCTGTGTCAGGGGGTCAATGTGCCTTCAGTCCTGCTCTATGTGTGTAGTGGACTGAAAGGCGCTGTTTGTTGACACTGGAACTTTGGGGTGACTGTGAATATGTGCTCACAAGGCAAAGTGAATGTGCACAGTTCCAGGCTCTGTCTGTTTTAACATCATGCGCAAAATCTGCACTGCGATTATGCCTAAACTGGGCATGCTCGAAACAGGAATCTGAAGGGATCTCAGGAAAGAGAATGAATGGGGACTGGGGGGCAGTAAGGGAAAGAAAGAGATAGAGATATAGAGATTGAGAGAGCGAGAGACAGAAACAGAAAGAAAGAGAGAGAGAGAATGGATCGGGACGGAGGAGCAGACAGAACAGATTGAGGTGAGGGGAAGATTGGGTCCATAAGGGAAGAGAATGGGCCACATCCATTCTCTCTTTCCCTTCTCTCTCAGAGTGGATGGATGTCTGAAATTCTCTACCCCAAAGAGTGATGGAGGCTAGATCACTAAAAGTATTTAAGGAAGAGAGAGGTCGATTTTTTGAAATATCTGCAAGTTGTGTTCTATAATGAGCTGAAATGAAAGATGAATTGTGGCCTGGGGCAGATCAGCCATGATCATATTGATTAGATGTGTTGAATGGCCGAATTCTAGCCCGATTTCTGATGTTCTTATGTAGTAATCACAGAACCTGGGTGCGTAAATGGTGATATTGCAGCCCCTCTCAACAGCTGGTATTGTAAATAAACCTCAAGGATTATTCACTTGCCTCAACAAGAGCTCAATTCCCTGAAGCGGTATGGTGGCTCAGTGGTTAGCACTGCTTCCTCACAGCGCCAGGGACCCGGGTTCAATTCCCGCCTCAGCCAACTGTCTGTGTGGAATTTATGCATTCCCTCCATGTCTGCATGGGTTTCCGCTGGGTGCTCCAGTTTCCTCCCACAGTCCAAAGATGTGCAGGTCAGGTGAATTAGCCATGCTAAACAATTGCCCATAGTATTAGGTGCATTAGTCAGGGGTAAATGTAGGGGAATGGGTCTGGGTGGGTTGCTCTTCAGAGGGTTAGTGTGGACTTGTTGGGGAGAAGGACCTGTTTCCACACAGTAGGGAATCTAAAAAAATGTAAACATTACATAGATGCACATAAAGAAAACCACAAAATGCATCTGACATCTTACTTCCTGTCTGTACAGGGCTGAGATCAGCATGACTCCACCTTTCAGTTGGCCTTTTTCCACCAGATCCTAGGAACCATTTGAATAAATTGCTTTTGTATTCTGTCCAGTACATCTCTCCTGTAATGTGGCACCCAGAGCTGAACACAATACTGCAGATGAGGTCTAACAATTTTCTCGTACAACAGAGACTGTCGTGTATTGTGTTTCACGAAGGCTTCACTCACTCTTGCTACTCCTGTCTGAGCCTTACAAACTGATAGATTCTCTGCACATCCCATGGACTGCACGGCATCCTCAGGTATGGTTAAGGGCAGTGGGGTATGCTTTCTCATCACCACCCCCCGGTGCTCAGGCATAGTGACCCTGGCAAACTACTGCCTCTGCTGACTTAGAATACCTTAGAGTGAAATGCCACCCCTATGACCTACTGTGAGACAGCAGTCTACATACCACTCCATGCGGCTGTGAAGAATTCCCTAGATGTGATCTACACCATCACAAAGACTCTAGAGATTCCCCTAGGCTTTATTCATTTCAATTTCACCCAGGCTACCCTCAAAAGGATCATGCCAAAGTACCATCATAGGTCCTACCCCACCAGAGGACCGAACATCCTAGCTCACTGCTACACTGCCATCAAAGACACCTACAGCTCCATCCTGCACCCACACTTTGGAAAATCAGATCACAGTGCTGTGTTCCTCCTCCCAGCTTACAAACAGATGCTGAAATGGGAGGACCTTCCACAAAAAGCATTACAATGCTGGTCTGAGTCTGTGGAAGACCATCCCTGGTTGGAATCAATAGATTGGACCGTGTTAAATACTGACTGGACGAGTACGTCACCACCATTACAGACTTCATTTGTAAGTGCAGGGAGGACTGTGTACCGAAGAAGTCAATCCTAAGTTTCCCAAAAGGAAACCGTAGATAAACCAGGATGCCCACTTCCTACAGAAGACCAGGCGTGTCGCATTCAAGTCGGATGACCCAGACCTACGCAGGAGGTCCAGGTATGATCTTCACAAAGCCATCAGGGATGCCAAGAGGCATTACCAGACAATGTTAGAGGCCCAAATCAACCACACAGATTCCCATTGCATGTGGCAAGGCCTAATTAACATTACAGGCTACAAAATGAAGCAGAGCAAGATAGCAGACAGAGACACATCCCGCTCTGATGTGCTCAATGCTGTCTATGCCAGCGGCGCGATGTTACCTGCCCAGATCACCCTGGACACACCTGTTCCCTTGGTCACTGCTGCAGATATCAGATCGGTCTTCCTGGGAGTCAACCCAAGGAAAGCAATAGGCCCAGAGGGTGTCCCCAACTGGGCACTGGGATCCTGCAGGGACCAGCTAGTGGAGGTACTCAACAACATCTTCAACCTCTCCCTCCTACAAACCGAAGTCTCCACCTGCTTCACGAAGACCACCATCATCCCCGTACCTGAGAAAGTACATGCAACGTGCCATAATGACAACTACCCAATGGCACTGACCTCCCTAATCATGAAGTGCTTCAAAAGGCTGGTCATAGCCCACATCAACTCCAGTCCCCCAACCTGCCTCGATCCTCTATAATTTGCCTACCAATGTAACAGGTCCACAGTGGATGCAATATCCTTAGCCCTGCATTCATACCTGGAACATCTGGAAAATAAGGACACCTACGTCAGACTCCTGCTCATTGACTGCAGCTCTACCTTCAACATCATTATCCCTGCCAGACTGATCTCAAAACTCCCAGACCTAGGCTTTGGCTCTGCCCCTTGCAACTGGATCCTCAGCTTTCTGACCCACAGACAGCAATCAGTGAAGATAGACAGCTGAATCTCCTCCACAATAACATCCTCAGCCCCCTACCCAATCCCTGTATACCCACAACCGTGTTGCCAAATTCTGAACAAACGCCATCTACAAGTTCTTTGAGAAGGTGACCAAACAGGTGGATGAGGGTAAAGCCGTTGATGTGGTGTATATGGATTTCAATAAGGTGTTTGGTAAGGGTCCCCATGGTAGGCTACTGCACAAAATACAGAGGCATGGGATTGAGGGCGATTTAGCAGTTTGAATCAGAAATTAGTTAGCTGAAAGATAACGGAGGATAGTGGTTGATGGGAACTGTTCATCTTGGACTTCAGTTACTAGAGGTGTACCACAAGGATCTGTTTTGGGTCCACTGCTGTTTGTCATTTTTAGAAACGACCTGGATGAGGGCATAGAAGGATAGGTTAGTAAATTTGCGGATGACACTAAGGTCGGTACAGTTGTGGATAGTGCCGTTGGATGTTGTAGGTTACAGAGGGACATAGATGAGCTTCAGAGTTGGGCTGAGAGGTGACAAATGGAATTTAATGCAGAAAAATGTGAAGGAATAACAGGAACGCAGAGTACTTGGACGAATGGTACAATTCTTGGTAGTGTAGATGAACAGAGAGATCTCTGTGTCAATGTACATAGATCCCTCAAAGTTGCCACCTAGGTTGAGAGGACTGTTAAGAAGGCATACAGTATGTTGTTTTTATTAGTAGAGGGATTGAGTTTCAGAACCATCAGGTTGTGCTGCAGTTGTACAAAACTCTGGTGTGGCCACACTTGGAATATTGCATGCAGTTCTGGTCACTGCGTTATAGGAAGAATGTGGAAGCTTTGGAAATGGTTCATAAGAGATTTGCTATGATGTTGCCTGGTATGGATGAAAGGTCTTATGAGGTAAGGTTGAGGGACTTGAGGCTGTTTTCGTTAAAGAGAAGAAGGTTGAGAGGTAAATTTATTGAGACATATAAGATAATCAGAGGGTTAGATCGAGTGGACAGTGAGAGCCTTTTTCCTCAGATGGTGATGGCTAGCACAAGGGGACATAGCTTTAAATTGAGGGGTGATAGATATAGGACAGATGTCAGAGGAATTTCTTTACTCAGAGAGTAATAGGGGTGTGGAACGCACTGGCTGCAATAGTTGTAGACTCGCCAACTTCATAGGCATTTAAATGATAGACATATGGACGAGAATGGAATAGTGTAGGTTAGATGGACTTCAGATTGGTTCCACAGGTCGGCGCAACATTGAGGGCCGAAGGGCTTGTACTGCCCTGTAATGTTCTATGTTCTATAAGTTTGCTGATGATACCACTGTAGTGAGACATATATCAAACAATGATGAGTCAAATTACAGAAAAGAGATAGAGGCTAAGTGACATGGTGTGTGTAAGAACAACGTCTCTCTCCCAACATTGGTAAAACTGAAGAATTGATCATTGACTTCAGAAAAAAAGGAGGAGAGCATGCTCCCATCTACATCATCAAAACTGAGGTTGGGAGGTGGAGAGTGTCAACTTCCTAGGACTGATGATAATGAACAACCTGTCTTAAACTTTCCATATAGCTGAGACAGTCAAGAAGTCACAATGGTGCCTCATGTGGCTCAGGAAATTCAGTATGTCCATAAGGACCCTCACCACTTTCTACAACTGCACCATTGAGAGCATACTATCGGGGTGCATAATGGCCTGGTATGGCAACTGCTCTGGTCAGGACCCTAAGAAACTACAGAAGATTGTGTGCTCAGCCCAGACCATCACAGAAGCCAACCTCCTATCCATCTATCCATGGACTCCATTTACATGGCCAGTTGCTGTGGAAAGGCTGTCAACATCATCAAAGACTCCTCCCACCCCGTTAATGCTCTCCTACAACCTTTTCCATCAGGCAGAAGAGACAGAAACTTGAACACACACACACACACACACACACACATTCAGGAACAGCTTCTTCCCAGCCATTATTAGACTGATGAATGAAATCTCTAATTTCAAATCACGCTGATCTTGCTAATGTTGATCCTGCTTAGCACACAGCTTCTGCGATGCAAATTATAGATCTTCTGCTTGTAAACAAAGCTTTACATTGTATTTAGATACAAGTAACAATAAATCAAATCAAATACAAGTTCAACATCACCTCCTTGCTCTTATCTGTTTTGCCCCTATAAACAAAGCTGAGAACACCAAATGCTTTGTTTACTGCTCTCTCCACCTACCCTGTCAGCTGCAGTGATCTGTGCACACTTACACCCACGTATCTCTGCTCCTGCATTCCTTTGGAGTAGCTCATCGTGTCTGCACCAACCTATCAACACCAATCCCAGTTTCCAGCACTTAGTCTATAGCCTTGAATGACATTTCAAGTGCTCAACCACATACTTTATAAAGGTAGTGAAGTTGCCCTCCTTTTCTGTCTTCCCGATCAATGTATTCTAGAAAGCTTAGAATCTGACTGAGTAGAGCTCAATCATTGAGAGAATAGCCAATATAATTTATAAAGGAGAAAGGCAGATTTATTATTGTACATTAAAATGCACCATTCAGACAGACAGAAATTGAAAAAAACTGGTAAATGAATATATTCTGATACGTCCTGCTCATTTCCCTACTTGAATACAGCACACAAGTCAGATCTTGACTTATTGAATCCTTTGTTTACATGTTTGACATCTCTTGCTTTCATTATTCCACTGGTGCCTTAGCCAAATGCTCATCTTATATCCTGTATCAAAACTACTCCAGGAATCAATACCGTAAAACCATTACAGAGAATTATTACTCATCATACTTGCCAGGAACGAATGGGTCAGCAAACTGTGGGAAGCCCACAAGTTGGGATTCCACCCAGGGCTGTGGAATCTTAGCTTGAGTTGTAAATCCAGAGGTTGGGTGTGATGCACCCCTCGAGGGTTAGACTAAACCCTTCCAGTCAGAGATGAAGCAGGTTTGTGCAGAGTGATGGGACAAGGTGGATCTGTGATCAGAAATTGGAAGGTGGGATCAAGTGTGGGCAGATCGCAGCATGGGGTGGATCACAGTGCGGGAGTGATGTCAGTTTTGAGTGAACAAAGAACAAAGAACAAAGAACAAAGAAAATTTACAGCCCAGGAACAGGCCTTCCAGTCCTCCAAGCCTGAGCCGATCCAACTGTACTGTCTAAACCTGTTTCCCAATTCCTAAGCATCTGTATCCCTCTGCTCCCCACTTACTCATGCATCTGTCCAGATGCATCTTAAATGAATCTACCGCATCAGAGTGTGGGGCGAATCTCAGTGTGGAGTGGCTCACAGTATGGGAGTGATCTTGGTGATTAGATTAGATTCCTTACAGCGTTGAAACAGGCCCTTTGGCCCAACAACTCTATACCCACCCTCTGAAGAGTAACCCACCCAGGCTCATTTCCCTACATTTACCCCTGACTAATGCACTGAGCACTATGGGCAGTTTAGCATGGGCAGTTCACCTGACCTGCACATCTTTTGGAATATGGGAGGATACCTGAACACCCAGAGGAAACCCACACAGACTCGGGGAGAATGTGCAAACTCCACACAGACAGTCGCCCGACGTGAAACTCAAACCCGGGTCCCTGACACTGTGAGGCAACAGTGAGCTAACCACTGAGCCACGGTGCCGCCCTGGTGTGAAGGGTGAACACTGTCTGGAGTGATCACAGTATGGGGTGATCATAGTGTTGGGGTGAGCATAGTGTTGGGGTGATCACAGAGTTGAGGGTTGATCATCAGAGTGGGGAGAATCTCAGTTTGTGGGGCATCTCAGTGTGGGGGGCATCCCCGGGTGGGTGTAATAACAGTGTGGGGTGGCCTCCATGTGGGGGTGATCACTGAGCAGGAGTAATCACTGGCTGGAGTGATTACATTGTGGGGAGAATCTCAGGGTGGGGTGGATCTCAGTGTGGGGTGAAAGTCAGTGTGGGATGGATCACAGGGTGGGGTGGATCTCAGTGTGGGGTGATCTCAGTGTGAGGAGCATCTCAGTGTGGAGTGGATCACAGTGCGGGGTGGATCACAGGGTGGGGTGGATCAAAGTGTGGGGTCGATCACAGTGTGGGGTGATCTCAGTATGAGGAGCATCTCAGTGTGGGGTGGATCATAGTGTGGGTGGATCACTTTGTGGGGTGGATCACAGTGTGGGGTGGAACTCAGTGTGGGGGACATCTCAGTGTGAGGGGCATCTCAGTGTGGGGGACATCTCAATGTGGGGGTGATCACAATCTGGAGTGATTACATTGTGGGGGGAATCTTAGTGTGGGAGTGATCTCAGTGTGGGAGTGATCTCAGTGTGAGGGGTGATCTCAGTGTGGGAGTGATCTCAGTGTGAGGGGTGATCTCAGTGTGGGAGTGATCTCACTGTGTGGGGTGATGTCAGTGTGGGGGTGATCTCAGTGTGGGGGGTGATCTCAGTGTGGGAGTGATCTCAGTGTGGGAGTGATCTCAGTGTGGGAGTGATCTCAGTGTGAGGGGTGATCTCAGTGTGGGAGTGATCTCACTGTGTGGGGTGATGTCAGTGTGGGAGTGATCTCAGTGTGGGAGTGATCTCAGTGTGGGGGTGATCTCAGTGTGGGGGGTGATCTCAGTGTGGGAGTGATCTCAGTGTGGGGGGGTGATCTCAGTGTGGGGAGTGATCTCAATGTGGGGGGTGATCTCAGTGTGGGGGTGATCTCAGTGTGGGAGTGATATCAGTGTGGGGAGTGATATCAGTGTGGGGAGTGATCTCAGTGTGGGAGTGATCTCAGTGTGGAGGGTGATCTCAGTGTGGGGAGTGATCTCAGTGTGGGAGTGATCTCAGTGTGGGGAGTGATCTCAGTGTGGGGAGTGATCTCAGTCTGGGGGGTGATCTCAGTGTGGGAGTGATCTCAGTGTGGGGAGTGATCTCAGTGTGGGGGGTGATCTCAGTGTGGGAGTGATCTCAGTGTGGAAGTGATCTCAGTGTGGGGGTGATCTCAGTGTGGGGAGTGATCTCAGTCTGGGGGGTGATCTCAGTGTGGGAGTGATCTCAGTGTGGGGAGTGATCTCAGTGTGGGGGGTGATCTCAGTGTGGGAGTGATCTCAGTGTGGGAGTGATCTCAGTGTGGTGGGTGATCTCAGTGTGGGGGGTGATCTCAGTGTGGGAGTGATCTCAGTGTGGGAGTGATCTCAGTGTGGGAGTGATCTCAGTGTGGGGAGTGATCTCAGTCTGGGGGGTGATCTCAGTGTGGGAGTGATCTCAGTGTGGGGAGTGATCTCAGTGTGGGGGGTGATCTCAGTGTGGGAGTGATCTCAGTGTGGGGGTGATCTCAGTGTGGGGAGTGATCTCAGTGTGGGAGTGATCTCAGTGTGGGGGGTGATCTCAGTGTGGGGAGTGATCTCAGTGTGGGGAGTGATCGCAGTGTGGGGAGTGATCGCAGTGTGGGAGTGATCTCAGTGTGGGGAGTGATCTCAGTGTGGGGGTGATCTCAGTGTGGGGAGTGATCTCTGTGTGGGGAGTGATCTCAGTGTGGGGAGTGATCTCAGTGTGGGAGTGATCTCAGTGTGGGGAGTGATCTCAGTGTGGGGGTGATCTCAGTGTGGGGGTGATCTCAGTGTGGGGAGTGATCTCAGTGTGGGGAGTGATGTCAGTGTGGGAGTGATCTCAGTGTGGGGGGTGATTTTAGTGTGGGGAGTGACGTCAGTGTGGGAGTGATCTCAGTGTGGGGGGTGATTTCAGTGTGGGGAGTGATCTCAGTGAGGGGGGTGATCTCAGTGTGGGGAGTGATCTCAGTGTGGGGAGTGATCTCACTGTGGGAGTGATCGCAGTGTGGGAGTGATCTCAGTGTGGGGGGTGATCTCAGTTTGGGGGGTGATCTCAGTGTGGGGAGTGATCTCAGTTGGGGGGTGATCTCAGTGTGGGGGGTGATCTCAGTGTGGGAGTGATCTCAGTGTGGGAGTGATCTCAGTGTGGGGAGTGATCTCAGTGGTGGAGTAATCTCAGTGTGGAGGGTGATCTCAGTGTGGGGAGTGACGTCAGTGTGGGAGTGATCTCAGTGTGGGGGGTGATTTCAGTGTGGGGAGTGATCTCAGTGTGGGGGGTGATCTCAGTGTGGGAGTGATCTCAATGAGGGGAGTGATCTCAGTGTGGGGGGTGATCTCAGTGTGGGAGTGATCTCAGTGTGGGGGGTAATTACATTGTAGAGGTGATTAATCTTAGTGTGGTGGGTGACCTCAGTGTGGGTCTTGATCACTGTTCATCATCATCACTCCCTGTCATAGCTCCCCCTTCTCACTTCTACCTTCGGGCATCGCACATATTTCTCATTATGACATCGACTTTGATTTGACTTCGATTTTGACGTTGGTTTTGACTTTATTGCCAAGTGTACTTTACAATCGGTATACAATAAAATACATGAAAGGCTTTCATTTGTTGCCATGAAGTGGCACTATTTTGATCAGTTTAAGAATAAAGAAAGAAAGGTATAGCCTGAAGAGAGCCCATCAGTCCTAATCTAGCTCATCACCATCAACAACACCCATACCACTATCCCTCTGCTGCTGTCTTCACTGGACCCAACCAACATCGAAGTTGCTCATCCTCAGATGCCATCTTTTGCAGCTTGGCCCACCTCCTCAATGTTGCCCCTGTTGAGGTAGCAACTGCTGACTCCAGCTCTTATTCTGGCTCTGGAAAAGCAAGTAGGGGCTCGCTGTCCTCTGCACTAGACCCACTAGAGGTCTACACTCTGGGCCTGGCTCAAGACTACTCGAAGGTCTCAAGTTGGACTCTTGCTGCTGCTGATGTCATCCAAGCTCAGGACAAGGTAAGTAGATAAAAAAACAAGGAAAACAGGATGGGGGATGAAAACGCAAAGCAGTTGGAGTGGATAGGTTCCAGCACAGGAGCCCAATCACACCACCATCTTTGACCAGTGTTACCAGCTCATTGTAACACATTTTGATCTAAAAAGGTAAAAAGTAAATTCATTGTAGTCTTACCAGACCATCAGGCTGAGGTCTTATTAGAGAGCAATAACTTATGGTGTTTTAATCTGAGAGTCACCATGCTTCAGGCATGAGGAAAAATTGAGCAGGAGAGTCTTTCATGGTAACTTCAGCCAGTGCAGAATGTACCTTCAATATGACCTTAACCTTGATTGAAAACCATAAGGAAATATTAAGCAGGAGAAAGATAATGATATCAGTTTGATTGTCCAACACACTCAGCTTTGGGATTAATTCCCCTTATAATGTTGTTTGAATCCATTGATTTATCTAATGGATGAATGGAGACTAGGAATACTGTGGTGAGAAACTCGCCACCTGACTCCCCAAAGCTTGTCCAACATCTACAAGGCACAAGTCAGGAGTGTGAAGGAATATTCTCCACTTGCCTGCATGGCTGCAGCTCCAACAAGACTCAAGTAGCTTGGCACCGTCCAGAACAAGCAGCCCTCTTGATTGGCACCACATCCACAAATATCCACTTCCTCCAACCTTGATGCTCAGTAGCAGCAGTATGTACCAACGACAAGATGCATTGCAGCAATTCACCAGAGCTGCTCATATAACACCTTCCAAACCCATGACCATTTCCATCTAGAAGGACAAGGGCAGCAGATGTATGGGAACATCACTACCTGCACATTTCCCTCTCCGCCACTCACCATCTTGACTTGGAAATATAACATTGTTCCTTTAGTGTCACTAGAAAATATTCCTGGAATTCCCTCCCTAATGGCATTGTAGATCTACCTACAGCATGTGGACTGCACCAATTCAAGGTGGCAGCTCACCAGCAACTTCTCAAGGGCAACCAGAGATAGGTAAAGCATCTCCCATACGCCATGAATGAGTAAAAAAAAATGCAAGAACTTTTTCAGTGAATACCTTTCTTTTCTATGGACTCTGGCACAGTGTAATATTATCATTGCCCTTTGTCCAACAAAGTGTCATAGCAGTAATGTCACTGAACCAGTAATCTAGACACCAAGGTTCTATGGACCTGGACTTGAATTCAAAGAACAAAGAACAAAGAAAATTTACAGCCCAGGAGCAGGCCGTGTGGCCCTCCAAGCCGTTGCCGAATCAAATCCACTGTCTAAACTTATTGCCCAATTCCTAAGGATCTGTATGCCTCTGCTCCCTACCTACTCATGCATCTGTCCAGACACACCTTAAATGAATTTACTGTGCCTGTCTCTACTACCTCTGCTGGCAGCACATTCCAGGTACCTACCACCCTCTGTGTGAAGTACTTGCCACATGTATCCCCCTTAAACTTTTCTCCTCTTACCTTGAACGTGTGACCTCTCATTATTGAATCCTTCACCCTGGGAAAGAGCTTATTTTTATCCACCCTATCAAACCCTTCATGATTTTGTAGACCTCAATCAGGACTCCCTCAATCTCTTTTTTTTCTAATGAGAACAATTCTAACCTACTCAACCTCTCTTTGTAGCTAGCACCTTCCATACCAGGCAACATTCTCGTAAACCTTCTCTGCACCCTCTCCAAAGCGTCCACATCCTTTTGGTAATGTGGTGACCAGAACTGTACACAGTATTCTAAATGCAGCTGAACCAAAGTCCAGTAAAATTTTAACATGACCTGCCAGCTCTATCCACCTGTGCAGCCACCTTCAGGGTACAATGCACCTGAACTCCCTGATCTCTCTGCTCATCAACTTTTCCCAAGGCTCTTCTGTTTACTGTATAACTCGCTCTAGAACTAGACCTTCCAAAATGCATCACCTCACATTTGCTCGGATTGAACTCCATCTACCACTTCTCTGCCAAACTCTCCAGTCTACCTATATTCTCCTGTATTCTTTGACAGTCCCCTATGCTTTCTGCTATTCCACCAATCTTTGTGTCATCTGCCAACTTACTGTTCAGACCGCCAGTGCCCTCTTCCAGATCATTTATGTATATATAAAATATACATAAATGATCTGGAATAGGGCATTGGTGAAAGATATACATTTTAAAAATTCCACGAAGGCAAATGGCGAAATTTGAATTCATCAAATATTTGGAATTAAAAACTGGTTCAATTGCAACCATGTGCAACTTTTGTTGATTATTTTAAAATCCTATCAGGTTTATTTTTGGACTTTAGGGAAGGAAATCTGTTGTCCTTACCTGCAGGTCTGGCCTACACGTGATTCCAGACTCACAGCAAATTGGTACATCATTAACAATCCTCTGTAATGACCTGGAGGTACAATCTGTTCAAGGCATCTGGGGATTGGTATCGAATGCGAGCCTTACCAGTGACACCCCCATCCCATAGAAGAATTTTTTTAAAATGTAAGTACCATAAATGCCCTGCATTTTGTCTTTATTGTCCTTTGTTTCATAAATCCAATCTTTGAGTTCTGTTTTTGCAGCATCTTCTCCAATTCCCATGGATCATGTTGAAGTGTGAGGATCAAAGATGCACCAAGGATTTGAAGTGAGGATTGACCAGTATCGGAAGTATCGTCAATGGCTCAGCAATTGACATTCTCAGTGATAGGCTGTGGGTGCAAATTCCATTCCAGAGAATTAGAGTGAGGTATTGTCAGAGGTGCTTGTCTTTCTGATGTTAACGTGAGAGTCCAGCTGCCCTTTCAAGTAATGTACCAATCCCTTGTCTCCACTGCAGAGCCAAGAATGGAAGTTATCTTGGTCATCCTGACCAATATCTATTCATCAACCAACATCATTAAAATCCAATTACCAGCTCATTGTCTCAACATCGCCACTGAGAGCTTCCTGTACGTGAATTGGCTGCCACAATTCCAACATTACACTTTAAAAGTACTTTGTTGGTCATAATACACTTTGGGACTCATGGAGTCATGAAAGGCATTACATCTATTCAAATTGTTTCTTTCTACTTGTGTCTTACAAAGCCTGAATTCGATTGAAAGGCTGGCATTAACTACTCAGCAGGAAGACTGTGGGAGCTGATGGAAAGCAAAGATTGTTCGTTTATAATTGGTTCCCTGTGCAGGGATGTGCGAGAAGTTGTGAAGTATTTCGCTCAGAATGGTTTAGGTTGGTGGGAAGGCTTTACTCATGAAAAAATACCCTGCAACATTTTAGCTCTTTAATGTGGTCAGTCTTGCCGAACAATGGAATTACAAGACTTGACAGACATGACCCCATTCAGAAGCAGACACTTCAGTTGACTCACCATCCACCAAGTAAAAAGAACAGAGGCATATAAAACATTTATAATTTAACAAGCACTGGGCTTTTAATAATTATCCATGAGGTAATGCAATATAATAAAATACCACAACTTCTTTCAAACACTAACAGCCGAGTCTTGGCTGTCTGATTACTGTTTAATTAATATCTGGAAAAGATTAAAAGAAAGACCAACAAAATGCCTTTGTCGGTCTTTTGCTTGTCGGATGTTGTGATTTTTAATGTCCTCCTGCATTGCAATGGATAATGACATTAAGTTAATACAATATCTCATTGCTTCGACACTTGAATGTCAATTCAGTTTGCAATGTAGACTTAACAACAGAGCTTGTGTCTGGAAACAAAGAGTATTAGATCTTATGAAGCAAGAGGAAATTGAAATAATAAGTGCCTTTCTTCCCTCACTCCAAATTCTGTTTGCAGTGGGCAGACATTGAATTAAAGAGTATTCTGGTTTTCTATGGTAAGTCACTGGCTTCTGGTTGAACAGTTTTATGTTGAAAGGAAGAGAAGGTACAACTCGGAAGAGGAAACAGAGACATAACAGGCGAAGGTAAGTAAAGGTCTGGGAGAGGGAAGGAGAGAGGGAGAGGAAAGACTCAGTAGAAGGAAATAAAACCCAGGGAAGGCATGGAGAGCTGAAAGTAAAGAAATGATTTAAAAAGAGGTAGGAAGAGAGAGGTTGGATGTGGAGAGTGGAAGTAAGACGGAAGATAGTGAAAACAACAACTTGCCTTCATGTAGTCGTACTCAGACTCCCCTCCTACTTATCTTCCCGGCACAGTAATGATGACGTTGATGTTGCTTCCTGCTGTCATGTGGAACTGGGAAAAAATAATCAATTTCACTTCCAATTTCTACCATTCATTCACCTCGACATGCTGAAACGCTGACTTTTCCCTTCTTTGACTTCTCTGTCTTCATTTCTGGGACTAGATCTCCACTAATATACATTACAAACACAGTTACCGTGCCTACACCTCCTCACATCCTGCTTCCTGTCAGAATTCCATTTCATTCCTCCAGTTTCTTTATCCCCATCACATTTATTCTGATCATGCCACCTTCCACAGGGGTGATTCTGACACATCTTCCATTTTCTGTCAGCCAAGGAATCCCCATACCTTGGTTTACAGAGCCCTGAACCATGTTCAACACATTTCCTGTGCTGCTGCCATCACCCCTTCTCCCTTCCAAGGCAACCATTAGGTTCCCCTTGCTTTCTCATTCCATCACATCAAACCCCACATTCAAAAAATTGATGATTAAATTCCCTATAGTATGGAAACAGGCCCTTCAGTCCAATAGGTCCACGCCAACCCTCCAAAGAGTAACCCACCCAGACTCATTCCCCTAGCCTATATTTGCCCCTCACTAATGCACCTATCACTATGGGCAATTAGGATGGCCTATTCACATGACCTGCACATCTTCGATTGTGGGAGGAAACCAGAGCACCCAGGGGAAACCCATGCAGACACGGGGAGAATGTGCAAACTCCACACAGACTGTCACCTGAATGGGAATCAAACCCGGGCCCCTGGTGTTGTGAGGCAGCAGTGCTAACCACTGAGCCATTGTGCTGCCCCAAATTCCTCCACTATTTCTGCCATCTCCAGTAGGATTCCACCACCAAACACATCTTCCCCTCCCCTCCACTGTCAGCATTCTACAGGGACAGTTTTCTCTCTAAAACATCAGGTTTATTCATCAGTCACTCCTAACACCTATTCACTACCTCTGCCTAACCATTCTCCACATCGTGTTAAACTGACCTTTTTACATATTCCCTCTTTGGTTATCCAAGGCCTCAAACACACCTTCTAAGTGACCACAGATTTTCACGTCTCCTTTCAATCCAGTCTACTGTATTCCCTGCTCACAATGCTGTTTCCTCTACATTGGTGACATCAACATAGACTGGGTGACTACTGCATTTCTGCAGGAATGCACAAATTAACCCGACATCGCAGTTGTTCGCCATTTCACGACATTGTCGTGCTCTGTCCTAGACCAGCTGCTATATCCAATGAACCCAATGTAAGATAAAGGAACAACACCTCATTTTCCACTTCAGTGCTCAATAGAGGTAGCTAGACTTAACGTTGACCATCAAACCAGGAATACGGATCCTCCATAGATCTTGAATGTCTCCCTGATGGTTTGGGGCCTACAGTACACACGTAACAGTGCATTTATCCTCTTTGTGTTGTCTATTTCTGTCTTTGATGATTCTTCCAAGGTATCATCCCTGCTCACTATCTGACTGATTCAGAGATGCCGGTGTTGGACTGGGGTGTACAAAGTTAAAATCACACAACACCAGGTTATAGTCCAACAGGTTTAATTGGAAGCACTCTAGCTTTCGGAGCGACGCTCCTTCATCAGGTGATTGTCATAATCACCTGATGAAGGAGCGTCGCTCCGAAAGCTAGTGTGCTTCCAATTAAACCTGTTGGACTATAACCTGGTGTTGTGTGATTTTTAACTTTGTACACTATCTGACTATTTTGCTGATTTCTCTCCACAGATGCTGCCAGACCTGCTGAGACTCTCCAGCAATTTCTGTGCTTGTTTCTGATTTCCAGCATCTGCAGGGTTTTCTTTTAGTTTTATTTATTTACTATCTCATCTATCTTCTTTGAACCATAGCACTGCTGAGGAAATCATGTCAAAGCAAGATACTGTGGATGCAGAGAATGCTGGAGAAACTCAGCAGGTCTGGCAGCAGCAGCAGAGTTTGTGTTTCGTGTCTGGTATGACTCGGTTCTGAAGACTAATACCGGACTTAAGATGTTAACTCTGTTTCTTCTGCCCATAGATACTGCCAGACCAGCTGAGTTTCTCCAGCATTTTCTGTATTGATGATTGAAAGAATTGCTTGCTTCTATCAGATTGCTAAGATTTTGCTGAGGACTGCAGTTCCAGCTCACGTAAAATCGACACCAGAGACTGAAGGAGTATGAGTCTGCATCGTTTCTGTGGTTTTATAATGTGGAAGAAATATGTGAACTGTCTGCCTTTTGAAGAAGCTAGCCTGTTCAGATATTAGACCGTGCCCGAATGGTCTGATAATGCAGAGCCGAGTTTCTTGGGACTAACTCCGAGGACAGTTCCAGCGTTAATCTCCTTGCTTTGAAGCAGTGCAATTAATTTTGGCACGTTTTATGGGATTGAAGTAAACTTAATGTTAAATAGCGTTCTTTCACTGAACAAAAGACAAAGAACTCCAGACACTGGAAATCTGAAAAAGAAGCAGAAATAGCTGGAGAAAGGCAGCAGGTCTGGCAGCATCTGTTCTTCAGAAGAAGGGCCTCAGGGGCCAAACTTTTAGCTCCGTTTTCTCGGCACACATACTGCCAGGCCAACTGAGATTTTCCAGCTCGTCCTGTTTCTGTTTCAGGAGAATGTGAATGCTGACTCATTTAAACAGCTCATGCAGAGAGGCCACAACGCTGCTTACCCACAACTGATACTCAAATCATCACCCTTGCTTTGTCAGGCCTTGTCATTGTCAAACAAAGGCCCACCCAGGATTGGTCTGGAGCTCCCAGGGATGAAAGTGTGTGAGCCATCATGGTGGCTCCATGGGTAGCACTGCTGCCTCATAGCACTAGGGACCACGTTCGATTCCACCCTCAAGTGACTGTCTGTGTGGAATTTACATATTCTCCCGGTGTCTGCTTGGGTTTCCTCCGACAGTCCAATGATTAGATTAGATTCCCTACAGTACGGAAACAGGCCCTTTGGCTCAACAAGTCCACACTGACCTTCCGAAGAGTAACCCATCCAGATCCATTCCCCTACCTATATTTACCCCTGACTAATGCACCTATCACTATGGGCAATTAGCATGGCCAATTCACCTGACCTGCACATCTTTGGACTGTGGGAGGAAACCAGAGCACCCGGAGGAAACCCACGCAGGCACAGGGAGAACGTGCAAACTCCACACAGACAGTCACCCGAGGTGGGAATCGAACCCAGGGCCCTGGCACTGTGAGGCAACAGTGCTAACCACTGAGCCACCATTCCGCCCAATGATGTGCAAGTCAGGGTGGATTGACCATGTTAAATCGCCCCGTGGTGTACAGGGATGTGCAGGCTAGGTGGAGTAGTCACAGGAAATGCAGGGTTACAGGGATGGGGGTGGGTCTGGGTGGGATGCTGTTCAGAGGATTGGTATGGACTTGATGGGCTGAATGGTCTGGTTGCGCACTTTGGGGATTCTATGAAAGATTAATTTCCAAAGCACCTTACTGGGAATGTGGGAGGACAAAAAATCATAAGACTGTGAAAAAAGAAGTGACAGGTTGAGAGGTTAATGTCTGGAGTATAAGGACAGGCAGTTGGCAGAGATGTGATGAAGCCTTTGACCAAATCTCCAACCAAACGTGGAAGCTGAGGGGCAGCCGTCACTGGCCTTTGATCCTAATGTGGCCTCCCATTAGTCCACACCTTGTCACGAATGATAGACTCCATTACATTCTATCAAACTTGAGGCAGTCTTGAGTGTAAATTTAAGTGACCTGACCTTTCTTATTTTAAAAAGCAGTGGAGTTGGTTTGGTTTGTAGAGGGTGGAGCTGAGGGCCATCAACCTAAACTGTCCAGGTTTCAACATAATGGGTTCACAGCACATACTTAGACAGGGTTCGAGATTCCACAGAACTATTTTTCCTCACAGGATAGTGAATACCAACAAAACACTGTCAATTTAAGCATGGGCAAGAACTATTAAGGATCGGGTTTGAAGGTTATAGAGACACTGAGGTAGTCATGCACAATTCTATGCTTTTGAGTGTTGGATACTTTTCCATTGTGCTGGGATGGATGTTACTGGATGAGAGAACAGTTGAGGGCAAGGGTCATCAGTATGTATATTTATAACGGAGAAGGAGAGAGGGGGCAAAACCAAGAGGGGGTGTTCCAGAATTGTTGCATCCATACTTAAATTTTATACCAGTCTCTGCTTGATCACTTCATTTCAAATGGGTACTGCTAATTTTATTTTTATTATTCACTCATGCCACATGAAGGTCAATGGCTGATCAGTATTTATTGCCCGTCCCAGATTGATCTTGAGAAGGTGGTGGTGAGCTTCTTGAACCGCTACAATCATGTGCATAGGTTTACCCAGAATATCCTTAGGGAGGGAATTCCATGATATTGTGTCAGTGACAGTAAAGAAACGTTGATATATTTCCAAGTCAGGATGGCAAGTGGCTTGGAGGGGAACTTGTAAGTGGTAGTGTTCCCATAACCTGCTGCTCTTGTCCTTCTAGATGGAAGTGGTCATGAGTTTGGAAGGTGCTGTTTGAGGATTTTGGTGAATTTCTGCACTGCAACTTGTAGATAATACACACTGTTTCTACTGAGCGTCAGTGGTGGAGGGAATAGGTGCTTGTGGATGTGTTGCCAATCAAGTGGACTGCTTTGTCCTGGATGGTATCAAACTTCTTGAGTGTTGTTGGGGCTGTACCCATCCAGGCAAGTGGGGAATATTACATCCCACTTCTGAATTGCAGTGTTTAGCTTGTGGAGTCTTTTGAGTATCAGGAGGTGAATCACTTTTTGCAGGTTTATGATCCTCTGACCTTCTTTTGTAGCCACAGTATGTATTTGGTTCAGTTTTGTTCAGTTTTTGGTCAATAGAAAAGCCAAGGATATTGATTGCAGCTGTGCTAATGTCATTGAATAACAAGGAGTGATTGCTGGATTCTTGCTTTCTTGTTCATTGTCTAGCACTCTGCCATTAGTGTTACTTGTCACTTGTCAGCCCAAACTTAGATATTGTTCAGGTCTTGCTGAATTTGAAAATGGACGATTTCAGTATCTGAGGAGTGGCAAATGGTGCTGAATATTATGCGATCATCAGTAACTATCCCCACACTGACCTTATAATAGAGAGAAGGTCATTGATGAAGCAGCTGAAGATGGTTGGGCCTGAGACACTACCTTGAGGCACACCTGCAGAAATGTCCTGGAGCTGAGATGATGACCTCCAACCACCACAGCCATTTTCCTTTTTGCCATGTATGACTCCAAACAGCAGAGTTTTCCTCCTGCATTACTGTTAGGGATCTCCACACAACTCCCACAAGTGATTTATTGCAATTATCATTTCTCATCTTAACCTAAACTTCTTACTACTTCTACAAATGCCTGGTTTCCTTAACTTAGGGTCGTTGTGCTAATAGCACCATTAAGTAACAGGGCCATTGCTCCATCTGTTTGAAAGGTATTGTGACTTACATCCTTCAATATTCAAAATCTCAATCCAAGTTATCCTTCCACTATGACTCTTTAATGGCTATTAGATCACATTTATTCATTTCTCTTAGCACTTTCATTTATAGAGTCAAAGCGACGTACAGCACGGAACAGACCCTTTGATCCAACCCGTCCATGCCGACCAGATATCCCCACCCAATCTAGTCCCACCTGCCAGCTTCTGGCCCATCTCCCTCTAAACTCTTCCTATTAATATACCCATCCAGATGCCTTTTAAATGTTACAATTGTACCAGCCTCCACACTTCCTCTGGCAGCTCATTCCATACACGCGCTATTTTCTGCATGAAAAAGTAGCCCCTTAGGTCTCTTTTATATCTTTCCCTTCTCACCCTAAACCTATGCCCTATAGTTCTGGATTCCCCCACCCCAGATAAAATACTTTGTATATTTATCCTATCCATGCCCTTCATGATTTTATAAACCTCTATAAGGTCACCCCTCAGCCTCTGACGCTCCAGGGCAAACAGCCCCAGCCTGTTCAGCCTCTCCATATAGCTCAAATGCTCCAAATCTGGCAACATCCTTGCAAATCTTTTCTGAACCCTTTCAAGTTTCACAACATCTTTCTGATAGGAAGGAGACCAGAATTGCACGCAATATTGTTCTAAGTGTTGCCTGAATTCAGATACAGAGCTTTTAGTTTTCTCTTTTTTAATCATGTTTGTAGCTTTATCTATTGATGGACTCTTCAGTTTTACTCACTATCCTTTCCCCTCTTAGTCTATCATTTCCCACATTTATATTCTCCCCTGTCTTGTTTCTTAGATTTTGCCTTAGATTTATTACATCTCCTAAATTTGATCATTGCCTTTGCTATTTATTTTAAAACTTTATTTCCCTCATTACGTGGCTTGCTAGAATATCAGCTTCAGCATGGTCAGGAGTTGGCTATGCCATCGGTACAAATTCCATTTTCCCCAGGACTGGTGCCAGATCCCCATGAACCGCATTGTGTCCGAGTCACAAAATCTTCTGTCTATTCTTCTTTGCTCTAAGCCACTTTGGGTCATGGTTCAGATCATTATCTTTAAGATTCTGTTTTATTACTTGGCGCTGCACTCCTCATAATAATTGCATGGAACAGCCTCACAGTTTAAGTTCCTGTCTAGCCTTAGTAGATGCCCTGAACCATGGCACAGTGCAGACAACACAGCCTTCTGAACTCTAGTTCTTTGTTTCAGGAATAGAGTCAGTTCACTTCATTATACAGTCCCCAAATACCACTACATTCTGTTTTGCTATCCCAGCCTTCTCCCTTGAATATTTTCTTGCATCATGGAGCCATGTGCACTCAGCTGACACACCTTGCTCCCCTCAATTTCATCAGAAAAATCAGGAAGAACCTTAAGTCTGTTGGACAAGTGAAATACCTATGGTTCCTGTATCCCTATCCTCTGGGTCACCTTTCTTGTTTCACTAGCTGTCACACTCTCCTGCCATTAACGACTAACTAAATCAGAAGATCTACCCTAGGAGGTGTGATTGCCTCCCATTGTAAAGGATCCACTTTCCCACAACCTGATGTGTTGGAATGTCCCAATTCAGTCTCCAGTTTATAAATGCTGAGCCAAATCTCACCTCGCCACAAATACTTACTGAACCTGGATCACAATGTCATCCAGGAGCTCCCACATGCTTCAGCCACCATGCATCATTTTCCCTGCCATCTTTTATGCATTTGATTAAGTACTATATTATTTAATTCAATGAATTAATTTCCTCTTAATTATATTTTATTAATCTTACCACTGGCATCAATAGTATTTTAAACATTACAAATAAAATTATTAATCACTTCCTAAATGCTCACCAAATACTGGTAATGGAGTAGGAATTAATTCCTAAAAGGTGAAAAAGCTTTGACATTCTGTTATTTTGGTCTGACAAATTCCACACTCATGCAGATCAGAAACTGGATTTTAAATTAGCAACTATTACGTACGGATGAGTGGTTAACATCTCACCTCAGTTTCAGGAACTCATGAGTTCAGGTTCACTCCAGATTTGGCCAGGTGATGTAGGCTGACACATTTACTAAAATGCAGCATGAACACTGCAATGTGGGACCTGCCATCCTGTAGACATTAAACCGAATGTTAAAGAGTGACAAAGACATAAAATAGGCAATTTGCTCTGCAATTTGCCTACCGACAGAACAGGTCCACAGTGGTTGGCATTTCCCTAGTCTTGTGCTCATCCCTGGAATATCTGGATAACAAGGGCACCAGGTCAGACTCTTGCTCTTTGACTACAGCTCTGCCTTCAATACCATTATCCCCTCCAGATTGATCTCAAAACCTCAAGACCTCGGTCTTGGCTCCGCACTCTGCAACTTGCTCCTCAGCTTCCTGACCCACAGACCGCAATCACTGAAGATAGACAACTGAACTCCTCCACAATAATGCTGAACACTGGAGACCCCTTCAGGATACATTCTCAGCCCCTGATTGTACTCCCTGTACACCCATTACGGTGTTGCCAAATTGCAGACAAACACCGTCTACAAGTTTGCTGATGACACCATTATGATAGGACAGATATTAAACAAAGATGAGACAGAATACAGAAAAGAGATAGAGGACTTGGTGACATGCTGCAGTGAGAACACTCTCTTTCTCAATGTCAGGAAAAGCAAAGAACTGATAATTGACTTAAAAAAGAAAGGAGGAGGACACATCCCTATCTACATCAATGGAGCTGAGTTGGAGAGGGTTGGAAGCATCATGTTCCTCAGAGTGACGATCAATGGCAAACTGTCCTGGACTTCCCATGTGGATGTGACGGTCAAGAAGGCATAACAAGGCCTCTTCTTCCTCATGCAGCTCAGGAAATTTGGCAGGTCCACAAGGACCCTCACCAACTTCTACAGGTGCCCCACTGAAAGCATTATACCTGGATGTATACCTGATATGGCAACTGCACTGCCCAGGACTGTAGGAAACTAGGGAAGGTTGCGTGCACAGCCCAGACCATCTCAGAAGCCAACCTCCCACCCATGGACTCCATTTGCACTTCTAATTGCAGCAAAAATGCTGTTAACGTCATCAAAGAGCCATCACATCCCGTTAATGCTCTCCTACAACCTTTTCCATCAGGCAGAAGATACAGAAGCTTGAACATACGCAGGTTCAGGATCAGTTTCTTCCCGGTCGTTATTAGGCTGATGAATGGACTCTCTAACTTCAAATCACGCTGATCCTGTTAATGTTAATCTTGCCTGGTGCACATCCTTTGTGATGTAACCTGTATGCCTCTGTCTAGTTTCTTTTTCACCCTATGATCTGTATGCCCTTTCCTACTATGATCTGCCTATACTGCTAGCAAACAAAACTTTTCACTGTACTTTGGTGCACGTGACAATAAATCAAATCAAATCAAATGAACCTACCAATCTTTGTTTTAGTTTTCATGGTATGTGTGAGTTAGTGACCAGGCCAGTATTCATTGCCTGTTCGTAACTGCCCTTGAACTTGGGGCTTTCAAAAGTAAGGGGTACTTTTTTAAGGTTTGAGGAGAAAGATTTTGAAAACAATTAGGGCAACAGTTTTGCACAAAGAATGGTTCATGCGTGGAATGAACCTCCGGAGGAAGTGATGGACAAGGTTACAGTTGCGATGTTTAAAAGACATTTGGGTAAGTACATGAGTAAGAAACATTTGGAGGGATAGGGGTGGACAGGCTGGTGGGAATGGTTCAGTTTGGGATTATGTTCGGCATGGACTGTTTGGATCGGAAGGGCCTGTTTCCGTGCTGCATGACTCTATGACTCCATTTGGCCATTTCAGAACACAGACAAGAATCAGACACAATGTTGTTGGTCTGGAGTGCCCATATAGGCCTGACCAGGTAAGGACGTCAGATGTTCTTTCCTCATTTGTGAACCTGATGGGTTTTTGTAACGATTGGTGACAGCTGTTACTGAAGCTAGCTTTATATGCCAGATTAATAACTGAATGTTAAAAAATCCACAACCTACCATAATTACATCAGGAGACTGTGTGGGGGTGAGTGAACTTGAATTAACTAATAACCTGAGTTAAATATTGTCTGGCAAAGTAAGAATGGGAATGTGGTGCTGAAATGTTGCATGATCTGATAATTTACATAAAATTAGTTAGCCCTGTGTTAATGATGCTATCTGTGTACTCTTGTCACTGCTGGTGATTTTTCATCCAAATCCATTGAGACCCGGTCAGTAATGATATAAAGACACACTCAGCAGCTCCTCTTGTAGCTGCAGCTGTGATTTAACTGCTGTCTAGAGAACAGGCGGCTTCAATGGAACCTAGAGAGAGATGCTGTGCTTTGTTGCAAGATTTTCATTAGTTTGTTTAAACACTGTTATAAAAGCGCTTGTGGAAACAGCATTGCACCTCTGAAGCAAAACCAGGATACATTTCAGCATGGCAGCTTTCCAAAAAGTTTACATTTATTAGATTAATGTCATGTTTTCAGAATAAATTACCAGGGAGTTGAGACGGTAAACCACAGCTAAACTGTACAGACCAAAAAACCCAGAGTTCTGTTTAGATACGAGCTGTGGTTCAGGTATAGCACTCTTGCCAAAGGCTGTAGTCTCAAATCCCACAACAGGACTGGCAGGAGGCTGTATTGTCCGAGAAATCACACTTCTGATGGAGCATTAAACTGAGGTCCAGTCTGTCACAGCAACTTGTGAAGAATCTTTTAGCGTGGACAGACATTTTGGTCGGCATGGACCATTTTGGGCCAAAGGACCTATCTCTGTGCTGGAGGACTCTATAGCTCTAATCAGGAAGTTCTCTCCAAAGTCCAGGGCAATACTTATCCCTTAATCAACACATAAAAATAGATTATTTTGTCAATATCGCATTGCTGACATCATATTCTACAGTGTGTAAATTGGTTCTTACAGCTCTCTACCTTACTTTTGTCCACCTCATATACTTCACACTAAAACATTCAAGATGTTCTGAGGCCATCATAGAATCATAGGATGAGTGCAGCACAGAAGAGACTGTTTATCCCTTTGTTTCTATGCGGGAACCTGCAAAGTGAACTCATCCAGCGCCACTCCCCTGAATTCCATCCCCAAGTCCTCCAACACTTTTTTTTCTCTTCATGTAATCATATCATTCCAATTTAAAAGCCTGAATCTCCACAAGATTCATGACTGCTCTGGCAGATTCTGGATCCTAATCACATTCCACTTCTCCTCTCGTTGCCTTGGCTACTTTTGCTATTCACCTTACATTGGTGTCCTCCGCCTCTAGACCCTCCCTTTAATGCGGTCTGTTTCTTTCTATTTGCTCTGTCAAGATTTCTCATGACTTTGAAGACCTGTACAAGTCTCCTTTCAATCCTTTCTACTCTAAGGAGAACAACCCAATACTTTCTATTTTATCTACGTAACTGAAGTCTCTTATCCTCAGAACCATTCGAATAAATCAACTGTACCATGAATGACATGACACAAACGTGGGATCTTTTCCTTTGTTGACTCTGTTGGAGTAGTGGGAGGTCATTTCTAATTTATCTCACCACCTGAGTTGACAGAAGATAAAATTTGACCAGGTTCCCACCTTCACTCACCATTGGACAGGGTATGTCTTAGGTTGAGGGTGGGGTGGTTCTAGGCAGGTGCTCTTCAGAGGGTTGGCATAGACTCAATGGGGCGCACAGTTTGCTTCCAGGCTGTAGGGACTCTATGAACATTGAATGGCAGAACAGGCTTAATGGGCAGAGCTACCTGTTGAAGTTGCATCTCTACATGAGTCTGAGACAACAGGAGAGGAAATTAGGCAACTTATTTTGAGAAGGAACCGTAAAGGATAGGGAAGGTTTCTTCTGGTTATTGGAGGAATAGTGGAGAAAGTGCATTTGTCAAGTTGAATGCTGATTTTTACATGTGACAAGGTTTTGTGGAATTAAAAGTGATTTCTTTAAACTTGGAACTCAAAAGGCATTCATCAGGAAGTTATGCGCACCCTTCAACCCCTAAGAAAGGGACCACTAAGTCAGGACATTTCCACCCATCCTCTGTCTTAATGTCACAATGACTTCTGCCTTTACCACATTCTCAGGCAGCGAGTCCCAGATTCCACCACTGTCTGAGTGAAAGATATTTCATTCATACCCCTTTCAAACTTCTACCTATTATCCTAAATTGAATATTTCTAAGACAGATGCATGTAGATTCGCAAAGGAATCAAGGGTTTTCAGAAGTAAGGGAATGACAAACACAAACAGGTCAGCAATGATCTTTGAATGGATGAGGAGTCCCAATGAGGTTTACTTGGGTTAGTACAGAATACCTAGTGTGTGAAAGCAGCCCATTCAGCTCATCGCGTCCACACCAATCCTTCCAAGAGCAGCTCACCCAACCCCCCCCCCCCCCCCCCCCCCCAATTTATCCCTGCATTTCTGATGACTAATCACATCCCTGGACATATGGACAATTCAGCATGACTAATCCACCCAAACTGCACATCTTTGGACTGTGGGAGGAAACTGGAGCACCTAGAGGAAACCCATGCAATATGTTTGCATTCACGCCTTCTTGTTATGAACTCTACAACCAGGGGAAACTGAACTTTCTTATCTACTCTATCTCTACCTTTCAGAATGTTATAGACTTCAATTAGTTCTCCCACACTTCCTTTGTTCAAGGGAACCTGGATGCCTAGTTCCGGAAGAAATGAATCAGCTCATGCCAAATTGGAAATGTTCATTTCACAAGAAACACTTAAGATAACATAAAGTTGCATGATTAGCCAGAGAGGAAATGTATTAACATTATCAAGTCTACATTAGTAATGTTTAGGTGAAATTTATATGCTGCAACCAAATGTTAAAGAATTCATTTAACGGTTATAATAAGTTTTAAGCCTTTTGAATTTCAAACTGTGATTCTAGGTAGTTGTCTTAGTTTATTTTGCCCTTTGAATCACTGTTGAGTTGAAAAGTTGTGGGGGATGATTCAGTCACCCCTTGTCCATATGGGCATCATCACCTCTTTGGAAAGTCAATGATCGGTCAATGGCAAACTTGGGAAATTACACAGCATGCACATTACCACATGCACTGAGCACAGCTGCAATAACATGAGTCCAGAGAAGTAAAGAAGGAAAACAAAATAATAGCGCAACGATTAATTGCCATAGCTGCCGGTGAATGACCTAATGTCCTGGTTGAGTGTTGAAATAATGCTGCCACTTCTGATGATCATCTATCAGATCTTCCACTATTTAAATCCATCGATCTGTATGAGTGATCAATTGTCAGTTTATTAGTTAAAACCAACACTGGGGTTAAGAAAATAACAAAATGAGTCTCACTGAAGCAGGGCTACTTGTGATGTTCACCGTTAGAGAGACTTTTCTACTGCACCCTTCACATTGAAACATAGTTTACTTTGTTACTTGCTGAATGTCTGAGGATAATGAGGCATCTAGAATTTTCATGAATGGCAGGAGCAATAATCTATTTCCTAAAACAATGAGAATGAGGGAGCTGGAAAGAAAGAAAGGAGTCACAGATGAGAAAAGAGGGTCAATTAGAGACAAATCAGGTGCAGAGAGAATGGAAAATAGATTGGATTACAAGTCAGGAAGGAATTTTTTTTTTAAAGTTTGACATTGTAAAATTAAAAAAAAAAGAGTTAATTGCATCCCACATTTCATTATCACTAGACTCCTCAAAGTGTTTTACAGTCAGTGAAGTTTGTTTAAAGTATGTAGCCACATGAAGCAATTAGAGGAGTGAAATGGGCTTTACGTAAAGCCTTTTCACCAGTGAAGCTGGTAGAATAATGGAATGTCTTGTTTAATATGGCCGGTAGTTGCAAGGGATTATGGGAATTATTACATTAGGATAAGATCAGAATGGTGAGACTAGATAACCCTTGTGTATGGCGCTAAATGAGAATTGTAGAGTCATAGAGATGTAAAGCATGGAAACAGATCCTTCAGTCAACTCGTCCATGCCGACCAGATATTCTAAATTAATCTAATCACATTTGCCAGCATTTGATTCATATCCCTTTAAACCCTTCCTTTTCATATACCCATCCAGATGCCTTTTAATGTTGTACTTGTACCAGCTTCCACCATTTATTCTGGCAGCTCATTCCACACATGCAGCACCCTCTGAATCTTGCTACCATTGATCTTGCTGAGCGCACGCCCTGTGCAAGGTAACCTGTATGCCTCTGTCTAAATCTTTTTGATCCATACATCCTTGCTTACTATAACCTGCCTGTACTGCTCGAAAACAAACCTTTTCATTGTACTTTGGTACACGTGAAAATAAATACATAAATAAATGTTGCTCCTTATGTCCCTTTTATATCTTTCCCCTCTCAACTTAAACCTATGCCCTCTCGTTTTAGACTCCCCAACCCTGGAGAAAAGACCTTGGCCATTTATCCTCTCCATGGCCCTCATGATTCTATTAACCTCTATCAGGTCACCCCTCAGCCTCCGATGCTCCAGGGACAATAGCCCCAGCCTGTTCAGCCTCATCCTATAGCTCAAACCCTCCAACTCTGGTAACATCCTTGTAAATCTTTTCTGAACCCTTTCAAGTTAATGACATCTTTCCTACAGCAGGAAGACCAGAATCCCATTTCTCCAAGATTACCTTATTATAATGGAGCTTTCTATTTGTTTCTTAAATCACTGGGTATCTTTACTTAATCTTTATGTTGGATGTAATTTATCAATCAACTGAACGCAGTTCAGACAAATTTCATTAGTCACCAGTGGGAATTGTCTGTTAATATATATCCACTGTCTGATTCCCGAACATCTCCCCCACCAAATCTCATGGAATTTCAGGGAGTACAGATCAACTTCATTGTACAACTTCTGTAAATTCAAGCAGAATCGTTGATGTCCTCTGTTAAGTCTCTTGAAATATGGACACACTTTGTAGCAATAGGTAAAGAGGAATGGGTCAAAGTGCATGTGAAAGATTCACACTCTGATGATACTGTGCCTTTAAAAGGTTATTTCGTCCTTTTTTTGAGGAAAGGTTGAACGAGAGATGTCAAGTTGTCTGTAAGAAAGTTTGTGAGGCATTTCTGGAGGCATGGCACTCATCCACAGATGCTATCTACAAATACATTCACCTAGACCTAATACACCGACTACTACAATGAACAACTGGAACTGGCAACCGGAAGTAACTGGAACGGAACCAAATAAATTCCAGAAAACACAGTATGCTCCATAGGAGGCTCCAAATCACTGTCACCTAGACAGGGGACGAGACATCTGCAAATCTACTTCCCAGCTCAGCGAACATACCCATAACCATGGCAACCAGCACTCAAGCTACAAAGCTTTATGCAAACCTTGAGCTTGTAAGGGTTTGGTCATTTTTTTTAAGTTGGAACAATAGAGGCAGTTTGGCTGGGTGGGGCAACTCTCACAGACCAGGCTTTCTTGATTACTTTGTAGTTTCTAAGGTTTAGCTTTAAGCAGTTGCTGTTGCGGACTTGAAGAAGGTATAGATAAAAGCTGGGTTTCTCTCTGTTGCTGGGTTACCTGTGAGACAAATCCGTTTTTCTGAATTTTTCTTTTTGCCAAGTGGTGTGCTTCTGCATGTTACTACATTGGAACAGTTAATTAATAATAGTTACTGTGTCTATTATTCTGTTAAGTTCACCATGAGAGTTAAGATAGTCTAAATTCATCTTTCTTTAGTTGTATTTTAACCACAGTGCTAAAATAAATTATGTATTTGCCTCCAGTTTAGTAATTTGATCAGTCACATTGCATCTGGAACACAGCATTTCACATTTGTCTTCAAAGTAAGAAAAACTTAGGTTCTAGGTTACCTTCTTAAAATATTTTAAGCAGATCTAATCTGGTCTGCTCCATAACAACTCTGGCAGAATGGAGCTGAGTTCCTTTAGCTTTGTGTTGGAAATTCCGTGATATGTTTCTTTGACTGCAATGAATGAATGGATCTGCTAAGTGGGATGTTCAGATTTTCAGTGGGATTGCAGTAAGGAGTGATGAATGGCTTTGTGTGCAGACTTCTGTTATGTCACATTGACCACAGGTTTGATGCAACACAGAACTCTTGGAGAAACAGAAAGTTTTATTGTTTCTGAGCAGAGGGAGCTAAGTTCGTGGCAATTCTGACACAGCATATTTTGGCTGACTCTCCATCTCCTGGCAAAGACAACTGCAAAAGTAGCACAGATTTGTAACTTGGAGAAGCGAGTAACAGCTTTACAACATCAAGAATGGACATATTCTGATCTATTAAGAAAAAAACTTTTACAATGCTGTGGCTATCTGCATTAGTTATTAGCATGATGATGCCAACATTGTTGCAAATCACTTATTGCAGCATTAATAGCAATGGACAATAAAACAGCAACTTACATGTATATAACACTTCTACCATTATAGGAAATGTCCCATGTTTCACAGGAGCATTATGAAACAAACAGAGCATTAAGCCTCTGTAAAAAAAATACAATACTCTAAAGACAAAAAAAGCTTGGTTAAAGAGCTAAGTTTTAGTAATTTTTTTCAAAAGACAAGAAGGTTGAGTAGAAAGACAAAGATATTTATGAAGAGAAATCCACAGCTTGGTGCCTGGTCAAGGGAAGGAAAAACCCCAAAGTGGAGAGATTAAAATTGGGGATGCTCAAGAAGCCACTGGAGTGCAGATCTCTCGAAGGGTTGTAGGTCTGGAGGAGGTCACAAGGACAGACGAGCAAGACGCCTGGGAGGGATTTGGAAACAGAGATGAGAATTTTAAAAATTAGATGTCATTTTGATCGGGAGCCTCACAACACCAGAGACCCGGGATCAATTCCAGCCTCTGACAACTATCTGTGTGGAGTTTGCACATTCTCCCTGTGTCTGCGTGGGTTTCCTCCCACAATACATAGATGAGCAAGTTAGGTGGATTGGCCATGCTAACTTGCCCACAGTGTTGAGGGGATATGTAGGTTAGGTGTATTAGTCAGGACTAAATATAGGATAATAGGGTCGGGCAATGGGTCTGGGTGGGTTGCTGTTTAGTGGGTCGGTGTGAATTCGTTGGGCCGAATGGCCTGTTTCCACACTGTAGGGATTCTATGATTCTAAGCTAGGTCAGTCAGCCCAGGGTCAACAAGGAACAGATCAGACATGAGTTAAAACAAGGAGTTTTGGATAACCTTGAATCAAAGGAGAATGGAATATGAATGGCCAGCCAGGTGCATGAATGCACGGTCAGATCTAGCAAAGGCCTGAATGAAGACTACAGCAGATGATGGGCTGAGAGTGGGGATAAAATCAGACAATGTTACAAAGGTGGAAATTGTTGTTCTTGATGATGGCATAAATATGTGGTAAGAAGCTCATTTGATGTCAAATGTGACATAAAAGTTGCTCAATCTGAGTCTGTTCCCAGGGAGATGGATGCCATCAGTGACCACTGACTAGAGGTTGGAGGTAATAATATTAAATATTGGGATGGTATAAGTAAAGAAGTCTACCCTCACCTTTCCAAAGTTGAAGGCCGCATGAAGTTGCTGGGGGTCCTTCTGAGTGAGGTTGAGATCCTGGAGTCAGTGGAATATACAAAGATACAAGGACACTGCCCACCAACCCAAATGCCACCAGCAGCTCTCTGAACCCAACAATGAGAAGATCAATCACTTATTGGGTGGCCTCACTCGTGTCTAGATCAACATCCAGCCCAATAGTCTGGCATATGGTCCTACCTAAAGAATTGGTCTCTGGACCAGCCTGAGATTTGGACAGTTTTTAAAACTAATAAAGAGGGAGAAAGTAGAATGTGAGAATAAACTAGCAAGGTATATAAAAGTTGACTGTAGGCATTTCTACATGTATGCGAAATGTAAGAGAGTAGTAAAAATTAACACAACAGGATAAGCTAAAATGGGGAATGAGAAAACAGCAAATGTTAACCAAGTGTATTGTGCTTGTCTTCCCAGTAGAAGATACAAAGTACATATTAGAAATAAAATGGAACAAGCAGTTTAATGAAAGTGAGGCACTTCAACTATTTATGAACAAAGATACATATAAAAGTTAAAAAAAAAGCTTGTAATAAGACCATAAGATAAAGGAGCAGAATGAGGCCATCAATGAATGGGTCTAAAAGTTAAGCAATCCTTTGGATTGTATGATCCATATTCTGAGATCTAAAAGATGTATATGCAAAGATAGTGCTTTGCTAAATATATATTACTTTGTTGCGTATTTTACTGACTTCTGGATGTAGGTTTGCTCGCTGAGCTGGAAGGCTTGTTTTCTGAAAATGAACCCTCCAGCTCAGTGAACAAACCCACATCCAGAACCTCAACCTGAGCTACAAATCTCAAAACTCACTAATGTTACCTACTTGGATTGACAATGTGCTAAATATTGCATCCTCAGTGCTGGGCAAATCCATGTTTGGTCACCATAAATGGAGCTGAAGGAACATAAGTTCAGATTCCACAGCTGATTCCCACTGGCTAAGATTTGGACCGGTTTGGTAGACATGGTAGGTTATAACTCGATTTGAACTGGAAGTAATGTTGGGTTCACCTTATTAAATTCCTGCATCAATGTTCAGTTTCTCTGATTTTCTCCAAGGTCTTTTGCAATGTGGATAGGTCCCTGAATACTATCTGGAATGTACCAGGTCAGTCAGTTTGCAAAGTTGAAGGGAAAATATGTTGTGGAGTTGGAAACTTCTTGGCAGGTACATTGTAAAAGGTGTTGATAACTTCAAATGATATAATTAGAAGTTTACTTATTGTTTGAAATGCAATGATTGATCATTCTGAAAAAGTAGATGACTATAACTGTGGAACTTCAAAAATAAAGCAAAAATCTTGTCTTATTGTGATCATGAAACCATTGTTGTAAAAGTCACAATGATCTGCCATCCTTACCTGATTTGACTCACTTGTGACTCTAGATTCACAGTAATGTTACTGAGTTATATCTAATCACTATGTAGCCTGGTTTAGAAAAAAATGAAACAAGACAAACAAACTGGTATCAACCAGGGCACCACAATGGAATACATGCTCTAGTCAACCTTGCAAAATCCTCCTAACTTCTGAGGGCTTGTATCAAAATTTGGAGTACTTCCCTTCAGACTAGTCAAGCAACAATCTGAGCAATAGTTCTGAGCCACAGTCATCTCAAACACAAAATGTTAACTTTGTTCCTCTCTCCTCATATGCTGCCAGACCTACTGAGTTTCTCCAGCACCTAAGGAGAGAAATCAGAGTAAATGTTTCAGATCAAGTGATGGGTTCCTCTGAGGAAGGGTCACTCGATCCAAAACGTTAATTCTGAATTCTCCCCACAGGTGCTGCCAGACCTGTTGAGTTTTACCAGGAATTTCTGTTTTTGTGTCTGATTTACAGCAATCACACTTCTTTTGCTTTCTCCAGCACCTTCAATTTTTACTTCAGATTTCCAGCACCAGCAGTGTATTTTCTTTATAAAGATTATACTCATGGAATCAGCATGCCAAGTGCCAGCACTTCCATCCCAGGGTAATAAACCAAAGATAACAGCACAGTGGTATTCAGTCAGGACAGAGATACCCCAGGAGGCCTCAATATTTACTCCAGACTCCGCCTACTTCAGGAGGTAGCAGCCTCAACAACATCTTGATCCCTCACCACACGGGAAAAATAACGTCAGCATCCGGAAGGCAGGAACGTGATGTCGAGAAAATGGACCATCACGATTTCAGACTCAAAAGCGAAACTTTTGACCTATGACCTTTGATCATTTTTGCTGCTTGAGAATTTGAAATCAATCTCAAGGAATGATGGAAGTAAAAAGCCCATTGCTTCACTCTTGTCTTTTGAGGAAGGTGATCTGCTGTCTTTATTCAGTCTTGAATACATGTGACTCCCATTCTTACTCCAGTACGGTTGATTCTAACTGAATTTTTTAAGTGGGCTTCTAGTCATAACAACTAGGAATTGTAACTAAGCTGTTCTTGGCTCAAGAAATGAATTGAAAACAGTTATCAGACTGATACACCCAGAAAGGGAGAAGGTAAAGACCTAAACAATGACTTTTTCCTTTCTCATGTGCAGCCTTAGTGGATTGATGATTTGGAGATGCTGGTGTTGGACTGGGGCGTACAAAGTTAAAAATCACACAACACCAGGTTATAGTCCAACAGGTTTAATTGGAAGCACTAGCTTTCGGAGCGCTGCTCCTTCATCAGGTGGTCCACAATGCTCTGAAAGCTAATGCTTCCAATTAAACCTGTTGGACTATAACCTGGTGTTGATTGATTTTTAACTTAGTGGATTGAGAAAGGCTTGTTCCATTCTGATTTGATGGCTCTGAGATGAATCGAAATCTATAGACTGTGGGGCAGTTGGAACCTGGAGGACTGGGTAGATGAGTTACTTGGAGGTTTTGAGCCCTTCAAATGCCTCAACTTTACTTCATCGTGTTCCTGATGCAGTCTCTCTTTGTACTTAGTACCTTTCTAAATAACCCTTTAGGTCAGTCATTATCCAGGGACCTCTTTGAGTTGTCGGTGATGTTTGATCTTCTCAAGGGACTTTTGAGGATGTCCCAAAAGCCTTTCTGTTGTCCTCCAGGGAGTCTCTTGCTGTAGTTATATTCCAAGTAGAACAGTTGCTTCAGGGTTCTTTCCCACAGATGCTGCCAGACCTGTTGAGTTTCTCCAGCAATTTCTGTGATTGTTACAGCCAGGATCTACCCTGGATTCAGTTGAAAAACTGAAAAATCTAAGCTCAATTATTGGGCTTTACTTTGGAGGTCACACTTGTGTGCCCACTCAATCAGAAACTGGGTTCTTAGGCTGCTGCTGAGTCCTTCTTAAAAGGAATCAGAACCTGTCTTCAACCAACTCCCATAACATAATACTTTCTTGGTTAATTAAGATCGACAGTAAGGGGCTGGAAAATCTGGGTTATTTTCCATATCTTGGGCGTCTCCTCAGATTGAAGACATACATAGATGATGAAAATTATCAATGTCCCAATATGACAGCTCAGCCTCCAGTCACTGTGGAAAAGAGGACGTTTTTTATTCACTAGTGGGGTATGGCTATCTCTGGCTAGGACAGAATTCATTTCGTATCCCTAACTGCCCAGAGGGCAGCTAAGAGTCAGCCTGTGGGTCTGGAGTCACGTGTAGGTTACATCAGATAAGGATGGCAGTTTCCTTCCGTTAATGAACCAGATGGGTTTTTCCAACAATCAACAATGGTTTCATGGTCAGCATTAAACTCTTAATTCTAGATTATTTACTGAATTCAAATTCCACCATCTGCTGTAGCAGGATTTGAACCCAGGTCCTCAGAACACTAGTTGAGTTTCTGGAATAATAGTCTAGAGGTAATACCACTGTACCATTGCTTCCCCTAATTAGGGGAAGGGAATCTCAAACCTCACCTCAAGGCCATGGTTTACAAGGTAGCACTGAGTCCTGTGCTTCATATGTGCACTAGAGATCTGGTTAGCATGCAACTCAAAACACTGCAGAAGCACCACAAACAGTTCTTTGGTATAATCCTTCAAATGCAGGAGCAGGATTTGAGTCAAACAGCAGCATCTTTTCCAAAGTCAATATGCCCAGCATCAAGCTGTAAATCACACAAAACATATTCCCCTGTATAAATCCTTATCCAGTAAAGTGAATGGGTTGTGCAAATAGTCTGTACATGACATTGATTACAAGGGTGCATACAATTGGACTGCTGACTGACACAGGGTGGGGAATGGATCAGTACAAACTGTCCAGAATGAATAGTAAGAACAATTAGGAAATGTAGAAGCTTTAAAACATCTGTGAAGTGTCTGACTTAGTTATTAATATTGGAAAATTCAAAGACGTAGGACTAGATTGGCTACGCTCACTGAACAATCAAAATGAATTCCTGTTGACCCAAAGCGTATTCCTGTGTTGTGACTGCAGCGGAAAGAGAACATGAGGTAACTTCTGTCTTGGAGATTTGAGTCAGAGTTTAAGTTGTTCTCCATGTGCAGAAGTTACTGGAAGATAGGACTGAAACAGTGTCAGCAGTAGCTCAGTGATTTCCCTCCTGCTTTCCAATTGTTGATTCAAAAGTTCTATGCCGGAGACTGAAAGCACAAAACTCCAAGCTGGGGTGGATTACTAAGGGGGTCTTGGTCTATCGAAGGTTTATCTGTAGACGTATCTCTGGTGGATTCTGGAGCTCTAATAGCATTGTTTCAAAGGCAAACAGCAAAGTGACCTCAGTGCCCTGGTCAATATTTACCGCTCAATCAACTTCACAAAGATCGTCACTTTTTTGGTGCTTGCTGTGCACCATGATGTCTTAATTTATTTATACTTTCACTTGTTTTAGGCATCATTTGGGCATTTAAGCTGCTTTCCTTACATTACATCTGTGACTGTACTTAGTTCTTCACTGCATGTAAAGTACTGTGCAATATTACGAGGCTGGGAAAAGTGCGATATGAGTTTTTAATTTCTTCTTTCTGAATTAGATGGTCATTGCAAGCACATTCCCTTTGAATATGACAGAGACAGCCGAAGGTATGAATCAGCAGATTCCCAGCCAGATCATTCCACTGATATCTCAGTGACAGGTTTTCCATTTAGACTGCTTTCTCCCTTCAATGCTGCAGGGTTGACACAGGATCCTGGATTGAAGTCTAGCCCTGACTGATTGAATCCCCCTCCCTAATTGTCCTTGAATTGAATGGCATGTTATCCCACTTCAGAGAGCTGCTAAGAGTCAATCACATTGCTGTGGGTCTGTAGTCACAGGTAGGTCAGACGAGGTACGGACAATTGATATCCTTCCTTGAAGGACATTAGTGAGCCAGATGGGTTTTTTTTCCCAAATGATAGCTTTCTGGTCACTGTTAGATTTACGTTCCCAACTTAACAATGAAATTTATTCTTACCAGCTGCTGTGGATATGTTTGAGCCAATGCCATCCACAGCATTAGGTTGGGCATCTGGATTACCAGACCCAAAGGTTGATTGGGCGAGACTGTTCATAGGTAAGGGGACAAATGGCATGTGGGAGGAGTTCAAAAGCAAGGGAATGGGAATTCAAGGACAGCATGTTCCTGTTGGAGTGAAGGGAAAGGCTGGTAGAAGTATAGAAAACTGGTCTCTAGAGATATTGAGGCTCTGGTCAAGTAAATGAAGGAGGTATAAGTCAGGTATAAGCATTTGGGATCAAAGGGATCACTTGAGGAGTATAAGGGGGGTAGGAACGTATCTAAGAGGGAAATCAGGAGGAGAAAAAAGGTGATATGAGATAAACATTAGCAGATAAGGTTAAGGATAATCCGGAGAGATTCTACAAGTACATTAACGGCAAAAATGCAACTAGGGCGTGAATAAAGCTGCTTAAAGATTAACAGTACAGTCTATATGTGAAATCGCAGGAGATAGGTACGACATAAACAAATATTTACTGTCAGTATTTATTAGTGGGGAAGGATATGAAAGCTAGGGAAGCTGGAAAATAAATACTGATGTCTTTGAAAACAGTCCACATACAGAAGAGGAGGTGCTGCACAAAGGTACATAGATCCCCAGGACCAGGTCAAGTGTCTCCCAGGACATTGTAGAAAGCTAGGGAAGAAATTTCGGGGCCCCTAACAGAGATATTTGTATCACCCACAGCCATGGGTGAGGTGCCAGAAGACTGGAAGGTGGCTAATGTTGTGTCTTTATTTAAGAAAGGCTGCAAGGAAGAGCCTGGGAACTACAGACTGGCGAGCCTTACATCAGTGGTGGGTAAGTTGTTGGAGAGGACTCTGAGAGATAGGAATCATATGCATTTAGAGAGCCAAGTACTTAATAGGATAGTCAGCGTGGTTTTGTGCACGTCAGATCGTATCTCACAAATTTGATTGATGATAGATGAGGGCAGAATGGTAGACATTGTCTACATGGAATTTAGCAAGGCCATTGACAAGGTTTTGCATGGTAGACTGGTTAGTAAAGTTGGATTATGTTGAATCTAGGGACAGCTAGCCAACTGGGTACAAAATTGGTTTGATATTAGGAGTCAGAGGATGGTGGTAAGGGGTTGTTTTTCAGACTGGACATCTGTGAGCAGTGGTGTGTTGTAAGGATCGGCGCTGGGTCCACTGTTATTTATCATTTATATAAATGATTTGGATGAGAATATAGGAAACATAGTTAGTATGTTTGCAGACAACAACAAAATTGGTGGTGTAGTGGACAGTGAAGAAGTTTATCTAAGCGTACAATGGGATCTTGATCAGCTGTGTCAATGGACCGATGAGTGACAGATGGAGTTTAATTTAGATAAATGCAAGGTGCTGCATTTTGGTAAGGCACGATTAATGGTAGAGCCCTGGGGAGTATTGTTGACCAGAGAGATCTAGGGGTTCAGCTACACAATTCCTTGAAGGTAGCATCACCTTGAGGATAGGTAGGATGGTGATGAAGGTGTTTGTCTAAACATTAAGAATAAGAGTTGGGATGTCATTTTGCAGCTGTGCAGGGCATTGGTGAGGCCATGTTTTAGATTATAGTGGATTAAAACAAGGACTGCAGATGCTGGAAACCAGAGTCTAGGTTAGAGTGGTGCTGGAAAAGCACAGCAGGTCAGGCAGCATCCAAGGAGCAGGAAAATCGACGTTTCGGGCAAACGCCTTTCATCAGGAATCCTCTTGCGAGGATGCCTGCCTTGAAGAAGTTTTCCTCCTCTCTCTACAAGAATCTCAGTGAGTCTCTCTCTCGCTGCAACCCCCAGGTCATCTCCTCCTTTTCCTGCTCCTTGGATTGTAGTGTGCAGTTCTAGTTCTCCTGCTATAGGAAGGATATCATTAAATTGGCGAAGATGCTGAAAAGGGTTACAAGGATGCTCCAGGGACTGAAGAGTTTGAATTATAAGGAGAGGCTGAAAGCCTGGAGCTTTCTTCCTGGAGCATAGGAGACTGAGCGATGACCCTACAGAATTTTTATAAAATCATGAGGAACATAGATAACGTGACTAGCAAATGTCTTTTCCCTAGGGCATGGAAAGTCAAACTAGAAGCCATTGATTTAAGTTGAGAGGGGAAAGAGACCTGAGGGGCAACTTCTCCACACAGAGAATGTTCATGTGCGGAATGAACTACCAGAAAAAGTGATAGATGCAGGTACAGCTACACCATTTAAAATACATTTGGGCAGGTACATGGATAGGAAAGGTTTAGAGGGGGATGGGCCAAAGGCAGGCTAGCTTAAGTTGGGAAACCTATCGGCATGGAGGAGCTGGACTAAAGGGGGTCTGTTTCAGTGCTGTATGACTCCCTGACTGCAACAGTGACATTACCGCTGTGCCACCATCACTCCAGAACAAGAGTGGACTGTGAAAAGGACTAAATAATCAGTGGTCAAACTCAATGTAATAAGTCAAACTCTCTCTTCTGAGTCAGGATGATGAAAGATCAAGAAAATTCTCATGGGACTTGAGCAAGTAATGCAGGGTAAAAGTTCAGTCTTAAGAGGAGGCAGAGGAATTGTTTTTACGATAGAATAAATTGTCCTCTCAAGGAGATGGGAGTGATCCCATGGAACTATTTAAAGAAAAGGATTCCACTCTGGAGCGCCAGCCAAATAGTTATCTCTCAGCCAAAGTGACTGAAACAGATTGTCCACTCATTTATCATACAATGATAGAAGGATGGGAGAAATGGAATCTGGGTAAAGCTGTTTGGCCCTTCGAATCTGGTTTGCAGCTTCATAATATCACATTCACCTTCCCACTGTTTCACTGTCTCCTACAATTCCTTTGGTACTTAAAAACTGTGTTGAATGTACTCAACAACAGAGTATTGAAAGACTCACAACCCTTCAAGTGAAGAAATTGCTCCTCAACTCAGTCCTTGGTATTCTGAAGCTGTGACCATCCCTCCCCGCCCCTCCCCAGATTACCCTTGAGAAAACATGTTCCCAGCATTTGCTCCTTTAGCCCCCACCCCGCCCCTGCAGAATGTTAAATGTTTCAATTAGGATGCCTTCCACTCTTCTGATGCTCATGAAGCTAGTTTATTCAACCTCCCTGGTCAGTTTGTGGGATCTTGCTTTGCCTTTCACCAGGCCTTTACCACACCTGTTGTTATGGAGGGAAGATGAAACAGCAGAAGATGCTTTAGGTTGAAGATGCTTCCCTAAGTTACACCTCTCACTGGTGTGCCCGACAGTCACATTAATTGTTTTACCTCTCCCAGAGGCTGAACGAGTAGGACGGAGAAGGAGATTGCAGGAGGAGGCAGTAGAGGAGGAGGGGAGCAAAAATATTGATTTCCAATTACATCAGAACAGATTGGACCGACAGTAATCCTCAGTAACATGACTCTGAAAGTGTGGTGGAGGAAGTAATGTACGGGGACTGCAGTGTAAACTGAGAGAGTGGCACAAAGACAAACAGTTCATGGAGCTGGCACAAACACAACTGGCTGAGTGGCTTCCTTCTGTACCATAACAATGATGCTGACCTGTGAATGACTTTTCCATCCGGAATGTTGGTTTTGGCCTGATCCCAATGTGTCCATCAGAGGAAACTAGGGACAAATCTACTCAGTGCAGGAGCAGCTTTGCTGGCCAAGACATGACTCTTTTCTGTACGGTGCTTATTACTGTTGTCTTTCAGTAATTAATTTATTTAAAGGTTCCAAAGCCAATTTGGAAGTCACTGTATAAAGTAAGTGAGGGGATACGGTGGCAGATAAGTCAGTGATGGGTAAGGTGCAAGGTGTATAAAACAGTATTTTACCAGCTAGGCAGTGGATAGGGCATTAGTTTGGTATGGATGTGGGGATGGGTATAGGGGTGGTGTGTAGGTAGGGAGACCAGGTGGGTGAAGTGCCAGGTTGTTAAAGGAATAGATGCCCAGTGGATTAGTGGATAGGGTTCCAGGTATGTGAGGAGTAGGGTTCAAAGTTATTCAAGTACCAAGGTGAATGAGGGGTAGAGTACCGTGTGGATGAGGGGTAGGGTGCAAGATGGGTGTTAGTTGAGCTGAGGAATTCTGTCTGGGAGGTGAGAGGCTTTGGGTTGGGTTGAGTTGAGGGGCAAGGGTATCAGGTTGAGGGGGTCACTGTCCCATCAAGGGTGTTGTCAGCTCTGGAGAAGGTTGATTCAGAGGTGAATGTTGGATCAAGGGGTTGTTGAGGCTGGTGGGTTCATGCAGAGGTGGTGATGTGTTTCACGTACATTGGGGATTTTTTTATCCATTCATGAGACGTGGGTGTAGCTGGCTGGGCAGCATTTATTGCTTGAGAAGTTGGTGGTGAGCTACCTTCTTGAACCACTGCAGTCCATGTGCTGTAGGTCACTCTATAATGCTGTTAGGGAGAGAATTCCGGGATTTTGACCCAGCAACAGTGAAGGAACAGCGATATGTTTCCAGGATGGTAATGGCTTGGCGGGGAACTTGCAGATGGTAGTGTTCCCATGTTCCTGCTGCCCTTGTCCTTCAAGACCGGGGTGGTTGTGGGTTTGGAACAGGCTGTCTAAGGAGCCTTGGTGAATTTCTGCAGTATAACTTATAGATAGTACACACTGTTGCTCCTGAGTGTCAGTGGTAGAGGGAGTGGATGATTGTGGATGTGGTGCCAATCAAGTGGGCTGCTTTGTCCTGGATGTGTCAAGCTTCCAA